>NW_028320549.1:2511250-3185000 GCF_062004578.1 Staurois parvus
AGTGGTTTTAAACCCATGAAATGAAAAATTAACAAAGCATATCCTTCTATAGTATGTACTTGCCTTGATCCAAAGCACCTAGTGTGATTTCTCTCTGCTCTCTCATTCCTCTGTTAGCTGCATAAGTCACTTCTGACACACTGCCATCCCCGCTAGCACACAGCAGGAAACTGCCAGCCTCAGTTGTACATGTTTCCCTGTGTAGAGGGGGTATATCCAGTCCTTCCACTCACAACTCAAATTACACTGAGCTCTCTGCACTTTGCTCTATGTGACAACAGATCCCTGCACCCTGCCTTCTGGAGCTAAGAAATGCTGTGTAAACTGTGTGCTTTAGGAGGCTGTAGAGGAGAGATGCAACAGATAAACAGGTACAACTTATGTATTAGGATTTATTTATTATCTGCATATCACCTGAGGTTTACAACCACTATGTTAATTGACATCATCAGCCTCCTCCTGCAGCTCCGACAGTTTCTATTATCAGCCAAGAGCTAAAGCAGGAGACATGTAAACTTTAATGGGAGTGAATGCAGCCAATCAACAGCACACATAGCTGTCCCTGACAAATACTGCTGCACTGTTATGACTTTAAAGTGGAAATTCAGATTCTTACAAATCCCAAACTCTGGACTTGATCTCTGTAAGATAATTATTCGACAGCTTTGTTCCCACACTAAATTTAGTATAATTTTGTAACCAGGGGCGGACTGACAACTCATGGGGCCCCTCGGGCAATAGAGGATCATGGGGCCCCTGTGTCCTTGCCCAAACTCAAAAAAGCCTATGAAAAAGGTACCAGGGGCATCTCATGGGGCCCCCTACTGACCCCGGGCCCTCGGGCAGTGCCCGAGTTTCCAAATGATCAGTCCGCCCCTGGTTGTAACATTATAGTGGGCCTTTTAGTATGTTTATAGGTCTGTGTAAATAAGTTGCTGACATGTCTCAAAATAAAGTAACATTTTTGAAAAAGCTCTACATTTTACCATTACGGCCGTTTCGCACTGATCAGTTTTTCTTCCATTTTTGCTTTACCAAAAGCGAAAGAAAAATGCATGATCAATAAGGACCCTGTCACACGAATGTTCCAATCGGGTCCGCCTTCCCGTTTTTCAGGTGGTCCCATCAGAACCTATATTCCTCTATGGAGCAGCGGGTGTAAACGGACATGTGACCTGCCGGCATCCGATCTGATAAAAAGAGACAGATGGGGATCCATTCCCCTTCCATCCTTTGGATCGGATGGGATGGCAGTCAGATGGAAACAGACAGGATTGTGTGTGTCCGCTCTGCAGAAGCGTAGCGGACATGGACCTGTCATTCGCTTGCTCAGCGGGGATCAGCAGACAAGCAGATCCACTGACAGGTCTGCCCCGATTGAAAGGGGCCTTTATCCTATGGAGCTCTTCACACCAGCCAGTTGCAAATCAGTTGCGTTTTTAAAAGTCCTGCATGTTACATTTTTGGTGCATGTTTGCTGCGTTTTTTTCAGCACCAAACATGCACCTACCCATTGAAATGAATGGAAATTAAAAATGCTGCAATAAGCATCAAAAACACACCTGCGGTTGCATTTTTGGGGTCACGTCCTTTTTTCACAGGTGTAAAATGCACCAGAAATGTGGAAAAAAACACATATGTGATTTTACTGCGTTTTTGCAACATAGCAGTGTGAAAGCAGCCATAAAAAGCGGCCCATGAGCTCAAGTCCATTGACTCTGCTATGGACAGAAAGAAGCATTTGTTCAGTCTCCTCCACAATGATCAGACTGCGATATTGAAACTTCATTTCAATATTGACAAACTGGGGGGGATTTACTAAAACTGGAGTATTCAGTATCTGGTGCAGCTGTGCATGATAGCCAAGCAGCTTCTAACCTCAGCTTGTTCAGTTAGGCTTTGGCAATAAAATCTGGAAGCTTATGGCCCAGTTCACAGCATAGAAACGCAGTCCAGATGCGTTCTGCATGTGTTTCGGCATGTGTGTTTTTTGACACATTCTGGTGCTTTTTTTTTTACGCATTCTGATGTGTTTTTTTTATGCTTTCATTTTTTCCCCTCTTTTTCTTCAATTTAAATAGGGACATGTGTGTTCCAGTGCATTTTGGTGCATTCCAGTGCAATCTGGTGCATTTTTCATGCGTTTTACTGCGTTCCAATATAGTTCTGTGCAGAAAAATGCAGCCTGTTCTATTTGTTTTTCTGCAATCGGAACGCACTGGAACTGCAAGCACTGATGTGAACTATGACATTGACAACCATATAACCTATACAAAGAGAGGGTGCAGCACTAATAGATTCAGCAGTATTAAAGTATCAATACAAATCTATATATAAAGTGACAAATGCAAATACATAGGCCACTGTATGGTGGTCAAAAGTGCTAAAGAGTGTAAACTCAATTTAAACAGTCCAGAAAGAAGAGGTGCTCTTGAGATTCCCAATGATCTCGGGATCCGCCTTCCCGTTTTCTTTAGCACTTTTGACCACCATACAGTGGCCTATGTATTTGCACTTGGTCACTTTGTATATGGATTTGTATTGATACTTTAATACTGCTGAATCTATTAGCTCTACACCCTCTCTTTGTATATGTGTCTTGGAAGGTGTATGGGTACCTTTTTTGGTGTACAGCTGCTCATTCATTTAGGATTATTTTAGCGCTCGCTTATCTCCTTTTTGTACTTCTAACCATATAACCTACTTTCTGTGCATTTTCGATACAGAAAAAAAACAACTGAAACACGTAGTGTGAACTGGCCCTAAATGATAAGTTAAATTTTTAACCAAAAATTGGAAATGTAAATTTTTTTGCAGGTAAAAAAAATAGCATTTTTTTTTAGTTTGTGTAAAGCATTGTATCAGAGATCAGCAAATCGCTGGTGTCATGCAGGTCTCCCCCTGACTTGTCAGTATATCTGCTTTCTCTTACATCCCGGACGGGCAAGCAGATACTTACTGACAGGAGTGCTCAATGAACTATCACGGTGCAGTGGAGCGCTGTGATAGTTCATTGAAAGCTACAAACCGACAGTCGCATTGGCTGCTGGAACTTGCAGTTTTCCCATTCACAGAATACTGTGAACGAGTGACACGGCTGGGCAGGCAGAGCCCCGCACGGGTGCAATTTTTAAAAAATTGTGACAGCTAGTGGGAAGGGAGGAGAAGACCCCCCCCCCCCCCCCGCCAACTGTCACAACAGGCATCGGGGGGTGTGGGGGGGCTGGTCCAATCATAACATGTTACACCCAGGGGCGGACACAGGAGCCCCATGATCCCCTGGGGTCAGTAGGGGGCCCCATGAGATGCCCCTGGTACCTTTTTCATAGGCTTTTTTGAGTTTGGGCAAGGACACAGGGGGCCCCATGATCCCCTATTGCCCGGGGCCCCATGAGTTGTCAGTCCGCCCCTGGTTACACACTGAATATGGGTGTTACATGTAACATGTTACAAAAGGTGAACTTATCCTTTAATGGTTTCTTGCAGCAAATGTTGTGCTCTCTAGTTTTAGTAAATGATGAGCGTCTGCAACAGGGGATGATCTGTGTCAGGCATTTGTGAACACAGGCAGAAAATATATTAGCCAGCATTTCAGTCCAGTAAGGACATGCTGACCCTGGATAATGCATGGAATAAATGTGGTGTTGATCTTCTGGTGAGAAAAGCAGATGAAAGCATTGTCAGGAGTACACTTACACATTACTTGGCAAGCGTGTACATAACAAGAAAGACTATATCTGACGCTAGTTCTACTGCAATCCATACATTGACACACTGGTCACACACATCTTTTTATCTTTTATAATTGAACGGGTGCACTGCTAAGCACTTTTCTCTTGCTTCTTTGAACTGATCATTTGGCCGGTTGCTGTGGGTTGCTGGCCTTTTTCACAGAATGATTGCTCCCCGCACTGCCTCTTTAAATATGCAGGATAACCTCTGCGCCAATGGTCTAATATATACAGTATACTGCGCATACAATCGCACCTTGTCATCAGCTCCGTGTGATGAGAGAGGTGCACGTCCTGCTTCTTGTTACAGCCGAGATCTCAGTACGGATTAAACAGACTTAATTAGGCAAAGTTAATAAAACGATCATCACTCTGCAACTGGAAGTGTTTTCAATCCCTGCACATGGGTTGAGACACAGAAATCCAATAAAAATGCCGCACAAACCCTTCCATACACTGACTATTAATCATTTAAAGAGCTGCGGTGAACCCAGGTGACTGCTCCAGTCATGAGCCACTGAATTATACATTAGTACATATAGAAATTCTACCGATGGATAAAACTCATACAACCTCAGATGTCTGATTAAATTAATACACAGTGTTCTTATGGATGGTATTTTAAATTGTGGCGTCACAGCCAGGGGCGGACTTACAACTCATGGGGCCCCCAGGCAATAGGGGATCATGGGGCCCCTGTGTCCTTGCCAAAACTCAAAAAAGCCTATGAAAAAGGTACCAGGGGCATCTCATGGGGCCCCCTACTGACCCCAGGCCCTCGGGCAGTGCCCGAGTTTCCAAATAGTCAGTCCGCCCCTGGTCACAGTGATATATGTAACGCCTAGTACACACGATGAGAACATTGATCGAAATAAAAAGCTTTTTGGAGCAATCGTCTGACAATCTGATCGTTAGTACGTACCTTTTGAGAGCTGATCACGACAGTTCATGCAAAAATATCCAATGGGACAAGCATGAAAAATGTTCCCGTAAGATAACAGAACAAATTTTCAAGTAATTAGTACAGAATTTGTAAAAAAAAAAAAAATCGGGTTCACCGGGTGATCTGACCGGTAAGTCTGTTGTTTTTCAACAGAACACAATGTCTTGCAAATGTATCAGTTAGAGTGTTGACACAAACTATTTACCACTGACTGCGGTAGGGGGTGGGGTGGGGGTGGTTCTGATAATGATTAAGTTTTATTTATTTATGTAAAACCTTTATCCCAAAAGGAACAAAACTGCTGTAATGGATTATAAAGTGTAAACTGGAGGTTGGCTTTCATTTGTTAGAGTATTTAAATCTGCTAACTCCCCTTCCCCCAGACTGGCAATGCTACTCTCCAGAGGTTCCCCCTGTGCTCCTTCATCCAGAGTGGAGGCACTCTAATACAGGAGGTGTGATCCAGCTTGGCACAATGTGAGTATGCATATTTCATACCAAGGGATCGCTGGGGAAGCTGACATTAACTGTAGTAGTCGGCGCTACTACAGTAATAGCCATGATCTTCCAGGTCCTTTTTCAGTGTTTTTCAAATAAGGCAAGGTGTTTTCTGATTGGTCGAAGTGGAGATCATGACAACACTGCCCTACCTCTTCATTCCTCCTATGGACCTCCTGTGGTCAGTGTGCTGAGGTGAAGACACTCTGCACAGAACCCAGAAAATCACCAGCTACAACAGTGGTTGCCAGCTTCCCCAGCAGTCCACTTACTTATACAGTGCCAAGCTGGCCAATGTAAGTATGCAATAAAGATCATACCTGGGCTGATTCCCTGGTATCAACTGTATCCTACCCTTCTCATTTTTTAACATATATTATCAAACTATTAATATAGGGAATTGTATTGATCTGTATCCCTCAGGTGCCTTGATTTCAACCAAGATACATTATACTGCTAAAAGTATTGGTTGGTCTGCATTTACACACACATGAACTATAATGGCATCCCAGTCTTAGTCCATAGGGTTCAATATTGAGTTGAGCTATAACAGCTTCATCTCTTCTGGGAAGGCTGTCCACAAGGTTTAGGAGGGTGTCTATGGGCATGTTTGACCATTCTTCCAGAAGTACAGTTGCAAGAAAAAGTATGTGAACCCCTTGGGATTACGTGGAGTTTTGCATGAATTGGGCATAAAATGTGCTCTGAACATCATCTAAGTCACAACAATAGAATAACACAGTCTGCTGAACATAATACTACACAAACATTAGATGTTGCCATGGTTTAATTGCACATAACATGTAAACATTCACAGTGCAGGGAGGAAAAACTATGTGAGGCCCTAGCTTAATGCCTTCTCCCAGAGCTAATTGGAGCCAGGAGTGAGCCAACCTTGAGTCCAATCAGTGTGATGATATTGGATGTGTTGCTGACAGCTGTCCTGCCCTTAAAAAACACACACCTGTTTTTTTGTTTACTGGTTTCAAGAAGCACTGTCTGATGTGAACCATGCCTCGCAGAAAAGAGCTCTCAGAAGACCTACGATCAAGAATTGTTGACTTGCATGAAGCTGGAAAGGGTTACAAAAGTATCTCCAAAAGCCTTGATGTTCATGTGTCCACGGTAAGACAGACTGTCTACAAATGGAGAAAGTTTAGCACTGTTGCTACTCTCCCTAGGCGTGGTCATCCTGTAAAAATGACTGCAAGAGCACAGCGCAGAATGCTGCATGAGGTAAAGAAGAATCCCAGAGTGTCAGCTAAAGACCTACAGAAATCTCTGGCACATGCTAACATTTTTGTTGACACATCTACAATAAGGAAAACATTAAACAAGAATGGAGTACATGGGAGGACACCACGGAGGAAGCCATTGCTGTCCAAAAAGAATATTGCAGCACGTTTGAAGTTTGCAAAAGAGCACCTGGATGTTCCACAGCACTACTGGCAAAATATACTGTGGACAGATGAAACCAAGATTGAGTTGTTTGGGAAGAACACACAACACTATGTGTGGAGAAAAAAAGGCACAGCACACCAACATCAAAACCTCATCCCCACTGTAAAACATGGCGGAGGGAGCATCATGGTTTGGGGCTGCTTTGCTGCGTTAGGGCCTGGACGGATTGTTGTCATTGATGGGAAAATGAATTCCAGAGTTTATCAAGACATTTTGCAGGAAAACGTACGACCATCTGTCCGCCAACTGAAGCTCCGCAGAGGATGGGTGATGCAACAGGACAATGACCCAAAGCATACAAGTAATTCAACAAAACAATGGCTGTAACAGCACAGAATACGCCTTCTGGAGTGGCCCAGTCAGAGTCCTGACCTCAACCCGATTGAAATGCTGTGGCATTGGTTGAGGTTATTGCTGCCAAAGGAGGGTCAACCAGTTATTAAGTCCAAAGGTTCACATACTTTTTCCTCCCTATTTGGGAGGTAATATTTAGCCCGCCATCATCTGAAGAGGTGTTTTACTCTGGATTGGTATATTGTATCGTTTTTTAAAACTAATTTTGGTGGCTCAAACAAAGCACAGATGGAGCGCTATGACTGCATGCGGGTGCGCACACATGATCTCACAATGATGTTGTGTCATGCATTTTAAAAATGTGTGATTGTCATTGAGAATGTAAACCAACTCTCTGTATTAGGGCCTCCCCCCAATGTCTACATCATGCTTAAAGTACAACCCTTTCTGGAAGAACAGCCCTCTCTGCTCTCTCCTACTATCAGTTTGCTTCCTGCCCTGAACCACAGCTGTTTAGCGCCTTGTGCTGCTTCTCCCTCACCCAGTCTAAGCTCTGCTGTACAGAAGCTATGCCATATCAAATTCAGGTACTTGCATTAAACAACATACATTTAAAGATGTATTAACACATACTGTACAGGGCTGAACCAATGTGTGTCTTTTGCAGTTAGAATTATTTCGAACATCCGATCTGTTAAAACCGAACCAGTAAATCCCTTTTTTTCAATAATTTAATTGCAAACTGCAAACTATAAGAACTGACTGCACTCAGAAATAGAAGTCTTTTTTTTTAAATAATGCTTTGACACGGGCTACTGAGTTTCCCCCCATTGTCTGCTTGTTGCATTAGCTAACTGAACAATCTTGCATGCCTAGCAGTTAATGAAATAGTATATAATATAAAACAAAATACTGTCAACAAGTAACTTTTAAGTGAATCTGTCACACATGGGGCAAGATCACAGCTAATATTTCAATTCATGCTGCCGTTGCTGAATAGTCAGCAGTGCAAAATTTCCAAACACTCAGCAGGAAGCTGCATAGGTCCAAAGCATTTAGTATTTTATTGGGACATTAAATGAGGCTGTTTTACGTCATTCATATGCGGCTGCATGGCCAAAGGCTCTTTGTTGGTGACAGATTCTTAACTCATGATAAACTTTAATAGGACTTACCTCAACCACCACATGTAACTGTGCTCGTATGGGAAAAAACTGTTTGGGTCATCGCAGCAGTATTTGAAGTCCTTAAATCCACAGCAGTATATAGCCCCCAGGTCACTGTCCGCCCTGGGACAGCTAAATGCCCCCACTAACACCTTCTCCACAGTGGTGTAGCTGGAGCACTCTGCGCTCATAGTCCTGGACACGTTACCCAGCAAACAACTCCGAAAGACCCTGGAACTGCCAGTGTGTGGCTGAGGGATCCCGTCACCACCATCCCATGGTGTAGAAGAGGAATGATGGAGTCCACAGGAGAACCAAGACATGAGACCCTCACAGCAGCATCTTCAGCATCACTCTGCTCTCATCAGGACCACAGCTGCTGCCTTCATCCCTGCTTGGTGGCTGATGGTGTATCTCTGTCTCCCTCTGCTGGTGATGAAAAGGCGATCACTGTAATGTGGCTTTCACACTCCATGCAACCTCCTACAACGACCGTCCTGAGACACAAGATTTTCTACTAGACTGTGCACTTTGCAAGTGGAGTTGCACATTTCCTTAGTCCATGCAAGGTGGTAAAGCTTCACTTTGTAAAGAATACCCAATCAGGTGTAAGGAAAATAAAAAAAAAAACATTTTTGCTTGCATATGACCGGATGATGGAAAACAGCTGAGCTCTGCCACATTTACTGTATTTGTCTTTAGTAAATCAACTTTCAGTGCCCAATCCAATAGGATCAGAGTGCACCCCCCTCTATAGGTTGCATCTATTTTAGCAGTACAGGTTGCAGGTCCTAAGTTTTTTGATCCCCTTCCCCTCCTGCTGGAGCGCCCAAGGCAAATGCATTTTCTGAAAAAAGTGAATATTTATGCTCAGTGACCATTTTGCTATGGTGGCCAGAAATGATCAATTTCTTTTGCGATTAGGATACCCAACCTAGAGTCGACAACCCATTGAATGAATATGGCACACATGGGGGAGTAGATTTCAGTCAATAGATATGAGCTTAAAGAGGAGTGTTTTTGACAGGTACCCACTCCCATGTCCAGCTCAGTGCGCTGCAGCAAAGTGAGCTGGACCTTTGGTCCCCTCCTCCCTCTGGCAGTCTCCAGGGAAGTTTCACAGGTCCCAGGAGACTGCCGCACCAATTATTTATGTATTATTGGTGCTTATATAGCGCTGTCAATTTATGCAGCACTTTACATATATATTGTACATTCACATCAGTCCCTAACCCTCAAGGGGTGTACAATCTAAGGTCCCTAACTTACATTCATACATACACATACTAGGGCCAATTTAGACAGGAGCCAATTCCCCTACCAGCATGTCTTTGGAGTGTGGGAGGACCTGGAGGAAACCCACACAGGCACAGGGAGAACATGCAAACTCCAGGCAGATGGTGCCATGGCTGGGATTTGAACCGACAACCCTAGTACTGCCAGGTGGAAGTGCTAACCATTTAGCCACTCTGGGGAGGCGCAGCACGACTTGCGCATGCACAGTGGGCACCAAGTTGTGAAGCCGCAAGCTGTCACAGCCTGGTGCCCATGGTTGAGATGCTGGCACTGTGGAGGAGAGAAGGGTAGAAGGGACAACGTGGGTGAGAACATCGCTGGACCCCGGGACAGGTGAGTGTGTGTTTATTAAAAGTCAGCAGCTACAGGTTTTGTAGCTGCTGACTTTTAATAAACACAAAACGGCTGGAACTTGTATGATATGATATATGATATGATAACGTATGATCATAAGTTATGAATTGCATCTGTTTCCACCATATATTCTCAATCGGATCGATCAAAATACGATCGTTTTAATACATATAGAGCTACAATGTATTATTACATACAGAGCTGCACCAATGTGTGTGTTTTGCAGAAGTTAGAGTTCTTTAGAACATCTGGTCTGTTAAAACTGAGTTATCAATTAAATCTCTGTTTCCACCATATATTCTCATAATCTAATCGATCAAAATACGATCTTATTCATGAACAAAGTATCTTCTTTTTAACCACTTGACCTCCGGGCCTTTTTCTGACAATCAGTATTTTTTGCTAGAAATTTAGTTAGAACCCCCAAACACTATATATTTTTTAAAGCGGAGGCCCTAATTAATAAAATGGTGGGTTTTGCTATTTTTTTTATGTCACACGGTATTTGCGCAGCAGTTTTTCAAACGCAATTTTTGATGAATAAATACACTTTTTTTAATTTCAATGGAAAAAAAACACAATACATACAGGTGAAACTCAAAAAATTAGAATATCGTGCAAAAGTTCATTTATTTCAGTAATGCAACTTAAAAGGTGAAACTAATATATGAGATAGACTCATTACATGCAAAGCAAGATAGTTGAAGCCATGATTTGTCATAATTGTGATGATTATGGCTTACAGGTCATGAAAACCCCAAATCCACAATCTCAGAAAAATTAGAATATTGTGAAAAGGTGCAATATTCTCGGCTCAAAGTGTCCCACTCTAATCCGCTAATTAAGCCATAACACCTGCAAAGGGTTCCTGAGCCTTTAAATGGTCTCTCAGTCTGGTTCAGTAGGAATCACAATCATGGGAAAGACTGCTGACCTGACAGTTGTGCAGAAAACCATCATTGACAAACTCCATAAGGAGGGAAAGCCTCAAAAGGTAATTGCAAAAGAAGTTGGATGTTCCCAAAGTGCTGTATCAAAGCACATTAATAGAAAGTTATGTGGAAAGGAAAAGTGTGGAAGAAAAAGGTGCACAAGCAACAGGGATGACCGCAGCCTGGGGAGGATTGTCAGGAAAAGGCCATTCAAAAGTGTTGGGGACTTTCACAAGGAGTGGACTGAGGCTGGAGTCAGTGCATCAAGAGCCACCACACACAGAGGGATCCTGGACATGGGCTTCAAATGTCATATTCCTCTTGTCAAGCTGCTCCTGAACAACAAACAATGTCAGAAGCGTCTTACCTGGGCTAAAGAAAAACAGACCTGGTCTGTTGCTCAGTGGTCCAAAGTCCTCTTTTCTGATGAGAGCAACTTTTGCATCTCATTTGGAAACCAAGGACCCAGAGTATGGAGGAAGAATGGAGAGGCACACACTGCAAGATGCTTGAAGTCCAGTGTGAAGTTTCCACAGTCTGTGTTGATTTGGGGAGCCATGTCATCTGCTGGTGTTGGTCCACTGTGCTTCATTAAGTCCTGGGTCAATGCAGCCGTCTACCAGGAGATTTTGGAGCACTTCATGCTTCCTTCCGCAGACGAGCTTTATGGGGATGCTGACTTCATTTTCCAGCAGGACTTGGCACCTGCCCACACTGCCAAAAGCATCAAAACCTGGTTCAATGACCGTGGGATTACTGTGTTTGATTGGCCAGCAAACTCGCCTGACCTGAACCCCATAGAGAATCTATGGGGCATTGCCAAGAGAAAGATGAGAGACATGAGACCGAACAATGCAGAAGAGCTGAAGGCCGCTATTGAAGCATCCTAGTCTTCCCTAACACCTCAGCAGTGCCACAGGCTGATAGCTTCCATGCCACGCCGCATTGAGGCAGTAATTGCTGCAAAAGGGGCCCAAACCAAGTACTGAGTACATATGCATGCTTATACTTTTCAGAGGTCCGATATTGTTCTATTTGTTTTATTGATTGCATGTAATATTCTAATTTTCGGAGATTGTGGATTTGGGGTTGTTATAAGTTGTAAGCCATAATCATCACAATTATGACAAATCACGGCTTGAACTATCTTGCTTTGCATGTAATGAGTCTATCTCATATATTAGTTTCACCTTTTAAGTTGCATTACTGAAATAAATGAACTTTTGCACGATATTCTAATTTTTCGAGTTTCACCTGTAACCCATTTTTTTGGAAGATATCAAAGATGATGTTAAGCTGAGTGAATAGATATTAAGCATGTCACTCTTTAAAATTGTGCACGCCCATGCAATGACGACAAAATGATGTAAATTGTGCTATCCCTAGGTGACACTTTAAAAGCCTTTACATGTTACCACTTTAGATTTACAGAGGAGGTCTAGTGCTAGAACTACTTCCCATGATCTGATGTTCATGGCAATACCTCACATGTGTGGATTGATCGCTGTGTGCGTGCGTGCAGGACCATCATGTGCATTTGCCTTTACGTGCGAGCATCGAGGGGACAGGGTCACTTTCATTTTTTTCTTCTATTATTATTATTAATTTATTTTATTTTTTTCTTTTTACACTGTTGTTTTACATTTTTTTTAATCACTTTTATTGCTGTCACAAGGAATGTAAGCTCTTGTGACAGCAAGAGGCAGTGACAGGTACTCTTTATGGAGATATTTGGTTTCTATAAGACCCCAAATCCTCCTCTACCCTTCAAAGTATTCAAAACTCCAAGATCTGTGTTTTTGAATGCTTTCATTTCTTAAAAATGGCGCTGTTGACATTCATGTAAACTGGAAGTTAGGTCATCGCATCCAGGTTACTATAGTGGAGAGCCGATCAAAGCCGATCCTGATCTTGTTCGGGTGTCCGGCAAGCCATCAGATGTGCCAGCTGATCGCTCAGGTCTCCTGGTGGGATGGGAGAGCCCGAGAGAGCCACAGACAGGGGGCAGACGTCTTCCTGCTGCTTGTAAAAGCAATTGAGCCATGGCTAGTTAGCTGCTCTGATTCCTTTTACAGGAGAGCCAACAGCCAGCCCTGGCATCATCCTGGTATAACTGCTTGAAGTCCAGTGACTGATGAGATTTGAGAAGTCCAAATGGCTGTTCTCTTCATTTAAATCTTCCATCCTCCACCCCACTACATACCACTGCAGCAGTAATCATCCAATGCTGCGGGGTTTAATACAAGCCATTCATCAAGAGTACCAACAATGCCCACTTTTTCTGCCCCCCCATTCATTGAAGCTGTACTATTTATTTACTTTATTACAGGTACCTATATAGCGCTGTCAATTTACACCAAACCTTACACATACGTATATATTGTACATTCACATCAGCCCCAGCCCTCAAGGAGCTTACAATCTAAGGTCCCTAACTCACATTCATACATACACATACCAGGGCCAATTAACCTACCAGCATGTCTTTGGAGGGTGAAGGAAACCAGAGTACCCAGATGAAAACCTACACAGGCACAGGGAGAACTCCAGGCAGGTGGTGCCATGGCTGGAATTCGAACCAACAGCTCTAGTACTACTAGGCAGAAGTGCTGACCATTTAGCCACTGTGCTGCCTTGTACTAGAGCTTCTCACGCTGAAAAGTGATCTATGAATGGAAGAGGCTGACCTTTCATTTATCTTCCCATCCTCCATTCATAGAGCATTTTTTTTTTCATTAATTTTGTTAATTATTTAACTAAACTTAAGCTTTAGGTAAAGGATCATGTTAGGATGACTGAAACAGAACCAACAACTAGGCAGGAAGATCTTGCTTCTGGATTGGCAGTGCAGGTCTTAGCCCACCAGAACCCACCTATTATAAGTTATGTGAAATTAGACAGGCCCTTGGCCTCCTCTGTGGCAAAACTTGTTCAAGAACACATTCAAACTAACCTAACATTTTTGGTTATCACTAGAGGGATCACCAGGAGGAGGAAGAAGGTCCTGATCCCACTATATAGATCAGCTATCACTTGAGGGATCACCAGCAGGAAGAAGAATGCCCTGATTCCCCTCTATAGATCTTTAGCTATCACTAGCGGGCTTACCAGCAGGAGGAAGGAGGTCCTGATTCCCCTATATAGATCTTTAGCTATCACTAGAGGGGTCACCAGCAGGAGGAAGGAGGTCCTGATTCCCCTATATAGATCTTTAGCTATCACTAGAGGGGTCACCAGCAGGAGGTCCTGATTCCCCTATATAGATCTTTAGCTATCACTAGAGGGGTCACCAGCAGGAAGAAGGAGGTCCTGATTCCCCTATATAGATCTTTAGTTATCACTAGAGGGGTCACCAACAGAAGGAAGGAGGTCCTGATTACCCTATATAGATCTTTAGCTATCACTAGAGGGGTCACCAACAGAAGGAAGGAGGTCCTGATTCCTCTATATAAATCTTTAGCTATCACTAGAGGGGTCACCAGCAGGAGGAAGGAGGTCCTGATTCCCCTATATAGATCTTTAGCTATCACTAGAGGGGTCACCAACAGGAGGAAGGAGGTCCTGATTCCTCTATATAGATCTTTAGCTATCACTAGAGGGATCACCAGCAGGAGGAAGGAGGTCCTGATTCCTCTATATAGATGTTTAGCTATCACTAGAGGGGTCACCAGCAGGAGGAAGGAGGTCCTGATTCCCCTATATAGATCTTTAGCTATCACTAGAGAGATTAGCAGCAGGAGGAAGGAGGTCCTGATTCCATTATATGGACCATATTTAGAATACTGTGTTCATTCCAGAGACCTCACATACAGAAAGATATTGATGGGATAAAGTGTTCCAGACATGTGCAACAAAAATGGCAAAAGTTCTGAGGGATAAAACATACCAGGAGCAACTGAAGGAACTTAATGTATTTTCTTAAGGAAAGAAGGGAAATAAGGTAAATGAAATGAAACCAATAAATTGATTAATCTGAAATAATTTTCAGGAGGGCAGTATTTTCAACATGAAAGAACAGGGGGAGGATATCAAACTAGCAGGAGGAAAGTTCTAGAATAACATTAGAAAGTATTGTTTTACTGAAAACTAGTGATGGGCCGAACCCTGTTTGGTTCGAAGTCGAACATTCAAACCTACTGAACGTTTGACTGCGAACTCCGAACAGGGACAATTTACTGAGCGGTATCTTACCGCATCTGAGTATGTGGTAAGATACCACTCAGCTACTAAAACACCACGAGTTATATTATCAGGTCATGTAGTGAAAACATTCTTTAATGTGGGGTTGCCCGCAGATGGCTTAATCTCAAAAGAATTGTTGGCATCGCCTGACAATTACAACATCTTTTAAAAAACGGCGTGGGGTCCCCCCTCCCATCCATGCCAAGCCCTTCGGTAAGGTATGGATTTTGAGGGGCACCCATGCCAAAATTAACAAAAAAAAATGGCGTGAGGGTCCCCCCAAAATCCATACCAGACCCTTATCTGAACATGTAGCCTGGAAGGCCAGTAAAGGGGGGGATGAGCAAGCGCCCACCCATATGCCCTTAACATAGGGGATGTGCTTTGGGGCGGGAGGGCTTCCTGGGGATAAGCCAGGTCCTCTGGCTGGTGGTTCTGGGTGTCTGCGGGTGGGTGGCTTATTAGAGTTTGGAAGTCCCCTTTAACAAGGGGGCCCCCAGATCCCACATTTCATGTGAATGAGTTTGCGGTACATGGTACCCATTCACAAAAAGAAAAAAGCGTAGTAAAAAAAATGACAGGAGACGGTCTTTGACAAGTCCTTTATTAAAAACAAAAATAAATTGTCCCCAAAGTAGATCCAACGCCAATCCCGATGCCGGAGTCACTACCGACCCAAAAAAAGAAAAAAAAAAGTGCTCCACTCTTGAGGATGGCTCCCGTCATCTGACAAATGCGCTGGGATGACAGTTCTTAAATACTGTGATGATGTCACAAGGGGAAGGGTTATCTTTGGCCAATCAAAATGCACTGTCAAGGTTCAGTGCATTGTGGGGCACGGCGGGCAAATAGCCAGCCAAACGCCCTCACCGTTTGTGTGTTCAGTGAATACACGAATGGCCCATGTTCGAGTCGAACTTACGCTTGACTCGAACATGAAGCCCATCACTGCTGAAAACGTAACTGACGCTTTGAACAGATTTTCAATACTACTTACCACCATGTGTTGTAGTCCACTGTGTCGGTAAAAAATGCTGCTAGTTCCAGCATGTTGTTTTGAATTGGCTGCATTAACGCAACGCATGACACAATGCACATTCATTCACAGTAACTGAGAAGTGTTAATGAGCCCCAAGTCCTGTTCCCAGACCTCCATATGTAGCGCCCTCTAGTGTACATAGTTGTTTAGAGTAGTTAGAGGTTTGCTAGAAACCTGGGTTTAGACAGAGGGTTAGTTCAGGTCAGTCCTCTGGTAAAAGCTTGGAGAAGCTTCTAGAAGTCAGCAGGCAGATGTAAGGAAGGGCTGATCCGCATATTTATGGGATTCTGACCAATCCCAGGCCTGGCAGTGTGGCAGACTGGTCCATAAATATGAAAGAGCCTGTCCAGCAGAGGAGTCAGGTGAATGATGGAGGAGTTAGGTGCTGATGTGTAGCCTGGGAGGGGGCACCAGATAAGGGGGGTTCTGCCTCCAGGCTGGAGGAAGGGGGAAAACTGAAGAAGGGAGCACCACTGCCCTGCAGTCCACCTGGGAAGGACAGCCTACATAGCTTGGAGATGAACCAGACCAGTGGAAGGCCTGAAAGCAGTTCTATCCACTGTGGCAGGACCAGGACAGCTGAGTACCACTACACCCCCAGGGCCTAGGAGGACAAAGTCTGCTGGATGCAATTTCTTGGTAGGTCTGCAGGGGACAGTTCATAGCTTACCCAATCCCTTGTCCTGGGATCAGATACCATAGCCAGATGGGCTGGTATTTTGTTCATTTAGGGGACTAAGAGCTCCTACAAGTTGGGACTTTGCTAAAAATCCACTCAGTGGGACTCAGAGCTCCTGCAGGCTGTCACTTTGCTAAAAACTGTAACACAGAGTAATCTAGAGAAGGAAAGTGTCCTCCATTGTTATTCTGCAATTAAGCTGGGCATCCCATAACCCCTTTACCCTATCCAAGTTAAATTCCTAAATGCAAAGAAAACCAAGCCCATAGACTATTTCTTGTGGCTGGAAAATGTGTGTTGCCTGGCTGTACAGGAAGTATCATACAAGACCTTAAAAGTGGTAATTGTGGTTATGTCTTAAGCTAAAGTCAGCCTAAGCCCAAACATCATTACTGACTGGCTTCTTGTGCTGCTTCTCCCTCTCCCAGTCCAAGCTCTGCTGAACATTGGATTGCAAGAGCCTGATACCAGGTTAAATTCAGATACTTATGCTGCTTTCATTAAACATACACTTAGCGATTTATCATGCAATACAGAGCAGCATTAATTTGTTTGCTTTATATCTGCCTGGAGTTTAGGTTTAAGGATTGCAAATAGATATTTGTGCTACTCTGAAGTATTCAGTGAATGGTATTTGCTAATACTAGGTCTATTTTCACCATCATCCCATGCTATTATCAATATCCACTTAGAGGTATCCACTTTTAAGCTCATTAGAATTATCTGCTGTACATCTCTTTTTAAATGGCTTGACCATTCCTTGCATGCTCTGATCTCGGACCAGACTAGGAACCCAGCACTCAATGGCCTTTCAACACACCTCTATCCTTCCAGTTAGAACAAGAGGCACCAGGTGCATTCTATTCATCAGATTGATCACATTGTGGTAAAGAATCATTCGTTTCAGCTGGTTGTACAGTGGCTCCCTGTAAAATACCTGTATATGCCAAATGTCAATGACAGCATAAAAGCAAGCAAGACATTTTATGTATTCCATATCCAGCATGGTTTTATTAATGCTACTTTCCATCAGAAATTTAAAAAAAGTATAATATTCTGTGATTTTATCCAATGTGCTCACCTAATTAGTGCAACACCACACTTTTACCCCAGAACCTAATGGACTATTGCTATTGTGCATGGGGTGGAGGGTACTATTTGAGTACTCCCTTCCTGCACTGTTGCCTGCAGATGTACTGTTCTGCAGTCCAGCAGTGGTCTGGTTAGAATGAAACCCATTGTCATTCAGACCACTTCTGGAAAGTGCAGGTTGCCCTGGTCCTGCCCCTGGGGGAGCCCCCATAGTGACTTGCACTAACAGTACAGTGATACACAGAACAGCAGTGATGTCATCAAGTAAGTTCCTAACCTCGGAAACCACTAAGCAGCTCATTCACTCCCTTATTATATCACGCCTTGACTATTGCAACTCCCTCCTCACTGGCCTACCTCATCACCGGCTATCCCTGCTCCAGTCCATCATGAATGCTGCTGCCAGACTCATTCACCCTACTAACCGCTCTGTATCTGCCATCCTTCTGTGCCAATCCCTCCACTGGCTTCCAATTGCCCAGTGAATAAAATTCAAAACACTAACACTGACATATAAAGCCGTTCATAACACTGTCCCTAATTACATCACCGACCTTGTCTCTAAATACCACCCAAACCGTACTCTCCGCTCCTCGCAAGACCTCCTACTCTCTAGCTCCCTTGTCTCCTCCTCCCATGCTCATCTCCAGGACTTCTCAAGGGCTTCACCCATCCTCTGGAACTTCCTACCCCAATCTATCAGGCTATCGCTTACTCTCCTCACTTTCAGACGCACTCTGAAAACCCATCTCTTCAGGGAAGCCTACCCCGACCCCAGCTAATATTGCAATCCTCTACTCGTCCTACCACTCCATCCCCTACAGCTAATTACCTTTTGTACCACTGTCCCCTCCCTCCTAGATTGTAAGCTCCAAGGTGCAGGGCCCTCTAATCCCGCTTGTATTGAACTGTATTGTTACTGTAATGGCTCCCTCCATTATGTAAAGCGCTGAGCAAACTGTCGGCGCTATATAAGTCCTGTATAATAATAATAAGTGATACTCTCTGCATAACTGAGGACTGCCCAGCACTGGAGAAGAGGAAAAGCGCACTTTGTGTCATGTGACCAGTTTGAAAGTATTTGGAAAAAGATAAGACTTTTTTTTAAAATACATGGGGCCCCAGGGGGATTAGGTGATTGGGGAGGCCAAAATATGGTTGTAAAGTCCCCTTCACATTAACATGCATGGACAAAGTGAGAGTTTTTTAGGAAAGGACTCCATGACCCCTTTGTGTTAACATTGGAAGAATTCAAGTCACACAACAACCTTGTTAACTAGAACTTTTATAGGCAAATTTGGCAATGGAGTAGAAGCACATACAGTTCAAGGTGCTTAAAAGGACCACCCAGTTTATTACAGCCCCTTAAAAGGTTTGAGATGTTACAGGAGGATGGCTTCTGATGGAGGGGTGGTGGAACAAGATCATTTCCACTGCACTCACCATTGAGGACATTTTGAAAGGTTCTGCAGCACCTGCCCCTACTTGTCTAGTGGATTCCTCTCCCCAACCTACCACTTGCTTGAAGCATGCCCAAATGACTTGGGATCCCCTATTTAAAGGCTTCCATGTTAAGATGGCCGCCTCAATTCTCTCGAGAACTCCACATTAAATCAGATGCCTACCATCCTAGGAAGAACTAACTGAGTCTACAAGGGTGAAACTTTAGTTTAGTTTCACCTTTTAAGTTGCAGTACTGAAATAAATGAACTTTTGCACCATATTCTAATTTTTCGAGTTTCACCTGT
Organism: Staurois parvus; assembly: GCF_062004578.1. Classification (NCBI taxonomy): domain Eukaryota; kingdom Metazoa; phylum Chordata; class Amphibia; order Anura; family Ranidae; genus Staurois; species Staurois parvus. Next base: position 2,530,666 of record NW_028320549.1, read on the forward strand.
ACTCTTCTTCTCCCTGTAACATAGGCAGAGTGCCACCTACGGGCCATAAGAGTACCTGCATCTGCCTACAAAATTACCAGAACTCCCCCACTGAAGTTGTTGACAATACTTTGCAATTCTGGGTATGGAGGTATGGGGGAGCATGTGACCTCCTCTCCATTGACTCCTAGGCCTGAGCACTGTCACATGGCCCCAGGCATTTTAATGATGGCTGGAGAGAAGGAAGAAGCAGGATAGGATTGCTGGCAACATTAGAATAGTTGGTCGGAGGACCCTTTTTAAGGGGTTCTGATAGCCCAGTAAAATTGAATAGGCTGCCATAATGCAGAGAATCTTAATGCACATTAACGCATTGGGTTTGATTTACTAAAGGGAAATAGCCTGTGCACTTTGCAGTTGCACACTGCAAGTGCAGTTGCTCCAGAGCTTAGTAAATGAGGTACAGCTTCACTTTACAAAGAATACCCAATCATGTGCAAGGAAAATTTTAAAAACAGCATTTTTGCTTGAATATGACCGGATGATGGAAGTCCTCAGAGATTCTGCTCTGGAGCAATTGGTCTTGCAGGCTGCAACAGCACTTTGCAAATTCCACAGTCTATTTGCCTTTAGTAGATCAACACCATTGTGTTATTGTGTGGGGAGGTACATCATGGTTCCGGCAGCAGATGGGGTAAACTTGAAACTCGTATTGAAAAGAATGGTGATGTTACAAACACCCTGGAAGTAGAGCGCCACAAGGGAAATAGCTCACAGTTCAATCCAGTCAGAGGTGGCTGAGGAGATATGCTAACAGTGTCTGTTTCAGAGGGAGAAGTATGGCCTGGCCTGTCTGGTCCCAAGAGGGAAATTTCTTCCAGGAAGCAAGACTCTAGCCTTCCCTTGCTAGTCAGGTACCTTTCCCTTCCGCTGATTACTCTCCCTAGCAAGCAGGATATCTCTCACTTCACTAGCCACTCGCAAAAAAAGTGCACCAAAACCTAGAGTCAGGGACTTAAATAGTAAAAATGTAGCGAGCACTCATACAGGCAGCATCTAGAACACTAAAGGAATCACATAATCCTTGTATCATAATAATAAATAAAATAACAGTGCAGCACTATCAATCGTGATACAGTTATTCAATAATAGAAATTCATATGGTATATTCATATATACTTTTACATCTTTTCACTTGTTAAACTATCACTGACGCTGGTTTTGAGATATACCATATGAATTTCTATTATTGAATAACTGTATCACGATTGATAGCGCTGCACTGTTATTTAATTTATTCTTAAATAGACCCTGTTGACCCAACATGGCCACCAAGGGTCACATGGCTGCAGCATAGCCAACCGGAACGCTGTTCCATTGACCCAGGAAACCACAAAGAAACCATTTTACCTTGGACTTCCTTTCCAGGCTGTGGTACCACTCAGCTCAAGCACCACCTACAGTGGAGAAAACAAACTGCATCTGACTACAAATGCATTTGGGTCAGCAAGCATCATGTGAAGAGGGTCCAGATGAACCTATGTAACTTATTACAGTCAGATTAGACAAACTGTTCTGACTTCTGGGGAGGACCGCAGCTTCTTATTGGATGATTCTGCGCTGTGTCATTTTCTGCTCTTTCTCTTAACAAGGAGCCTATAATAGGTGTTTTTAATTCATTTCATTTAAAACTGTCAGAATAATAAAATCAGAGTAATCGTTAGCTACTAAGGATCCATTGTGCTTTAATCTTTTCCTTACTAATGTAAAGCATTTGCATAAAAGTAGTAAAAAGCTTCTTGAAAATCTAATTAAACGCTAACTTTAAGAAAATTCTGATGTGTGATAAAGTAATTTGCTAAAATCTCACATCTGCAGCTTAAGCAGCAAAACACCCTTTCAGTTTACATTAACAAAGTCATCATTTCCTTTTAAATTTTAAACAAACATCTTTGCGGGAACAGCTTTTATTCTAATTCTGCATCCACAGAGGAACGTTCTTCTCCCTGTATACTGGCTATAAAGAAGATTGCAATCAGAAGGCAGACGAGACTCTTCAGGCTTGTTCTAGGATTAAACAAATTATTAATTGCATCAAATATTAATCACTTCCTAGGCAATGGGGAACAGCCACATTCATCAGGCTTTCCGGTATTTTAACTGAGTTTTACAAGGCAGTGAAATTGCTTTGCATTGGTTCAAGCTGCGGCCACTGATGGAATGGACAAGGATGAGAAGCATTTTGGTGCTGATCAGTCTCCCGTGAGATTAACTATGCATCCACGAAAGTGTTTCCTATGGATCATGGGGGGCAGCATGGAGAAAATTAGAATTTCTACCAATAACATCAGTATGTTACTCCTTGGACCCCAGGAAAAAGTAACAGTTCCTTAATTCATTTATCAATATCCATTCAAAAATTGGTGTAATATTATTTTTTTAAATTTACTGATATCCTATATTGTACCTTTTAAGGGGTTTTGTTAAAGTGGTTCTAAAGGCTCAAGGTTTGTTTACTTTCATGTATTCTATGCATGAAAGTAAAAAAACCTTCTGTGTGCTGGAACCAGGGGCGTATTTACCACAAGGCAAACAAGGCACTTGCCTAGGGCGGAATTTTTTAGGGGGGCAGCACTGCCCCCTGGAAGAAGGGCATATGTGGAATGGGGACCAGGTGGGATCCGAGAGAGGCTGTGGGCTGCTTGATGGTTTATGCAGAGCTCAACTGTCAGTCCCAGAAATGTCCAGAGCTGTGAAGGTGAGTGTCTTTCTCTCTGTCGCCGTGGGGGGGGGGGGTTGTGCTAGTGGAAGGCTCTCTTGGGTGGGGCGGATGAGGCATGGTGTTTTTGGCCACTGTCAGCCTCCCCTTGCGTGTTGGTCGGTGTCAGGCACTCTCTCTGCTAGGGAGGGGGCGGGGGGTGTCTGATTTTTGTGTTGCCTAAGACAGCAGAAAACCTAAATACATCACTGGCTGCACCCCCCCCCCACCCAATCCTTACCTGAGCCCCCTCCAATCCAGTGATGTTCAAAATTGCTTTGGCTATATGCGGACTCTCCCTACTCATTGGCTGAGAAAGCAGTGGGAGCCTATTGGCTCCCGCTGCTGTTAATCACAGCCAGTGAGCCAATGAGGAGAGAGTGGGGGGTGGGGCTGAGCCGTAGCTCCGTGTGTCTAATGGACACATAGGGCAGCACCTCAAGAGTGAGCACGTAGTGGTGCCCCCAGGGCAAGGAGCTTTCCCTGGGGGCACTGCTTGAAGGGGAGGAGCCAGAGCACCAGTAGGGGACCCAAAAAGAAGAGGATCAGAGCATCTGTGTGCAAAACTACTGCACAGAGCAGGTAAGTATCATATGTTTCATGTTTTATAATATGTTCAGCCCTCTGACATCCATGTGATAGCATGTAATCCTAATTGATCTCAATCCCTGAGCACCAAGGGATGTATTTATTTTAAAAATGCAGAGCTATTCACCCTGTGAGAACGTGTACATTAATTTGGTGCACATTGGGGCAAAATTGAATGTTATTAGACTATATTCTCTCAAGGTCAAATATTATTATTTCATAAAGAATAGATTGAATCAGGAAAATACCACATTATGGTCACTAGATGGAGCCAATGATCATAGGAAATAAGTAATAGTAAAAACTAAGGAATTATTGAGAGCTCAGTTTCAACTGTAGGTAAGAGGAAAATCAAAGAAGGATGGTAACATTTTCTAAAATGAAATTCTAACTGTGGTTTTCAGGAAAAAATCATACTCATTGTAAAACACGTGTGCATCCTGATATAAAACATAGAATTCCAAACATTGGCATAGCAACAGAACAACATTTTTCTAATCCTTCTAATTTGTGCAACTAATCCTAGGAGCATTATTTTCTGCCGAGTAATAATTAAATTAAATATTTAGGAGTACTCAGCATAGATAAATTGTACCATTTATAAGGTCATAAATGCTGGCACTTATATATAGAATATTTGCTGATGATCAGGTACATGACATGTATTATGCAGGCAGGGCTGTATTTCCTAATGAATATCAGGGAAAGAATAATTTTATTAGATATCCAGCCAAATGTCTACATCATTTGCTGTTTCTCTTCAGAGTCCCTGAAATGCTCATAAATCACGCAGCATAGGCCAATTGTGATAGTGGAGAGAGGCTGGCGGTATGGGAGCCGTGAGATAGGCATTCGGTCCTTTGCTTGCACTGATGATAGAGAGCCCTGGGCCCAGCCTGGGGCAAGAAAGCTTTGCCAGGGAAAGTGTTTGTATATGGAAGGGACTTATATCTGTGCAATTCATGGCAAAATATATTTCATTATCTCCCAGAGGTTCTGGAAGCCTTTAAAGCAGAAAAACACAGTTTACAGCAATGCAAAGCAAAGACCAGCAGACTGTTTATTCATAAAGGTATATCTTTAGAAATTGTGGCTGAAGACCAGGCAATTGCTTCAATTTGCATATATGTTATTCTAAAGACCATATATTTTCTGAAACAGCTGTGTGCTTTTTACATTTTGTAAAAAAAAAACAAATATATATATATATATATATATATATATATATACAGTAAGCCCATATGGAAGAAAAATATATTTGTAATATATTTTAAAAATATTCTTCTACAATTGTGGCCATATTCAATATATATATATATATATATATATATATATATATATTATATATATATATATACTGCACGTTGAAATGCATTTTTATTATAAAATATATGAAAACTATTTAAATATTTTTTAAATACATTTCAAATATACTGTACGTCTTTAAAAATACAAATCTACATTTCTACATTTTTGGAAAGCATTTACAAATATATGTAACAATATATGTTGAAATTACTTTTTTATATGGTAAAAAAAAACTGAAGAATATATTTAAAAAAAAAAATTTTTTTTATCTTTTTCATATATTTTGTAATATATAAAAAACGCCTTTCAACATGCAGTGTATATATATATATATATATATTGAAATGTTGAAATGCATTTTTTATATATTACAAAATATATGAAAAATATTTTTTAAATATATTCTTCAGATTTTTTAACATATAAAAAAGTAATTTTAACATATATTTTTACATATATTTGTAAATGCATTCCAAAAATGTAGATTTGTATTTTTAAAGACACACAGTATATTTGAAATGTATTTCCCAATGGTTTGGGGCAGGGGGTGTCATAACTAAATTACAACCAGCCCAGGCAGTGACCGCTCTGTATGCCAGTGTACCATTAAAGCAGATAAATAGAGCCTTAGGCTCTGTTCATATCTAGGTGTTTTGGATCTCAAAATGCTCTGCAAAACTGACAAATCGCACCACGCTTGTTCAGGTGCCATTCATTTTCAATGACTCCTAGCCTCAGGTGTGACTCTGTTGCGATTGTCGAGCAATAAATCATGCTGCAATTGCAGCAAACTGCATCGTGCAAAGCTTGTCACCCAAAAAGGAGCCCTTTCCTTTGGGGTGGCAAGCTTTGAGCGATTGCAGTCTGATTTATCGCTTGACAATTGTGGCAGAATTGTACCACTGAAAATGAATGTGGGGATTTCATGGGCCAAAATGTAATTCAAAACTGAGAAAAACATCAATAAAAACACACTTTATTTCTAGAGATGAGCGAATTATTCAAAAATTCGATTCGGCGAATTCGCGGAATAAATTCGATTCGAGTCGAATATATTCGCTGCGAATTTAACTTATAAAAAGGGTGTTTCTAGGCTTCAGAGAGCCTTTATATTAGTGCAGAACACTGTACCTTTAATATAAATGCCCTTGGAGTCTGCTGGGGAAGAGAAATAATACTGTCAGTCAGTATGACATGCAGATGAGTGCCGTCGATCTTAGAATCACCGCACACTTCACTCATTTGGGCAGTCACGGGGCCAAAGCCAGAGTGTGGAGCCACAGTGTGGCGGTGGAGGCAGCAGCAATGGGAGGCCATACAGCACCCTATGAAAAAATGGAACCCACCAGCAGTGTGAGGAGACCTGAAAGTGGCACATGGCAGAGTGTGGCGATGGAGACAGCAGCAATGGGAGGCCATACAGGGACCCATGACACACTCTGGACCTGGCAGCAGCATGAGGAGGCGGTACAGGGGCCCATGACAGATTACGGGCCTGGCAGCAGCATGAGGAGTCGGTACAGAGGCCCATGGCAGATTACGGGCCTGGCAGCAGCAATGGGAGGCCATACAGCACCCTATGACAAAATGGAACCCACCAGCAGTGTGAGGAGGCCTGAAAGTGGCACATGGCAGAGTGTGGCGATGGAGACAGCAGCAATGGGAGGCCGTACAGGGACCCATGACACACTCTGGACCTGGCAGCAGCAAGAGGAGGCGGTACAGGGGCCCATGGCAGAGTGGCGAAGCGTAAGCAGCTTAAATTGAAGGCCATACAGAGGCCTATGTTAAAAATAATAACATGTTTGGGGCATGATTCATGGCGGATTTAGTCAGTTGTGTCAGGAACTGGTGGTTTGAAATCCAGACTAATCCACGCCTGATTCATTTTCACAAACGTGAGTCTCTCCACACTTTGGGTGGACAGTCCTGTCCTCCGCGGAGTTACAATACCTCCTGCCGCACTAAACACGCTCTCCGATGCCACGCTACTGGCCGGGCATGACAGCCTTTCAAGGGCAAATTCAGCTAGTTGGGGCCAAAGGTCAAGTTTCGTTGCCCAGTAGTCAAGGGGATTGTCTACCTCGGTTGGCAGGGTGCTGTCCAAGTAGGCCCAAGCCTGTTGTTTGAGGTCCTGCTCCAGGTCCACCTGATGCTGCTGCTGCTGCGGCTGGTTAGTAGTTTCCTCACTGCGCTGGTGAAGAAAGCTACTCATCATCGACTGCAGACTGAGGCAGCCGCTGCTGGTGGAGCTGCCACTGCTCCTACCACCCCACCCCTCCCCTGCTGCCATGGCAGCGGAACGCGAGCGCACAGGGCCCACAGTGTCTGAGGATGGACGTTGGCGCAGAAAGGCAGAGACCAACTGACTACATAGGTGGTTTTTATAGTACTTTATTTTGGCCTCCCTCTCAGCAGGTGTGAAAAAGGCCACCATTTTCGAACGGTAGCGAGGGTCCAACAAGGTGGACAGCCAAAAGTCATCCCTCTGTCTGATGGTTATTATTCGGCTGTCGCTACGCAAGCAACCGAGCATGCTATGGGCCATTTGTGCCAAGGAATGCGAGGGACTCCCTGCCTCCATCTCCACAGCATACTGCCACGGTGCGTCTGGGTCCTCTGTCTCCTCCTCCTCCTCTACCAGATGCTCCTGCTCCTCCACTCCTGTCCGCTGAGTGGAAAAACCACCCATTTCACTCAATAATTCCTGAGCACCAATGTCCTCCTCTACCTCCTCCTCTTCTTCCTGTCCTGCCCCCACAGGGGTCATGTGGCGTTGAGATCTGTGCGCCACGTCTACCGCACCCTGACCAGCCATTGTTAACAGCATTTGTTCCAGGACGTGCAACAGAGGAATGACGTCGTTCATCCCATAGTCCTGCCGACTCACGAATAGCGTGGCCTCCTCAAAGGGCCTGAGCAAGCGGCAGGTGTCACGCATGAGCTGCCAATGGCTGACATCGAAGTTACACAGGGGAGTACCTTTATCCGCTTGTAACATCAGGAAATCGGTGATGGCCTATCACTGTTCGTAAAGGCGGTCTAACATATGTAGGGTTGAATTCCACCTTGTTGCAACGTCGCAGATCAGGCGATGCTGTGGAATTCCGTTCTGCCGCTGCAGCTCAAGGAGGGTGTGCTTTGCGGTGTAGGAATAGCTGAAATGTATGCAAAGTTTACGTGACATTTTAAGGATGTCTTGCAGTGGGATGGTGGATTTTAGGAACCGCTTGACAACCAGATTGAACACGTGAGCCATGCATGGCGCATGGCACAACCTTCCTTGACGCAGAGCAGACACCATGTTCTTTCCGTTGTCGGTCAACATGGTTCCGATTTTCAGTTTGCGCGGAGACAGCCATCTGTCGATTTCTCTGTTCATTACACTCAGAAGTTCCTCCCCTGTGTGACTACGTTCGCCAAGGCATACCAGGTGCAGCACAGCGTGACACCGTTGCGCCCTGCACATGTGATATGCCGGTCGGGTAATGGGACTTGGCACGGGGGTGGCGGCTGAGGACACGGCGGAAGAAGAGGTGGTAGAGGCGGACATCTTTGCTGGACCAAGGACGTGCAAACGTGGAGGCAAAAGCAGCGTGACCTGTCCAAGTTGCTGGTGCGGCTGTGCCGGCACCACGTTCACCCAGTGGGCCGTAAATGACATGTACTGTCCCTGACCGTAGTTACAGCTCCACACGTCGGCGCTGCCGTGCACTTTGGCAGAGACCGACATGCTCAAAGACTGGCCCACCATCTCTTCTACATGTGAATGCAGGGCTGGCACTGCCTTTTTGGCGAAGAAATGCCGGCTTGGCACTCTCCACCACGGCTCGGCACAAGCCATCATTTCTCGGAAAGGTGCTGAGTCCACCACTTGGAAAGGGAGGGACTGCAGCACCAGCAACTTGGACAGGAGGACGTTCAGCTTCTGCACCGTCGGATGCGTGCTCGCAAACTGTTGTCTCTTGGAAACGGATTCCAAGAAAGACTGCTGACGGAATCCGTGAAGAGGAGTAGCAGGAGAAGGAGCATCTGAACGAGCGGAAGATGCCAACGAGCGACAACTCCCCTCAGCAGAGGTGTTGGAGCCTTGACTGGCTGATAGAGGGCGATTGACGTCGGGTGACGGAGCAAGTAACGGAGCGGGTGATGGAGCGGGGGCTGGGGCAGGCAGAACCGCTGTATCTTTATCACGGTTTTCCCAGGCCACCGAATGACGCAACGCTGTAGTCCCAACATGGGCCCCCTGGCCACGCTTGACTTTCTGGCCACATAGTCGACATACGGCTACGTTTACTTCCTCGGGCGGCTTGACGAAAAATTGCCACACCGCCGAGTAGGAAACTTTGCCCCCACTACTCCTCACTGGCTGACTGCTACTTCCTCCGTGCACACCGGCACCACTACTGGCCCTGGTGGTAGGCTGCAGTGGAGCTGGTGCTCTACTCCGTGGCCGTTTGCCTCCACTGACACTGCTGCGACCCTGCTGCCTCCTGGGCAACCCACCGACTGTTTTGCTCGCTGCCAAGCTGGCACCCTCTTCTCCTGATGATGCGGAAGCAATAGCCTGATGACGACGAGGCTGCCAAGTGCGATCAGCCTCATCATCATCAATTAGGGTCTCCGCCTCACTACTAGCCCCCTCGGCTGCGTGTGGGTCAGGAGACAGACCTGTCTCTAGACCGGCTACCGAGCCACTCTCCTCGCCAGTACTTCTTCGCCTGGCTGCTGAAGAGGCGGATGTCTCCCCCCGTTCCTGACCGCCCTCTGTTAGCTCTTCCTCACTGTACAGTGGGGCTGAGCCCACAGCATGCGATACTTCGCTTGGTGAGGGAACACCAAAGGACAGGGGCAGGTAGAGGACACGTGATTTCAGTGGGCTTGCTCCCGGGCCATGCCAACTAACGGTTGTGTCTGACGTACCCACCGACCGTTGGCTGTAGGTGTCAGAGGTGACCTGGGAAGAGGAAGACGACCGAGCCAACCAATCGATGACGGCAGGGTTGTCGGTGGAGACACGACCGCTGGATGACACCGGGAGCACTGGCCTCTGGCTGCGACTAGTGCTGCCTCGACCCCTTCCTCTGCTGCTACGTCTGCTCGCTCCTGAAACATTGCCTCCTCTGCCACTCCTCTGCGTGTTGTCTGACATACTCTTTAATTCAACGATTCTGTGTCCCTGAGTAACGATTCTGTGTCCCTGAGTAACAATTCTGTGTCCCTGAGTAACGATTCTGTGTCCCTGAGTAACGATTCTGTGTCCCTGAGTAACGATTCTGTGTCCCTGAGTAACGATTCTGTGTCCCTGAGTAACGATTCTGTGTCCCTGAGTAACGATTCTGTGTCCCTGAGTAACGATTCTGTGTCCCTGAGTAACGATTCTGTGTCCCTGAGTAACGATTCTGTGTCCCTGAGTAACGATTCTCTGTCCCTGAGTAACGATTCTGTGTCCCTGAGTAACGATTCTGTGTCCCTCAGTAACGATTCTGTGTCCCTCAGTAACGATTCTGTGGCCCTGAGTAACAATTCTGTGTCCCTGAGTAACAATTCTGTGTCCCTGAGTAACAATTCTGTGTCTGTCCCTGAGTAACAATTCTGTGTCCCTCAGTAACAATTCTGTGTCTGTCCCTGAGTAACAATTCTGTGTCCCTGAGTAACAATTCTGTGTCCCTCAGTAACGATTCTGTGTCCCTCAGTAACAATTCTGTGTCCCTGAGTAACAATTCTGTGTCCCTGAGTAACAATTCTGTGTCTGTCCCTGAGTAACAATTCTGTGTCCCTGAGTAACAATTCTGTGTCCCTGAGTAATAATTCTGTGTCCCTCAGTAACGATTCTGTGTCCCTCAGTAACGATTCTGTGTCCCTGAGTAACAATTCTGTGTCCCTGAGTAACAATTCTGTGTCCCTGAGTAACGATTCTGTGTCCCTGAGTAACAATTCTGTGTCCCTGAGTAACGATTCTGTGTCCCTGAGTAACGATTCTGTGTCCCTCAGTAACAATTCTGTGTCCCTGAGTAACAATTCTGTGTCCCTGAGTAACAATTCTGTGTCCCTGAGTAACGATTCTGTGTCCCTGAGTAACGATTCTGTGTCCCTCAGTAACAATTCTGTGTCCCTCAGTAACAATTCTGTGTCCCTGAGTAACAATTCTGTGTCTGTCCCTGAGTAACGATTCTGTGTCCCTGAGTAACAATTCTGTGTCCCTGAGTAACAATTCTGTGTCCCTGAGTAACGATTCTGTGTCCCTAAGTAACGATTCTGTGTCCCTAAGTAACGATTCTGTGGCCCTAAAGTCTCTTTGGCCCTAACTCTGTCCCTAATACACAGAGGTCTGTCTCTCTTGAATGACCGGAGGCTAATGGAGAATTATAAGATGGCCGCGATTTATAGCTCCACCATTACACAGTGCTGGCTGGCTGGCTGCTGATTGGCTAATGCGATCACATGTCATGAATGAATGCATTATGGGTCAGCGCGCCTTGTCTGCGCGCCTTCCCAGAGATCCCCGCTCCGTCGCCACACATGTCGCCGCCATTTTTGGGAAAATTCGATTCGCACATCCGAAGTTTGCTAATTTTCGGATTCGGCGCGAATCGAATTTTTCCTGATCTTCAAAACGATTTCCACTTCGCCATGTTCGATTCGCTCATCTCTATTTATTTCCATATGAAAAATAAATAGAAATATTAAAAGTTTTTGCCATCAACTACAATTTCAACACGAAAGTGTACAATAGGAAAAAGATAAGAACAGATGGAATATAAACATAAGAACAGATAGATTGACGCATTTCACCCAAAAAAGAGAGCTTCTTCAGGATCCACTTGGTTGTTCACTCATTATGGCAGTACAGCTGACAAAAAACAAAGTACATATATTATTGCATATATACGTGTATAAAATACATCAGGTATTTATTATACGCCAACTAGTAAAATGATAAATAAAAAATATACTGCACATCCAAAACAGCTGAAAAAGGATCAGCACCGTGAAGAATCGAAAGGGAAAAAAATATATACACTCACCAGCCACTTTATTAGGTATACCTGTTCAATTGCTTGGTAATACAAGTTGGTAATCAGCCAATCACATGGCAGCAACTCAATGCATTGAGGCATATAGACATGGTGAAGACAACTTGCTGAAGTTCAAACTGAGCATCAGAATAGGGAAGAAAGGAGATTTAAGTGACTTTGAACGTGGCATGTTTGTTGGTGCCAGACGGGCTGGTCTGAGTATTTGAAAAACTGCTGATCTACTGGAATTTTCATACACAACCATCTTTAGGGTCTACAGAAAATGGTTTGAAAAAGAGAAAATATCCAGTGAGTGGCAGTTGTGTGGATGAAAATACCTTGTTGATGTCAGAGGTCAGAGGAGAATGGGCAGACTGGTTGCTGCATAATTCAGGTGGTAGGGTTAGAATTTGGCATAAACAACATGAAAGCATGGATCCATCCATAATGGTTCAGGCTGGTGGTGTAATGGTATATGGGAAATTTTCTTGGCACACTTTGGGCCCCTTTGTACCAACTGAGCATCGTTTAAATGCCACGGCCTAACTGAGTATTGTTGTTGATCATGTCCATCCCTTTATGACTTCAGTGTCCCCATCTTCTGATGGCTGCTTCCAGCAGGATAATGCACCATGTCACAAACTTCAAATCATCTCAAACTGGTTTGTTGAACCACAATAAGTTCACTGTATTCCAATGGCCTCCACAGTCCCCAGATCTCAATCCAGTAGAGCACCTTTGGGTTGTGGTGGAACAGGAGATTCACATCATGGATGTGCAGCTGACAAATCTGCAGCCACTGCGTGATGCTATCATGTCAATGTGGACCAAAATCTCTGAGGAATGTTTCCAACACCTTGTTGAATATATGCCGGGAAGAATTAAGGCAGTTCTGGGGGCAAAAGGGGTCCAACCCGGTACTAGCAAGGTGTACCTAATATAATAAAAGGGCTGGTGAGTGTATATTAATACATATATACATGTATAAAATACATCAGTTATTTATTATACACAAACTAATAAAACGGTAAATAAAAAATATACTGAACATCCAAAGCAGCTGAAAAACGGTTAGCCCCATGAGATGAAAGGAAGGGGAGAAACGAAAGGGAAAAAAATCCATATAAATAATTCTAAAATGATCCAACAGGGGGAGCATAGGGCCAGAATTCAGTAGGGGGGGGGGGCATTAGACAGGATGATATGGCATGAGTATGACCACCATAAAGACCTAAAAGCAATCTCTTATCTACAATTGTAGATGACAATAGAAGAGATTTTGCATTAAAGTCAATGAAAATGCAGAAGCCAAAATCTCACCTCTGGAAAAATCGCACTGCTATTCACGCAGAAATGATTGTATAAATCGCAATGCAATTTCAGCACTCATATGTGTGAATGCAGGGTAGCCTGGCTTAGAAGAAACTCAAGTGCAGGTCTAAAGGAGGTCAATTGCAAGTCAAACACCTTTCAATGAACTATAAATGATCTCCGAAGCTTTTCAAACTGATCTAACATGCCTTGCTAATACTGATCCATGTGGCCATTGGCTCAAGGCCAAAGCCTATTGACACCAACCCTTGTCTCATCAAGAAGCATGCCAATGGTTTACACTGTCTAATGTACTCATTTGACAGTCTTTATTGAACTAATCGGCTTTCCCATTTATTTCTGGTCTGACATTCAATATCTGTACAGTTTTAATTCTAGGCTATACCTGTGTGTTTTGCGCAGAGCTTGTGCTTCTTATTCCACACACAGAGCTTCTTCAAAAACTCACCAGATCAATATTCATCAGGCAGCTTCTCCAGGTTTGTTTTTAGTTATCACTTGAAGTGACCCTCTTTAATCCTGTAACTGGTAAAATATTTAAAGCCTGACTAATGAGTGATCAGCACTTGGGTATTAGCTCATGCATAATTTAAAGTGCAGTGGAGCCGCCAAAATCTTTTTGTCAGGAGAATTGTACAACTTCAGAGGTGAGTAGGGGGAGGAAGCGCTAAGACGCATCTTCCCTGTGTGTGTTTGGGGATGGACCATCAGCAATGGGGGTTAGTAGAAGGTCCATGTGGAAGTGGTGTCCAAGTCCATCTGTAGGGGGGGCTTGTAGTAATATGGACTTGTCCGAGGAGGCAGCCGGCTGTAAGAGCTTGTAGATACTCCTAATGCAGGTAGAGAAGAGAGACCGCAGCGCCACTCTAAGTGTAGACAGTTAAAATCAGGCAGATTTAATGGTAAAATTGCACTCACATACTGCAGATAGGTAACAGGTAGGCATATCAGGTGATGGAGGTCCACTAGGAGCATCAGGTCCTTTGGCCACACTCTGGGTGTTTTCCTGCCGCTCCAGTGGTGTCCAGGGCTCGGGGAGTAGCAGAGGGGAGCAGGGAGGCTCGCAAGCATGAGTGGGAAAACACAAAGAACGCGGCCAAAGGACCTGACGCTACCACTGGACCTCCATCACTTGACATGCCTACCTGTTACCTATCTCCTGTATGTGAGTGCAATTTTACCATTAAATCTGCCTGATTTTAATCGTCTACACTTAGAGTGGCGCTACGGTCTCTCTTGTCGAATTGTACAACTTGCTTCTCCACAAGCTACATGTCCATCGGTAAATGCCTATTTGACAATTTTTTTAAAAGAGATCCTATCAAGATAGAAATGGTCACTGCCATCTTGTTTTGTGCAATCTCCATGGCTTTCTGCTCATCTCTTCCTCCCCTCCTAGTGAGTCGCTGGCTCAGTACAAGTATGTAGGTCAGGAGTTGGGACTTTAAGGGCTGTATGAGTCATAGATGAGATCCCTGGAGCTTGCACAAGTCAGTGATATCCACTCTCTAAGGCCTCATTTACAGATGTGGTTGGGATGCATTAAACCCACATGATTAAGCTGCATTTTTACCACTCTCTCTTTAAAATGTTACTAAACCCACAACAGTAAAATCAGTCTGTATATGCAGTAAAGCATGCTTGTTATACTCACTGTGGACCCTAAGGGGTTAATCCTCTGCGTTGTGAAAAAAGGATGTTTGATCCTGGCTTCTCTGATCCTCCCCTACTTCTACTGTCCCCAATCCATCTTCTGATAGAACAGAACCTTGGGGGCAAGCCGCACATGCTCGTTTTTTTTTCCTTGGGAGAGTGCATGTGATCAGCACAGGGCCTCTGCATTGTAAAAAGGCTATTAAAGGGGTTAATCCTCCGCATTGTGAAAAAAGGATGTTTGATCCTGACTTCTCTGATCCTCCCCTTCTTCCAGTGTCCCCCTCTTATCTCCTGATAAGACATATCATGTGGGGTCACTCTGTACATGCTCAGTTTGGTGTGCTAGAGAGGTTTTTTTTCTTGGGAGAGTGCATGTGATCAGCACAAGGCCAATTAACACTGTCCAGACAGAGGTCAGGGGCCCTGCATCCTCCTAGAGCAGAATGAAAACTCCTCCTACAAGCTTTAACAGGTGCTTGGCTGGACACTGATATAAGTCACAAGACTGCTCTAACTGCTGATGAGAAAAGGTATTTAACAGTTATAGTTAATAAAATGATTGCATTTCCCTGTTGTGTGTACTGTGGGAGACCAGATATAGTGAATGCAGGGTCCTGGGTTTAGTAACTATTTAAGCTGCAAAGGCAGCAGAGGAGGGGTGCATGTGTAAACGAGCCCTACAAGAGAAGTTTAGGGAGAACAGTAAATTCAGTTATGGAGTTATGGATATGCATAAATCTCTATTTGGAAGCACGAATTGGAATGATATTTCAAAAATGATTGGCAAATAACAGGATATAAAGGCCATCCCAGACAACATCCCATTTCTGTAAGTTCTATTTTAGGCACTACATCTAAGAGAACTCAAAAGTATCAAAATTCCAATAATTTTATTACAATACAATTACAAAAGGACAATAAAAGTATAAATGCGGCTGCATCAAATATGCATGAATTACACAGCAATGATCAGAGATAATGTCCTTGACCATAGATTGATGAGTATAGAGACATCCAACGCTTTTCAAAAACCCTACATGAGTGTTGGATGTCTCTATACTTACCAATCTATGGTCAAGAACATTATCTCTGATCATTGCTGTGTAATCCATGCATATTTGAGCAGCAGCATTTACACTTTTATTGTCCTTTTGTAATTGTATTGGAATAAAGTTATTGGAATTTTGATATTTTTGAGTTCTCATAGATGTTGTACCTGTAGTACTGCCCCTTAGGGATTGCTGATTAATTGTTTCCCCCTTTAGTCCTGCACAGCCTGACATTCAGCATTTTCCACACAAACTTCCATTCAGAGACAGAAACCAGTTCTTGAGCTTTGGTTTTGTTATTTATTGAGGGTATTAGAACTTGGATAGGGTAAGGGGGGTATAGGATGCCCAATGAAATGGATATCTGAGGACACCTTCCTGAACTATTCACAAGCTTCTCTTCTGTGATGCAGTCTCTATTGGAGTGCTAGCCAACATCTCCTAGTTGTACCACCCCAGACCCTAGATGAACTCCTCTTCACCCAGCAATCTGGAGACTTTTCCTGAGCAGGGAATATGGCTCCTGTTCCTTTAAATGAGGTGAATGTTCACTAGAAGGGGCTAATCTAGTTTCCCACCAGAATATTCATTCTCCTATCTGCCCAGGGGGTGTAGGTGTACTCACTCAGATCCTCTCCTGTACCGCTTGTGAGATGGCTGCTACTACCATGCTTATCAGTTGGGCTGCTCCTTCCCTGCCATACAGGTGGTCCTCACTCAAAGGGCCAATCAGTCCAAAGTTTTCCCAACTTTTCCAGCTCCAGGCTCGCAGGCAGCCCCATCCCACTGGGCCTACTGGCAGCCTTCCTCCTCCAGCCTAACATCTTCCTACCTTTTTCCACCCAACTCCTCACACTCCTACTGAGCAGGGTCTTACACTTTTAAGAGAGTCCCAGCCCCTTGCCAAGCCTTCTCTTGGGGATTGGCTGAGGTCCCTCAGCAGTGAAGCCAGCCAGTCTTTAGATCTACCCACTGCCACCAAGGTTCTCCTCCGAAAGCCTCAGAGCAGGGGGAAATTCCAGAGGGGAAGGCCTGCAGAGTCGCTCAGCTCTGACTACAATTTGACCCATCTGGCTATTACACCTGAGCTGATAACAGCTTCTGTCTAACCATTAGGATCTAGCTCCCCCTAGCTAAACTAGAAAGGTGCTACATACCTATAATAGTCCCTTTCAGTAAGAGGGTATTTTTTCACTGTAAACATCTAACGTGATGGCACCCCCATAGCACTCCACCATACCTTTGCTCCTGTCTAACCATTAGGATCTAATTCCCCCTAGCTAAACTGGGAGGGTGCTACATACCTATAATAGTCCCTTACAGTAAGAGGGCATTTTTGCACTGTAAACATCTGACATGATGGCACTCCAATACCACTCTACTATATCTTTGCTTTCTGTCATTTCTGGAAAACAAACTAGCCATCACACACAATGCAGTCCCTTCCAGCAGAGAACACTGTCATGGAAAATTACTTGATTTGGCCACCAAGGACTCCTTGTTCTCTCTTAAAGGCTAATATGGATTTCTGGCATCAGCAACAAATGTTCATTTCTCTGAAATGTGTGGAGTAATGGGAATATTTTGGCAAACATTTGTAGAAATGCAGTGGTTTCAAAAGAAGGAAAATCAAAGCAGTTTTGGTAGTTTTTAATGGTGCAAAGGACGTTAAATGTCTCCCATGGGATATGGATCACAAATATTACTTTCTCCCACAGGACTTTAATACAGCCAACAAAGATCAATGAATATAAAATCTACATATTATTTGACTGATACAAATCAAGTTAAAATTACATGCATCCTAAAAAAGACCATGCTCTGATACAATTTCAAAGAAACCTATGATACATTATGATACCCTTCCACTGTTTGACAGGGTAACTGATATCAGCATATTGTTGCAAACAGAATTTCTTCTGTCGAGGAAGTACTTTCCTGTCGAGGAAGTACCAATACGTTTCAATTTATCCCTTGTAAATCTTCAAAATCTCTAAGTACTACTGGTCTTCAAAACCAGTTCAATGTGGTGCCAGATCCCTATGATGAATACATATATACAAGCATACTTCTTTGGAAGGGGACTTTAACAGCTCCATCTCTAATTGAAACAACTGTTAAAATCTTGTTTTGTTAATAATAAAATTCCACAAAACTCCATAAATGGACTGGACAAAATTATTGGCACTCAATTTAATATTTGGTAGAACACCCCACTGAAAAGATAACTGAAATCAATGGCTTCCTTTAACCATCAATTAGTTTCTTCCACCTCTCCACTGGAATTTTGGACCACTCTTCTTTCACCAACTGCTCCAGGTCTCTCAGATTGGAAGGGTTCCTTTTCCCAAATGCTGTTTTGAGATCTTTTCACAGGTGTTCTATGGGATTGAAATCTCGATTCATTGCTGGCCAGTTCAGTATTCTCCATTTCTAGGAGCTTTTTGATGTGTGGTTTGGGTCATTGTCCTGCTGTAACACCCATGACCTCTGACGGAGACCCAACTTTCTTTCAGGTAAGTTTTGGCAAACTCCAATCTGGCTTTTTCATGTTTCTGTGTCAGCAGTGGGGTCTGCCTGGGTCTCCTACCATAGCGTCCCTTTTCATTCAGTATAGTGCGAGCTGATACAGTTGTACCCTGTGCCTGAAGGTCTGGAAGTTGATCAAGGTTCTTTATCCACCATTCAAACAATCCTTTGCTGCAGTCTTTTACCAGTTTTTCTCTTTCGTCCACATCCAGGGAGATTAGCTACAGCGCCATGGGCTGTAAATGTCTTCACAATGTTGCGCACAGTGAACACAGGAACATTAAGATCTCTGGAGATGGACTTGTAACCTTGAGATTGTCCGTGCTTTTCCACACTTTGTGTTCTCAAATCCTCAGACAATTCTTTGCTGCTCTTTCTCTTCTCCATGCTCCATGTGGCACAGAAAGACAAACAGAAAGCTTGAGTCAACTTTTCACCATTTTAACTGGTTGTCGGTGTCATTTCTACATTGTCAGCACTTGGTAATTGATACAGGTGAGTTTTATTACAAATTACAGGAGCATCACAGACTTTGAATGCAATTATTTCTTACAATTTTGAGAAGGTGCCAATAATTTTGTTCAGTCCATTTTTGGGGTTTTGCGTGAAATGTGTCAGATTTGGCTTTTTGTTTCTCCACTTTTTTGTGTCATACCAATACAAACAAAAGAAATAAACATGAGAATACTTAAACATTTGTAATTTCAACAATTTTCTGGTTGAAGTGGGGCGCATTATCTGACAGAAATGCAGGGGCAAGTGTTAAAAACTAATACCGTTGCCCCAGATCATCAAAAGGGAACCAGCAGTGCCATCCAAAGGGATACAGGTCGTTACAACTATCCTGGAATAGAGGAAAAAACATTTGGTTGGACATACATGTTAAAGCTGAATTCTAGCTATACTGAAAAATCCGCTTAGCAGTGCCCCCTCTTACTGCCTTTTTTACCTCTGGATTTCCTTTGGAACAAAAGCTCTTGTGTGTCCTTACCCCTGCAGCCTTGTATTTTCTGAAATAGAAAGCAGCCTCTAAATGTTTACAGAGATCCCTGCTTAGTGCCACTGTCATCCACAATGAAGGACCAGTGCCTGCACTGCATTTCTGTGCCCACTTTAGCACAGATCAGTTATAAGATTATATTACGGCTGCAAACTGAAAATCCAGCAATCCTCAACTCCGGTCATGGGACCTCCACTGCTTTCTAATACCAGCCTTCCTAGAAACAAGCGTGAACTATTAGAAGACATCACAAGCCTGTTTTATTACAAGAGCTCAATCTTGTATATAACAAGTGCTCAGTCTGACAATCAGCAAACATATTTCTTCCTAAATTCTCCATTTCTAGAAAGTTTGTACCAACCTTTTGTATGGAATATTAGCTTATTATTGCCCTATATATAATGTGTCACTATCCATCAGGGGCGGACTGACAACTCATGGGGCCCCTGTGCAATAGGGGATCATGGGGCCCCTGTGTCCTTGCCCAAACTCAAAAAAGCCTATGAAAAAGGTACCAGGGGCATGTCATGGGGCCCCCTACTGACCTCGGGCCCTCAGGCAGTGCCCTAGGGGATCATGGGACCCCTGTGTCCTTGCCCAAACTCAAAAAAGCCTATGAAAAAGGTTCAGTGGTTCATATAGTGAAATCGGTGTAGAGCTATTCACCCTGAGGTCATCACAGAGGACAAGGGGGCACTCTTTACATCTGGAGGAAAAGAAATGAAATCTCCAAACAAGGAAAGGTTTCTTTACAGTGAGAGCGGTGAAAATGTGGAATGGACTCCCTCAAGAGTTGGTTCTGGCCAGCTCAGTGGATTGCTTCAAAAAAGGCCTGGATTGTTTCTTGGATACACAGAATATAACTGGATGCTAACACTTATAAGTAAAGTTGATCCAGGGAATATCCGATTGCCTCTCAGGGGATCAGGAAGGAATTTTTTTCCCTACAGAAGCAAATTGGATCATGCTTTGCTGGGTTTTTTTGCCTTCCTCTGGATCAACTGTGGGTGTAGGATTATAACTTTTTTTTTTTAATGGTTGAACTGGACGGACTAACTATGTAACTATGTAAAACAGTGCATTTTTGTTTCATTTCCACCCCCTTGCATCCCATGTTTGCAAGCTTCTACCTTTCTTACACTATACTCTTTTTTTTCCTTGTCTAGATTTTCCTTTTAAGTGATCCCTGGTAGAGTTGCCTACCCACCAAACAGAACCCACTATGTGCCTATTGGCCTGATTTTTGCAAATCTGACTGAAATGTATCAATTAAGAAAATACTGCTTTATGACCACTAGATGGAGCCGATGACCACAGGGAATAAACATATTAGACACATTAGAGGGATTATTTGGGGCATGCTCAGGCATTCATATAGCAATTTCTTTAAAAAAAATAGACATCATAGGCTCAAGCTTTTCTTGAACTTCTATTTTGAAGGTAAAGGGAATATATAACAAAAGAACTTGTATATATAAGTCAACTAAACTAATTGTTTCCCTTCTATTTCTTTGTCTATCTATGACGGTCTTTCTCCATTAATTGGCAAACCCAAGAATATATCAAAGAAAATGGTACAAATTACAAATTACAGACAAAAACAAGAACAGAGGCTTGTCACAGAAAGAGGACCCTGTTTCTATCAGATTTCCTGCACTTATTGTATATATAGTACCAAATGATTAGCATGCAATCTTAGGGTGATAATATACAATACATCTGTGACATCTAAAATCACACCCCTGACAACCATCAATCCCCTCCTAATCTCAGGCACACATGACTCTGCATAGAGAAGGAAACAATCAATGATCAGTCTGCCAGTATTTTCCAACAAGTCAGTGTGTGTGATAATGAGCAATTCCATCTCTGGTAAGAGTGTAACTCTATTTATTCTAATTGTGTATAGAGTGAAGATGGGTTAGAAACTCTATTGAGTTTTTACTAAAAACTGTGTCCCCGTTGGGGATCTCTGATCTCACTATTTTTACCAGGAATCATTGTCACTGGAAGAGAAGGAGAGGGGGTATTTTATGGTTGATCTTGTCATCAGAACAGTAGATAGGATATGTTCTATTACCCCCTTGCCACCAAGAGCCAGCCCTTTAAAGCCCAACTGCAGGAGACTTGGAAATTCTTAGCAATGCATTGCAAGGGCTCATTGCTGACATCATTGGGAGCCAGTTGCCTGTTCCATGTCCAGGCAGATGGACTCCTGATGATGCTAGGTCTGCCTTCTTTTGACCCCTGTATCTGAAGCATCCTGAGACATGTGATGTGCATATCCGGAGAGGTGTCGGAGTGAAGGAGACATCATTCTCACCTAGGAGAGGATGGTGGCCAGGGCCAGGAGTGCAGGACAAATTAAGAAGAAAAAGGTAAGGAAACATTTTTGTGAACATTTTTCATTGCCAGGGGAGCTATACGGTGACCGCCTAATGCATCTGCCTAGGGGCTCCCAAGAATAGTAAAGTGGCACTCTTTAGATTAGAAATGGCAGCAGTGAGCTCAAAGTGCCATGACCAAGAAACAGAAATGTCAAGTACATTGTTGGAATCTTTATGATCTATTGGGTTTATCAAGGGCGGTCAAATGCGATTAAGTAAAATATTTTCTTTAATAACTTTCTTATAATAATCTCTGGGTGGGTTAATAAATATGTTTCCTGACCTGTGGTACCACCAAGGTCTAATGAAGAGCCAGTCATATGATTAGTGACGGTGGATGTCAGTTTAACGCATCTTCTTCCTAGGAGGGAGATCCTGATTACATGTATTGATCACAGGAATGGAGGTGCAGTGGCTTTAGCCAAAGTAACTAAGATTTAAAATTAATATATAGCTAGCAGGCTGGGAATAGAAAAGGGGCCTAGACATCATGTCCAAGTACTTTGACATTCAGCTTCTTTTTTTAAAAGCTGAACTCCAGGCAAACAGCTAAATATGCTGTTGAAATACAGAATATGTAAATATATATATATATATATATATATATATACTCACCAGCCACTTTATTAGGTACATCTAATTGCTTGGTAACACAAATTGCTTGGTACCATTCAATTGTTTGGTAACACAAATTGCTAATCAGCCAATCACATGGCAGCAACTCAATGCATTTAGGCGTCTAGACATGGTGAAAATGAATTGCTGACATTTAAACCAAGCATCAGAATGGGGAAGAGAGGGGATTTAAGTGACTTTGAACGTGGCATGGTTGTTGGTGCCAAACAGGGTGGTCTGGGTATTTCAAAAACTGCTGAGCTACTGGATTTTCACACACATCCATCTCTAGGGTTTACAGAGAATGGTCCGAAAAAGAGAAAATATCTAGTGAGGGCAGTTGTGTGGAGGAAAATACCTTGTTGATGTCAGAGGTCATAGGCGAATGGGCAGACTGGTTTGAGATGATAGAAAGGCAACAGTAACTCAAATAACCACTCGTTACAACCAAGGTATGCAGAATACCATCTCTGAATGCTCAACACATCAAACTTTGAAGCAGATGGGCTACAGCAGCAGAAGACCACACCAGGTGCCATTCCTGTAAGCTGAGAACAGGAAACGGAGCCTACAATTCAAAAATAGTTGCCTGGTCTGATGAGTCTCAATTTCAGCTATGACATTCAGATAGTAGGGTTAGAATTTGGTGTAAACAACATGAAAGCATGGATCCATCCTGCCTTGTATCAACGGTTCAGACTGGTGGTGGTAGTGTAATGGTGTAGGGGTTATTTTCTTGACACACTTTGGACCCCTTAGTACCAATTGAGCATTGTTTAAATGCCACGGCCTGAGTATTGTTGCTGACCATGTCCATCCATTTTAAACTCTATCTTCTGATGGTTACTTCCAGCAGGATAATGCACCATGTCACAAAGCTCAAATTATCTCAAACTGGATTGTTGAACATGACAATGAGTTCACTGTACTCAAATGGCCTCCACAGTCACCAGGTCTAAATCCAGTATCGCACCTTTGGATTGTGGTGGAATTATAGACTCGTATCATAGATGTGCAGCTGACAAATCTGCAGCAACTGTATGATGCTATTATGTCAATATGGACCAAAACCTCAGAGGAATGTTTCCAACACCTTGTTGAATCTATGCCATGAAGAATGAAGGTAGTTCTGAAGGCAATAGGGTACTAGCAAGGTGTACCTAATAAAGCGGTGAGTGTGTATGGATATATATGAATTGTCTACCTTCCGTTGGCCACTAGATAGAGCTAATTCCCTATTGTAATGCTACTCAACATCCTCTAGTGGCCATAATGCAATATTTTCCATTGATCAAGTGAATATAAACCATATAAATGCTGCGCTACATTCAAACTAATTAAAGTGAATGTGGAATTCAATATCTCAAAAATAAAAATAATTAACAAAAATAATAAATATAATGTGCTTAATGATCACAAAAATATTGACAGAACACAAACTTAAATCCATGCGCATGTGCATAAAAATGCACATACATAAATTAAATCACACGTGCAAAAATGTGAAGTGGAATGAAACGCAAACTCAAAGTCCAAATAATGGAATATTAAAAGTGAAAAAAAGTCCAATAATGGAATATTAAAGTGAAAAAACTGAAAAACTGTGTTTCCAATACTACTGTAAAGTGACCACAGGTGAAACAAATCGTGCAGATATCTGAGTGTAGATAGAGCTTGTGAATCCAACACCTTCTGGATTAGCCTCTCACCTCATCTCTTCGACCCTTGCGGGTCAAAGAGCAGTAATGGATCCCTCTCACAGATCCTCCAGGCACCAAGGCACTCCAAAACCACTTCTCAGGATATAATATTCCCACTCAGCTCTTCTCCAAGTATAGGTGAAATATCAATTTCTCAGAATAAAAAAGAGGGATCCTCCCATAGTGTAGTAGGTTTATTATACCATAGGAACATCAGATATTAAGTAGAAATACACTTACGTAGCAGCCAGTCCACATTAAACCCTCATGCTCTCAAATGAGGATATATCTGTGTTTGTTGGGTGTACAGCTGAATCCACAGGTGTACCAAGATGGCCGCCACGCCGGAAATACGTCACCGCGCTACGCCGACGCGTTATTGCATTGGCTCACAAAGGACTCCATACGTTCTGGCCGCACAGGGGAGAGGATGAGAATATAGTGATGTGGTAGGGACACTTGAAAAAGGAAGTTCTGTTCAGGATCCGGCACCACATCATTAGGGGGGGCTGGCTGCAAGAAACAGCAAGCTTTCCATGATGTAAAGAAATATGACAGCGTGCAACGGGACCACCAGAGAACAAAGAGCACAGCAAAGCGCGCTAAAACCCAAGGCCAATATTTTCCATATTCCCCCAATGTTTTGTGATTCTCTCTAATCACTTCTAGGCTTCAGAAGTCAGATTCCAAGCAGCATAGCCAGGAGGGTAACACCACTTTCTCTATTAGAGTTAGAAGTACAATGGTGCTACCGCATGAAGCCTGCTTCTTGAACAACGAAAGTGCAACAACACAATGGTAAGCTATCAACTCTACAGAAGACCAGGGTGATAAAAGAACAGGGGCACCCCTGGCTAGCTATACTAAAATGTTGAGGAGACCACCATGATGAAAGGTGGTTGAGGTGTTTTGTCTCCAAAGGTCTTCTCCAGTACCACTGTCTTTAGGTTAAAGATTCCAAAGCTTCACCTTCCAAGGCTGAATGTTTCCATGGATATTGCTCTGTCTGGATACCCAATTGCATATTATGTCCAATAAATCTGTGCAGATTATGGGCCAGCGCCCCTATAAAAGGCAGAGATTTTGCATCCAAAGAAGAGTAAAATGGAAAGAGTATGCTGGCAATCACCATAGTTTACCCAATGTCCTTTATGAATTATTGCTAAAGTATAACTAAATGCAAAAATGTTTTATTTAGTTTTGGACAGATCGGAGAGGAATTAGAATACCTATTAGGTTTTTATTGCTGTCTGTGACCCTATTAGGGGAGATTTACGCTATTTGTCCTGGTTTCCATTGAAAGTAAAAGAAAATCCCCACTTTTGGGTTGTCCCCAAAAAGTAATAGAAGGGAATTCTTCCAATGGGGACATTGGTTTGTTGGGAATGCAACAGCATGTACTATAATGTACTATATATAGTATTGTGTGTTAATATCACTTGACCAGTAGATGGCACTATACACTAAAGGTTACTAGTTGTGTATATCTGAAAACTTGTTTGTTCCTCCCTCTCTCTATCATCTCTTCAGGAAGTAATGAGTCTGTTATACAGTCTGCTGAAATGTGCTCTATATGTTTGTAACTTAAGCCACACAAGTAAAGTCATAGTTCTGCCTCATCACTACCAGTGTCTTCTATAACACATAACCAACATGGTTCTGGTCACCTGGTCACCCCGAGGAATTCCCTTTATTTGCAGGGGTTTCTTCTCACTTTCTGTTTTGACTTTGGGACAGAAAGTGAAGGTAAATCTTCCTAATGGAACAAAGATAGCAAACAAAAATTGACAAATATTGACAGGGGTTATACCGC
This sequence comes from Staurois parvus, assembly GCF_062004578.1. Taxonomy (NCBI): domain Eukaryota; kingdom Metazoa; phylum Chordata; class Amphibia; order Anura; family Ranidae; genus Staurois; species Staurois parvus. The sequence continues at coordinate 2,556,399 of NW_028320549.1, forward strand.
TCTCTTACTCTAACCAAAATGAATTAAAAAGGTTTTGCTGATACTGCAACTTTAAAGTGGCTGTAAAGGCTCAAGTTTTTTTATCTTAATGCATTCCTTGCATGAAGATAAAAAACTTTCAGTGTGCAGTAGCCCCCTCAGCCCCCCAATACTTTCCTGAGCCCCACTGCAATCCAGCAATGTGCACAAGTGCCTCGGCTCTCTGGGGACTCTCTCTCCTCTCTGGCTGAGACAGCAGTGAGAGCCATTGGCTCCCACTGCTGTCAATCACAGCCAGTGAGCCAATGAGGAAAGAGAGGGGTGGGGCCGAGCTACGGCTCTGTGTGTCAATGGACATGCTGAGCAGTGGCATAGGACCAAGCCTGCTTGGGTGCCCCCATAGCAAGCTGCTTGTTCTGGGGGCACTTGGCAGGGGGAGGGGCCAGGAGTGTGGACGGGGACCCGAGAAGAGGAGGATCGGAGCTTCTCTGTGCAAAGCCACTGCACAGAGCATGTAAGTATAACATGTTTGCTATTTTTTAAAAACGCCTTTAATATCACTTTAAGCAACAAGGCGTTCATTGCCCTGCACATCATTTTACTTAAAGTGGTTGTAAAGCTCAGACATGAAATATGAACAAAGCACCCCTCTATAGTGTGTACTTGTCTCAGTCCAGAGCACGAAGTTTCATTTCTCTCTGCTGCTTCATTCCTCTGTTATCTGCAGGAGTCATTTCTGAAAGGTAATCCTGACAGCATGAGATAATAAAGTGATAGGAGAGGGGCAGATTTACAGTCACAGCTCTGTTCCTGTGTGCTTTGTGGAGGGGGTGTGTCTCTTCCCTCCAATCAGCTCTCAGAGTTCTCCTCACTGAGCTCTGCAGAGTGTAACTTTAGCTCCCATCCCTCTGATTTCTGAAAACTCAGACAAGCTGTATAAATGTTGGATTTTGAACAGATGTAAATAAGAATGCAGATAAACAGGTACTACCAGGGGCGGACTGACCATTCGAGCACTCGAGCACTGCCCGAGGGCCCGGGGTCAGTAGGGGGCCCCATGGAATGCCTCTGGTACCTTTTATAGTATTTTTTAGGTGTGCTTTGAGTGTGGGCAAGGACACAGGGGCCTGATGATCCCCTATTGCCCGGGGGCCCCATGAGTTGTCAGTCCACCCCTGGGTACAACTTATGTAGGAGGATTAGTTTCATCTCTGTGTATCGCCTGATGATAGTCAATCCACTGAGTATATTTAAGGGTTTACAACCATGTTACCTTAGAGCTCAGGTAAACTGTTCTATGAACAATTACACCTGAACACCGGCGGACAGCTACCTGGAGGCCACGCGATGGAGCTGAAGATCATACTTAGCACTGTCTAGTGGCCATGATGCGGTCTATTTCCCTTTCATCCTTGTTTTTTCAATGCATACTATTGAATCTGCAGAGAAAATAACCCGAGATCTTTGGATCTATCCCCATTTCGAACAAATCAAATTTGCATACAGTTTCGATGGATAAACAGCTATGCAGATATTTATTTATAAATACTCCCCTAAATATATTTCTTTGTAACTCAATTTAATGTGATGCTAACTGACTTGAGTGTTTTGATTCTGTAAAAATAATGAACAGATAGAATTTTGTTTCGTTAGCCATCTTCAGCCTCTTCCATCAACAGCAATGTGTGTAAAGCGCGAGTCCCAAGAGGTTCCTTGTCTGCCGCCTTTCCACCATCTGCTATGAGCTGGTGATAACATTGTTATAATTCTTCCTCTGATTTCTTGCAGCAAATGCTTCCTCCCTTGTGTCTAGTCTACAATATGTGTATAATTTTGTCGTAATTAATTTATCATTTCAAGACATATGTTAGTTCTTTTTATAATTAGCTGTAAATCTTCTACCGTCACTCCATGTTTCATTATGCACAGGATTGATGCTACAGTGGATGGCTCTGCAAAAATAAATAATGAATGAATGAATGAATGACTTTCCATTTAAAGTAACTATAAAAAAAACCAAGCTGATGACAAGTATGAGGATAGTTCTAGCACATACCAGCAACCAGCGGTGTATTTAGGTGTCGTGCTGCCCTAGGCAACACAAAAATTGGCTCCCCCCCACAGAGAGACCCTGACAACAAGCAGCACCCCCCACCCCCACAGAGAGAGAGCCTGACATTGACCATGACCAACAAGACCACTGTCCCCCCCCCTCACCCCAGCCGAGAGAGCCTTCTATCATCCCCCCTATCAGCAAGAGAGAGAGACCTTCACAACTCCAGACATCCCCAGGAACGACAGTCGGGCCCTACATACACCGTCAAGCAACCCACAGCCTCTCTAGGATCCCACCTGGCCCCCATGCCACATGTGTCCCTTCTTCTGCCCCTTCTTCTGGGGGTCAACATAAAAATTGGCTCCCCCCCACACGGAGAGACCCTGACACCAAGAAGCACCCCCCCCGCCCCCACGAAGAGAGCCTGACATTGAACAACAACACCCCAGCACCCCACTACCACCCGAGAGAGCCTTCCACTACCACAGCCCCCATACACTGGCAACGCCCCCCCGACCCTGCGAGAGAGAAGACACTCACCTTCACAGCTCCGGACATCCCCGGGAACAAGAGTCAGGCTCTGCATACATCATCAAGCAGCCCGCAGCCTCTCTCAGATCCCACCTGGTCCCCATGCTGCATATGTCCCTTCTTCCATCCCTTCCTTTGGGGGGTGGCGCTGCTCCCCTGAAAAATGCAGCTGCCCCCCTGAAAAATGCTGCCCTAGGCAAATGCCTTGTTTGCCTTGTGGTAAATACACCCCTGCCTGAAACAGCTATCAGTGACTCTGCTGTGCCTGATTGGCAGACAGATATGGACAGGTATGGTATTGTCAGTGTATGTTTGGTTGCTCCTGGCCCCCCTTCATTCCTATTGGCCAATCAGTATAACAGGCTGCTTCACTGGCCAATAAGAATATATTGAGGGCAGGAGGAGCAGGGCAAAAAAAGCTGCTTATAGGTGCTTGTACTGTCTACCTGTCAGCAGCTTTTTTTTTTATTGTTAATTGTAGAAAATATCAGCGCTGTTTATAAACAGCAATAGGTATCAGCAGATCAGCACTGGCACTGGAACCGCTGGCTGTCAGTGACTGCTGGGGTCCAGTAAAAAAAAAACAATCAAACCAAGAGCGCCACTTTAAGCTCCACCATGTTTACCCCGGTGATCCCAACTCCAACAGGTGCCAACGTCACAAGGGCCCATCTTCCCCAATACCAATCTGTAGAAGAAAAACAGAAGCGCCAATTTCTAGGGTATCGGAAAAGGATATCAAGTGATATTAATGGCAATTTTGTTTAAAAAAGAATACCAAACATGGCATACTTACCTGCTCTGTCTAGTGGTTTGGCACAGAGCAGCCCTGATCTTTCTTTTTCTAGGGTCATCTGCTGGCACTCCTGGCCCCTCCCTCCTGCCAAGTGGCCCCAGAACAAGCATTTAACTATGGGGGTACCCGAGCAGGCTCACTCCCGAGCCATTGTTCTAAGTGTCCATTTGCACACAGAACCCTGGCTTAGACCCGCCCCCTCTCTCTCTTCATTGGCTCACTGTCTGTGATTGACAACAGCAGCAGCCAATGGTTCCCACTGCTCTCAGCCAATGAGGAGGGAGAGTCCCCAGAGAGCCAAGGCTCTCATGTACATCACTGGATCATAATGGGGCTCAAGTAGGCAATAGGGGGGGCTTGGGGGGACCTGCACGCAGAAGGTCCCCACCAGCCTTTACAACCACTTTCAGCTTCCCCTCTCCCCAACCTTGTCCGCCCTCAGTTGCTTTTTGTTTCTGATGCAGGGGCGGACTGACAACTCATGGGGCCCCCGGCCATAGGGGATCATGGGGCCCCTGTGTCCTTGCCCAAACTCAAAAAAGCCTATGAAAAAGGTACCAGGGGCATCTCATGGGGCCCCCTACTGACCCCAGGCCCTCGGGCAGTGCCCGAGTTTCCAAATGGTCAGTCCGCCCCTGTTCTGATGCTTCATGGTTGTCTGAGTCCTTGACCTGGAACAAGTATAGAGATAAGTAGCTCTAAATTAATTATATTCTTGCTAGAGGGCTATAATGATTGTTAAAGTATAACTAAATGCAATTTTTTGTTAAAATTTTGAATAGAGTTCAGAGGGATTAGAACCCCTGTCAGTTTTTATTGCTATCTGTGCCCCTCTCTGTTTGTCCTGTTTATTGTTATCATTGGAAGTGAAAGTAAAAGAAAATCCCAAATATTGGGTTGTTCTTGGAAAACCAATAGAGGGAAAATCTTCCATTAGGGACACTAGCTCTGATGACCTGGGGGAGCCCAAGGGATTCCCTTAATCTACAGGGATTTCCTCTCTCTTTGGCTATGGGACAGGAAGTGAAGGTAAATCTCCACATAAATGGCAACAAATGACAGTCTTCACCAGGCCCGGACTGGCTATAGGGCACATAGGGCATTTGCCTAGTGGGCCGGAATCGGCCGGCCACATGTCCTAAGCAGAACGGCCTGTTGACTGGGCTGCACAGCGGAAGGTAAGCGGCAATTGCGGTCCAGACTGGGCTAACACAGACCACAGCCACCGCTCACCTTCCACTATGCGACCATGCCTTAAGCAGGGCCGGCAGGAGGTACAGAAGAGGGCGGGAGAGATTGCACCAGTGACTAGCAGGGGACACACACTTCCCAGGCTGGCAGCTGCAGATACACCAACACTGAAGGAACAATGGAGGCCTCTCTCCTTCACCAGCCAGCACACCGTGACAGCTGCACAGGGGTGGGGAAGGCCATCACACACTGGGAGCAAGGTGAGCACACTGAACCCTACATTGATCCAGTGTAAAAGCCAAACAGTCCCGCTCTGTTGCGAAGCTGCGGGGGTGGATTTGGCTGTCTCTTTTCTGGATAAGGATGTCTCTTTCCTGGATTGGGATGTTTCTTTGCTATATGGGGATGTCTCTTTGATGGATTGGGCTATCTATTTGCTTGATTGGAATGTCTCCTTGCTGGATTGGACAGTCTCTTTGCTGGATTTGGCTGTCTCTTTGCTACAATGGATATACAAAGTATACACACCCATTAAAATGTCAGGTTTCTGTGATGTAAAAAAATTAGACAAATAATTTCAGAACTTTTTCCACCTTAATTGGGCTTGGTTTTGCATATATTTCCATGTCTCCCAGGGGTGGTTTTTCTCTTTTGTTCAGTCTTGTGTTTCAGGTTACAACCTGCCTGCTGTTGCTAGGATTTTCCTCTGTTGATGCTTTTTTCTTAGGAAAACATCTGGCCAATAAGTGTAACCTTTCACCTGTATATTCCCCGTTACTGGAGGGGGTCAACAGTTCTGTCATCTGGACACACCTTTGGATTCTCTTCAGCCTTCCTTGTGGACCTTCAATCTCTCCCCCCAGCAAACCGCCTTCCCCTTTGCTCTATTTGTCCCCAATCTCGGCCCATCTTTATGAGGTAATATCACCCATATTTGTTGGTGGAGAGTGGTTGGTAAACTCGCTTGGTGTAAGATATTGTGGCTTGAGTCTCGGTGACTAAGCATGTTGGTATGTTAATGGTTCACAGTGGATCTGTTTGTTAATAAACTTTAAATTTTATTTCATAATTAAAATGTATTAAAACCCAATAACGGGGCGTAAGGTTTGCCCACAACCTTTATCGTGTTTATTTCATAATTTAGGTATGTTGTTGTAGTGTGATGGGTGTTAATGGGGTGTACAATCCCATGCTACTGGGCATTTCTTAAGGCATGATTGCTTTGCCTTTAAATTGTTAAATTTGGGCAAACTGACCCAAAGGATCCATGGCCTTCACTAGCAGATGTGGCTGCGGGAAGTGCTGTATAAACTGTATGTAGCATCAGCTATTCACAGGAAGCTTTGTTCTCCAAGAATGAATGCAAAGCTTCCTCCGATCATGACATCATCTGCCTGCCTCAGCCTATCAGAGGAAGATTTGTATAAATTCTAAGAATACAAAGCCTCCTGAATGGCTGGGCACAGCTTAGCCCGACTGAATTTTGTTCCGGGAGAGGGATGAGAAGTTCCTGTGTTACAGCACTGTATACCGTATTTAGCTGAGGCTACACATAGTTTATCCACTTAAGGCCCGCCCTGTATATACACGATTTTGCATTCCTACCACAGGGGAGCGCACGTGCGCCTCCAGCAGATCGCTTCTGCTGTGAACACCAACAGCTGAAGCCGATCTGCAAGTGCCAGTGAACAGAGGTCCACAGGCAGCCACCAATCGTCGGGCAGGACACAGAACAGAGCTCTTTCTATGTAAACAAGGTAGAGCTCTGTTCTGATAGGGGGAGTAAAGGATTGTGTGTCCCTGCAAAGCTGGGAACATGATCCTTCACTTCCCCCAATAAAAGTACCACCTATTGTACACCAAGCACATAGCTAGACGCACAGTTAACCCTTTGATCACATTAGATGTTTAACCTCTTCCCAGCCAGTGTCATTAATACAGTGTCAGATCATAATATTAGCACTTATATTAGTGTCACTGGTTCCCACAGAGTGTCAGTTAGTGTAAAAATGTCCGCCAAAATATTGCAGTCCCATTATAAGTCGCTGATCGCTGTCATTACTAGTATTAAAAACAATAAATAAAAATAATTCCAGTATATGTCCCATATTTTGTAGACGCTATACCTTCTGAACAAACTAGTCAATGTATGCTTAGTGGGATTCTTTTAATTGGATATGTTTTATAGCAAAAAATTTTTTTTTTTTTCAAAATTGTTGGTCATTTTTTGTTTATAATGCAAAAAGTAAAAAATACAGAGGTGTTCACATACCACCAAAAGAAAGCCTTATTTGTGGGAAAAAATGACATCAATTTCATTTATGTACAGCGTTGCATGACCGTGCAATTGTCAGTTAAAGTAATGCAGCTCCGTAATGCAAAAAATGGCCTGGTCAGAAAGGGGGGGTAAATCTTCTGGAGATTAAGTGGTTATACAGCGCACCCAGCAAGTGCACCTATTATTATTATTACAGGTACTTACATAACACCATCAGTTTACACAGCGCTTTACACATATATATTGTACATTCATATCAGTCCCTGCCCTCAAGGAGCTTACAGTCTAAGGTCCATAACTCACATTCATACATACAGTACATATATTAGGACCAATTTAGACAGAATCCAATTAACCTACCAGCATGTCTTTGGAGAGTAGGAAGAAATTGTAGTACCTGGGGGAAACCCACACAGGCACAGGGAGAACATACAAACTCCAGGCAGGTGGTGCCGTGGCTGGGATTCAAACTAATGACCCAAGTGCTGCTAGGTAGGAGTGCTAACCAGTTAGCCACTGTGCTGCCCAAAGTTAGTAAAGAAAATAGTTTGTTTGGGTCAGCTTGGCCCAAATGAACCATTTAAAGGCACAGTAAACATGGACTTAGGCTTACATGCAGAGAATACATTAAAGGGGTATTAAACCCAAAAGCAAACATTTGTTATATTGCAGCTATTCAATTCTTAGTTGTGGTGGCTGCCTTGGTTTTCTTTTTAAGGCTTTCTTTCCTTTATTTTCCCCTGGTGATCTAGTCAATAAGTCTGTTGTTATTCATCAGTACAAGCTCTCCTGTAAATGTAACAGTTACAGTGTTGAGACAAAGCATTTACCACTGACAGAGTGCTTACAATAATCAGCTTTCTTTATTCATGTAAAACTTTTATCCCAAAACTGTTGCTAAGATTGCTTGACTGCAGTGTGAGCTGGAGTTTGGCTTTAGCTTGTTAGTATATATAAATCTGCTAGTACATCTTAGGGCTCATGTACACTGCAGCTGATAAACTCACATTTAGGAGCTGTTCAGCATTTTTTTCGGCAGTCCCTGAACGCACCCTAATGTTTTCCTGTGTCCATGTACACATCTTCGTTTACAGTCGTTTACAGGCATTTGAGTTTAGTCATTTTTTTAATGCAGAAAACTTGCGTTCAGCAGTTGATTTGATCAGAGTTTCAAACGCAAAATGCTTGTAAACGCGGCAAATCCCCTTTATAAGCGTTTGAATTTTTTTTTTAACTCTTCCAGTTCCCGATGCTGTCCAGAGCCTTTTTTTCATCATGAATAATGCATGCAAAATAAGGTACTCAGATGGACAAAACACTGAATACAGGATGTTCCTACCAAGCTCCTCACACATTGTAATGACCAATTCACACCTCAGACCTCTCCCACCCTTGGAAACAAAAGATATGTTAATGACCATTCACACCTCAAATTCCTCATGAAGACCCCCTGCCAAGTGTCCTTAATGATTCACTCCACCAGATACCTTTCCCACCCTTGGAAACAAAAGAAATGTTAATGAGCAACTCACACCTAAGCTAATTTCAACACATACTGCTGTCTCTGCTTCTACTCTCTGTATTTCTCTGAAACAGTCTGAAATAGTTAATAATTTACCACTTTTCAGTGAATTCTGGGCATTTGTGAGGTTCTCCTGTGCTTATCTCTAAAAAACGCTTCTAAACGCCAACAAGCATAAACGCGGCTAAACAGACGTTTTTTAACCTATGTTTTCCAGCAGTTTCCATCGTTCAGAAGTGTCCCGTGTACATGGGGCCTAACACTCCCTTCCCCCCCCCCCCCCCCCCAGTAACTTCTGCTGTCCAAAGGTGTCTCTGTTGCTCCTTCATCAAGAGTGGGGGCCACTCTAATACAGGAGGTGTGTTACTGGCCAGATCACCAGGTGAAAACAAAAGGGAAAAAGCCTAAAAAAAGAAAACTAATGCAGCCACCATATCTAATGATTGGTAAGCTGAAATACATTAAATTTTTAGTTTTGAGTTTAATACCACTTTAAGGTACAAAATAAAACATTCAGCATTTACTTCTGCTTTAATGTCATATTCTGATAAATGCAAGGAAGTCAGCAACTATAGCAGGGGGATTTGGCTGAGCTCAGATACGATATCAAAATCCAAGCCCAGCAGATTCCATCTAGAATTGAATTATAATTTCAAGGTGGGCTGCCCTTCAAAGCCAATGTCAACCAACAAGCTGCATTAGGACCCCCAGCACAATGTATTGCGGATCCCACATCTCTAGGTGTTGTATCTGGAAATAAAAAGCTCACGAGAAGGCAGAGAACACACCAATACACAGGAGACGGAGCGAGGAATTCTGCTAACCTTCTGACTCCCATTATTGCATTTTGCTCAGAAAAATAAGTTCGCTTATTCATTTTATTGGAAACATGTCTAGTGCATTTGTAGAAATTTCTTCCACAGTCATGGTATACTTATTTCTTGAATAACAAAATACCTTAGCCTACAGAAAAATCCCTGAAAATGACAATTTCTGCCCTTTATAGAGATGAACAAGCAGAGCGACACGGATAAAATGTCACACAGCCAGCCATGTAATTACCGTGTAATGTCACAAATGCCTATTTCTAAGTCCGTGAGATCTTCTTGTGTCATGTTGTCTTCTTATTGTGAGGGATGACCGCCAATATTAACATTTATTGCTTTTATTTTATTGTCGATGTTCTCAGCCAATCAGTAATGCCCACTGGCAGTAATATGGTATAAAATTGCATGATTTGATTGGTCAGACGCAGCACGTTGCATTTCAGAAATGAGCGTCCTATTCCCTGAGCTGTCTAGAGGAGGCCAAATAGGTGTCATAGTTCATCCTTCTTTTTCAGGATCAGCTTCCTCACGAGTTCTGTGATGTGTGGCCTAATCTCTTCCACGGAAACGGTTGGACCCCATGCATTCACCACTTTACCATCTGGACCAATCAGATACTTCCAGAAGTTCCAGTCTGGTTCTTTGCCGGAAGACTCTGCAAAACATACATAGGTGATAACTACAAAATGATAACACGTGGATCACTCATCTAGCACATGTCAGAAGATTTGTATTTCAACAGTTTATTAATCTGTAGCATGCCTGCCAGGCACTAGGTTCCTGACCTCACTATTCTATACTGCACTTATGCAATACAGCCTGGTCACTTTCCACCTGCTGGCTGAACAGTGAAGTGTCAGTGGAACACTAGAGAGGTGATCATTCTGCTCTCTTCTCTTGTCAGCAAACTCCCAATGATAGACTGACAGCACTGTACAACGCAGGTGAGCCTGATCTGCATACAGTGTCATCTCATGGTCTGCTGCATGGGATTAATATTCTTGTACTAGGATTTAAAGAAAAAAAAACATTTACAAAGCTGAACTCCAAGCACTTAGATATAAAAAATGCAAACAAAAGCACTCATTTTTTAATTTTAGATCATTAACCACAAGCCTACAGGGCACATATACCCCCTTCCTGCCCAGGCCAATTTCCAGCTTTCAGCGCTGTCACACTTTGAATGACAATTGCGCGGTCATGCAACACTGTACCCAAATGAAATTATTAGCATTTTTTTGAGACAGATAGAGCTTTTTTTGGTGTTATTTAAGCACCTCGGGTTTTTTTTTTTTGCTAAACAAACAAAAAACAACTGAAAGTTTTGAAATAAAAAACCCTTTTTCTTAGTTTTTGTTATAAAATGTTGTAAATAAGTGATTTTTCTCCTTCACTAATGTGTGATAATGAGGTTGCACTGATAGGCTGCACTGATGGGCACTGATGGGCACTGATAGACATCACTGATGGGCACTGAAAGGCAGCAGTCATATATGGCACTGATAGGCAGCACTGACTGGCACTGATAGGCAGCACTGACTGGCATTGTTAGGTGGCACCGACTGGCACTGTTAGGCAGCACTGATAGGCAGCACTGATGGGCACTGATAGGCAGCACTGACTGGCATTGATAGGTGGCACTGAAAGGCAGCTCAGATGGGCACTGATATGTGGCATTGATGTGCACTGGTAGGCACTGATATGTGGCATTGATTGGCACTGATGTGTAGCATTGATGTGGCACTGATGGGCACTGGCAGGTGGCACTGATGGACACTGACAGGTGGCGCTGCTGGTGCTACACTGATCAACAGGGCACACCGATCATCAGTGCCCTGATGATCAGTGTAGATGTCCCCTCTGAGGAATGCCGATTACCGGGTCTCCCTTCCGCACAAGCTGTCAGCATGACAGCTCGTGAGGAGAGAAATGCCAATAACCGGCATTTCCCCATTTACATGCAATCAGCTGTGATTGAACAGAGCTGATCACATGACTGAGCCGATATCTTCGGCTCTTTCCGTTGATCAGTGATCCGCTATGTCCGAGGGACACAGCGCACTGCCGATCGTGCGCCCCGGAGCCACGCATGTGCGGTTAGAGTAGGAGGATGTCATATGACGTCCTCCCAGAACGAAAGAACCGCCTTGCGCCCGTCATTTCCTTATATGGCAGGTCGGAGGAGGTTAAAGGTATGTTTTTCCAAGAAAGTTGTGCAAGTGCCTGACTTTGATTTGGAATCTGCCTCTTGCAATCCTTTTCAAAGTAGAGCTCAGACTGGGGGAGGGACAAGCAACCCAAAAAGACAACTGGTTGTAATGCAGTGTTCATGTGCTAATAGGTGAAGGAGCAGAGAGACAGAGATGAGATTAAGTGTTACTTAAAGTGTTCCTAAACCCACAACAGTAAAATCAGTCTGTATATGCAGTAAAGCATGCTTGTTATACTCACTGTGGAACCTAAGGGGTTAATCCTCCACACTGTGTAAAAAGGCTGTTTGATCTTAATTTCTCTGATCATCCCCTTCCTCCAGTGTCCTCCTCCTATCCCCTGATAAGACATATCGTGTGGAGTCACTCTGCACATGCTCAGTTTGGTGTGTATTGCTAGAGAGGATTTTTTTTTTTCTTGGGAGAGTGCATGCGATCAGCCCAGGGCCAATCAGCGCTGTCCAGACAGAGGTCAGGGGTCCTGCATCTTCCTAGAGCAGAATTAAAACTCCTCCTACAAGCTATATCCAGTGCTCTGCTGGACACTGATAGAAGTCAGAAGACTGCTCTAACTGATGATGAGAAAAGGTATTCAGCGGTTTATATTTACTAAAATAATTGCATTTCCATGTTCTGTGTACTGTGGGAGACCGGATATAGTGAATGCGGGGTCCGGGGAGACCGGATATAGTGAATGCAGGGTCCGGGGAGACCAGATATAGTGAATGCGGGGTCCGGGGAGACCGGATATAGTGAATGCGGGGTCCGGGGAGACCGGATATAGTGAATGCGGGGTCCGGGGAGACCGGATAATAGTGAATGCGGGGTCCGGGGAGACCGGATAATAGTGAATGCGGGGTCCGGGGAGACCGGATAATAGTGAATGCGGGGTCCGGGGAGACCGGATAATAGTGAATGCGGGGTCCGGGGAGACCGGATAATAGTGAATGCGGGGTCCGGGGAGACCGGATAATAGTGAATGCGGGGTCCGGGGAGACCGGATAATAGTGAATGCGGGGTCCGGAGAGACCGGATAATAATGAATGCGGGGTCCGGGGAGACCGGATATAGTGAATGCGGGGTCCGGGGAGACCGGATATAGTGAATGCGGGGTCCGGGGAGACCGGATATAGTGAATGCGGGGTCCGGGGAGACCGGATATAGTGAATGCAGGGTCCTGGGAGACCGGATATAGTAAGTGCAGGGTCCGGGGAGACCGGATATAGTGAATGCGGGGTCCTGGGAGACCGGATATAGTGAATGCGGGGTCCTGGGAGACCGGATATAGTGAATGCGGGGTCCTGGGAGACCGGATATAGTGAGTGCAGGGTCCGGGGAGACCAGATATAGTGAATGCAGGGTCCGGGGAAACTGGATATAGTGAATGCAGGGTCCTGGGTTTAGAAACACTTTAAAGCCTAACTCTACATTTAATGTCTTTTTATAGTTCATTTGGACTAAGCTGGCTGAAACAAACTATTTACTGCACTAACAGGTGCATTTTTATACAGCACTGTGTCCCGACAGTGGAACAGAGACTTCCTGTCCCGCTCCCGTGACAAAATTGAGTTAGGCTGAGTGCTTCTATGAATGAATACAACGCTTCCTCTGATCGTCTAAGGTGGAGACCGTGACATCATCCACCAGCCTCAGCCAAACAGAGGAAGCTTTGTACTCATTCATAGAATACAAAGCTTCCTGTGAATGGCTGAGCAGCGCTCAGTCCAACTCTATTTTTCTATAGGAGTGGGACAGGAAACCTCCGTTCCACTACTGCAGGGGTAGGCAACCTGCGGCTCTCCAGCTGTTGCAGGACTACAAATTCCATCATGCCTCTGCAAGTCATAGCAAATGGAAAATCAAACAAACATTGTTCAATGTAAAGATTTCAAATGTAATTCTACTAGTGTTTGGCCATCTTTATTGTTTCAGTTAAGGTTAGTGTTAGGGTTACAGGGTGGATTAGTGTTAGAGGCGGGGTTACAGGGAGGCCCAGTGTTAGAGGCGGGGTTACAGGGAGGCCCAGTGTTAGAGGCGGGGTTACAGGGAGGCCCAGTGTTAGAGGCGGGGTTACAGGGAGGCCCAGTGTTAGAGGCGGGGTTACAGGGAGGCCCAGTGTTAGAGGCGGGGTTACAGGGAGGCCCAGTGTTAGAGGCGGGGTTACAGGGAGGCCCAGTGTTAGAGGCGGGGTTACAGGGAGGCCCAGTGTTAGAGTCAGGGTTACAGGGAGGCCCAGTGTTAGAGTCAGGGTTACAGGGAGGTCCACTGTTAGAGTCAGGGTTATAAGGAGGTCCACTGTTAGAGTCAGGGTTATAAGGAGGTCCAGTGTTAGAGGCGGGGTTACAAGGAGGTCCAGTGTTAGAGGCGGGGTTACAAGGAGGATTAGTGTTAGAGTCGGGGTTACAAGGAGGTCCACTGCTAGAGGCGGGGTTACAGGGAGGTCCAGTGTTAGAGGCGGGGTTACAGGGAGGCCCAGTGTTAGAGACGGGGTTACAGGGAGGTCCACTGTTAGAGGTGGGGTTTCAGGGAGGTCCACTGTTAGAGGTGGGGTTTCAGGGAGGTCCACTGTTAGAGTCGAGGTTACAAGGAGGTCCACTGTTAGAGGCGGGGTTACAAGGAGAATTAGTGTTCGTGGCGGGGTTACAGGGAGGTTCAGTGTTAAAGTCAGGGTTACTAGGAGGTCCACTGTTGGAGTCGGGGTTACAGGGAGGTCCACTGTTGGAGTCGGGGTACAGGGAGGTCCACTGTTGGAGTCGGGGTACAGGGAGGTCCACTGTTGGAGGCGGGGTTTCAGGGAGGTCCACTGTTGGAGGCGGGGTTTCAGGGAGGTCCACTGTTGGAGGCGGGGTTACAGGGAGGTCCACTGTTAGAGGCGGGGTTACAGGGAGGTCCACTGTTAGAGGCGGGGTTACAGGGAGGTCCACTGTTAGAGGCGGGGTTACAGGGAGGTCCACTGTTAGAGGCGGGGTTACAGGGAGGTCCACTGTTAGAGGCGGGGTTACAGGGAGGTCCACTGTTAGAGGCTTCAGAAAAGGTTAGGGTGAAAGTTAGTGTTAGTGCTGGACATGAATATACAACTTTCTTTCTTCCACTATGAGTTAACGGAAAGAAAACTGATCGATTGACTGACCATGTGGGAATCCCTCCTGCTGCCCATAGATGGATCAAAATTCGGACGGTTCCCGCTGAGCCGGATAACTCCGTCTATGGCTGGCTTTAGTGCGAAGTGTTAGGGTTACAAAGTGGATTACTGTGAGGGAGTTCATACATCTACACACCAGCACCAATCTCTCAGTGCTGAAAGCTAATGAACCACCAATCTCTTACCAGTCAGATATTTGAATGCAGCATTGGCTCCAATACCGGTGACGGCTATCTTGCTGAACATGGGGAAGGACACATTGTACTGCTTCCTGATAAACTGGTCAATCTCACGCTCAGTGTCTGGCTCCTGATGTCCAAACTGATTACATGGGAATCCCAAGACATTAAAGTGGTAAGGCCCCAGGTCCCGCTGGAGCTTCTGCAGCGCTTTGTAGTGACCATCTGTGTATCCACACTGACTGGCCACATTCACCACCAGTGACACCTGGAAAGAAAAAGGAGACAAAAACTCAAGCAGAAGATTATGGTCCCTTTTATCCTGCTCTGCTGTGGTTTCCCCACATTGCGGGTACAGCACGGTGTACATGCAGGTGACCTGCACTTTGCCATACACTTCCGTTAGATCAGGAGGTTTTGGTGTGTTTTCTGAAAGTGCACCAAAAGTCCTGCAGGCACTGTATTTAACTCACTTTACTTGTATGAATGAATAACATTCGACCTGGAGAAAAAATAGCCTAGTAACATTTGATTTTTCCCCCATTCACAAAGTACATGCAGTTTTGCAGAGGAAAAATATGTTGCAATCAACTCCAAACTCTAAGCACATGACATAATAGCCTTTCAGTTAGATCTGACATGTTAAAGCGGAACTTCACCCAAAATGGAACTTCACCCAAAATTGTTTGCATGCACCCCCCTCCACTGGCACGTTTGGCACTTTTTTGGGGGGAGTGGGTACCTGGTTTTGACAGATACCCGCTCCCAGTTCTGGTCATTTCGCCACGGCAATCTGTGCAGTAGTTCAGCCCTTATCCTTCCCCCAGCCGCCTCCTAGGACACTTCACAGGTCCCAGAAGACTGCGGGACCATTCACAAAGTGCAGTGGCTCACACATATGCAGTAGGAAACTGGCTGTGAAGCTGGAACACCCTCCTTTAGTAGTTTTTCCTTAAATTGGGCTCATCAGCCAATCTAATTATCACAGGTGTCCGAGATTGTTTTCAGTGATCAAAAGAGCCCTGACACACAATGCCATCCATGAGTTAAACTGAAAAACAAAATATTTCATCTTTGTGACACCTAAATAGAATTTGCATAATAATTTGGAACGCGGTGTAATGGGCACTGATGAAGCTGCACTGATAAGGCAGCACTGATGGGCACTGATGAGGCTTCACTGATGAGGCAGAACTTATGGGCACTGATGAGGCTGCACTGATGAAGCTGAACTAATAAGACAGCAGTGACGGGCACTGATGAGGTTGCACTGATAAGGCAGCACTGATGGGCACTGATAAGGCAGCACTGATGGGCACTGATGAGGCTGCACTAATAAGACAGCACTGATGGGCAGTGATGAAGCTGCACTAATAAGACAGCACTGATGGGCACTGATGAGGCTGCACTAATAAGACAGCACTGATGGGCACTGAAGAGGCTGCACTAATAAGACAGCACTGACGGGCACTGATGAGGTTGCACTGATAAGGCAGCACTGATGGGCACTGATGAGGCTGCACTAATAAGACAGCACTGACGGGCACTGATGAAGCTGCACTAATAAGACAGCACTGACAGGCACTGATGAAGCTGCACTAATAAGATGGCACTGATGAGGCTGCACTAATAAGACAGCACTGATGGGCACTGATGAGGCTGCACTAATAAGACAGCACTGATGGGCACTGATGAGGCTGCACTAATAAGACAGCACTGACGGGCACTGATGAGGTTGCACTGATAAGGCAGCACTGACGGGCACTAATAAGACAGCACTGATGGGCACTGATGAGGCTGCACTAATAAGACAGCACTGATGGGCACTGATGAGGCTGCACTAATAGGACAGCACTGATGGGCACTGATGAAGCTGGACTGAAAAGGCAGCACTGATAGGCAACACTGATCATCAGGACTCTGATGATCAGTGTCCTGATTATCAGTGTAAATGACCCGTCAGAATTGCTGGTTACCAACTCTCCTGTCCTCATGCTGTGACAGCGTATGAGGAAAGGACTGCCTATAACCAGCAAGTCTGTTTACAATGTGATCAGCTGTGATTGGCCCTTTACTGTGATCTGTGATCAGCTGTGATTGGCCCTTTACTGTGATCTGTGATCAGCTGTCATGTTTGAACGATGAATTAGAGAATAATTCCAAAACGCATAGAAATGCACATAATAGTTATTCAAAACTGCCGTTTACATTGTGCGTTTTCCTTTGATCAGTTTGGCTGTTTATAGAAATGAGAATTGTGCGCTCAGGACCCGATCAGATGCTCCAACACACCTAAACCTGCTTGTTTGCACTGCAATCCTGGCAGCAGCGTGCAGTTCTTCAGGTGCGTTCACATGGATCTGTAATGTGGCTGCAGTGAGTTTTTGTTGCATTTGTGGTGCGTTTTTTAGCCATTATGTATGTTTTTTTATACTAAGTTGCATTTCCATGCCTTTGCTGCGTTCCGCTACATTTACAAGTGAAAAAATACAGCATTTTGTACTTCAGCTAAACGCACGTGAAAGCGCTGCAATGGTGTAGACCAGGCTCAGCGGAATACGTCCAATTTTTCTTCTTCACATGCGTTCTCACCATGTTTATAAACACGACTGGCTGCATCCGGGGTACACGAGCCCCTGTAAGGCAGGAACATCTAAACGCAGGAAGAAGTGATCGGGGTGATCTAAAAGGCGTTTATATTCCCGCACAACTTCTACATGACATAAAGTGTGATTGTGAATGAGGCCCTCTGATGTTGAATGAGGCCCCCTGATGATCAGTGCTGAGTATACAGCATGGTGTAGGGAGCCCCTCTGATCGGATCCATGCCACGTCCTCATCCCTGGAAGAGCTCACAGAGGAGGGGGAGAGGGGAATCACAGACTGTTAACCCTCTATGAGCCGGGAAGTTGTGATCCCGGGATGACCCCCCCTGTACATACATTGGACGATGTCAGGATCGGTGACATTATTGATCCCTGATCTGCTCGGATCACACGCTGTACAGCCATCTGCAGAGATCCCGGTCCGGATCGCTCATGTAGATCGCTCAGACGTCACACACAAGGTTAATAGCGGGGACAGCACGCTCCACATGACCGATGGCCATCGGGGTGTTAGTAGGGGGATCTCCCGGCTCCGACTCACCGATCCCCGGTACTTGTCCAGAGACACCAGCTTGCCCCTGATATTCACCACCTTGAAGGTGTAGAAGTCCCGCTCCTTCTGCAGGGAGGGGGCCAGGAGGAGGAGGAGGAAGAGGACAGCCGGGTACATGGCGGGTACCGTACACGGAGCTACTGTGCACCGGGAGGAATGAACGGACAGCTGCCCCCCTCCACTACATAACAATGGAAGAGTCCTCTACTCTCTGGGCCTGGATACTTTCATGACACGCCCATCTACAGAATGAGGGGCGTGGTTACAGACAGCTGGAACAACTGGAATAGAGGGAGGCGGAGCGACCAGCAAGTAGAAAGAAGGGCAGCCTGTCACTTCAGGTGTCCTCAATCCACTGGGCTCCGCCTGCTTCTCTATGAATCCGCCTCCTATTCTCCTCCCCTTCCATCACTGCGGATGAGGATTCTGACCCCGCCACCTCTCCGCCCCTCGAAGAGTTATACACTATACTCCTCCCCCTAGGCGGAGTTTCAGTCCTTTCCCCACCCTCAATTAGACAGGTACCACGCCCCCCACATTTATGGAGCCAAAAGCCACGCCCCTGAAAAAGTTCAATGGGAGGACATAGGGATGCCCCCCCAAGGCTTTGCTGCCCCGCCCCTATGCTCTGTCACCACGCCCCCATTTTCTGATTGGTAGGTGGCAAAGTCCCGCCCCTCTTATTTACATAAATTTTGCAAAGGATTGTGGGTATGTCAGTGTGTGATCCGGGGATAAGGGCTGAGCGGTTGTGTGTCATGTATGAGTACGGTATTCAGTGTAGGAGGTATACATCTACACATACATCAGAGCAGACACATCTAGGAATAAAGGGAATGAGATGGACAGGCTCTCCGTGATCTGACCCTCACAGATCCCGGAGGAGTTTATAAAGAGAATGGCAGACCATAGTAGTCAGTTGAAGGTAAGCTCACTGCTAAGGTAATGTGCTGAGAATGCCACTCCTACTTGGGGGTGGGATCACTTTGATACCTTGGGGAAGGTATGAGACTTGTAGCCAATCACCACCCTTACAGGGTGTCACCTCAACTGCCAGTGAGTGACAACCAGGTTGTGTCCATCACATGACATTGCAAGAGAAGCTGTAATACTTGGAGGATTGATATGTCCATTACATGTCATTGCAAGAGAAGCTCTAATACTTGAAGAATTGAGGTGGGCAGAGCCCAGATTACAGGTGGTCCTCCCATTGGCTCTGACTCTGCCCACCTGTGATGTCATCATGTCGGACCTTGGAAGGAGACTCATGGCTTGTGTGGGTGCTACAGATCCCAATTTAGACTACTCTCCCCTCCTTCACCAATATTTTACTCCGCTATTGCATGTGGGGGCACCACACGACCCGATTCAGACTACTCTCCCCTCCCCCACCCTCATTATACTCCGCCACGGCACTTGGAGGCGCTACACGACCCGATTCAGACTACTCTCTCCTCCCCCACCCTCATTACACTCCGCCACGACAAAACCACTTCTTCGGTTCCAAGACCTTCCATTCTCAACCAGTGTTCCATGGAACCCTGGGGGCTCCTCCAGAGGTTAAGGGTCCTCTGAATTGTGGCTGAATCTGAGGGTGCCTGAATAGTTCTGGGCCCAATGCCTATTTGAAGAGCCAACGGCAGGACACCAAAGATCTTTTTACCGGTCTGTAAGAGTGGCCTGCTGACCACCATTGTAGGGGGCAATCTTCCAAATGACTACCACTAAAAGAGGGGGGGAATTCTTCCCACTGGCCACCAATGCAAGGGCCACTCTTTCAAATGATTACCACTAAAAGGGGTGAAATTCTTCCCAACTGGCTACCAATGCGAGGGCCGTTCTTCCCACCGGCCACCAATGCCAGGGCCAATCTTCCCACCGGCCACCAATGCCAGGGCCAATCTTCCCACCGGCCACCAATGCAAAGGCCGTTCTTCCCACCGGCCACCAATGCGAGGGCCGTTCTTCCCAAAGGCCACCAATGCGAGGGCCATTCTTCCCACCGGCCACCAATGCAAGGGCCGTTCTTCCCACCGACCACCAATGCGAGGCCGTACTTCCCAAAGGCCACCAATGCGAGGGCCGTTCTTCCCAAAGGCCACCAATGTGAGGGCCATTCTTCCCACCGACCACCAATGCGAGGGCCGTTCTTCCCACCGACCACCAATGCGAGGGCCGTTCTTCCCACCGGCCACCAATGCGAGGGCCGTTCTTCCCACCGACCACCAATGCGAGGGCCGTTCTTCCCACCGGCCACGGATGCGAGGGCCGTTCTTCCCACCATTCACCGATGCGAAGGCCGTTCTTCCCACCGACCACCAATGAGAGGGCCGTTCTTCCCACCGGCCACTAATGCGAGGGTCTTTCTTCCCACCGGCCACCAATACGAGGGCCGTTCTTCCCACAGGCCACCATTGTAACGAGCATTCTGCCCACTGATCACCAATGAATTAATTTTAGCAAGGGTTTCCTGAAACCTGAAAATTATTTCAAGGATTCCTCCGGTAAAACTCTTGAGAAAGTCTGTCTAAGAGTTTCACAAAGATGCTCAGCATTTATATTCACACCTTAGGTCACCTCACCCAGATTGCCATGGAACGTGGAAATGTCCAAGAGCAGGATGTGGGTGTGTGAAAGTGGCACCATCCTGTCCTAGTTACATAACCCCATTGTTGGTGTCAGGAAACCTTTATAGTCGTTAGCTCCTCCATTTACATCGGCTGATAGTGTGAATTGTCGTCAAATCGCCGTATATGTGGTAGTAAGATGGTGAAGAAGGCCACCCACCCAGTGGTGTATTTAGGTTTTGTGCTGTCCTAGGCAACACAAACATCGTCCGACCCACGGACACCGACCAACACCAACCCCCCCCCCTTGTCCCTCTCGTGGAGAAAGCCTGACATTGACCAACAATACCCCTGCCCCCCACCTGGGAGAGCCTTCCACTACCACCCCCCACCCCGGCAATAGGGAGAAAGATACTCATCTTCATCTCCGGACATCCCCGGGAACGAGAGTCAGGCTCTACATACACCATTAACCACTTCCACTCTGGACACTTTCACCCCCTTCCATTCCGGAAACTTTCCCCCCCTTCCAGTCCGCACACTTACACCCTTCCACTCCGGACACTTTCACCCCCCTTCCACTCCGGACACTTTCCCCCCCTTCCGTTCCCGACACTTTCCCCCCCTTCCAGTCCACACACTTACACCCTCAAGTCTGGACACTTTCACCCCCCTTCCACTCTGGACACTTTCACCCCCTTCCAGTTCGGATACTTACACCCTTCCAGTCTGGACACTTTCCCCCCCTTCCAGTCCGGACACTTACACCCTTCCAGTCTGGACACTTACACCCTTCCACTCCTGACACTTTCACCCACTTCCAGTCTGGACACTTACACCCTTCCAGTCCGGACACTTTCACCCCCTTCCAGTCCGGACACTTTCACCCCCTTCCAATCCGGACACTTTCACCCCCCTTCCACTCCGGACACTTTCACCCCCTTCCACTCCTGACACTTTCACCCCCTTCCAGTCTGGACACTTTCACCCCCTTCCAGTCCGGACACTTTCACCCCCTTCCAATCTGGACACTTTCACCCCCTTCCAGTCTGGACACTCCCCCCCTTCCAGTCTGGACACTTTCACCCCCCTTCCGGTTCGGACACTTTCACCCCCTTCCGGTCCGAACACTTCCTCCCCCTTCCACTACGGACACTTTCACCCCCTTCCAGTCTGGACACCCCCCCCCCCTTCCAGTCCGGACACTTCCCCCCCTTCCAGTCCGGACACTTCCCGCCCTTCCACTCCGGACACTTCCCCCCTTCCACTCCGGACACTTTCACCCCCTTCCAGTCCGGACACTTTCAACCCTTTCAGTCTGGGCACTTCCCCTCTTTCCAGTCCCGGCACTTTCACCCCCCTTCCGGTTTCTGGTCTGGGCACTTTCACCCCCCTTTCAGTTTCTGGTCCGAGCACTTTCACCCCCCTTCCCCCCCGAGGCCAGTTTTCAGCTTTCAGTGCTATCACACTTTGAATGACAATTGCGCGGTCATGCAACACTGTACCCATATGAATATTTTAGCATTTTTTTGAGACAGATAAAACTTTATTTTGGTGGTATTTATTCACCGCTGGGATTTTAATTTTTTTGCTCTATATATGAAAAAGTCCAAAAATTTTGAAAAAAAAGTGTTTTTCTTATAAAATTTTGCAAATAAATATTTCATCATAAATCTTGGCCAACATTTATTCCGTTATCTTTTTAGTAAAAAAAAAATAACCCAAATTAGTTTATAACCAAAAATAATTTTTCTAAATTTTTTTTTTTTTCTTACATACTGTCACCCTAGCAGTACAGGGTCACCATGGAGACACTGTACTACTTGTGGGGGGTGATGAAGATTTTTTTTTTTTACACTGAATGCTCTTACTCTGTAATAGCAATCATTTCTCCTTCTCTCTGGCTGCATTCCTGCAGCCATTGAGAAATACTGTGTGAGCTGTGATTGGTCACAGCTTGTCACATGGTACAAGGCAGTTGTGAATGGCCCTGTACCATGTGACCTCTGTGATCATTCACAGATTTCACACATAGTAAGCAATGATGTCAGAAGTGACATCTTGCTTACTACTCTGCATGTGATCACTGATTTGCCAATCACTGATCACATGATCACACAGAGATCCCATACAGCGATCGCAGTGCCGCTCACTCCCGGCAGCGCTCCCATCTGGTCGTTTATGGACAGGGTCCAGACGGGAAGAGGTTAACGAGTTAATTTGCTGCATGTACACGCCCTAAACTGAACTTCACTGTATTTTTCATGGAAATTTTAGCTTTGCGCTAATGTCACGGGACGCAGAAACCTGGACCGGCCGCCACCTTGTTCTCCGAGGTCTTTGCTTTCAGGAAACACATCATGGCGGGAGGTTTCATCTGACCTATCAGGACTAAAACGCAAATCCAGCTCCGGAGGGGGAAAAGGTTCATCCTGATTGGTGGTTATAGGTGTCAGGGCTCTGCCCCCGCGGTACAGTGCACTCACCTGACTGTCCGCAGCTTGAAGGAGGACCGTGGCGGAGGACAGGGGTCTCCGGAGGAAGGGGGAGCCCCAGACACATCTCTAGAGACAGAGAGAGAGGGAGAGAGATTAGTGAGAGGTCACAGAGTATACCCTGCATGAGGAGTTCCACCTTCACTGGGAACATGCTGCTTCCGCCAGGAGAAAGCTCAGTGTACACAGAATGGAGGGGCAGTGAGGGGGCACCGCCCTATTCACCGTCTACCACATCGGAGTCTCACCTCTGCCGCTGCAAACAGCTGCCTGAGCGCCGGTGTAGTGGCAAGATCTGTCTCCCATGAAGATCTGTCTCCCATGAAGATCTGTCTCCCATGAAGATCCGTCTCCCATGAAGATCCGTCTCCCATGAAGATCCGTCTCCCATGAAGCGACTGCGCATGTCCCGGTTTTAGGCATAAGAAGCCGATCGCGGTCTGTAGCACGGAGCTGCCACAGTTAACCCCTTTTAGGCTGGATTACACTTACACGCACCGCTGAGTCTGATCCCTCGGATCACTAGGCGCCAACGATGTTCCCACAAGATGGTTCTAAGCTGCGTATTGGGGAGCATCAAAGATCAGAGAGAGGACAGTTACATTGGGGAGGGGAGTTGTGACATAGGGAGTACAGTCACATGTGGGGAGGACAGTGACATGGGTGGGGTGAATGACATGTGGGGGTGATCAGTGACATGGGGGGGCCATAACATGTGTGGGGGGCAGTGACATGGGTGGGAGCATGACATGCGGAGGACAGTGACATGTGGGGGGCCAGTGACATGGGGGGTGAATGACATGGGGAGGTGGGGAGGACAGTGACATGTGGGGAGAGGAAGGGGGCGTGACATGGGTAGGACAGTGACATGTGGGGGGAGGACGGGGGGCGTGACATGGGGAGGACAGTGGCATGAGAGGGGGAAGTGACATGGGGAGGACAGTGACATGTGGGGGGCCGTGATCTGGGGAGGACAGTGACATTTAGGGGGGGTCAGTAACATGGGGAAGACAGTGACATGAGAGGGGGAAGTGACATGGGGGGGTGATGGCATGGGGAGTACATTGACATCGGGGGGGGCAGTGACATGGGGGAGGTCAGTGACATGAGGGGGGGCACTGATATGGAGAGGACAGTGACATGAAGGGGGCAGTGACATGGGGAGGACAGTGACATGTGGGGGGGGGCAGTGACATTGGAGGGGGGCCATGACATGGGGAGGACAGTGACATTGGGGGTGCAGTGACATGGGGAGGACAGTAATGTGGGGGGGAGCAGTGACATGGGGAGGACAGTGGCATTGGGGGTGCAGTGACATGGGGAGGACAGTAATGTGGGGGGGAGCAGTGACATGGGGAGGACAGTGGCATTGGGGTGGGCCATGACATGGGGAGGACAGTGACATGGGGGGTGGCACTGACATGGGGAGGACAGTGACATGGGGGGTGGCACTGACATGGGGAGGACAGTGACATGGGGAGGACAGTGACATTGAAGGGGGGCCATGACATGGGGAGGACAGTGACATTGGGGGGGGGGCATAACATGGGGAGGACAGTAGTGAAGCGCTATATACGCTATATATATTAAAGTGATACGTGCAAAAAAAGTGACCATTTTTATTTAAACCACAGATCACGGGTATATGATTTAATGTTAGCAGCTTCTCATAACAGGATATATATTTAAGATTAGGAGTGCAGGAGGTTCACACCACAACTTTTTGTGATTTTATACTCATTTTGTATCAGTTTGGTCACTATTTTGCACTTATCACTTTAAGTGTGGTATATAATTTGTGATAGGGGTTGTTTAATCATTTATTGCACATATTAGTATTTATCGCAGAGTGAAATATATGTGTATATTTGATATATACACATAAATTGGTCATTTTTTTTGCACGTATCACTTTAAGTGTGATTTATGAAATTTATTTATGAAAATTATTTGAGTGGTTTTGCATGTATTTATTATATAAGTTTTGATAATTTATTAAGACCTAAGATCACATAGGTTTAGCACTATATATTGGCGCACATTGTTGCACTTTAAAATATTTTTTATTATAAGGTTATGGTATCCAGTGCTTGACTACTGTCCTCCCCATGTTATGCCCCCCCCCCCCCACAATGTCACTGTCCTCTCCATGTCAGTGCCCCACTTCAATGTCACTGTCCTCCCCATGTCACTGCCCCCCCCATGTCACTGTCCTTCCCATGTCATGGCCCACCCCAATGCCACTATCCTCCCCATGTCACTGCCCCCCCTCACATTACTGTCCTCCCCAAGTCACTGCACCCCCAATGTCACTGTCCTCCCCATGTCAGTGCCACCCATGTCACTGTCCTCCTCATGTCATGGCCCCCCTCCAATGTCACTGCCCCCCCACCTTTTAGCGCTATATAAATACTGTATAATAATAATGTCAGTGCCCCCATGTCACTGTCCTCCCCATGTCATGGCCCTCCTCCAATGTCACTCACCTTCCCCCCCATGTTACTGTCCTCCCCATGTCATGGCCCCCCCAATGTCACTGTCCTCTCCATGTCATGGCCCCCCTCCAATGTCACTGCCCCCCCACCTTTTAGCGCTATATAAATACTGTATAATAATAATGTCAGTGCCCCCATGTCACTGTCCTCCCCATGTCATGGCCCTCCTCCAATGTCACTCACCTTCCCCCCCATGTTACTGTCCTCCCCATGTCATGGCCCCCCCAATGTCACTGTCCTCTCCATGTCAGTGCCCCCCCATGTCACTGTCCTCCCCATGTCATGGCCCACCCCAATGCCACTGTCCTCCCCATGTCACTGCTCCCCCCACGTTACTGTCATCCCCATGTCACTGCCCCCCCACATGTCACTGCACCCCCAATGTCACTGTCCTCCCCATGTCAGTGCCCCCCCATGTTACTGTCCTCCCCATGTCATGGCCCCCCTCCAATGTCACTGTCCCCCACATCTCACTGTCCTCCCCATGTCATGGCCCCGCCCAATGTCACTGTCCTCTCCATTTCAGTGCCCCCCCCCCCCCCCATTGTCACTGTCCTCCCCATGTCATGGCTCCCCTTCAATCCCACTGTCCTCCCCATGTCACTGCCCCCCCAATGTCACTGACCTCCCCCATGTCAGTGCCCCCCCATGTCACTGTCCTCTCCATGTCATGGCCCACCCCAATGCCACTGTCCTCCCCAATGTCACTGACCTCCCCCATGTCACTGTCCGCCCCATGTCAGTGCCCCCCCATGTCATGGCCCACCCCAATGCCACTGTCCTCCCCATGTCACTGCCCCCCAATGTCACTGTCCTCCCCATGTCACTGCCCCCCCCATGTCACTGTCCTCCACAATATCACTGTCCTCCCCATGTCACTACTCCCCAAATGTCACTGTCCTCCCCGTGTCACTGCCCACCCAATGTCACTCACCTCCCCCATGTCACTATCATCCCCATGTCATGGCCCACCCCAATGCCACTGTCCTCCCCAAATCACTTCCCCCCAATGTCACTGTCCTCCCCATGTCACTGACCCCCCACCATGTCACTGTCCTCCCCATGTCACTGCCCCCCCCCAATGTCACTGTCCTCCCCATGTCACTGCCCCCCATGTCACTGTCCTCTCCATGTCAGTGCCCCCCCATTGTCACTGTCCTCCCCATGTAATGGCCCCCCTCCAATGTTATTGCCCCCCCACATGTCACTGACCTACCCATGTCATGGCCCCCCTCCAATGTCACTCCCCCCCCATGTCACTGTCCTCTCCATGTCAGTGTCCCCCATTGTCACTGTCCTCCCCATGTCATGGCCCCCCTTCAATGTCACTGTCCTCCCCATGTCACTGCCCCCCCAATGTCACTGTCCTCCCCTATGTCAGTGCCCCCCCATGTCACTGTCCTCCCCATGTCATGGCCCACCCCAATGCCACTGTCCTCCCCATGTCACTGCCCCCCAATGTCACTGACCTCCCCTATGTCACTGTCCTCCCCATGTCAGTGCCCCCCCATGTCATGGCCCACCCCAATGCCACTGTCCTCCCCATGTCACTGACCCCACCACATGTCACTGTCCTCCCCATGTCACGCCCCACCCTGTCCTCCCCCATGTCACTGTCCTCCCCATGTCATGTCACTGGCCCCCCACATGTCACTGTCCTCTGCATGTCATGCTCCCCCCCATGTCACGGCCCCCCCTACACATGTTATGGCCCCCCATGTCACTGTCCTCCCCATGTCACCCCCACATGTCACTGTCCTCCCCACATGTGACTGTACTCCCCATGTCACAAGCACCCTCCCCAATGTAACTGTCCTCTCTCTGATCCTGGATGCTCCCCAATACGCAGCTTAGAACCATCTTGCGGGAACATCGTCGGCGCCTAGTGATCCGAGGGATCAGACTCAGCAGTGCGTGTAAGTGTAATCCAGCCTAAAAGGGGTTAACTGTGGCAGCTCCGTGCTACAGACCGCGATCGGCTTCTTATGTCTAAAACCGGGACATGCGCAGTTGCTTCATGGGAGACAGATCTTCATGGGAGACAGATCTTCATGGGAGACAGATCTTGCCGCTTCCGAGACTGGATGCTTTCATGACACGCCCATGACGTTCTATGTTCCATTGGGGGCGTGGTTATAGACATCTGCAGCGCTGGAATAGTGTGAGGTTGAGCGAACCGCCCACCACTGTATACCCAATCCGAGACTGAATTCTTTCATGACACGCCCCTAATGTTCTATCTATGAATAGGGGTGTGGTTACAGACAGCTGTAACAACTGGAATAGTGGGAGGCATAACTGACCCACCCATCATTGTACATCCATAGAAGAGGACAAGTGTTCTATGACTGGATACGTTCAGGACACACCTCTAATGTTCCACTGGGGCGTGGTTACAGGCAGCTGCAGCAAATGGAATAGTGCAAGACAGAGATACCCAATGTCCATATATAGAGAGAAGGGTCAGAACCATAGGAGCCAAGAGAACGGGGACATGGGCATACTAAGCACACCAAAAATTCTTCAAGCACCTTGGATCCTGGAGTAGTCTGAAGATCAATTTTAATTAATGCGCAATGCTGAAGGTTAATTATTGTGCAGTGCTGGTGGTTATTGCTGTTCCTGACACATACTGGGGTTATTGCTGTCCCTAACACATGCTGGCGTTATTGTTGTCCCTAACACATGCTGGGGTTATTGTTGTCCCTAACACATGCTGGGGTTTACTCCTGTCCCTGAAACTTTCTGGGGGTTATTGCTGGCCCTGAAGCATGCTGGGGCTATTGCTGGCCCTGACACATGCTGGGGGGTTATTGCTGGCCCTGACACATGCAGGGGGTTATTGTTGTCCCTGACACATGCTGGGGGTTATTGCTGGCCCTGACACATGCTGGGGGTTATTGCTGGCCCTGACACATGCTGGGGGTTATTACTGGCCCTGACACATGCTGGGGGTTATTGTTGTCCCTAACTCATGCTGGGGGTTATTATTGTCCCTAACACATGCTGGGGGTTATTGCTGACCCTAACACATGCTGGGGTTATTGCTGTCCCTGACACATGCTGAGGGTTATTACTAACCCTAACACATGATGGGGGTTATTGCTGGCCCTGAAACTTGCTGGGGGTTATTGCTGTCCCTAACAGATGCTGGGGGTTATTGCTGGCCCTGACACATGCTTATTTAGTTATTGCAGGGGATTATCATTGCTGGCCCAGACACTTATTGTCATTTTCCTTGCTCCCACATCCTCCCACATTCTCTTCAGTGTATATCCAGGATTTATTTTGCCTGTACATATGGGGAAAGGTGACATATTACAGCTATATAAATGTATCCTCCAGACACTCGTTGGGAGGTTATCCTTGCAGCTGCATATGTCCGCATTCTCTTCAGTGTTTACCTAGTCCCTAGTTTGTCTACACAAATGGGGAAGTGGCTCATTACAGGTATACATCGTGAAGAAACACATACTTTTTGGTCATGCGCACAAGTTCACTGCATTGACTGATCCCCCATACTCCCAGCACAGCACCCCAGAAACAATTATCTGTAGTAGCCCCTGATATAGAGGATCTCATTGTAGTGGGTTTACTTTATGTAATGGTTCTCCTTTGGGTTTGCTGCATTATATGTTTTGTATATATGGTGACCAAGGATAAAAATGTATTTATAATTTTATATAATTGTAAAAATCAAACTTTGCTTTTTACAATACGGTATCTTAATGTTTGCAAAAGTAAAATTTTGAATTTTAAACATAATTTGTTGTAAGTGGAGCCCAAAAGTCCAAACATTTCTTTTAAGTGTAGCTCTACCCTTATGAGGGCGGCTTGTATGTTTGCCCAGGTTTCCCCTTGTTTCGCCCCGCAACCAGGCACACTGTATTTCCTCAGCCAAATACACACACACTTCCGCTGGTTGTCTTCAATGATCAGTCTAGGGTACAGGTGTCAAACACAAGGCCCGCGGACCGAATCAGGCCCTTCTAGCCATTTCATGTGGCCCTTGCACCTTTCCTGCAGCTACCCCCTTGTCTACTCCCCCATCTTGTCTCAGCAGTCGGCAGCAGAGAGGAGAATAGAACTCCTCTGCCAAATCCTGCACCTCTCAGTGCAGCTGCAGCACGCCCTCATCTCTGCCTCTCCTGGTCTCAGCATTCAGCATACTCTTGTAACTGACTCCACTCCTCCTCTGGTCCTCCTCCAGAGCCTGCACTTTCTGCTTTTCAGCTCGGCCCCCAAAGGGGATGCATGGTGATTTTAGGGAGGGTGTGGGATTCTTGACATCTGATGTAATGGGGGGGTGGGGTGCCTTGGACATCTAGTCTTACAAATACAACCGGCCCTTTGAGGGCAACCATAATGCTGATACAGCCCGCGATGAAATGGAGTTTGACACCCCTGGTCTAGGGGATGTTTGTTTTTGGAGTTTATCGTAGAAGTGAGGATAGGTATAGGGGATTCAGTCAGATACTCCAAAATTAGAACTATTCACACTGAGGACATCTAGCCGATCTCTTAGTTGAGCACTTTTGAAGTCTTGGCTGACAATAGATAGCAGACTTCTCTTTATTTTGTAGCAACAAGTAGTTTAGGAGTGAGAAAAGTCCCTTTTTTTTGCGGTAGTAGTTACAGGACCGAGCTCCTCAGGTACAAGCCAGTTACAACAGACTGCGACAGCCCAAAGGTAACATAGCTGAGCAAAATTCTTTGCAGTAACAACACTTGGACAAGCTCATCAGAATACCAGTCGGTGTTTCCTTGTCTCAGACCCACGCTGACTATCAAGCACCAGAGGGATAGCAAAGCACACAGAGTCCCCAAGATCTCTCAGCGTCAGTACTCACAAGTCCAAGGACAGAATGGTTTATTTATGTATTTCAGGTACTTATATAGCATTGTCAATTTACTCAGCGCTTTACATATATTTTGCAAATTCACATCAGTCCCTATCCCTCAAGGGGTGTACAATCTAAGTTCCCTAACTTACATTCATACATACACATACTAGGGCCAATTTAGACTGGATCCAATTAACCTACCAGCATATCTTTGGAGTTGTGGGAGGAAACCGGAGAACCCAGAGGAAACCCACGCAGGCACAGGGAGAACATGCAAACTCCAGGCAGGTGGTACTGTGGCTGGGATTTGAACCAATGACCCTAGTATTGCCAGGCGGAAGTGCTAACCATTTAGCCACTGTGCTGCCCATATTGTTGCCTCCTTCCAATCTTCCAAGCAACTCTCTCCAGTGATACCAGACAGATTTCTGGCAGACAGCTCCCCTTAGTCAACCTACTCAAGAATCAGGGTCACTCTTTCTAACTTCAGGCCCTCACGTCGCCCACCTGAGGCTGCATGGCAGCAAGTGCCAGGCGAGGCAGCCTGCCTCCAGCCTGGCTGGGTGCAATCCTCTCCAGGGAAAGACGCTGAACCCATGTACTCACAGAACATAAATACCAATCCCAGCATGCAATGGGGCTACCCTCCGCTGCAATTGGCTAGGGCTGTATCCATATTCATGCTGTTAATTTGCCCAGCCCCTACCAATGTACTGGAAGGCTCTCATAGCTTCCCGAAGGCAGGCAGAACTCAGACAAACTCAAACAACATCGGAGCATCATGAGCAGACCTGACTAATCCATCACAGCACTTTGTTAAGCGGAGAGCCCAATTAAATTTTTCTAACAGCCTCTCTGGTAAGCAGAGAAACACAGCTATGCTTACCCGAACTACACATCCTAGCACCTACCTAGGAGGGTGCTACATAAGATTCTTGTATGTAGGCCTGGCACCAGATCCACCACTGTGTGCAATATAGATTCATTTATGGAAAGGAGAACTGAGACACAAAAGAAAAGAGAGGAAAGCCAAGAGAATCGAAGAGTGCAGTACCCCAAAGAAAGGGGCTTTTGGCTTTTTATCTGCGGGACAGAAACTGGTTGAATTCTGTCTATACTTTGAGCATTTTTTCCACCACTTTTAAAATGCAATGAGATGATAGCAATTTGGAAATATGATCAGATACAAGAATTTCCAGATTTATTCGGTTTTGAAAATAAATAATAAAAAGTTAACAATGGATTGCATATTGTTCTCCTCATTCTATAAATCCAGATGTGTAGATCTGAACGGAATGTCCACTAGAAGACCCCTTTTTGAAGAAAACAAAGCTAATAAGGGCAACAATTTAGTTACTGTCATTTATGTCACTTTTTCAAAATGCTAAGTACGGAGCTTTCCCAAGTTGATTGCTTGTGGCGAAAAAAAAATCAAACTCCGTTCTATGATTTGTTTTCGGGTTTTTTTATGTCATAACCGATCAACTTGGGTCAATCGAAACCACAACTATTTGTCACTCACTGCTGGGCCATGCCATTCTTCTCTCGCTCCATCGGTGTCTGATTCAATTGTTTTGTTGAATAGGATCCTTCAGTTTCATCACTGTGTGTGGTCACTATCAGGGGCGGACTGACCATTTGGAAACTCAGGCACTGCCCGAGGGCCCCGGGGTCAGTAGGGGGCCCCATGAGATGCCCCTGGTACCTTTTTCATAGGCTTTTTTGAGTTTGGGCAAAGACACAGGGGCCCCATGATCCCCTATTGCCCGGGGGCCCCATGAGTTGTCAGTCCGCCCCTGGTCACTATTAATTTTTACCATAATTAATCCTGTCTGTACTGTGCTGGTGCAGCGCTACCCCTGAAAGAGCCGCTGTCATTTTAACTGGTTCTTTCCCAAACTAGTGCAGAGGCTGCCAGGCACACAGCAGCAGTCTGGTCACTCCAGCTCATTAAACAGTCTAGTATTTATTGCTTGTAGGAACTTGAAACAGTAGGTGAGCATGTAGGGTGGTATGGGATACTCCAGGAACACTGAATAGTAACAGGAGGACACACTCCACTAGGCTATGCTTCTCTGAACAGGAGCAAAAGAGAGGACCATAACGTAGACCCCGTAAGCGCCTTCTCAGTTAAACTACCAGTGGCACTTTCAATCAAAGAAAAAAGCATACAGTCACTAGGATGTTGAGCTCAGGTCAGTACTCACAATGTCACAGGATAGGTGAAGATTTCCCAGTATTCACCAGACACTCTTCAGTGCGGGAGAGGTTAATGCTCACATTACCACAGGATAGCTGTGCACTCTTCAGCTTCCTCCGGGCACTCTTCAGTGAGTTCTCCAGACCAGTTCCTTAGCTCCAGGAGGATTTAGAAATAGGCCCCAAGTTTTGTCACAGCTGGGGCCTTGATAAACATCGGCTTGAATCTGTAGAACTGCTGCAGGGGGTTGGGGGTAGTCACCCCCACCCAGATGGGACGAATCCCTTCAACTGGAAAACCCTGCTGTTTTAAAGCTCAGCCTATTTATGTTCCCCCCTGCCACCTGCCAGGCCCACTTTCCCAGGGATTGGCTGCAGCACAATAAATATTCATGCTCACCATTTGACTTGCCCAACCTCCTATCCTTTAAAAAATTCTAGAATGCAGGGGAGAGCAATCAAACATGCAGTCTGTAAAATCTAGAACAGCCAGAAGAAATCAAAAGCAGCTCCATTGATTACAGAGGAGCCAAAAAGAGCCCACATTCCAGCAACCTATCTAAGAGGGTGCTACATCCACCTCTCTCTAAAAAAATAGGCCCTGTCTTCATGGGCCAGAACAAAAAAAATCAGCTGTTGTCTCTAAGAGAAGTGTATCCCATAAAAACCAGGATTGGCAAAGAGAAGTAACAAGAAGTGTGTGGCATTCCCTGGATTCCCTGGATCAACTTTACCTATAAATGTTAGTATCCAGTTATATTCTGTGTATCCAAGAAACAATCCAGGCCTTTTTTAAAGCAATCCAGGGAGCTGGCCAGAACCAACTCTTGAGGGAGTCTATTCCACATTTTCACAGCTCTCACTGTGAAGAAACCTTTCTGTGTTTGGAGATTAAATTTCTTTTCCTCCAGATGTAAAGAGTGCCCCCTTGTCCTCTGTGATGACCTCAGGAGGAATAGCTCTACACCGAGTTCACTATATTAAATGGGAACACATAACACATATATAGCGGACAGGGGTGGACTGACAACTCATGGGGCCCCCGGGCAATAGGAAATCATGGGGCCCCTGTGTCCTTGCCCACACTCAAACCACACCCAAAAAAGCCTATGAAAGGTACCAGGGGCATCTCATGGGGTCACCTACTGACCCCGGGCCCTTGAGCAGTGCCCGAGTGCCTAAATGGTCAGTCTTCCCCTGATAACGGGGTAAAAGTGAATATTCACTTTAAAGCGGAGCTCCGCCCAAAAGGGGAAGTTCCGTTTTAAGGACTGCTCCTCCGCTCCCCATTAAGAATTGTCACCTTTGGGGGGCGGGTACCCTAATTTGACAGGTACCCGCTCCCACTTCCGGTCCAATCGCCTAGGTGTCCTCCTTCCCTCCCTGTAGTCTTCTGGGACATGTGACAAGTCCCAGAAGACTACAGAACCATTCATGAAGTGCAGCGCTACTCGCGCATGCGCAGTGGGTACCCGGCTGTGAAGCCACAAGCAGTAATAACCAGGTGCCCACACTGAAGATGCCGGCCTTCTGGAATACAGGACGGCCGGTGAAACGGGCTGCGGGGGACACACTGCGGGACCGAGGGACAGGTAAGTGGCTGTTTTTTAAAAGTCAGCAGCTACAGTTTTTGTAACTGCTGACTTTTATTAATTGACAGCGTGATTGGAACTCCGCTTTAAGATTCCAGGATCTGCTAATCATCTTGACATGCATTGCTTGTGTATTTTTTCTACTCTGAATTGCCCAGGTTTGTCAGTTTAAAGCCCTGTACACACAATGAGAATATCAGACCAATGATCATCCATTTTTTTTTTTTTTTTTCCGCCTGCTAGTCTCATATTGAAAATGAAAAGGTTACTAAAGTTACGAAAATTTACGTATAAAAGAAAAGAATTTCAAAAGTGATATGCATTTGTATTGTATTTTCGGGCGACTACTGTACTGATTAAATGAAAATCGTACGATCTGGTATCGTACGAGCGAAATGTTCATGTTTGTCCCTTCGGATATTGTTGCACGAATTGTCATGATTGGCTGCCGAAAGCTGCATACTAACTATCAGATTAGCGGACGATCGGTCCTCGTAGGAAACGTTTTGTATGATTTTCTTATCATGTGTACAGGGCATAAGGGATAATTGGTCAGAGTTGTCGGATGGCAGTTGTCAGCAATGATGAATCACCATCAGTTCTATATTAGGATGTGATTCTAGGAGACTGGATTCTGGTAACTGTAGGCTGTAGTCTAGGCTGACATCAAAGTGTAACCATACATCAGTTGGTGTTATGTCAGTAACCAGGCAAGATTCTCTTTACTTAATGACAGTAACTCTACACAGCCACTGTAAGTGATGCTTTCAGGCCGGATGAGGTTTCGTTAGCTGGGCGCTTCAGGTGTAATTATTGTTTCCGCCATAGTCCTTCAATACCTGCAGACAGGACAGAAGATTGTTCTGTGCTCCCATGATATGACTTCAGAGGCTGGCAGGTAAGGGGTGCTGATTTGTACGGCTATCAGTGTAGGGCTTTGGCTCCCCCTGCCGCAGCAAAGCCTGTGACAGCGGGGAGAGTCGTTACAGTCGGACAAAGCACTGGATGGAGTGAGGACTCGAAAGTATAAGAGGGGTGAGAGGGCATACTGCTACTGGAACATTTTTTTTTACCTTAAAGCAAGTAATTAAGGTAAAAAATGTTTTAATTTTAGAACCACTTTTAATAACCAGCAAAAAAAATGATACTTTACTCTCAACAAGAAAAATTATCGCTTCATGCTAGAATACTGGGCAAGGAAAAGTTAGGTTAAATGGCTATATGTTTAATGAAAAGTTAGAGAAGAAGTCCAGGGATAGATATTGTTACATAGTTACATACTGTAGGTCCAGCTTGGACCAATGTAAGTATGTATATACCATACCTGTGGGCAGGGTTGCTGTTAGAAATCACAGGGGCCCCATACAGCCAACCTGACAGGGCCCCCTTAAAAAAAAACAAAAAACAGTTTTACTATGCTTCAGTTATGAATGAACACAGTGAGTGATCAGTACTGATCACTCATTGTGTTCATTCAGCAAAGGAAGGGGCTGGTTAATGTGACATGTTTATCGGACCCTTGCCCCACTCTCCATCGTGAAGGATCCTATTGTGTGCTTGCAGCTGGAAGGAGAGGAGGGAAGCCAGGACTGTGGATTCCTGGCACTCGGGTGAATCAAATGTGCACAGGGAGGGTGATCGGCATGGTGGGCGCAGGATGGGGGAGGATAATTCCTGGAACTGATCCCCTGTATGGATCTCTCTGCAGCAGCTGAAAACTAGCAGGAGGGAGAGGAAAATAATCCAGCTTTCAGATGCTGCAGAGAGAGCCATACAGAGGATCGATTCCAATAATTGCTCCCCCCCACTGTGCCGATCACCCTCCATGCCCACATTTGTTTCACCTAGCTGCCTGGGCTCCTCTGCTGGCCTGAGTCCCATACAGAAGGACTGGTGGTACCCTCTTATCCACGGTCCTGCCTGTGGGATCCCTCTAGAAGCTGGATCACTTTAGCAGGTACTCCTACTACAGGGATCTCCACTAGCTTCTGGGTCCCATGCCGAGCAACTGCCCTGCTGCCTTGTGAACACAGGAGGTCGGCTTCTCAGCACAGGCACCATTCAGAGATTCCTTTGCATTTTCTCAATGACCATGCAAGCGATTAGATGAGGTGGAGAGGCATGGTGGTGATGTCATGTTCTCCACCACCTCCAATCAGACAATGCTTTCAAAGATGGGGTCCATGCCGAGCCTCATTCAAAGAATGGGAATTTACCATTTATATATTTTTTGAAGAATGACATCTGGGGTTTATATCTAGTCTGTTCCCATTTGGGATATGGACCATTACGAGAACCGAACTGGACAAGAACATG
Organism: Staurois parvus; assembly: GCF_062004578.1. Lineage (NCBI taxonomy): Eukaryota > Metazoa > Chordata > Amphibia > Anura > Ranidae > Staurois > Staurois parvus. Next base: position 2,592,777 of record NW_028320549.1, read on the forward strand.
CACTGTGGTGTAGATCCCTGCAGTGAAAGGCACTCAAATCAAACATTTTGCCTGCCTTGACATTTCATTGCTAACATGCATATACAGATTGTTAATTAACACTTTGGGCACCGTATGCATTTTTGGTCACAAAATAAAGACAAAACTTTACATTTACAAATATTTTACAAAAATATTATTATTATATTATTATACAGGATTTACAGGTGTACCTCAGTTTACGAATTTAATGCGTTCTGCGGGACTTTTTGTATTGCGAAAAATTCATAAACCGAAACATTGAAAGCCAATTAATCCGTTCTGGAGGTCCGAAAAAAGTAAAAAAAAAGTTTACCTGTTCAAAACTCTTTATAACGTGCACTTTAACCTCCCTGGAGGTATTCCTGAGTGTAGCTCGGGGTAACGTTTCAGTACCACAAGCGGCAACCCCGAGCTACACTCGGGCATACCATGCGGCATTGCTCAGGGATTCCCTGCAGCGCTTACCTTGTCCTTCGCTCCCGCGATGCGTCCCCTGCGGGTTCCCGGCCATCTCCTCCGGCCGATGCCGGCATCTGGCTTCCGTGTTCCGGTCCCTGCGAGCGTCGGAACGTACGGGGGCCGGAACGGCGGCAAATTAGAAAAAAATTTTAAACTGTCATTTTCTTAGAAATTAATTTGACATAGTAAAACATTACTGTATCAAACCATTTCACATACATTTTGTCCCGAGTGCTTTGTCCTGCGCCCTGCCTGCATTTTTACTGTTCTTTCTGCCTGGAAACTTAGAAAAGTCCATGGCGTCCAAAAAGCGTCCCTTTAGGTCAAAAGCGGGTTTAGACCAGCTAGAGAACAGCGATAGTAAATCAGAACCACTTGCAGAATTGAGTGATAATGATTTGTGGGGAAATTCGTCATCAGACACTGAAAACGATTTTGCGACTTTGCTCAGTGATGTGCGAACTTGGCGCTGTATTTAAAATTTCAGTGTTTTTTGTTTGATTATATTATTGAATTAAATTTATTATTATATTATTATTTTTATGATTATTTATTAAATTATAATTTATGATTTTGTGTTTTAAATTTTAACATACCCAGGATGTTTACTAGACTCTTGTTTGGACAGGGTCCAACGCTGAACAGCTACTGAATGTGAGTTTATTAGCTGCAGTGTACATGAGCCCTAACAATACAATTTGGTACAAGAGGAAACAGATATGTTGTTTCAAGCAAAAGTAAGGCAGTGCTCATGTGAACAGTACTCATGTGATGATATGTAAGTGAAGTGCAGTGATCCTCCCAGCCCAGGCTTTGTGATGACAACCAACCAGGTGTGGGGGAGGGGGGGGGGGAGTTTAACACAGCAAAGCTGAAGAAGTTGGACTGAATGATGCTGGCCTTCATTCAACATGGAAGACTGAGGACATCTTGTGGCAAAATAAGTAACTGCAGCTATATTTTTATTGTGTATTTTTTTTTATCTTCAGGTCAGCTATAAAGGATAATAAACAAGAAAGTGCAGCGCTAAAAAGTATATAAAGCCCAAGCAAATACGGATAAGATTATGTATATAAATATCCCATCTCTGGTCCAATAATAAGAAATTTAAAAAAAGGTCCAATATGTAGGATAAAGTGACTCTTGTGCTTTGGTGACTTTGGTGCTTTCGGTATTAGTGCAATATTGGTAATGCGCACTCACCGGACGTTATTTGCGCCTTATGTAAATAATCCAGATGTCATCAGATAGGAAGAGGATTAGGAGATGGGTTGTCTTCCCTCTAAGGGATGGTGGGTCATCAAACTGGATGCTATGAGGCTGGTGCAGGTGATCCTCGTCCTCTAGGGGTCCCCCTTTCCAAGACCTGTTGTTACTCTCTGGGTATGCAGACATCCACTAGAAAGTAATGATCCGTCCTGAGGTGGTGGGTCTGTAGGTTAAAGAACTCCCCATCTGATATTATAAGATGGCCGCCAGAGCTCCACGTTGCTCTGGCGGCGTGACGTCACGGTGTGCTGTGGCTCCTCCTGACGCGTATCGTGCTGAAACACATCCTCAGAGGGGGGTCGCCATGGGAGTTCTTTAACCTACAAGGGGTCGCCATGGGGGAGTTCTTTAATCTACAAACCCACCACCCCAGGATGGATCATTACTTTCTAGTGGATGTGTCTACATAACTGTGATGATTATGGCTTACAGCTCATAAAAACCCCAAATCCACAATCTCAGAAAATTAGAATATTACATGCAATCAATAAAACAAGGATTGTACATAGAACAATATCAAACCTCTGAAAAGTATAAGCATGATATGTACTCAGTACTTGGTTTGGGCCCCTTTTGCAGCAATCACTGCCTCAATGCGGCGTGGCATGGAAGCTATCAGCCTGTGGCACTGCTGAGGTGTTATGGAAGACCAGGATGCTTCAATAGCGGCCTTCAGCCCTTCTGCATTGTTCGGTCTCATGTCTCTCATCTTTCTCTTGGCAATGCCCCATAGATTCTCTATGGGGTTCAGGTCAGGCGAGTTTGCTGGCCAATCAAGCACAGTAATCCCACGGTAATCCCACGGTCATTGAACCATGTTTTGGTGCTTTTGGCAGTGTGGGCAGGTGCCAAGTCCTGCTGGAAAATGAAGTCAGCATCCCCATAAAGCTCATCTGCGGAAGGAAGCATTGACCCAAGACTTAATGAAGCACAGTGGACCAACATCAGCAGATGACATGGCTCCCCAAATCAACACAGACTGTGGAAACTTCACACTGGACTTCAAGCATCATGCAGTGTGTTCCTCTCCATTCTTCCTCCATACTCTGGGTCCTTGGTTTCCAAATTAGATGCAAAAGTTGCTCTCATCAGAAAAGAGGACTTTGGACCACTGAGCAACAGACCAGGTCTGTTTTTCTTTAGCCCAGGTAAGACGCTTCTGACATTGTTTGTTGTTCAGGAGCAGCTTGACAAGAGGAATATGACATTTGAAGCCCATGTCCAGGATCCGTCTGTGTGTGGTGGCTCTTGATGCACTGACTCCAGCCTCAGTCCACTCCTTGTGAAAGTCCCCAACACTTTTGAATGGCCTTTTCCTGACAATCCTCTCCAGGCTGCGGTCATCCCTGCTGCTTGTGCACCTTTTTCTTCCACACTTTTCCCTTCCACATAACTTTCTATTAATGTGCTTTGATACAGCACTTTGGAAACATCCAACTTCTTTTGCAATTCCCTTTTGAGGCTTTCCCTCCTTATGGAGGGTGTCAATGATGGTTTTCTGCACAACTGTCAGGTCAGCAGTCTTTCCCATGATTGGGATTCCTACTGAACCAGACTGAGAGACCATTTAAAGGCTCAGGAACCCTTTGCAGGTGTTATGGCTTAATTAGCGGATTAGAGTGGGACACTTTGAGACGAGAATATTGCACCTTTCACAATATTCTCATTTTCGGAGATTGTGGATTTGGGGTTTTCATGAGCTGTAAGCCATAATCATCACAATTATGACAAATCACGGCTTGAACTATCTTGCTTTGCATGTAATGAGTCTATCTCATATATTAGTTTCACCTTTTAAGTTGCATTACTGAAATAAATGAACTTTTGCACCATATTCTAATTTTTGAGTTTCACCTGTACCTTCCTATCTACTTACTAATACTAACAGCTTAAGAATTAAAAATAGTTCATGCCGATTTAGAGTGTTTAATTGCACTTTAATTAAGTTGCATTTTAAGCATTCCAGATGAAAAGCTAATGTCATAGGAAATGCATTCTAAGGGCTCATGTACACTGCAGCTGATAAACTGACGTTCATGAGCTTTTCTGCATTTTTTTCAACAGCCCCTGAACTCTACCTAATGGTTCCTATGTGTCTATGTACACATCATCATTTCCAGGCAGTTCAGTTTACAGTCGTTTTTTTTTAACACAGCAAACTTGCATTCAGGATAGATTTTATCAGCGTTTCAAATGCCAAACGCTTGTAAATGCTTATAAACACGTGTAAATGCGGCTAACTGCGTTTATAAGCGTTTGTGTTTAGAAGCATTTTTTAACTGTTCCATATCCAGATGCTGTCCAGAGCCTTTTTTCATCATCAGAAATGTATGCAAAGCATTTTTCATGTATTCAAATGGACCGAGTACACCAGCTCAGTCAGTTCCAGGTTTTGCGTGAAGGAAAAAATGGTAGAACGTGCTGCATTATGCTCATGATGGGATCCATAGTGAATACAACCAGGATAGACAGGTCATCTCAACACATACTGATCTCTCTGCTTCTGCTCTCTCTATTTTTCTCAAAATGTCTGAAATAGTTAATTTTTTACTGTTTTTCAGTGCATTCTGTTCATTTTGGAAAGTCTCCTGAGGTTATCTTAAAAAAATGTTTGTAAACGCAAATACTCATAAACACGCATAACCGCGGTTAAACTGACGATTTTTAACCTACGTTTTCCAGCAGTCAGTTTCCATCGTTCAGAAGAGTTTTCCAAAGTCCCGTGTACATGGAACCTAAGAATGTGAAAGGTATTGCTGAGAGTCAAAATACATTGTTTGATATTGCTTTAATATATTTTTCTTTTCCAGGTGTTTCTGCCAATACACAAGTGCAGAAATGTCCATATTTAAACAGAGTAGGAGAACGGTAGGTTACTCTGGAGTGAAATCACATGTTAAAGAAGGCAGCATTGGCACAGGTGACTAGTACTGGGGGCATGAATCTGCTGATTCCTGCTGCTGCTTCTGCCATCTCTAAGCAGCTAGCTGCAGCCACCTAGTCCTATACACTTCAATGACAGGTCTTCAGTGGCTGCAGCTATCCATGGCTGTCCACACAACCAGCAATTACCTGTGGTGATCGCTGCTGGATGCACATACATTGTGCAGAGGGAGGGATGCTACACATCCTTTACAGCACACTGGGTCAATCTTCTGGCAGCTATTTTATTTATTTATTTTTTATGTCAGGTACTTATATAGTGCCGTCAATTTATGCAGCGCATTACATATATATTGTACATTCACATCAGTCCCTGACACTCAAGGCGCATACAATCTAAGGTCCCTAACTCACATTCATACATACATATACTAGGGACAATTTAGACAGGATCCAATTCACCTACCAGCATGCCTTTGGAGTGTGGGAGGAAACCGGAGGAACCGGAGGAAACCCACACAGGTACAGGGAGGACATGCAAACTCCAAGCAGGTGATGCCATGGTTAGGATTTGAGCCAATGACCCAAGTACTGCCAGGTGAAAGTGCTAACCATTTAGCCACAGTGCTGCCCCAGCTAGGAAGGATGCAGGATGGGGCACAACACTGGAGCTGATGGTAGCACCACATGCCTTGTCCTATATTGATAGCGCAGCCACCTTTACCCCCTTCTTTTGACTGGCCTCATCTCCCAACTTCTTGGAATTAGTAGACCCCCCTCCCCTTCACGTGCCTATAACATATCTAACATTCCAGACTAAATGCTTCCATGCCGTACTGCGGCTTGTATATTTGGGGGACAGGAGCCACACTGGGCCATAGCTGCTGGAAACTCTCAAGGCCCAAGTGAGAGGTGGCTGACCGCACAACATCTTCAGTCAGGCAAGGTCAGGTGTAACAACAGAACTAACCCTCTGGTTGCCCTTTGCCTGGGAAAATGTACTTGTGTATCTTTCCTGGCACATGACCTCCTCTTACCTCTTCACCTTCTCCTCTCTCTAGTCCTTCTCCCCTTCCTCCTACACCTCTTCTTCCTCCAATGTGATCATTTTTCCTCAAAGAGCAAATACTTACAGGGATGGCAATGCAAACTGGGTAAAAATATTGGCAACTGAGAAGGAAGACCCACTTGGACTTTGTGGGGCCACCACATTTGGTGGCAACTCATTTTAATTTCCCTTGGTCTTTGTTGGCCTTTTCTAAAAATATGTGATTTTACAAATGAGCTACATTGCTTGGGTGTTTATTACCTACTTTGGTAGTTTGTTTCAGGCAACTACTACTCTTTTTTGCTATATAATTGTTTGGTAGGTTTGCAGTTGTGCCATTCTCTTTCCATTTTCAGATGACGGATTGAACAGTGCTCCGTGAGATGTTCAAAGCTTGGGATATTATATAACCTAACCCTGCTTTATTCTCTTCTCCACAACTTTATCCCTGACCTGTCTGGTGTGTTCCTTGGCCTTCATGATGCTGTTTGTTCCCTAATTTTCTCTTACAAACCTCTGAGGGCTTCACAGAACAGCTGTATTTATACTGAGATTACATGACACACAGGTGGACTCTATTTGCTAATTAGGTGAATTCTAAAGGCAATTGGTTCCACTAGATTTTAGTTAGGGGTATCAGAGTAAAGGGGGCTGAATACAAATGCATGCCACACTTTTCACATATTTATTTGTAAAACATTTTGAAACCCATTTATCATTTTCTTTCCACTTGACAATTATCTGCCACTTTGTTGTTGGTTATCACATAAAATCCCAATAAAATACATTTATGTTTTTGGCTGTAACATGACAAAATTTTAAGGGGTATGAATACTTTTTCAGGGTACCCTATATACTATAGATTTTAGAACTTTTACACAGAGTAAATAATATACACTGACTTGCGTTATTTTTACCAAAGAAATTTAGCAAAATACATTTTGACCTAAATTTATGAAGAAAAATTATTTATTTGCAAAATTTTATAACAGAGACAAAGAAAATTGTGGGTTTTTTTAAAAAATTTTTGTATTTTTTCATTTATATAACAAAAAAATAAAAAATCCAGCGGTGAATGAATACCATCAAATGAATGCTCTGTTTAAAAAAAATGCTAAAAATGTTATTTGGGTACAGTGTTGCATGAGTAATTGGCGTTCAAAATTGTAACAGCGCTGAAAGCGGAAAATTGGCCTGGGGAGGAAGGGAGCCAAAGTGTCCGGTATTGAAGTGGTTAAAGTCCACTGCATTGCGACTACTATGGCAAGAACCGGGACCCTCGAGTATGCTGCAAACGTGAACCTCATCCTTACTTTTCTACAGTCTTACAATGAATTATATGATAAGAGTGTTCCCCTTTATCTGCATTGCTTGTAGTCTCATATTTTAGGTTTGCTTAAGCCAGTGTTTCTCAACTCCAGTCCTCATGGACCCCCAACAGGTCATGTTTTCAGGATTTCCATTATTTTGCACAGGTGATTTGATCAGTTTCACTGCCTTAGTAATTACCACAGCTGTTTCATCTGAGGGAAATCCTGAAAACATGACCTGTTGGGGGTCCATGAGGACTGGAGTTGAGAAACACTGGCTTAAGCGGTCTGGTAAGGCTATGATGAGCTTCATTACTTTATGTTGTGCTTGTTTAGCTGATTTACCTTCTATCGTTCCACTTAAAACATTTTATGAAATAAAGCAGATGTGCTAGAGGGCGCTGCGTCTCTTCAAGAACCTGGCATGGAAATGTTTTGGTAATTCCATTATATTTATCTATTTCAGGTACTTATATAGCACCGTCAATTTACACAGCACTTTAACATATATATTGTATATTCACATCAGTCCCTAACCCTCAAGGGGCGTACAATCTAAGGTCCATAACTTACATTCATACGTACACATACTAGGGCCAATTTAGACAGGATCTAATTTACCTACCAGAATGTCTTCGGAGTGTGGGAGGAAACTGGAGAAAACCCACACAGGCACAGGGAGAACATGCAAACTCCCGACAGGCGGTGCTGTGGTTGGGATTCGAACCAACAACCCTAGTACTGCCAGGCGGAAGTGCTAACCATTTAGCCACTGTGCTGCCCACATGCATGGTTAGTCCATGCATTGCTCTGAATCTGATTTGTTTTACCTCCCAAGGACCTTGATGTTCAGTGCTTTTCACCTTTATGTTCTCTGTATTGACAAGTCAGTGATCAAAATAATTGTAATCATTTACAAGTGGAATCATAAGGGTCCTATGCAAAGTCTCACACGTGGTATCCCCATACTCAGATGGAGGAGCAGAATGTGTTTTGGGTTGTAATACTAAGTAAGCCCAATGTTGTGTGCGGGAAATATCTTATTAAATGCCAACTTTTCGGGGGGAAAATACATTTTTCTTTTTTTTCTTCATTTTTCAAAAACTTGAAGAAAAAAGTTAAAGTGTTACTAAACCCATAAGAGTAAAATCAGTCTGTATATGCAGTAAAGCGTGTTTGTTATACTCACTATGGAACCTAAGGGGTTAAAAAGGCTGTTTGATCTTGACTTCTCTGATTTTCCCCTTATTCCAGTGTCCCCTTTTATGTCTTGATAAAACAGGGGCTGAGGGCAAGCTGCACATGCTCAGTTTGGTGTGTATTGCTAGAGTTTTTTCTTTTCTTTTCTTGGGAGAGTGCATGTGATCAGCACAGGGCCAATCAGCGCTGTCCAGAAAGAGGACAGGGGTTTTGCATCCTCCTAGAGGAGAATGAAAACTCCTCCTCCAAGCTGTAACCAGTGCTCTGCTGGACACTGCTAGAAGTCACAAGACTGCTCTATCTGCTTATTTCCCTTCCCTTCTTTCCCTTCCCTTCCTTCCCTCCCTTTTCTTCCTTCCCTCCCTTTTCTTCCTTCCTTCCTTCCTTCCCTCCCCTTTCTTCCTCCATCCATTCTCTCCCTCCCTCCTTTCCTAACTTCATCCTTTTCCTTCATTCCTTCCTCCATCCATTTTCTTTACTTCCTTCCTCCATCCATTCCCTCCCTCCCTTTTCTTATTTCCCTTCCTTCCTCCATCCCCTCCCTTCATTCTTTCCTCCAACTCCTCCTTCCTTCCCTCCTTTTTCTTCATCCATTCCCTCTCTCCCTTTTATTCCTTCCTCCCTCCCTCTCTTCCCTCCCCTTCCTTCCTTCCCTCCCTCCCCTTCCTTTTCCTTCATTTCTTCCTCCATCCATTTTCTTTCTTACTTTCCCTCATTTCTTCCTTCCTCCATCCATTTCCTCCCTCCCTTTTCTTCCTTCCTTCCTCCATCCCCTCTCTTCATTCTTTCCTCCCACCCCTCCTTCCTTCCCTCCCCTTCCTTCCTCCATCTATCCATTCTCTCCCTCCCTTTTCTTTCTTCCTTCCCTCCATCCATTCCCTTCCTTCCGATATAAGGGGGTACAAATTCTGTTTATTCATCCCAATGTAATGACAGCCCAACATATACCAGTGCTCCCTTTTCACTCCCTACTGACACTGTCCACTGCCCCCACAAAATCACTGTGAAAAAAATAATACAGAAATAAGTTGTAAAAAATAATTTAAAGATTAGATAATAAAATTTAAAAAATTCTGACACCCACTCTACTGACACCATCAACTGGCCACCCAAAAGCATTTTGAAAAAAAAAATGCTAAAAATAATAAAACATTAATTTGTAAAAAAAATCATAAAATTGTAAAAAAAAAAAAAATAATACTAATACAAATTAAGAACTACTGACACCATCCTACTCATACTACCCACCGCCATACACTCCGCACTCCTCTCCCTGTACATACTGCCCACTGTCATGCATTCCATACTGTACATTCCCTATTTAACATTACTTCATTATGCACTATATAAGTCATCTCAGACACTATTTAACCACACCCCTTTCAAGCCATGCCCAATTTTTAGCGCAATTTAAAACACACTCCTCCTCTCTCATCCCTTCCTCTCTCTCTCACTCACTCCTCTCTCTCTCTCTCTCTCTCTCTCTCTCTCTCTCTCTCTCTCACTTCTCCTCTCTCTCTCTCTCCTCTCTCTCACTTCCCCCTCTCTCTCTCACTCATCTCTCTCTCACTCCTTTCTCTCACTCACCCCCCCCCTCTCTCTCTCTCTCTCTCTCTCACACACTCCTCTCTCTCACTCCTTTCTCTCTCTCTCACTCCTCTCTCTCACTCACCCCCCCTCTCTCCTCTCTCTCTCTCACATCTCCCCCCCCCCTCTCTCTCTCTCTCTCTCTCTCACGCTCCTCTCTCTCTCTCACTTCCCCCCTCTCTCATTCCTCTCTCTTTCACTCCTCTGTAAGGGACCGCCTGGCGGTACCACTAGCACTCCACTGAATAGGCGTCCCCAGCGCACGGAATCTAAGTCCCAGGGTGCTTGTTCACCAGGGCCCCTGATGGTGGGGATGGACTTGGAGCCCCCCGAGACCAGGTCGTGGCTACTGGGTACGTCCGTCAGTGGTAGTGGTATGCGCCAAGGGCTCCCACGGGAAAGAGTCTGATATGAGGAGGTCAGAAGACCCCACTGCGAGGGATGGGCGGATGGATGAGCAAGGTCAGACGGGCCGGGTCGGTAACAGAGAGGACGGTAAGGTACAAGGCAGCGGGCAGAGAATGGTCGGGTCACACGCCAGGTCAGCAACAGCAGGTCAAATCCAATAGGGGGCATCCAGGAGAGAGGTCAGGCAAAGCAAGGGTCAGGATAGGAGAAAATAGCAAGGTCAGGTACAATCCAGGTCAATAACTTACAGGGTACAGGTTCGCAGAATCACAGGATGCAGGAAAGACCAGAAGGCACTGAATGACATCTCAGGGCCATTTAAATATCCCGCCCTGCGCTGCCATTGGTGCCCAGCAGGCGGTTGCGGCTTCTACTGCGCATGCGCGAACTCGAACGCCGCGGCCGGCCCGGACCTAGTGCCCATGTCCCTGCACAGGGCGGTGCACTGCGCCTGCGCCGGGACCATCGCGGCGGGGATCGAGGAGATCCCTGACATCCTCTCTCTCTCACTCCTCTCTCTCTCTCACTCACTCCTCTCTCTCTCTCTCTCTCTCTCTCTCTCACACACCCCACCTCTTTTTCACCCTCTCACTCCCCTCTCTCTTTCACTTACCACACATGGCAGCCATCTTTAAACCTGGAAGTGCCCTACGGAAAGAAGTCGGGAACATTCATGCAGTCTTTGCTGCAGTAAATATTTAAATGCCCCTTCTATGTAGCTGAGCTGCAATATGTAGGTAGGGTGTTGTGTATGTGTGGCTTGAGTGTAGGTGGGGGCACAGGGGGCCCAATTATATTTTACTGCCCGGGGGCCCCATGAGTTGTCAGTCCACCCCTGGTTCCACCTGAAAAAAAAGAAAGAAAAGTCAACAGCTACAAAAACTGTAGCTGCTGACTCTTGAAATACAGACACTTACCTGTCCCTCAGTCCAGCAGTATCCTCACCACCGCTGGTTTCACCAGTCGTCTTCTCTCCCTGGCGCCGGCATCTTTAGTGTGGGCACTCGACTGTGACAGCTTGTGGCTTCACAGCCGGGTGCCCACTGCACATGCATGAGAAGTACTGCGCTTTATGAATGGCCCCATAGTCTCTGGGACTTGTCATGTGTCCCTGAAGACTACGGGGAGGGAGGGGAGAGGAGGACAACTTCCGCTTCCAATCGCCTAGGCGATTGCAATGGAAGTGGGGTACCCCCTCCCCCGCTCCCCAAAGGTGCCAATCCTTAATGGGGAGCCGGGGACAAAGGCTTAAAGCGGAACTTCCCTTTTTGGTTGGAGCTCCGCTTTAAGTAACTTCAGACCTGGCATGGACAAAGTTTCAACATTTTAATGGAATAGTGCAGCATGAGAAATACAAGATAACAGTTCAACATTGAGTGCAGTCTTTTCCTAACATCCCTAGTCCCTGCTACAGGCTTGTGTGCTGCCCTGGCATACCTACTTAGGAAAGAGTCCATAGCTGACATGTTCTGGGAAGACTGCAAGTCCCTGCAAACCCTCTACATGTGGAAGGCTCCAGGACACGGGTTTGTGGCAGCTTTGCTGGAATCAGGAACAAAATCATTCTCCCACACTTTGCTGGCTGTCTGTGTCTTTTCTTCACATGCAGCTGGCTGTTTGTTCTGGGACCACAAGGCTCAGCAGCCCCAGACATGTCAGCTGTTGTTGGTTTAGTAACACTTTAAGGCCCTCCTGCCCTGCTGCCACATATATGCATACACATTTGGTAAAGTGACTATGACACTAAATGGAATATTTAAAATAGGCTGTACTGGTAAAGAGAAATGTAAATGCTTACCTCTCCTGCTGTCCCTGCCACTGTACAATGCTCTAATCAAAAGAAATCACTTATATAGACACAGTAATAGAGACATAAGGCACTCTTTTGCTATAACTGGGACAGTTTTCCAATAACATGGAGTATCTTTATAGGTCTAGTGAAAGAAGTGTAGAAATCACAAAGGACGAGCAACGATGGCCCTCGGGGCCCTTACATTATCATGTGATACCCACATTTGAACTGAGTCAGTGTGTCCAGGATTAGTATCGTCTTTCCAGAGATCTTGGTGTATTGTCCATACAACAAAGCTAATCAAGTCATCTATCCAAGAGGTTGACATGTGGCGTGTTGACCTAGCCTGGCCGTACATGACCACATAAAAGAATGAGCAGGAAATGTCTGAGGGCAGAAAAAACGTCTCACCATCTATTGTTCTTGGTAAAAGGATCTGTCTGTGGCCATCCTGCCATCCTAATGCTGGCCTCACATATACAGTACATCAGCTTCACATCACGATTTTGTAGGTCTGATTGGAACTCTTGGTCATGTTTGTGACATTTGATGTCAATAATGCTGCTACCCACATATACAGTTTTGCTGGATATAGAACTGAAATTACAATTAGCTTCATTTAAAGTCTAAATTTAGACAATTTGTTTTCTGTAATATAGCTTGTCACGACTGTGACTGTGCCTGTCCTTTCCACCCCTCCTTCATTCATAGAAGCTGTACTGTAGCTTCCAGCAATGAAAAATGCTCTATGAATAGAGGAGGAGGACCCTTCATTGATTGACCTATCCTTCATTCATAGAGCACTTTTCATTGCTGGAAGCTATAGTGAAGTTTATGAATGGAGCACTGGGGACGGAATGGGTAGACATAATCAGCACACTTGACAAGTGCCCATGACAGGTCCAGTGGCTTGTATTAACCCCCGCAGCACTGCTGCGGGTGCATGGGTGGGGGGGCAGAGGATAGAGGATTCCAACTTGGAGATCAGCCACCAACTTGAAGGACACTTCTCATTCGATGCATAGTGGTGAAGTGCTCATACAGACTTCAGAAAATGAGCCGAAGCTCTCCCAGGTTCCTCTTTGACTCTGATATGTCACATGACACAGATTTGCTTGGGCGTAACAGACTTTTGCTTGTTGTTGGTGGGCAATTTTTGCTTGGTGCTTGATGTGGGTGGAATTTTTGCCGGAAAAGTTTTGGTTGGGGGGGGTTGACTCAGAAGGGAAAGTTTTGTTGTGAAGAAAATATTTTTATTGGGGGGGTAGATTTTTTCTCAGTGGAAAGTTGGTGCTGGGGTATTTATCTTGAAATTTGCACTCTGTACACAGGACAATAGGTTACAAATGCTGAATGCTGTACTCTGTGCTGTGTGTTAAAGCATAGCTAAAGTCCTAGATACTTGCTTCTCCTTCAATGGTCCCTCACCGGAGTCCTCCACTTGGCTCCTTTCAGGTGCTGGGCTACAGTCGTCTTGACTGGCCAGTGCAGGAGGATGTCGATCCTGCCAGTGCACAGGAGTTCAGCCATCCCAGTATACAGGATCTGTGATGTAATGTAAACTTTGGAAAAAAAAAGACTAAAGTTCCACTTTAAGTACTTTTGGCCATTACACACTATATGCTGGAGTGTGAAACATACAGCACATCATACAAAGTGCAGAGGTCTAGAGTATGCAACGCATGGAACAGCAGTCAGGAATAAATACTGTATGTACAGCCCAGTTTGCAAAGTAGCAGCAGTCAGGAATTTGTAATGTACAGACAAACTTGCAGCGTGCAGTGGTCAGGAGTATGTATCATACAGTGCAGCTTGCAGAGTGCAGTATTTAGAAGTATCTGTCATGCTTCCCAGAGCACAAAGCAAAGTGGTCAGAAGTATATATCCTACAGTCTACTGCATCCAGCTATTCTCTCCGATCTCCCTGAGGATTGCAGTGATCTACCGGCCTCCTGTACCCGTGTCCTGCTTTCTCGAAGACTTTGCCGCCTGGCTACCCTACTTTCTTTCCTCTGAGCTACCCACTATCATCCTCGGAGACTTCAACATCCCTATTAACGTCAATAACCCGGCTACATCCCAACTCCTCCACATAACCTCTTCTTTTGAACTAGCACAGTGTACACAGTCCTCCACTCACTCTGACGGGAATACCTTAGACCTTGTTTTCTCTCACCACTGTACTCCCTATAACCTCACAAACACCCCCTTTCCCCTCTGATCACAATCTCATCACCTTCACTGTCTCCTCGTCCTCTAACACCTATCCTACCAAACAGCAAACAATTACCAGCAGAAATCTCCGAAACCTAAACCCGGCTTCCTTCCACTCTGCAACTGACCAACTCTATGACAGCATCAATCCCATGTCCTGCCCCGACCTGGCCACTGCTGTCTACAACTCGCTTACTCCCCTAACAACACGAAGCATCAGGCCCCCGACCTCTACAACCTTGGCAGACTGACCACACCCAGAATCTCAAACGACACAGTTGCGCGCTGGAGCGATTATGGCGTAAAACCAAATCCCACCAAGCGCTCACCTTCCTAATCTGCCTTCCTAACATACACTTCCTCCCTTCACGCTGCCAAACAAGCCTACTTTGTCACTATCATTAATACCTCCTCTTTGAGTCCTCGTCGGCTCTTCTCTACCTTTAACTCTCTACTTTCTCTGCCCCCACCGCCACCCAGCGCCTCACTCACTGCCCACGGGATTGCAAACCACTTCCAAAACAAGATTCCAGCATTTTGTAGGGACATCGCCACTACACAGACACCCACCCCACTTAGCATTCCTCATACCATACCTCCCTCAACACTTCCCTCCTTTGACCTTGCTACCACCGAAGAGGTCCTCAAGGTCTTCTCAGAAGCCCACCTCACCACCTGCCCCCTGGAACTTGTCCCCTCACAACTCCTTCGGTCACCCTCCTCCTCCATCCTATGCTCCCTCACTCACATATTCAATCTTTCCCTCTCTACAGGTGCCTTCCCCTCCCCTCTAAAGCATGCGCACATCACTCCCATACTTAAAAAACCCTCCCTAGACCCCACCAACCTGAACAACCTAAGACCCATCTCCCTGCTGCCATTTACCTCTAAACTCCTAGAACACTTAGTCTACAATCGTCTGAGCTCCCACCTCACTGACAACCTTCTCAACCCTCTACAGTCTGGCTTTCACCCTCTACACTCCACTGAAACTGCCCTACTAAAACTCTCTAATGACCTACTAACTGCAAAAACCAATGGCCACTATTCAATACTCCTACTACTCGACCTCTCCGTGGCCTTTGACACGGTTGACCATCCCCTCCTCAAAAAAAAAAAAACTGCATTCGCTTGGTCTCAGAGACTCTGCTCTCTCCTGGTTCTCCTCCTATCTATCACAGCGCTCCTTCAGTATTACCTATAACACTGCCACCTCCTCTTCACTTCCTCTCTCTGTAGGGGTCCCTCAAGGTTCTGTTCTTGGACCCCTTCTCTTCTCCATCTACACCTCCTCCCTTGGTCACTTGATAAACTCCCACGGCTTCAATTACCATCTCTATGCTGATGACATGCAAATCTATCTGTCTACCCCTCACCTCACCCCTTCAGTCTCCACCTGCATCGCTAGCCTACTAAGTGACATATCGGCTTGGATGTCACTCCACTTCCTCAAACTCTACCTTTCCAAAACTGAGCTTCTAGTATTCCCGCCAGCCCGTGCCCCCTCTCCTGACTTCTCCATCAAGATCAATAACACAATCATCGGTCCCTCCCCTCATGCCAGGGTACTAGGTGTAATCCTAGACTCCCATCTGTCCTTCCAGCCCCAGATCCTATCGCTGACAAAATCTTGTAGACTTCACCTCCACAACATCTCCAAGATACGCACATTCCTAACCCCAGAAACCACTAAGCAACTTATTCACTCCCTTGTTATATTACGCCTCGACTATTGTAACTCCCTCCTCATTGGTCTACCACATCGCAGGCTATCCCCTCTTCAGTCTATCATGAACGCTGCTGCCAGACTCATCCACCTCATTAACCGTTCTGTATCTGCCACCCCTCTCTGCCAATCCCTCCACTGGCTTCCCGTTGCCCAACGGATAAAATTCAAAACAATAACTATGACATACAAAGCCATCCACAACACTGCCCCAATGTACATATCCGATCTTATCTCTAAATATCACCCAAACCGTACACTCCGCTCCTCGCAAGACCTTCTACTCTCTAGCTCCCTTATCTCCTCCTCCCATGCTCATCTACAAGACTTTTCCAGGGCGTCACCCATCCTCTGGAACTCCCTACCCCAATCTATCAGACTATCACCTACTCTACTTACCTTTAGGCGATCATTGAAAACCTATCTCTTCAGGGAAGCCTATCTCGCCCTCTGCCAATACTGGAATCCTCTACTCTTCCAACCACTCCATCCCCCACAGTTTTACCTATTGTACCACTCACCCTTCTCTCCTAGATTGTAAGCTCCAAGGAGCAGGGCCCTCTAATCCCTCTTGTATTGAACTGTATTGTTACTGTATTGTCTCCCACTATAATGTAAAGCGCTGAGCAAACCATTGGCGCTATATAAACTCTGTATAATAAAAGTAATACAGCCCACCTTGCAGTTTGCAGTGATCAGGGGTATATATTGTACAGCCTAAAATGTAAAGTGCAATGTTCTGGAGTATATATGGTACAGCTCAACTTGCAGAGTGCAGTGGTCAGGAGTATATGTGGTACAGCCAAACTTGCAGAGTGCAGTGGTCAGGAGTATATATTGTACAGCTCAACTTGCAGAGTTCAGTGGTATGTATCATACAGTGCAGCTTGCAGAGTGCAGTATTTATAAGTATCTATCATACATCCCAGAGCACAAAGCACTGTGGTCAGAAGTATATATCCTACAGCCCAGCTTGCAGTGTGCAGTGATCAGGGGTATATATTGTACAGCCTAAAATGCAAAGTGCAGTGTTCTGGAGTATATATGGCACAGCTCAATTTGCAGAGTGCAATGGTCAGGAGTATGTATTGTACTGCCCAACTTGCAGAGTGCAGTGGTCAGGAGTATATATCGTACAGCTCAACTTGCAGAGGGCAGTGGTCCGGAATATGTATCGTACAGCCCAACTTGCAGAGTGCAGTGGTCAGGAGTATGTATCGTACAGTCTAACTTGCAGAGTGCAGTGGTCAGCAGTATATATAGTACAGTCTAATTTGCAGACTGCAGTGGTCAGGAGTATGTATCGTACAGCCCAACTTGCAGAGTGCAGTGGTCAGGAGTATGTATCGTACAGCCCGACTTGCAGACTGCAGTGATCAGGTGTATGTATCGTACAGCCCAACTTGCAGACTGCAGTGGTCAGGAGTATGTATCGTACAGTCTAACTTGCAGAGTGCAGTGGTCAGCAGTATATCGTACAGCTCAACTTGCAGACTGCAGTGATCAGGAGTATGTATTGTACAGCCTAACACAGGGTGCAGGAATTAGGTGTATGTAGTGTACAGCTCAGCAAACATAGTGTAGTGGAGAGATTTATGTAATGTATATGCAACTTCAGGGTACTCCTGGGCATTCACTATCTAGAAAGCCACTAAATCTGGGGTTCTGGCAAAAGTTTGCCATTCATTTTATGTTGAAGAAATAAAACATGCCAAAAAACACATGAACATTTGTATCTTTTGTTTTTGTTAACATAAATAATATAATACAGTGAATACAAAAAAAAATAGGGATGCAATTAAAAAAAAGTTCTTTCTACAAAACTCCATTCTTCTCTGTTACATGCATTGCCCCCTAAGTCTTCATGGGAGTGCAGGTGACGCTATATAAACAGGAGTGAACAGTGTGAGAAGCAGCTGCTGCCCTGAAGGCTGCTTTCTATCAGCAGGGAAGATCTTCCATGGATTGAGAAATCATATGTAACTCTTTCATAACCTGTGCAGAAATGTAGAATAGGAAAAAGCTTACATGACCAGTATTAAGAGGGTTTAACTTTCTAGATAATCCGTTTACTGGCATGCACCACTGCTACACCTCATAGAAAGGCTTTTAACCGCTTGCCCTCCAGAGGATTTACCCCCCTTCCATACCAGGCCATTTTTTGCGTTACGGTGCTGTGTTACTTTAACTGACAATTGCACGGTCATGCAACGCTGAACCCAAATTAAATGTATGCCTTTTTTCCTCACAAATAGAGCTTTCTTTCGGTGGTATTTGATTGCCTGTGAGTTTTGTTTTTTTGTGCTATAAACAAAAAAAGACTGACAATTTTGAGAAAAACAAATATTTTTGACTTTTTGCTATAAAACGTCCAGTAAAAAAATTAAAAAAATCGAATTTCATCATAAATTTAGGCCAAAATGTATTCTGCTACATGTCTTTGCTAAAAAAAAAAAAAAATCCAAATACATGCAAATATATGGTTTACATGAAAGTTATAGCGTTTACAAATGACGGTATAGATACTGAAACTTTTTTTTTATTCTAGTAATGGCGGCAATCGGTGACTTGTAGCGTGACTGTGGCGGGGATTTTGAAACGGGGGGGGGAACTGACTTCCCCAGTGACACTATATAGTGATCAGTGCTAATAAATAGCACTGACACTGTACTAATGACACTGGGCAGGAAGGGGTTAACATCTGGGACGATCAAAGGGTTAACTGTGTGCCGTTTTACTATTGTGTATGTGTGTGATTTACTGTGTTACTGCTATGCAGAGCAATACAAAGTAGTGTGAAGGAGCTGACAGGGGAGAGATCTGTATTGTTCACATACAGACCTTTCCCCCGTCAGTGATACTCGGTGATCACTGGGTGCCGGTGGGGAATCACTGACGCTGAGGCCGCCCCTACCTGGTATTGCAAAACATGTATGTGTGTGTGTATATGTATATATATATATATATATATATATATATATATACATACACACATATATACACACACACACACACACACACACACACACACACACACACACACACACACACACACACACACACACACACACACACACACACACACACACACACGTGATTTTGTGCAGCCCTGCCACCCTGTAGCCGTATATTTCTGCTATAGGGCGGCAGGCAAGCAGTTTAATGTGAACCCTAATACTGGGGCTCATTTCTGAAATTGGAGGAAAGGGCAGTCTTGAGGGTGCCAAGACCCACCAGCTAGGTGTCAACCGTCATTTTCATAATACAGAACAGAACAGGAAAGCTTGATCTAGACTGGCAAATTGACCATCACAACTTTTTTTTCTGTAAAGTGGTATTAAACCCCAAAACAAAATGTAATATATTGCAAGTTACCAATCCTTAAAATGTGGTATCTGCATTTGGCTATTTTTCTTTATTTTCAGCTGATGATCCAGACACCTTCCTGTCTTAGGGTGTCTCCTCTTTGGACAGGGAAGCAACAAAGACACCCTTGGACAGTAGCATTGTCAGTCTTGGGAGGAAAGTAATGTTAGGCTAGCAGACTTAGCTACAGCAACAGGTTTTTTTCCTTTTTGGATAAACGTTTTACATAAATGAATAAAAGCTGACCACTGTAAGCACCCCTGTCAATGGTAAATGGTTTGTCTCAACCCTCTAACTGCTACTTTATCTGGACAGCTTAGTCTTTTAAAGGAAGTTGAAAAATAACATACTGGCTAGATCACCAAGTGAAAATAAAAGGAAAAAAAAAAAAAACTAAAGTAGCCACCACATCTAAGAATTGGTAAGCTCTAATATACAGTAATACATTTTGCTTTCCAAAGCAGTAATTATTATTATTATTATACAGGATTTATATAGCGCCAACAGTTTGCTCAGCGCTTTACAATATAACGGGAGACAATACAGCAACAATACAGTTCAATACAAGAGGGTTAGGAGGGCCCTGCTCCTTGGAACTTACAATCTAAGAGTAATGAACCCCAAAGCAAACATTTATTATATCTTTTCAGGCTTCCTTTCTTTCATCTGATGATCCACCCTGTAAGTCTGTTGTTTTTCAAAAGAACAAGCTCTCCTGCAATTACAGGAATGAAACAAACCATTTAACACGGACACAGGTGCTTACAATTATAAGCTTTTATTTATTTATTTATTTCAGGTACTTATATAGCGCTGTCCATTTACCCAGTGCTTTACACACACACACACACACATATATTGTACATTCACATCAGTCCCTAACCCTCAAGGGGCATACACTCTAAGGTCCCTAACTCACATTCATACATACACATACTAGGGACAATTTAGACAGGAGCTAATTAACCTGCCAGCATGTCTTTGGAGTGTGGGAGGAAACAGGAGTACCCAGAGAAAACCCACGCAGGCACAGGGAGAACAAGCAAACTCCAGGCAGGTGTTGCCATGGCTGGGATTCAAATCGACGACCCTAGTGCTGCCAGGTGGAAGTGCTAACCATTTAGCCACTGTAGCATAACATTTATCCCAAAAGAAAAAAAAACAGTTTTCTGTAACTTCTTATAAAGCATTAGCTGGAATTTAGCTTTCATTTGCTAGTGTAGCTAAATCTGCTAGTACATCTAACCCTCCCCACCCCCCCCAGACTGACGCTACTGCTTCCAAATGTGTCCCCTGTGCTCATTCATGCAGAGTGGAGCACTCTAATACAGGAGGTGTGTTACTGGCCAGGTGAAAACAGATGGAAAAAAAAAAAACACCTAAAAAAGAAAACAAATGCAGCCACCACATCTAATGATTGGTAAGCTGCAATATATTACATTTTTGGTTTAATTACACTTTAATAAACACATAGACCATCAATCATATAAAATGTTAAATCATATCAATGGAAAGCAACAGGTAAAGAATAAAAGATTTAAAAATATAAACTCAATACTTAATTTCTGCTAGTGTATTATGTGTGTTGGCGCCGCTCAGAAGCGGAGTAGCCAATCTAAAGAATTACCTGACCGGCATGTACAGGGGAGTGGTGTCCACATGGAGTCCAGTAACTTGCGGTTGGGAAGAGGAGAAAGGACAGTACTCTGACCGCTGTTGTAATCCTGTGTATGGGGGATGGCCTCAGCTGTCACGCCAGCCATGCCCTCTGACATGTTTCGCCCCACCCAGTGGGGGGCTTGATCACATAGGGTGGGGCAAAACATGTCAGAGGGCGTGGCCGGTGTGACAGCTGAGGTCATTCCCCATACACATGATTACACAGGCTGTCAGAGCGGTGTCCTTTCTCCTCTTCTCAACCGCAACTTAATTTCTGCTGCTTGTCTAAAGCATGTAGTAAGAAGGTCGTGGTTAATCGCATAGAATGAATGTTATTAGCAGTGCTTGATGGAGTGTTAGACCAACCAGACCAATGAGATGGCCAAGACCCAAAATATCTGTTTACAGTCAAACTTGGGAATCAGATTTTAGGCATAAAGAAACCTCTGGATGCAGATCCAGGCCAAACGATCTGGGGGAAAAAATTTGACTGCATGAAAAATATACTTTTGTGGATGCATAACTTTCGGAGCATAACATTCAGCTGAAATGATCATTGATGGTTGGGTCACAACCCTTTCTAGAAGGACAGCTGTACGTTTACTTAAACGTTCACTAATCCACACCAAAGCTACTGTAACTCCCCTACGCAGCTGCCATACACTGCCCAAATTCTGGTCAGTTCCTGCTGGCTTGGCCAAAATTCAAGCAGTATTTTGCCCTGCCAGCACTACAATTGTCAGCTGAACAAGGCCTGGATCCAATCTGATGCAGGTATTGTTCAGGTAATCTGACTGCCAGAGGCTGTAGGGGGCAATAGTCTGGCAGAGGGTGCGCTTTGTGTGGATGGAGGAATCGGTCAGATCTCTAGTGCTTAGCCCACAGATGTGTATGTCCCAGTTTCATGGCATCTCCATTCTTTACAACTTCTCCAACATAAATCTCTTCAGTCCTGGCCATGCAGTATTCTGAGCTGATACTGCTCCACTCAAGGCCAAAGAATATTGTTGAACAAACTGTTAACACGGAGGTGGCCACAGCTCTGGAACTAAAGTAAGCAAGCAGCTGCAGAGATGGGTTAGTGTAGCTTAGCTTGGGGAGGCTTTGTGGAAGGATAAGTATTCGTATAGCTGTACATTTAAAGGAGAAGTATGGGAATAGAAAAAAAACAAACACACATGCTCACCTCTATGCTGCAGCATCGGTGTGATGCTGCAGCTGTCCCCTGCCGGCTCTAAGACTGAGAACCAGAATCACATGACACTGATCGCTCAGTTCTTGGTCAGCTCTGAGCAGAGAGCAGTGACTGTCAGTGCTTCCAGCACTTACTGGAGCACCAGGCTGGAGCAGCTGGCTCAAGCTGTCAGCCATGCACTGAGATGTTGAGCCAGGCATCTGGGTGGATCCCAACAATACAGTTGGGATCCTTCCAGAACCTGAAGTGGCTCTGTGACATCAGTCAACAGCAGACTTTAGTGGATTCTGAGTCACAATAGAACACAAGTACCGTATTTTCTGGCGTATAAGGCGACTGGGTGTATAAGACGACCCCCTAATTTTCCAGTTAAAACATAGGTTTTGGGCTATACTCGCCGTATAAGACTACCCCCCTTCCGAGGGAACACCATTTAAAAACATCAGATTTTTTAATTGAAATGGTTATGACTTACCGGTACTTAAAATCCTTCAAAATCCTCATGTTCATCCTCTGACATCATAAATTCATGAATGACATCTTGTGATACATTTGTAAGACAGTCATCATATGGATCAAATTCCAAATCAGATAGTTACCGCTGGATTTGCGGTAATACGGTAGCTTCGGCTACATACAGCATACAGTATATATACAGCCCGCTGGATGTGCAGTAATGTACATACAGTATACCGCGCTGAGCCAAGCTGGCTTAAAACAAATGTCCCTATGACAAATGTGTGGTATATACAGTATACAGAGCCAAGCTGTTTCAAAACATACCGGTACGTCCCTACGGTAATCAGACCGCTGGATGTGTGTATGTACAGTAGCTGAGGCTACATACAGTATACGCTGGGCCAATCACGGTGAGCGATGTATTCTACTAATGAATACAAAGCCTGCTCGGGTTGGCTGAGGTTGTGACATCATCAGCCCACCTCTCTGACTCAGCCAATCCGAACAGGCTTTGTATTCATTAGTAGAATACATCACTCGCCATGATTGGCCCAGAGTATACTGTATGTAGCCGCAGCTACTGTACATACATGCATCCAGCGGGCTGATTACAGTAGGGACGTACCGGTACGTTTTGAAACCGCTTGGCTCAGCGCAGTATACTGTATATACCGCACATCCAGCAGGCTGACAGATTAATCTGTCATAGGGACATTTGTTGTGAGCCAGCTTGGCTCAGCACGGTATACTGTATGTACATTACTGCAGATCTAGCCAGCTTGACCCAAACAAACTCAAGGTTCACATTTTATACCCCTCGTATAAGACGACCCCCAATTTTTGAGTATATTTTTAAGTATAAAAAGTAGTCTTATACGCCAGAAAAAACTGTAAGTGCACTCCTGTGACCCAGAAGAGAAGTATGACCAAAAAAGCTTTGTCCATACTTCTCATTTAAAGAATGTTCATACTACTCTTGCAGTTGCCTGGCTGTCGTGCTTGTCTCATGGCTTCAATATATTCTGAGATATGGACCTGTGAATAAGTATGCAGATAAGAAGTTCTGACTATGTTCTGGTGTTTTACTCTTCTTCTCGTTTTCTTTAAAAATCAGCCACAGCCTGGAAATATCAGCCACAGTTTTGAAAAGCCTCTCCCCTGTCAGCAGGCTGAAGAGTGGGATCTTTGCTATCTTTGGAGAAGCAGTGGTCTCAAAGCAGATGTCTGACAAGCCCTCTACTGAATCAGAGTCAAAGCTCTTCAATCAGCAGGGATCATGAGCCTTGTTGATTGCAGAATTATAGATCTGATTCAGTAGGGGTGTAGTTTACCTCTGCAGTGAGTCCACGGCTTCCTCCCCAGTGCTTTGCATGAGGGTAGGGAAGAATTTGGAGCTCACATACAGCTTTCTTTCCCTGGTCCTTGTTGAACAGAATGGTGTAGCAGAGAGATAAGGAGATTAAGGGGCATGGGATTGAGAATACAGGAGCATGGGGAAGGGTGGAGAGTTAGGTAATCCCTTCAATCTACCCTGCATGGGAAAAAGAAAGGCTCACTTTCAACATCAAGAAAGCACAAAGAACAACCAGAGAAATCATTGCCTATGAGGACTGGTTGCGCACAGTTTTGTCATATGGCTTTGGTGTGCTGCCATTAGAGACTGGAGGAGATATACTTGCTTCCGAAGAGGTCTTTTTCTTCTCCATAACAAACTGGGATGCCTGCGAACTAGAGGATTCTCTGGAAACTTTCTTGTAAGTGGGTTGTAAAGTCACGGGGATAGAGGTGGTGGTTTGTACAGACCGGTGTACAACCTTCTTGGCATCCTCTATGGATTTTTTGAGCATGAGGTAGACCCTCTCTATGTTCTCTTTCTCTTTCTGACTCTCTTGCAACAGCTGAGATAGACGGGCATTTTCATTTGATAAATCTTCCATTTGGTTTTTAATGTCCTGTATCTGGGTCTGCAGCTCTGCTTTCTGCTTTTGGTTCTGAACAAGGGCTGGGACCATTTCCCGCAGCTGAACAGAAAGCAGTTGGTTATCCTCCTTCAGCTGGGAGCATTGATCCTCCATTTCCTGCAGCTCCTTGATGATATCCTTTGTCACTTTGCCTTTGAATTTAGGATTTCCCTCCAGACCCACCTCTGTCCGCAGTTTCTTCACAGTTCTGTGAAGACTTTTATTCTCGCTGGTCAGGTCCTTTACTTTGGTTTTAAGCTCTTGGATCTGGCTTCGAGTGGAGACTTCGAGATGCTTTAGTTTGTCTCTGGCTGACTCCTCTCTGCGGAGAGCATCATCTCTTTCCTTCTGGCACTTAAGCACATAACGACTTACTTCATATGATGACATATAGGACCTAACCAAAGGCCACTTGGGAGGATCGTCTGTGCTCACGTCAGTGGAAGACCTACAAAATAAATTACACCATATGTAAAGAGCATTATAAACAGCAGTACAACGTCTGGCTTCCTGAAGGAGCCATGTTGGTGGGTGGTAACGCATCAGAACCAAGTGATGTCACTTTCAGTCTGGAACTTGAAGCCACAAATCTGTTGTTCTAATGCTGGTAATAGAGTCTGATGGCTCATAATACTGCGGGACTGCATTTTATTGTGGCTTTATTTGCTTTTATTGAGTAATAAAAATGACTACACTATTGGGGGCTTCCTCTTGTCTCTGTATGAGCTGTATGGAGGTGATGCCGATGTTTTAAAGGGGACTTGCTGGAGTTGGAAAGAGGACCTGTCCTCACCATTTGCCCTTAGGAGTTGTGGATGAAGGGTTGCTTCACTATAATCAAGTGCTTTTGTGACCTGTGTATCCATATAGGTCCACTGTCAAAGTGAGCGAGCTTTTCTGCTGGTGGCTGAGCACAGATTTCAGCATTATGTGAAGATTTATGTGTGTGTGTGTGTGTGTGTGTGTATTTATATATATATATATATATATATATATATATATATATATATATATATTTGAATTGCCAAGGGTTGGATACGACTGAATGGATAGATAGATATTTGGAGTACACTGATAGTAATGTGTTAACCCACTGTTATATAGGGATGCCTAATTATTGATTTTGTGTAGTAGTACAATCTTTTAAATGTTTAATATTTTGGGCTATTTTTCAGTTTTGAACACATATACATTTTATGATTAATGCAATAATTCACTGGATATGAGGATATGTGATTACTGACATATCCCAATAGTGAGAATAGTTACCTTTTTAGTTTTGGGTGGATCACTTGTATATTTTATTTGATTAGAGAAATTCTCATCATTTTTCAATTTATATTTATTCACAGTTAATATTTATATTTATGGGTTGACACAGAATTAATTATTTAAGATGGTAAAGAGCAGCACAACACAATTTTAGATATTTTGAAAACGTATCTGTAAGTGAAAGTGGACTGAACATCTGACATATTATGCATTCATGCTATGTTATATTATTATACATTATTCATTTAGCGCCAAAAGGTTTGCTCAGCGCTGTACATTATAGTGGGGGACAGTACATGAGACAATACAGTAACAAGACAAAACACGAGGGGTTCGAGGGCCCTACTCTTTCGAGGTTACAATCTAGGAGATGTAATTGTAACACTCAAAGTTATTAAAAGAGAAGTATGGCCAAAGCTTTAATTAGCTCTCTACGAAATCACAGCATTACCCTGACAATGTCTTTGCTTTTCTTTCCAGAAGGACAGCATCATCCAGGGTCAGTACTGTATATTCTTCCAGAATTAACATGCTGGCTCAAAGATACCATAATGTAATTCCTGGTTCGTTTTTAGATATATTCATAAATGTCTGACACATGTCAGCCTCTGACCTTGCAGCAGCCTCTCGCCTTGCAACTTGCTAGAAAGTTATGTTACAGTGATTAGTGGGGAAAGGAAATGAAGTAAATGTTTCCTCCCATCTGCATCAGACAGATGAAATCATTTCACTTGTCTAGAGCTTAAGGATTGCTATTTTTATTCTATAAAAGAGCATCTTGCAAGAGGGATAATGTTTTAATATAGTGCAATGCCAGAACAAGGTCATATAACACCCAAGGTAAAGATGACAAAAAAATGCAAACAAGGGTATAAAAATAAAATTTAGAAAATTGGCAAAAAAAAATTCAGAATAATGTTCAACATAAAATTTCAAATACCTTAAATATAGCATCATCTACAGTACATAACAGCATCAAAAGATTCCAAGAATCTGGAGAAATCTTTGTGCGCAAGGGACAAGGCCAAAATGCATTATTGGATAGCCGTGATCTTTTGGCCCTCAGACGGCACTGCATTAAAAACAGGAATGATCCTGTGAAGGACATCACTGCATGGGCTCAGGAATACTCCCAAAAATCACTGTCTATGAACATAGTCCATCAAGCCATCCAAAAATACAAGGTAAAGCTCTGTCATGCAAAGAAGAAGCCATGTCTGAACATGATCCAGAAATGCCACCATCTTCTCTGGGTCAAAGCTCATTTAACCCCTTTCCACCACCGCCTCCCAGCCATTTTACAGTGCAGGGAAGCAGAGGCGGGCATTGAGATCATCTGATCATTGTGATTGGCAGTCACAGCAGTCACATGATTGGAAAGCTCCTGATCACATGTATGCAGCAGTAGCTTTCCAGTACCTGTCAGTTACTGTGCTCGGAGAACGCAGAGCGCACGTTCTCAGCACAGTAAAGTGTTTATATAGAGAAGCATATCTTCAGCCAATCAGCTTTAAAGCACACCCGCCGTGAGGCTGCATATATGCCTGCGGCTGGTGGGAAGTGGTTTAAATGGTCTTTTGCCAAGTGGTCAAACAAATCAAAATTTTACATTCTTTTTGGCAACCATGGACGTCATGTCCTCTGGAGGGACCTTCCTGCATGTTTTCAGTGCTCAGTCAGCAATAAAAAAAAACTGACAGGTGTTCTAATCCCTCTCTACTCTATTCAAAACTAAAAATAAAAAAAATGCTTTCAGTTTTAGTAAAAACTATATATAAAATCAAGAACAGGCATATAATATATTGCAGCTTACCAGTCCCCAGATGTGGCTGCAGTGGTTTTCTCTTTTTTCAGGCCAATTACATTTTCTGCAAGTACAGAAAAAAACATGTTGATTCTGCCAGAATTTCAGGGTTCTTGCCACTTCCTGTGCACTGAACTCAAATCTCAAACAAAGAAAAAAAAACCTTGAAAAGAGGAAACCAATACAGCCTCCGCCATCAAAGGACTGGTAAACTGTGATATATTACATTTTAGATTTTGGATATAGTTACACTTTGAAAATAAACTCCCGGGACAAAACCTCTCATTAAAATATATTCCTCAAGAGCCACAAAGGATATATATCCAATTTGTGTGCACCAAACGCCTTTATAAATTCAAGTAATACCATATAAAAGTAGCAGCAACATCATCACTGTGCTGCCAACGTCCTGTGCAATGAGCAGAGCTGTGGGAGGGACCCAGCTGGCCCCACCCACTACAGACTGGCTGCAGAAACTACAGGAGGGGGTGGATCCAAGACCAACCACCATGCACTGACCACCATTTTAATGGGGCATTTTTCCCCACTGACCCCCAATGAACTGGTGTTAGCAGGGGTTCCCCAAGACCTTGAAATCATTTTAAGACTTCTTCTGCAGTAAATAGGTTACGAAAGGCTGCTCTAGACCAAAAACATGCATTTTTATGGTAGGAACTTGGTAGTATTCCGTTCCACTACCTCCAGCTCTGGCACTGTGCTTTTGTTCACTACCGTCACTTGTAAACACAGAAGCAAGGCTTCTGTGTATACAAGTGAGAGCCCTCGCCTCCTTGCTACCCTCCTTTCCCCTTCTTCTGCCTCCAGCACTCTCTCTCAGTACCTCTAGTGCTGGCTGCAGAAGGAGCTCGGTGGTGGAGGCAGAACATCTGTCATGCCAGCTGCTGTTGAAATATGTGCAGGCGGGAAGGGAGCTCACTGCTCAGCCTTGGTGATACAGCCAGGAGGATGTGTATGGGGAGGTAAGCTGGGATGTCAAACTGTTAAGGTGGCAGGGAGACAAAGTGTTAATGGGGCAAGGTGTTAAGGTGGCAGGGAGGCACAGAAGGGGGATTAGTGTGCAGGAGGGTGGTAGGCACTGGCTGTACGTGTATAGCTAACAGTTGCTGCCTCTATGCATGCTACCGCCCAGTGGTCGCTGCAGTAATGGAGCATTGAATTAGGGCTCGTTCACACTCTGTACTGTCATACTATCTAAACTCCTCTTCCTGCACGCTCTACCCACCGTCATACACTTCATTTCCTACACATAACACCATACACTGCACACTCTTTTCCTGCACACACTGTCGTATGCACTGCACACCTTTCCTGCACATACCATTATAAAAACAACACTCCTTTCCTGCACATAGCACACTCCTGAACTCTGCACTCTGTACATAGCGCACTCCTGAACCCTGCACTCTGTACCTAGCGCACTCCTGAACTCTGCACTCTGTACGTAGCGCACTCCTGAACTCTGCACTCTGTACGTAGAGCACTCCTGAACCCTGCACTCTGTACATAGCGCACTCCTGAACTCTGCACTCTGTACATAATGCACTCTTCATATTTAGCAATACCCCCCCTTAAGACCCTCACACTGTTAGTGCAACTTGGCCACACCCACCATTTCACAGACATGCCCCCCACCCCAAACACAACCTGGGAAAGGGGGCATGGTTGAGTTCCTACACCTATTCTCTGGGTAAAAAGCCCTGAGGAACACTATAGTTGGAGCATATTAGCATGAGCTGAACATAACAGAAAGCATGTTTTAGGAAAGGAAATGGCTGCATGGGCTATTTGTCTGGGTACTAAATTAAGCCATGTTAATTCTTTTCTAAACTCACTAAGTTCACATTTTACACCATGTTACACCCCGAATTTAAGGTGTAACATGGTGCAAATGCTCCCCCTCCCACCCTTAGTCTGTGAGCTATGGGGTTTGATATACATAGTTGCTCACTTGTCAAGATGGTTTGTGTTGATCCAATGATGTAGTTGTATGTATCTGAAATGTTCTGTATATGGGATGTGGAATTTTTCTTTTACTCCTGAGAAGCTGGTGATTCCTTTGACTATTAATAAATGGTCAATAAAAGAGCCAAGCACACTAAGGTAGAACTTTGTCACACAAGAAAAGACATAAAATGCTGTATATTGTGTTACATCTGGAATATACTCAACAGACGCCAGAAATTTTCCTTTGAGCTTTTTAGGTAAACTAATTTTTTTTATATAATTTAGAATCCAGACGCATGCCATATTTTTGCTGTCTTTGTGCCCTTAAAATGATTTCCCGAAATTCTTGTCTATGTGACACCCTGTAACCAGAACACAAAGTTAAGAGAAATCCCTGCGATGGAGACAAAATAGCAATAAACACCAGAGGTTCTAGCCCTTTTCCTTTTATCCAAAATTGAAAATTAATTTTGTCTGGAATTGGGCTTTACTTTGAACCATGTTCCTGAGAACCCCTGATCAAGCAAGATGAGAAATGTTTGTGTGTGTGTATATATATACACATACATACATTCATACATACTGTACATACATACACACATCCCTTGATATATCCCTCGATGGAGACAGAAATAGCTATAAACACCAGAGGTTCTAGCCCTTTTCCTTTTATCCAAAATTGAAAATTAATTTTGTCTGGAATTGGGCTTTACTTTGAACCATGTTCCTGAGAACCCCTGATCAAGCAAGATGAGAAATGTTTGTGTGTGTGTATATATATACACATACATACATACATACATACACACATCCCTTGATATATCCCTCGATGGAGACAGAAATAGCTATAAACACCAGAGGTTCTAGCTCTTTTTCACTTTTTATCCAAAACTGGAAATTAGTTTTGTCCTCTATATGACAAATTTCTTGTAGTTAGGGGTTTTTTTTTGCTTTTTTAGAACATTGAAAGTTAAATCTGTCCTTTGCTAGGGCTAGCACCTATCGGAGCGACATGTGCTGTACAATGACTACTGTATATAACCAATGTCAAAGCATACGGGTTGATTCACTAAGGAGCATGTTCACTTTGCAGAGTTAATTATCCTTTCCTTTAGTGACAAGGTTGACACTGTTGACTTTAACCATCAGGTCATGTCCTTTTTTCAACAGTTTCCTTGTACATGATTGGGTATTCTTTGCAAAATGAACACGCTCTACTCCTTTCGTGAATCAACACCTATGTGTGATTACAACAGATACTAATTACACCAGAGAATCTGAAAGTTACACCGATCGCTTACAACTCACTTGAACAGAAACTCTTGTAAAAGGTGGGCCATACATGATTCTTTTTTTTTTTTCTATATATATATTCCATTCAACCATCAGTTTCAGCGAAAAAAAAAAAAAAAGGACTTAAATCCCCCATCCACACATTCCATATGGAATGGGGGAATCCTCCTGCCGAGTCTTTGTATTCTGACAGCAGGGAGACTTCCCCACCATGAGAATACACTGATCAGCACTGTTGGCTGTAGCCAGCAGCGCTGGTCGAGGGGCAAAAATCTGACATGCCGGTTGTACAACCAACCTGCCCATACATGGATTGAAATTTGGCTGGTCCCTGCTGAACCAGCTGAAATTCTATCCATGTATGGCCAGTTTTAGTGTTGAATGTTTAAGCTTTTCGACTTTATCACAATTAAACAAGCACATGTCTAAGCAATAGAAAGATTATCACACACACACACACAAATCCACTAAAAGAGACGATATCAAAGAATTATACAATTATTACACTATTGTTACAAAATACTTGGATTTAAAGGATAACATTTCCAGCTCTTTTCATTAATTAAATTTCAAGACACTTCTATATTTTAGAGGAGATTGTTTTGTATGTGCTTTCGTATGACCGCAGACATAAAATAATTATTACCCAATCCAGGAAAAATGGTTGTTGTGTGGAATAACTGTATGTAAAAGACCCCCCAACCCATGCAGTCACCCCCATACTGGTTTATTTTGGGGAAAAATCAATTGTCTGGGACAAACATATTTTTGAATAATCTCTATTTTTACATAGAAATGAAATGAAATTGACACTGCAGGTGTCTAAAGTGCATAAACATCTGTGCCCAGCAAGTATGGTCATCCACTCCTATGACTTGTATGTTCTACAAAATGACTGCATGACATTTGTAGCTTCTAAACCACTGTACAAGAGAAATGTTAAAACCCTGCCAGGCTTTCTTTTTTTTTTTTTGCTATTTGTGTATCACTGGGGAAATTTCCCTGCACATCCAGTCCCAGAGGCACAGGAAATCTCCTAAAGTGAGGGGAATTCCTTTTGTAGACAGTTGTCCCCAGATCAGGTGTCCCAATTAGGTGATTTGTCCTGAGGACAATGATAAATGCTGTTAGATTTCCTCTCCCTTTGTATTTCAGAGATAAGGCCACAAGTAGAGATGTTGGGTGAATCTTTCCAAATGAAATGCAGACAGCAATAAATCTTGACAGGGGGGTCCAACTCTTCTTCACTATATCCAAGGGATACTTTGAGGGCTAGCGCACTAATGCACTTATCCCTACAGGAATGTATAATTTCCTAAAACTATCCGAGAATGCAAGAGATTGCCCGCATTTATAAATCTGGATTCTGGTAGACAAAGTAACAGATCTTTTCATTTAAAATGTTTCCATATTGGTGTAAAGACTGTAAACCGGAACTCATGGCATTTAATATAGTCTTGTTACCACAATGATGCTCTAAGTTGCCAATCTTATATACAAGCCCATGTAGCTCATTAGTAGCATCTGGACGAATGTTGGATGATAGCTGTACACTGATAGCCGTACAAATCAGCACCCCTTACCTGCCAGCCTCTGAAGTCATATCATGGGAGCACAGAGCAATCTTCTGTCCTGTCTGCAGGTATTGAAGGACTATGGCGGAAACAATAATTACACCTGAAGCGCCCAGCTAACGAAACCTCATCCGGCCTGAAAGCATCACTTACAGTGGCTGTGTAGAGTTACTGTCATTAAGTAAAGAGAATCTTGCCTGGTTACTGACATAACACCAACTGATGTATGGTTACACTTTGATGTCAGCCTAGACTACAGCCTACAGTTACCAGAATCCAGTCTCCTAGAATCACATCCTAATATAGAACTGATGGCGATTCATCATTGCTGACAACTGCCATCTGACAAGCCGGACCAACTGTATCTCCCTTAAAAATGAAACCTGTCACCGACCTGCACAATTCAGATTGAATTTATGATAAATACTTATGCAGTTTACCTTTAATTAAAATTGCATGTCAAAATGATTAGCAGATCCTAATATACTGTTCAGGTAGCTTAAGTTAACCATCAAGTTGGCTTAGCGGTCATCAGCCTTGCAGCACTGGGTCCCTTGGTTCGGATCCCAGCCAGCACATTATTTGCATGGAGTTTGCATATTCTCCCTTTGAGTATTCCTCCCACACTCCAAAGATATGCCAGTTGGTTAATTGGTTCCAGTTTAAATGGTGTTTAGTATGTGTATGTAAGATAAAGACCTTAGATTGTAAGCTCCTTGAAGGCAAGGACTGAAGTGAATTTACAATACAAAAAGCACTGCATACATTGTGGGCACTATATAAATACCTGTAATAAATAGATATACTAATCTATTTGTGTATGTAAGAATGAATGAATACTCTTCTCTATAAAAGGACCACCATTGCAGCTGTGACAATGCAGCAGAGAAGTTGGTAGGCAGAGACAGAGACCTGTCACTCCATAACAGGAAGGAACTGAATACTAAACTTTATGGTGGGTTTTAATGCTGTTTAACCCTTTCCCGCCAGTGTCTCCTGGCCCTTTAAGAGTTTCAGACGGCGGGAGCGGGACGGGTGGGGCGGTTTAGAGATCATGTGACCGCCGTGACGCATCGTCACGGCGGTCAAATGATTTGCAAAGGTCCCGATCGAAAGAGCGGACTGGGACCTTTCTGTGAGTACTGCACATGTGTGCTGGGAGCGCGCAGGGCACGCGCTCTCAGCACATATGTTTTTTGTTACATGAACGCAAATGTGCGGCCGCGCGGCGTCTAGGCCCAGACGCCGGGAGGCCGCACATTTGTGTGCGGCTGACGTAAAGGGGTTAATGAAAGCTGCAGATCTTAAATATTGAAAATGACTTTAACATGTTCATGTGATTTTCAAAGAATATAATGGGGGTTTTTAAAGAATATATAACGTGTTAAAGATTTGGTTCACATCTACTTTAAAGTGGTTGTAAAGGCTCAAGGTTTTTTACCCTCATGCTACCTTTGCATGAAGGTACTTAAACCTTCGGTGTGTAGCTCCTTCCCCAGCCCCCCTAACACTTACATGAGCCTCATTGCGATCCAGCGATGTGCATGAGAGCCTCGGCTCTTCAGGGACTCTCCGTCTTCAATGACGGAGACAGCAGCATGAGCCATTGAATCCTGCTGCACTCAATCACAGCCAGTGAGCCAATGAGGAGAGAGAGTGGCAGGGTCAAGTTGCAGTTGTGTGTAAATGGACACACAGAGCAGAGGCTCGAGAGAAAGCCTGCTCGGGTGTCCCTAATAAGCTGCTTGCTCTTGCAGCCCCGCTGCATGGTAAAAAAAAAAATTAACTGGAGTTTTGCTTTAAAGTGGTTGTAAAGGCTCAAGGTTTTTGTACCTTCTTACATTCTATGCATTGAGGTAAACATTTTCTGTGTGCAGCAGCCCCCTCCCCAATTTCTTATACTTACCTGAGCCAAACACTGAGCTAATGTGGAGAGATCGAGCTGCAGCTGTGTGTGAATAAAAACACAGAGCAGTGGCTCAGGAGCGAGCACGCATGAGTGTCCGCAGAGCAAGCTGCTTGCTTTGGGGGCACTTGGCAAGAGGGAGGGGCCAGGAACGCCAGCGGGGGACCTGAAAAGAGGAAAATCAAGGCTGCTCTGTGCAAAATTATTGCACATAAAAAAACGATTTAAAGTTTTTTGCCACCTTAACTGAACTAGCGACCTCCAGGCCATTCAATATTACCTTCTTCAGTAGCTGCATGCCACCTGTAATTTAAAGCTGATACTAGTTTTTCCTTGCAAGCGAACAATTTAGGGTTTTTTTTTTTTTAATTACTGTGATATCAAAATTTTTCTTTTTTTTTTTTAACCACCAGTTTAGCATACAGCTACATTTCACTTTTTCTTATAGTAGCCCCTGACAAAGTAGTAATTGAATTCAGCAGAGGACTGGCAAAAAAAAAAAAAAAAGTTTTCTCCCCCTTGGCTCTGAATACGGCTGTAGTCATCTTTTCTTTTTTCTCAGTATATAACTTTACTGACTTCACCTTCACTTTTTGATAAATTACTCAAAAACCTCCGTATGAAGTGAAAGAAAAGCAGAGGTAAACTTTTTTTTGTTTTAATTTGTTTGATGTTATTTCCACCATTTACAAAACATCCACTTGCATCTTAAGCTAGCCAAACATTATACCATTTTCTTTAGATTTACCTAAAACCATATACTACTAAGAGGTCAAACCTAAACAACACTTTCAATTTGTATCAGTCAAGCAGGCCTTTGCACTATATAGTTGAAGGTAAATCTAAAGGAGATTGGCAGAGACTGAACAAGAAAATTGTATAATGTATGGTCAGACTTACAGCAGGCGCCAACTCGGATATAGGCAAATCCTGTTACCGGCAAATTGATAGTCACCAATTCGAACCAATACACTTTCTCATGGATCGGAGGATGCGGACACATTCACTGCAGACCATTCACTTCTGTTGGTTAACAATTACTACCT
The DNA here is from genome assembly GCF_062004578.1 of Staurois parvus. Taxonomy (NCBI): domain Eukaryota; kingdom Metazoa; phylum Chordata; class Amphibia; order Anura; family Ranidae; genus Staurois; species Staurois parvus. Next base: position 2,628,194 of record NW_028320549.1, read on the forward strand.
TTGCCTTCACTGCCTTATAAGTGGTTGCTGGCAGAATATTATTATTATTATTATACAGGATTTATAGAGCGCCAACAGTTTGTGCTTTACAAAATGAAGGTAGACATTACAGATACAATACAATATGGCAAATAAATGGTAGAGCTGGATGAATCCAAGCAGGCTCATATTGCTAGTATTTGCCCAGTATTTACAAACAGGCCCATTCTTTTATAATAGGCCCTATCAGTTATTTATTATTATTATTATACAGTATTTATAAAGCCCCAATGGTTCGCTCAGCGCTGTACATTACAAAGGGGGACAGAACATGCGACAGAACAACAACAATACAATGCAAAACATGAGGGGATTGAGGGCCCTGCTCTTTCAAGCTTACAATCTAGGAGGGAGGGGATGGTGGCACAGGAGGAGATAGCTGTGGGGGATGGAGTGGTAGGAAGAGTGGAGGAGGTCGGTCAAGTTAGCAGGGGGTGGGGTAGGCTTCCCTGAAGAGATGGGTTTTCAGGGTGCGCCTAAAGGAGAGGAGAGTAGGTGATAATCTGATGGGTTGGGGCAGGGAGTTCCAGAGGATGGGTGACACCCTGGAGAAGTCCTGGAGGCGGTCATGGGAGGAGGAGACCAGGGAACTAGAGAGAAGGAGGTCTTGTGAGGAGCGGAGTGTGCGTGTTGGGTGGTACTTGGATATTAGGTCAGTGATGTAGTTTGGGGCAGTGTGGTGGACGGATTTGTATGTCAGTGTTAGGATTTTGAATTTGATCCGTTGCGCAATCGGAAGCCAGTGGAGCCAGTTAAGAATTTCTTTAGTTTTCAATCATCAATGAATTTGCAATAAACAATCCAAATACAAAGGCCGATTGGGAGTAGATAGTTTTTATTTAAGACGGTACGTTGGTTCCAGTGTATAAAAGAAAAACCTACTTAGCAATGGTTACCACAATATAATTATGGCTATACCTACTTCACCACTGTGTCAGAGATTTAGGCCACATATTATTACTCTCTGCATTGTATAGTTAGTTATATAGGGCAATTCATTTAAAATATGAATCATTGTACCTGCAAGGAAGAAAAACAAAAATGCAACATTTTCATCTGCTTTAGGGTCCGTGCACAAGAGGTGCCTGAAAAAATGCCAGAACCTCTGACATAAAAAAGCAGAATAAAAAACGCTCATACTGGCTTGTATTACACATGCATTTATGTGCGTTTGCATTTATAAACTTTTTTTCCCCAAAACATTCCAATCTGCTCATTTTTCACTATATTCACTTGAAAACGCTGAGCGCACCTAAAATGCAGTGTTTATGCATGTCAAGTCAAAAATGTGCTTGTGATGTTTTAGGGGTTTTTTCGGCCCGTAAACCCTAATCTTCAAATATTCCTGTAAGCCCCCAAATGTGCACAAACACAGGTTAGGCTAAAAAAGAGATGCATCTACAGGCTGAGAAAAAAAAAAAAAACCACCTGTATAAGCAGCATTTGTATGCCCAGTGTGCATGAGGTCTTAAAGCAGAATTTAAGTCAGTTTTTTAACTTGATCTTACTCTCCCCTCCTTTTTGCAAGGAAAAAGCATTTTTTGGAGGAAAATTGGTGATACCTATTTTCATCAGAGCGCTCCCAGTGCTTCCACCTTCCTCCCTCATCTAGAAGAAAATGACGTTCCCACTGCCCAAAGCCTCCTGGGATAGCCACATCATGCATCCCAGCAGGCTTTGAAACTGTGCAGAACCCCCTTTGTTTCGAAGTGTAGTGTCATTAGGAGGCTGGTTGCTAGGACCCAGAAGAGACAACTGGCCTCCTGATGATGCCAAAAAGGAATGACACCTGGCATACAATAAAGGGACAATACTCAGTTCCCTGGGTGGATAAACATGCTATTTTAGCTCAAACCATCTGACCAGGTAACAAGGGGTTAATTATTTAAATTAACCCGGGGGAGTGAAGTTTCTCTTTAATCTCCAAAATGTTTATAAACTAGATTCTTAATTCCCCTCACTATCTGTCCTTGTACCTCTGATCACATAGGAGTATCAGATAGCCTAGTTGTGGTGGTGCTTCCTTCCATCTGCAGTAAACTCACTCTACTGGCAGAATCAATTCTGAGAAATAGGGAATCAAGGCTTGAACACTGCATACAACCTTTAGGTTGCTATACTGAAATTCTCACTTCAAATTCTCACTTGTGTACTGTATCATTTGATTTAATAGGTCTTAACAGATCAAAAATGGGGGGGGGGGGGGGGAGGATGCCTTGCAGTCAGAACTACCTGCCACCCCATTTAACCACCTGTATGAACAGGGTGTACTGAATATATGGTGGTCATCAGAACAGAACAGGATGTGAGAATGATACAGTCCACAAAAATCTGACAGGGGATCTAAACATTCCAATACTGTAAAAAAAAAAAAAAAAGAAAAAAAGAAAAAAGAAAAAAAAAGCAAAACAGGAAAGAAAAGAAAATGGAAAAGAAACAAAAAGGTTTTTTTGGAGCTACAGAGCATATTAGAACTGAAGATAGTAGAAAGATATTCTGAAGAATGCCCTCAGCTCTATATATACACATCAGTTATCTCCCTTTCCCTTTACATATGTAGTTGAGAATGTTCTTAGTGAGTCTTTTAGGCATAGTGTTTCTATAAATCAGAAGAGATGAACCCTCTTACAGTCTATTAGCATAGATAATCTAGTAATATAGTAGTGTTTCCCTTCTACTCCTTCTGGACTATTCCCAGTTGTCACCCAGAATATTATACAACACAAATAGAGCCACTCAATAAATATTTTAGACCGTTAAAAAAAAAAAAAAAAAAAAATTGTGACAAAGCGGTTTATGAGGCAGAGCTGATATCCAGTGTCCTATTCACCAATCCAGCATGAGCGTCCAGCCCTGCTCTCCATAAACAAGATAGGTCCAAGACTCTGCAAAATAAAAATAGGAACAGGGAATTTTAAATATGACCAGAGCGACTTCAGAATAGGTACGTATACACATCTTTCCTTTTACAGGGTATATAGAATAGGCGTACTGTATAATGGGGGTGGGAGTAGATTTTAGCTTAGTTAGGTTTTTACTGGAATTACACTATAAAGCCTCGTACACACTGTAAGAATATCAGACGAATGATCGTCCAGTTTTCTTTTGCATGCTTGTCTCCATATCAAAAATGAAAAGGTTACTCAACATTCTCGTGTGATAGGATAGAATTTTGTAATGTATTGTGTTGTGTTTGTATTATACAATACTAGATCATAACGATTTTCATTTAATTAGTACAACAAACTTTTTCTTGTTTGTCCCTTCGGATAATTTCGGATGAACTGTCGTGATCAGCTCTCGAAAGCTGTGTACGAACGATCAGATTATCGTACGGTAACTTCAAAAGCGGTATTTTTCGTACGATTTTCTTATTGTGTGTACGAGGCTTAAAGTGTTACTAAACCCAGGACTCTGCATTCACTATGTCTGGTCTCCCACAATACACAGAACATGGAAGTGCAATTATTTTAGTAAATATAAACTGCTAAATACCTTTACTCATCAGCAGTTAGAGCAATCTTGTGACTTCCATCAGTGTTCAGCTGAGCACTGGTTAAAGCTTGTAAAAGGAGTTTTCATTTTGCTCTAGGAGGATGCAGGACCTTTGTCCTCTGTCTGGACAGTGCTGATTGGCCCTGTGCTGATCACATGCAATCTCCCAAGAAAAAAAAAAAACCTAACAATACACTCCAAACTGAGCATGTGCAGAGTGACTCCACACAATACATGTCTTATCAGGAGATAGGAGGGGGACACTGGAAGAAGGGGAGGATCAGAGAAATCAGGATCAAACAGCGTTTTTACACAATGTGGAGGATTAACCCCTTAGGTTCCACAGTGGGTATAACAAGCATGCTTTACTGCATATACAGACTGATTTTACTGTTGGGGGTTTAGTAACACTTTAAGCCTGTGTCTATAGTGGTTCTTGGAAATGCAATATACACTTTTTTGTTTACACAAACTTATTTGTGTAACAAAGTGCACTTTTGCTTTGTATTAATAGCTTTTGTATTCATGGATTACAATTAAAAGCTGCAAAGGTTATTATAGAAGAGGGCTACTGTGGTGACAAACAACCTAAGCAATGGTCAGACTTTCTTGGGTGCATCCTATTGTGTGACAAAGTGATCTGTTTGGAAGCAGTTACATTTCTGTCATTGTGCCACATGAGACGGTAATGAAAAGATGTCACCTATGATCTCATCAGCCACTTTACAGCACCAAGATAAAATGTTTTCATCCCTGCTCACTGTTACTTCTACAAACAACCTAATAAAAGCAGGTTATGCTTACAATTACTGGGCCATTTCTAATGCACCAGCAGAGAAAAAGTTCAGTCAGAGGGTCTCAATACTTCACACCAACATATTCCAAATTGTCAGGCCCTGTCATAGAGATTTTCCAACAATCAGTCTTATTCACCCTAGGTTCACACCTAAGCATTTTCCGCAGCGTTTTGCAAAAACGCAGTACGGTCCATTTAACAAGATTTCCTATGGGACATGTTCACATCTCCGCGTTTTACCCCAGTGTGTTTTTTGGAAAGGGTCAGGGACTTTTTTTAACGCACAAATTTCTGTTTTTGGTTCTATAGACTTCAATGGAAATGCTGCAGAAAATCATGTGTTGTGCATTTTAAATCGGTCTAGCAACAAGAAAAAAAAAAAAGAAAAAATTTAAAACGCATCAAAAACACGGCAGAAACACAAGTGCAAAACATAATGCAGAAACGGCTCAAACGCAACCTACATAGGTGTGAACCTAGCCTTAGAGAAGACTGAAGGATCCAAAGTTTTAAAGTAAAAGAGGTAGGTCCTGACACTCATGTGACACTTAAAGGAACAACTAGATATCTCCCTGCTGTTCTTATAACAATATCTGTAGTCAACCTTACGCCAGCCATACAAGGATCAAAATTTGTCTGGTTCAGCAGCGCCCGAGATTCAATCCATGTATGGTCAAGGCTGACTGCACCCAATTTGATCCACTTCACTACAACTATTATTATATAGGATTTATATAGCACCAACAGTTTGCTCAGCGCTTTACAATACAACTAGCCTGTCATATGTTTTATATGTGATAACTGCCAGCGGCTATAGCCACTAGCAGTAATCATCGTGTTCTGCTGGCCGGGAAGGGGACACGCACGCACGCACACACACCTTTACAGGTCGAAATTTTAAACAAAAATGTGTTGCTCCCCTATGGTATAGATGGCCCTGTCTGTGACCTTCATAGTGGTGAAACCTAAACACGAGTTGCACTGTTAACTTTTTCCTTTCTTTGAACCCTCTTTATCTGATAACATTACACTTTTCATGTAGCCTGTGGAGGATGAGACCTATTAGATATGACAAAAAGGATATTGGTGCCTATAGGAGATACTGAGACCCCATTACCAGCAACAATTTTGTTACTGGAAATTTCGTATTGCTTTTGTGAAATTTTACTGCAATTAGGTTATGTGATCACTTTAGAAGCAAATAGTGCTTTGTTTGATTTTTTTTTCTATTGGACAGAACCATTACCTCTTGTCAATGACTCTGCACTTCCCCCTTTGTTGTGCCGACTATAGATGTGACAGAGTGCAGAGTGCGATCAATTTCTGGTTCATCAAAGAAATATTCCTTTAAATTGAAGAAAAAAAAAAAGAAATGATGCTTTTCCTACAAAAATGGCATCAGCATTGGTGATGATATTTCAAAATTTACAGTGACATTTTTAACACAAACAGAAAAACCATTTTCACAGCAATATTTACAATCTTGTTAGCAGTGGTTCCGTCTGCAAAACGCCACTCAAGCAATTTCATTTATAAGACTGTGGCTCAGCATGGTCCTGTCTGGTCTCTCCATACAGAATTACTTACAGAATTTATTTAAGACAGAAACATGAACTCTACAAGGTTATGAAACTGGTCTTTTCTAAAGAAAGAACCTATGGAATGTTTGATAGTAAAATTCCCAGAAATGAACTATTCTCAGGTCCTGCACCACATCGGCTGTTTCCCAACACTGTGTAAATGGCAAAGTGGGGTAATAGAAAAATAATAATAATGCATGGTAATTATATGATATCATTAACTCGTCAGCCAGTGGAGTTCTAGTCCCCCCTTTCATCTATGAAGTATTGAATCATTCTTAAGTTTTCTGAAAGAAGCCCATGGTTTACAGAACTGAATGAGGCCTGGTTCACACTAGTGCGATTTCAAATGCAAACTGAGTCGCACAGAATAGCATAACAAAAGAAATCTATTTTCAATGGTGCTGGTTCACATCAATGCGACTCTGTGCAGTGGGATTTTGGAAAAGGTTCCTGTACTACTTTGGTGTGATTTACAGTGCAGTCTGGCTCCACAGAATATGTAAACCACATTCTAAATGCAACCAAAGCCGCACTGAAAATCACATCAAAATCTCGTTGAATTAGTGTGAACTGAGCCTTAGTCATCAAACATCAGCGACTTATCCCTTATCAGTCAAAAGGTTTAATTCAGATGAATGGAACATCAAAGCAAACTTGGGCAAGAAGCATGCTGATAGGTGGAATGAGCATAGAGATTAGCTCATCAGTGTGCTGCTTCTCCCTTCACCATCCAGTCAAAGGGTGGGGAGGAGAGCTGTGAAAAGTGAAAGCAAAACCTCAGCAAAGAAACATTAGATCCCATTCCAACTGTGTAGTTAGCTGTTTGCCAGGAGTTCAGCTTCTAGATATGCAGAACTTCTACCTCTTCAACACCATGGCAGTCAATACTGTCTCACTTCAGAATGAGTTTTCTAGACAGCAACAGCATTTTAACAAACAGATTTGGGATAAAAAAAGTTTTAAAAGTTGGGCCTCTTTTGAGTGTGAATTTAAAAAATATTATTCTACAGCTGTTGTATAGGTCCTAATAAATGGACTAACGTTGGAGAGTCACACACTTGCCTATTATACCTCTGCATAATCATGTATCATCCCTCCCTTGCCTCTAATACGACTCCTTAGCTCATGGACAATATGGTGTTCTCTTACCCCACAACCAACTGCCAGCAGTACATGGAGCAGCATTATCGCCACTAAGGTGGAGATGGCAACTTTTCGGTTATCTTCCCGCACAGCTGGCCAAAATGTGAGCATGAGCACAGCTCCAGACAAACACATGGCTAAAGACATGAGGACCCAGCGCAGGATTTCTGATTGAATGATCCACAGAACCTGAAAAAGAAAGCAATTAGAAAAGAGAAAGACTAGGCATGGGAAACACAGCGCACAGGCTGTTATAGATCATAGATTTAGTAATATGGGTATGTTAGTACAAGTCGTAGTTCATTATTGGGCAATTGGTGACTTTCTAGTTGGCCAACTGAAAGCTTTTGATTGATCAACTATAAATAAAGGCCCAATCTTAATGTAAAATGAAGAGAAAAGAAACAGCTGCAGGGCAAACAGAAATACAAAAAGGTCAAAGCTGTCTTTATGTTAGCAAGAAATGTTTATATGTGGAGCCTTATATATATATATATATATATATATATATATATATATATATATATATAAAAGTAACTGAAAAATAAGAAAAAGAAAAGTGAAACAGATATATACTCACAAACATCAAGATTCAGAAGCATATCACACTGGCCCGAGTGACAAAGTGCTGAGTGGATTTCAAAACCAGAGACACTTGAAAACGGCTGACGCATTTCGAGTGGGAGAGGACGCATCAGTTTTAAATCTTTTCCTGGTTTTTTTGGAATCCACTCAGCACTTTAACTAACCCGGGCCAGTGTCGGTCACGATATGCTTGTGAATCATGATGTCTGCGAGTATTTGTTTTACTCTATTAATAAAAGACTTGTGTTGAAGTAATGTGCAAGGCTTGGGCGCCCTTTTTTTTGTTTTGTTTTTAGTGTCTTTTCTGGACTTCCCCAGCCTTAAGGAGGCTGCATAGTTTTGCCTGACTTGATTGAATGGAAATTTGGAAGAATCTTGGTCCACTTATGCCCTGTCTTGTGAGTGCAGGAGCTTTTTCTTCTTCTTAATTTAAACCTTGACATTTATGCAGGGGACAAAGCCTTCCGACCAACCTACTCAATACCCTGTTTTTCATCCAGGTATTGCTGCACTGTTCTAGTCCACCCTGCTGCTTTTTTGATGGTAACCTTATAATATAAAAGCCCCTGCTTATAAAACAAGAGCTTTCCCCTAACACACTCAGGGCAGACTCCTTGCCATTTCTCACATACAGAAGCCAGTTGTAAAAAAAGAGTTTTTTTTTCACAGCCACCAATCAGATTCTTAAAAGCGTTTGTGTTATTGATGACCCAGAAGCAGAGAGGAAGTGGAGTAGCACAGAATTCAGGAAGTACAACTTAAGAAACCCTGTGAAGTGCTTATTGGAATTTTGCTACAGTGCCATACAAGAAACTCAGATTAGTGTAAAATGAGTAGTTATAAAAATGTATCCTATCTTCTCTTCGTAATTAAAAGGAGAACGATATACAAAGCTCTTCCAATAGACACCAGGAGTGCAGTTTGTTCTGCATTCCTGTGACCAGTTTTCAGAGCTTTAGCCCTCTGTCAGCTGATGTCACACAGCCGTTCCGGTCTGGAGAAAGATCCCAACTTTACAGTCAGGATCAACCCAGATGCCTGGGCTGGCAGCTGGCTCAGCCTCTCAGCATGCCACTGAGAGCCTGAGCCAGCCCCCCCGACCCCCTCCACAGCCCGGCACTCCAGTGAGCACAGGAGGGGCAGAGCAGAAAGCCAGGGACTGATGTCTGCTCAGAGAGGAGAGGGAGAACTAAGCAATCAGCGATGTTTGATCTCTCAGTTCTTGGGGAAGAGCCGACAGGGGACACCTGCAGATGGGATCAGTGCTGTAGCCATCTAGGTGAGTATGATTTTTTTTTTTTTTTTTTTTTTTAAATTCCTGAACATCTCTTTTAAAAGAAAGACATTCCTTAAAATGCTATATCATCACTTCAGCTGAGCCCTCTCCAGTCTAATGTTTACACTACTCCTGCATGTGAGTGGACAGATAACCTAACTGAGCAGCATTTATCTGTCTTCATTCCACTGAGAATGAACCCAGGAGAAAAACCTCACCATCATCAGGTTATATCTCACTCAGAGGCAATAAATATCTCACTCTTCTGCCAAGTCGCTTTTATTGCTTTAAAAAGAATTATAGAGATTAAACTGTACAGATTACACTACAAATGGGTTCACAATGTAACATTAATCTTGTATTTACTTACTGCTTCTTTTACTTAACAACATGTACATTACCAAGTGGGAGTTTGACCCTTATTTATTATTTGATAAGTTAGCATTTGCTTTGGATTTAAAATAGAAACAAAACTAGACAACAATAAACCGTCACTCATCTCTACTATGGATCAACTGTGACTAATGTATCTTTGTGTGAAGCTTAGGCTGAATACCCATGGATTGTCATAACGGTGCTCCACATGGTCCTTGGTGTAGGCTGGAAATAGTGTATTCAGCCTCTTTGCTTAGCCCACATAAATGAGTTTAGAAAACTCAGGTGTTCGTTTCACTCTGCACAGAAGCCACCCAAACGCACCATGGCCTTCCTTGTTTAGGATGGAACTAACACTGCAAGCCTGTTGACCAACACTGCTCCCCACAGAATTAAATTATTTGAAGACTGGCCAAAAAGCTATGTGCATTCACTTCTGCATCCAACATCATGTCCAACAAGCCTTAGGCTATGTAACACAGTTAAACTCTGATCCCTGTCAAACAACAGCCAAGCACCCAGTCCAAAAAAAAAAAAAAGAAGACTGTACTGAGCTGACCCCTTCAAGTTCTACACACCATTGATTTAGACTGCCTGCCCTAGCAAGCATCCCTGCTAGAGAGGGCATTCAGAATATGGGCAGAACACTGCTCAGATATCTAACAAATTATTTTAAGATTTATTTTTACATTATCAACAGAGAAAAAGAAGAAGTGCATGACATGTTAAGGCCTAACTCCAGAAAAAAAAAACAACTATTTTTACTGTACCGCTTGGGGAAATTTACTCTCAATTTCTGGTTTGATCGATTCTGTCAAATAATAAGTGGCAGAAATGGGGGTTCTTTTCTGACCCTTCCATGCTCTTAAAATCTCTGTCAAGTTTTCAATGCCATCTGGATCCAGCTGGGGGACGTTTCACCTGACTTCCTGCCCTGTGATGGATATCAAAACAGAAAGGAAAGGGAAGTCTTCTTACCAGGGAGACAGACAACATTTAAAACCTCACAGATGTCCTAACCTCTTTCCATGATGACCACAACTGATTAAAGCCGATGAGTACGATGAGAATATTGGACGACAAAAAAACATTTTCAGGATGATCCTCCAATAATCTGATCATTAGTACACAGCTTTTGAGAACTGATCAGGAAAATTCAAGCAAAAATTATCCAAAGGGACAAGTATGAAAATGTTTATCGTAAGACAACAGAATGAATGATCTTTGTGTAATCAGTACAGTATTTTTCTGTATAAAAAAATAAATAAAAAAATCGAGTGACCAAGACCGCGCATGCTCCGAAACGAAAGATTACATTATGATACAATACAAAACATTACATCATCCTGGGAAGTTGTATTCTGTCTTATGAAAATTTTCGTAACTCTAGTAACCTATTCGATTTTGATATGAGACCAGCAGGAAAGAAAAAAAAATGGACGATCTTTAGTCCGATACTCTCTTCATGTGTACTAGGCTTAAAGAAGAATTCCATGCAAAAGTATTTATTATGGGTTAAAGGCTCGTTTTTTCCTAGGGGCTTGGAAAGCAACGATATACTTACCTAATCGGCCGATCCTCCAAGCACAAGTCCGTTCCCTGCCGCTGCTGCTGCTGCTCTTCCCGTATACTAGAGGTCTTGTGAATGGGCTGTATCTGATGTCCTAGCACCCATAGACCAGCTCCAGACGTGAGGACAGCAGGAACAGTCCACCGTTGGACGTGGGGAAGCACGGTTTTCCAGAGGATCAGAGGAATGGGTAAGCACAGCTTTTCTCTGAGCCACTGGACAAATCAAGCACTTAACCCATGCAGTGCGGGCACAGCCTCACTGCATAGGAAAATAAAAGTTTTGACACAAGTTCTGCTTTAAGTTCTGCTTTAAGTTTTGGCTAGAGCTGTGATTTATTCCAACATCTCACATATATCTGTACTGCACACTGGGCTATATGAATAAGCATTGGTTTACTTATAGTGGTGTTTCCTCAACCCATCCTTAAGTCATGGCAACAGTTCTTTTCAAGATTCTTTTTTTTTTTTTTTTTTTTATTAATACACAAGCAAAATTAGATTGCTGAGGCACCGATTACTCCACAAGTGTGCATGTGAAGTCACCTGCAAAATATGCACTGTTAGTAAGATTTCAGTGCAGGTTTGGGAAGAATACAGATTCACTGCATGGTATAGTACTGTATCATCTTTATCCATAATGGCAAACAGGCAGGACAAAATAAATTTCTACTTTATGACTATACATTTCCTAAAAAAAAACTGAAGAATATATTATTGGAACATTTGGGCTCAGAATATTTATTCTTTATGATTGTTGTTAACAAATATTTCCTGCTTCATATAAATCGGACTGTAGTTTACTCTGGCAGAGCCTGGCATGGTGTGTTTGTGCTGGCAGAGAGGAACATACTGTATCATGTGCTCTTCCTTCTGCAAGGCAAAGGTTACTGCATATTTTAGGTGTACTGTGTCTAACTGGAGCTCCTTGTTTCTATAATTAATGCTTATAAGAAAAAGAACCAGATAACACGTTCACTAATGGCTGCCGGATGGACTTACTGAAGTGGGGATGTAAATGAAGAGCGAGTATCCATAAACACACACTATTTCCAAGAAAGAGTAGGACACCATGCTCATCACTTTGCTGTGTCTCCACGATAAGAAGCCCCAGAGAGCCAGAGGCACCAACCAGGCATATGCATAAATGGCAGTGGCAGCGATGGAAACTGCAAGAAACAAAAACACACACATGGTGAATGGATATGGACAAATTAACAATGGTTACTGGACCTTTTTGCCAATGGAGTTCTGGAGAGCTAGAGTAGCTGTGATCTATGTGAAACAGACGCTAGTCAGTTATATCAGTTCTTAGTGAACTTAGCCGTTAACCAACGGTAAATCTTGGGCATACCAGGCAGGCAGGCTCATTAAAAAAATATACCCAGCCCTGTGTCTCCCCACTTGCTGTTGCCACTGTGTATGTGAAAACTGCACAGTGGCAACAGTCTCAGTCTGTTTCTTGAAGGAGCAAGCTGCACCACAGTTATTTAATCCAAAAAAACTCTCAAACTGAATACATAAGAGATGTTGGTTTGTCTGTCCACCCAACGCTGTGTAGGACAAATGTAAACAGGAGGGGCTCAGCTTCAGGTAGTAACTGCATTAGAATGTAACAACTGTATAGCATAGAGATTTTAGGTTTTACAATTTTGGGGGTTCAATAAATACAAACTAGGAAAGCTCTTTGTCATATATAGTGGTATATATTTAATACACAACATATTGATTACAATGAAATAGGTATGTCAGTTTTGTATTGTTGTATACAGTGGGTATAGAAAAGAATCACCCCCTTTAAAATAATCACATTTTGTTGTTTTGCAGCCTAAAATGAAGTCAGTTTTTGTTTTATCCGGCTGTATTTACCCAGTGCAACTTATAACATCCAAGTGAAAGATATAACACCAACATGCAAGCAAAAAAAAAATCAAAAACAGAATCACCGAGTTGGAAAAAGGATCACTCCCCCCCCACTTTGTGTCAGTATTTTGTTGAACCACTTTTGCTTTAATTCCAGCCTTTAGTCTGTTGCGTTATGTTTCTACTAACTGCACATCTAGACTTTGCAATGTTTGCTCGCTCTACTTTGCAGAACTGCTCAAGTTCAGATATATTTGTTGGTGACTGTCTGTGGATTGCAATCTTAAAGTCATTCCACAGATTCTCAATGGGGTTTAAGTCTGGGCTCTGACTAGGCCATGCAAACACATTCACCTCTCTTTCTCCTAGAACCATTCTGTGGTAATTTTTGCTGTGTGCTTTGGGTCATTGTCATGTAAACCTTCTTCCTATTGACAACTTTCTGGCAGAGGGCAGCAGATTTTCCTCAAGAATTGGACAGTATTTTGCCCCACCCATTATTCCTTCTATCCTGACAAGTGCTCCAGTCCCTGCTGCAGAGAACCCCCCATAACTGGATATTACTACCTCCATGTTTTACAGTAGGAATGGTGTTATCTGGATGGTGGATTGGATTTCGGACAGACTTATCGTTTAGTGTTGAGGCCAAACAATTCAAATTTTAGTCTTACACGGCACCTTTTTCCACGTGGCCTCCAAAACTTCAAGGTACGTTTTGGAAAAGCTCAGTCGTAACTGCATCTGGCCTTTCTTGAGGAGTGGCTTTTTTCTTGCAACCCTCCCATACAAGCCACAATTGTGGAGAATGTGTGATATGCGCACATGCACACAATGACCACTCTTTGCCATAAATTCCTGCAAATGCTTCAGTTGCTGTAAGCCTCTTGATAGCCTCTCTAATCAGTTTCCTCCTGGCTCTTTCATCCAGTTTGGAACGACATCCTGATCCAGGGAGGGTCTATGTTGTACCAAATACCTTCCAGTTCTTAAGAATAGACTTCACTGTGCTTCTAGGCATTGATAAAGCCTTCAATTTTTTTTTATCCAACTCCTGACTTGTGCCTGTCCACAACTTTATCCCAGAGATCTTTTGACAGTGCCCCATAGTCAATTGTTTGCTTCAGTTGCACTACGAGGGACGGAAATGCTCCAGGAAAGCTCTTGTCATGCTGACCTAATTATCAATCAAATGACCACACCTGATCACAGTTGAAAGTCTTTGTGTGCCATTGAGAAGGTGAATAGCTACACCTGATTGAGTTTACAAGTCAATCAAGATTCTGTTTTTGATTTTGCTTTTTCCGACATGTTGGGTGTTATATCTTCCACTTGGATGCTATAAGTTGCATATAGCTGGATAAAACGCAACAAAATTTGATTATTTTAAAAAGGGGGCGATTTTTTTCTATATCCACTGTACTACATAGTATAAAGTGGACCTAGTATAAAGTGGGCGGGAGGTTGTTAATGAATGAATGCTAAAGGGCAGTATTTTCAATATGAAACCAAAATCAAGAACACAGGGACATGACAACAAACTGGAGGAAAGTTCAAAACTAAGCTTAGAAAGTATTATTTTACTGAAAGAGCAGTTGATGCTTGGAATAAATTTACAGCAGAGGTAGTAAGCCAGTCAATAGTGAATGGCTTCAAACATGCATGGGACAAACATAGATCTATACCCAGACAAAAAAAGTTAAAGCCACGTCTTTCATTTTTACCTATAGGTAAGCCTATAATAATACTTTCCTATAGGTACAGTAGATATCTCCCAAACTTGAACCATTTAGGAGATATCTACTTTTGCAGCAGCCAGTGACGTCACTGGCGCATGGGCTCTGAAGGAACAGCATACCTGTGCCATTCCTTCTGAGCTCTGTGCTGCGGGGTGACTCCTGCGCACAAGACTGAAGCCCACAAACCTGGAAGGAGGGGCGGGTGAAGATGGAAGCGCTGTGACCCATGACACCACACTGCTGGAGGGCTTTGGTTTCAGGTAAGTCTGTCATGATGTGCTTGTATGCATTGCATACTAGTACATTACAACTAAAACTACCTTGGTGCTCATTTTTTTGTGCTTCTTTGGTGCAGTTTACTACCGCTTTAATGAAAAAAGAAAAAAATCCAAACATGTATAAAAAGAAAAAAAAAAATTGTGCAGACTCGATAGACCACTAAGTCTTTTTTCTGCCATCACTTTTCTATGTTTCTAAAATATCCTTTAACAGGCCTTGCACAAAATATATGTTCTAAAAGCATCTTTTACAATGGCACAGTAAAACCAAACATTTACTAAAAATTTTATACCTCTTGCTACCAATTTGCAATTTTTCCTCACTATATACTGCATTTAATGTTTTGCTCTAGCTGAGCTGAGATTGGCAGTAATTTCCAAGGGAGTCTTAGCAAACAAAACATCTGCTGGTGCCCATAAACTGGGTGTAACAAGCAGCGCCCTCTCTCCTAAGTACAGTTACACTATCTGTAGAATCTCAATTAACCACTCCTCAAACAATACATACAGTTCCTTTACGCTAAAGATCACAATCGCCTTCACTTAACATACCATTACCCAGAGCATAGCTGACTTTATAAAAATTCAATACAACTGTGTCGTGCTCCAAATATGAATTTTAAATATCCTACAAGTGCTTAATAAAAATAATCTCCTTAATAATGTGCTTAATCCAAAATCATGATCAATACTAAACATTAAATTAATTCAAATTGAATAAAAATGTCCTATGGCATTCAGAGGGAGAGGTCTATATATTTCCACCTATATCAAAGGATCAGAACATCCAGGAAACCCCGGTGGACGAAGCACCGCATTACATCCATAATCCTTTAAATCGCAAAATGCAGAGAAGTTGAAATATCCTGCTATTATTGGGATATAAAGCCAATTTTACCTAATTGAAAGTTAGGCTTTCATTAAGGTGAGTGCATAATATTATTAAGGTCTGCTGAGCAAATCACAGGAAGTGGACACAGTCTTGGATTACACCAACTGACTTTGGGACAATCACATTTTATATGATTTTTATTTTTTTTATTTATATATTTTTTATTCATTTTATCACAAATTTTGAATATCAATTTATCACATATTTTTATTCAATTTGAATTCATTTAATGTTTAGTATTGATCATAATTTTGGATTAAGCACATTATTAAGGGGATTATGTTTATTAAGCACTTGTAGGATATTTAAAATTCATATTTGGAGCGTGACACTGTTGTATTTAATTTTTAGATTGATTAACACATGAATATGAATATGTGTATGAGCGTCAGCGAACCATAATACTGCACAGAATCAAATATCACCATTTATAATTAATTCTTAGTATTTTAGTGGCTCACAAGCACTCTATAAAAATCTTTTTGATAGCTCACTTTATGTTCGGCTAGGACACCCACTCCCAATTCCCTTCTGTCCTCTGAGATGTGCTAAAGCTGCCTCATTATTCTATAAGCTGGCAGTGGCATATTAATCAGCAGTTTTGCGAATGCTACTTCACTCTGCAGGAGGAAAGAAAGTTTCATATGATCCTATCACTAACTTAGCAGTGCAAAACGGTGCTTGCAAAAGAAGAGGAATACTTACCTTTCCATACATACATACATACACACACACACACACACACACACACACACACACACACACATATATATACATATACACACACACACACACACACACACATATACATATACACACACACACACATATACATATACACACACACACACACACATATATATATATATATATATATATATATATATATATATATATACACACACACACACACACACACACACACATACACATATATATATATACACATACATACATACATACACACACACACTACTAACCCGAAGAAACCTGTGAATGACCAAGTTAGTTAAAGTTTGTTTTACAAAGAGAATCCTATGCTCCTCAGATCTATCTAGGTCAACTTCCAATAGGGAATGTCAGTTTACTCACAGATACAGAAAAATTACTTCACAATCACTGACCTTTTCTAAATTCAGGCACATAATGGTATTGTGGCTCTCCCCTGTGCAGCAGGAAGTTGGAAAAATTCCCACTTATGGTGATTGTAAAAACCAGGGTGGCACATATCCAAATAGGACCTTTTAAAAGGAAAGAAATGTTATTCTCTACATTTTACATGTAATGCAGTCAATGAAAGCATAAGCCTAAAATCTGATAAAACAGCTAGTGTAAAAAAAAAAAAATACATTTATTAAAATAAAATTATTTATTTAACAAAAAAGGAATGTAAAAGGTATCTATGCAGTCAAGTTTTCCAGGAAAGTGGATATCGAATGACACTTTCACTCTGGTCAGGCAAAAGTAACAGTCCCTCCTAAAAAGAGCCCCAGCAATGTATACCCAGCTGCTCTCTCTGGGCCCATGTTTTGCCTCTTTAACAGAGTGGGGATATGGGGAAGCATGTGCCCTCCCACATATGAAAGTGCTCAAAATCAGAGATAGGTGTGCCGCTATGCACTCTAAGGGAAGGGGGGGGGGGGTAACACTGTCTCTTTAAAACCCACTCCTACTTTAAGAAGTTTCTTGCACAAAGGACTTCAACAGTGAAGTTAAAACTCACCATAAAGATCTGGATTGCTTCTGACATACAACCGTACAAAATTTCTTCCTGGTATTGGTAAGACGGAACCTTTTATCCTATCCAGAACCTGTGGCATTGTGTTACAATATGTAAGCAAACACATTCAGTTTTTGTTAAAGGCAATGTACAGTAAAGAATATTCAGTGTTTTTAGGTATAGAGAGGTCAGCTTGATGTAAGTTATCTTATCAATGTGGTTTCCTTTTATTAAACCTTTTTTCTGTGTTTAATTTGTTAGAGAAGAAGCCGACCCTAACAATGTAATGGGCCAATATGGTTGCCCCATATATGTACAGCTTTCTATATACATAATTACAAACACTAGTTGTGTTTAAGTGTTCTTCTCATAATGTAAGTCCATAGGTCTGCCAGCTCAATGGAAATAATGCACTTACTGGGTGGCTGATATCTTATCTTAACTGTTTATATCAATGGGGAGTGCAGCGTTACAAAAAGTCATGAACAAACTGAACCTTCAGCAAAGAGATAAATGAATGAATAAATGACATATGTTCAGTACAATAATATCATGTGAAACATATAGTCCAATAATATTAATAATAATCGACTTCAATCACTGTGGGTATGGTCCGGTATCCTGATGTAGAGGTATAGATAGATTGCCTACTCACCAGAAGTGCAGTCTCACTGCGCATATCAAGATCACATGCATCCGGGAATCCTGGATAGGAGCTGCCTGGTATTGTAATCCTCTGGTGGTCACTCAATGGTGTGAAAAGGATACTGGTCTGGCCACAATGTACTTACTCCTCAGATCTGCACCGATGCCTGAAATATTGGGGCTGAGGTATCGTGCCAGGTATAGAGAATAAAGGTGCTCATAGTGTAGTAATGTTGATAAAAAGGTTTATTAAATCGAGTTTAAGCAGAAATGTACACACATGACAGTGACTGCGGGTAGTGGTAGGAAGCTGCTTGTAAACAGTAATAAAAGCACCTAAAAAGCACTGACCAGTATAACTCATATGGTGGCCGCCAGATCTTCTGATCCAGCGGCGTGACGTCAAGGCATGCAAGGGCTCCTCCTAGATGCGTTTCGTGTAAACACACGTCTACTGTAGGAGTGAGCCTCCAAACCTCAGCCCCAGTATTTCAGGCATCGGTGCAGATCTGAGGAGTAAGTACGCTGTGACCAGACCGGTATCCTTCTCACACACCATTGAGTGACCACCAGAGGATTACAATACCAGGCAGCTCCTATCCAGGATTCCCGGATGCATGTGATCTTGATATGCGCAGTGAGATTGCGCTTCTGGTGAGTAGGCAATCTATCTATACCTCTACATCAGGATACCGGACCATACCCACAGTGATTGAAGTCGATTATTATTAATATTATTGGACTATATGTTTCACATGATATTATTGTACTGGACATATGTCATTTATTCATTCATTTATCTCTTTGCTGAAGGTTCAGTTTGTTCATGACTTTTTGTAGCACTGCACTCCCCATTGATAAATTCTATTAGAGAGGTTTTGTGGTTCCTTTTAGTGCAATAGCCGCTTTTCAGAGTGCGCTCACTAACCTGCATACATACATACATATCTTAACTGTTGAGTGAGGCCAACCTACACTCTATACAAATAGCTATAACTAATACACTAAAAAAAAAAAATATAAAAAGCAAGCATGTAAAAATATGAAGTATGCACAGCCTCTTTGCTGCAAGTGGAACTGTTGGTGCTATATAAACCTGTATAATAGTAATAGTAATCTCTCCAGATGATGAGTGAGCAGAGTATCCTGACAATGTTCATCCCCCTGACACAGGCAGTCCAGGATTGGGTGATATGCCTCCCAGTTAGATTGGGTGTGGAGGGAATACTGGGCGTGTATGTATGGCCTAGTTGCTGGATGTAGATGAAGTGCTCCCCAGGTGTTTAGACAAAAAAAAATATGAAGGTTACCAAAAATGTATTAAAATCTGAAGTTCAGACAAGCAGGTAAATTCCTTGTCTGCACATCTTCTATATATGCAGCAGAGCTTGAATGACATGTGCCTCTCCCACTCTCAACATTTACAAAGGGAATACAAGAGGCTGGTATCAATTCAAAATTTAGTTTCTTACACTAGCTGCAATAAAGAATATATAACTACATTTATTGGTGTTATTTTAGATCTGTCTGATACATACTGCAACCAAAACAAACTCACTGCTTACTGAAATATACAATATGTTGCCTTATATACACTAATATGGGTACTATTCTCCAATTTATAGACTATTTACACTACAGATTCTGGACATGCCTTTTACCTGGTAAGTATCAACATCGAAGAAAGTCTGGTAATACTCAAATGTCCAGAAGGGTGCAATTCTCTTCTGTCCTGCAAGCAGCTGAAAAATAAAAACATATTTTCTATACAAACCAGACATAGGCCTCACCCCTAAAAATGCATATGAGACTTTTATCCTTGATGTCTGCATACATTTTAAGGGGGAACCACACACAAAAAACAGGCATAGGGTCCCCCAAAAACTGCATATCAGACCATTATCTGAGCGTACAGTCTAAGGGAGGGAGGTGCTTCCCCTTATCCCCCCCTCAACATATAACATATAAGACGTAGGGGACAAGGGACTCTTTACTACAACCGAAGGGCTGTAGGCAACGGGGCTTATCAGAATCTGGAAGTCTCCTTTAACAATAAGGAGGCACCGAAAAACCGCCTCCCCGTGTGAATGAGTAATAACCGCTACTCATTCACATGAGAAAGTGAAGAGTAAATATACTTACATACTTTTTGATCAGTCCTTTATTAAAAAAAATATTAATAATAATAGGTTCAACAACGTAAATCCACTGATAATCAAGTTGTGATGCAGAACAACTTTAGTTATTATGAATAACGCTCAATACCCGCCAAAAGAATCAGCTGGTACCAAATGATACCTCCCAGGCCCCGCTGCTAAAAGGTAAAAAAAAGGGGCTCATTTCTTGGGTGATGTAATTGACCAAATATGACCATAACAATATTTGGTCAATGTCAATGACTGAATAAGGACATATTTAGTCAGTGACATGACCCTTAATCCACCTCTTTGTTTACATGGCCAGAGAATCCCAACAAGTAAATGAATGGGGCTGGGTGATGTCATTGGTTGCTAAGAATGTTTTGGATGTCTGCACCCACTGCTTCCTTAGCAACCATTTACAGCAAGAAAGCTGTCATATATAGTAGTGGTAGAAATACTACTACTTCACACGACGTTCAGCTCCAGCTGAACAAGTAGAAAGTCCAGCATCTGGACAAACACTGTCCAGCCAAAGTTTGGGCAAACACTTTGAACTCATCTCCAATATACACACGTTTTTAAAGTGAAGATTCTCATCAACCTCAGCCTCTGCAAAAAAAAAAAAAAAAGAAAGAAAAAAAAAAAGATGCCTTCTGGTCTTGGAGCTACGACTACTGATATATCTGATCTTGGAGCTACAGTAAAAGATATACAGTATTTGGTCTCTCACACCAAAAATGATGGCTGTTTGTCCTTAAGACTGATCTCTATGTAAAATAAATGCCTTTCCTACACTACCTAAAGATTTAAGTTAAAAAATTACAGGAACGCTGTCATGACAGATATTGTAGGCCAGTGTTTCTCAACCTTTTTTCGGTCAAGGCACCCTTTAAAATTATAGACAGTCCCGAGGCCTCTTTAAAATTATGGGCACCCCATTCTAATATGTGAAAAACTATTCTAATAGTTTTATATAACACAGCAACATCCACACATGTAGGACATCCAACATTAGTGGTGATTTATTCTTCCAAAGCAAATACACTTTTTGCACACTGGTACTGACTAGTATTCCAATGTTTCTCTTCTCCCTCAGTTTTTCCCAATCACTGAGCTAATGTGACCCCAGCACTGATGGAGAGGGGCGAGGGAGGTCAAACTAGGATGCTGTGCAGGAAGCTGACATCATCCTCATCAACTGATGATGTAATTGGTTGTCAGGATGCTGGCAGCTAGAAGGTTGTAATGATGCACAATGAAAACCTGTGCCTTTGTGTAACTAAAAGGCAGGCTTGTTCCACCCGGTGGCTTGTATACAAGTTTTGGGCAATTTTCAGACATTTTGCCAAGGCACCCATGAAGAAACCTCAAGGCAGCCTGGTTGAGAAAGGCTGTTGTAGACAACCATCGCTGACCTTTCCTTCTAAAATTACTAACTTCCTGGGTGTTATATTATTGCAGATAGTTTGATAAACTAGGCCCAGTGTAATCCCCATAGTTTTTCCTGTATTTCACCTCTGTTTTATCAGAATCTTCATTTCCCAATAAGTCCTCCTCTTCTTCTCTGGATTGCCACCCTTTCTTCTTCCCACTGCTGTCTTCAGTATCGCCAATATTCACAGTAGTGGCATCGGGGTTGGCAGGCGGTACATTGGCTGCATCATCAAACTCTGTCAAGTGGCACAAAGCAAAACATAAAAGTCACTTTGCAAACCTCATCGCCAATGGCATAAACAAAATAGAAAATAAGCGGTGGTGAAAGGAATACATGGGTGCCATTGCTGACCATCTTCTGAAAGGGCTAGTTGTCTGGCAGGCTCTGGCTTCAAGGTTTCCTGAATCAGTACAAGAATGCATCAAATGAAGCCATAAGTCCAGATCTGCATACTTGTTGCAATACAGTGACTTATAAAATACTAAAGCCTTGGATACACATAACAGCCAGGCAGGAGGTGACCAAGACAGCTGTCAATGTAAATGTCTCATTGTTTGGTTGTGTCCAGGGTAGATTTGATTTAAATCAAACTGATTTAAATCACGATTTAAATCACTAGTCAGTAAGGCTTGATTTAAATCCTAGTTTTCTACATAAAGACTAATTCTTGCTGGTATAACTTTAATATGCAAGTAGATGAAGATTTTTAGAATAACAATTTTTCATATTAGTTTTTTTTATCCCCAGTTTAATAGGTTAATCATTCATATTTGGACAACTTTTCTGTTGTACTTAGGAAGGAGAAAATAATCATTACCTTAATAATAACAATTTAAATAGATTTATTCAACTGAAACAATAACATTCCAGCATATGTGATTTGCTTCAACAAACATCCATGTTTGTCAACTAATTTGGCTAAACAAAATATATATATTTTAAGAAACTTAGACTGTCAGCCCCTTCCTCCTCACACTTAGTTTCACTTTCTTCTTGTGCAGATCTATTCCACTCCAAAAAATCAGAAAAATATTGTTTCTATTCTATTCACTGAACTTCTTGAAATTTAGCACTGAAGGGGTTGATTCTGTATTCGTAGGTTTGTAGAAGTTAGGATTAAGGTCTTTTTCTTAACTCTGTTCATGTTATAACATTTGTGCTGTGAAGAAGAGGCATGTGATCTCCGCTGAGTCAAATTCAGTTTTGAGAACTGCAAAAGTAAACCAATCATCTGTGATAATATCTTGTAGGCAGAGAAACTGCCCAATAATCTTACAAAAACCTCTGGAAGAGCATGACATTGTGAATGGATTCATGGAATTTATTTACCAAAAAAATTAAACATATACAGCCTTATTCTACATAATTAAAAAACTAATCTTTATTTCATGATGGAATAACCTTTGGATGGTAATATATTTTCCTCAAAAAGCATTTTATTTTAAAAAAATCTGATTTAAATAAAAAAAATCCGATTTAAATAAAAAAAAAAAATCAGATTTTTTTTATTTTTTAAAAAAATCATTGATTTTTATCCACCCTGGTTGTGTCATGTGTAATTATTTTTCATTGAGACAATTCTGCAACAAAATATTTTTCTTAAGCTCCCCTAGAACTGATATACATTTCCATTACTTTCCCAACTTACTCTCCCAACTTCTCCAGATAGCTTCTCGATCTTTAAACTTCTGCTACTTCACAAGAAAGAAGCTTGTGGCAGTTCTGTCAGTGATACGACAAATCGATATAAACAAGTGTACAATCCAAACAGACACGTTCCTGCGTTAAAAATGGCTGTGTGTATAAGTGGGTGCTGCAGCGACTGTCGGCTGGAACCGAACAGAATCAGCAAGGGAGAATGTTACCAGCACACCGAGGATCACCAGTCGAAACGTTTTAATGAACGATCACATAGTTACAGCAAGGCAATGTTTCGAAGTCTCACAGGACCCCTTCATCAGGCATGAGACCACATGCCTGAAGAAGGAGTCCTGCGAGACTCCGAAATGTTGCCTTGCTATAATGATGTGATCGTTCATTAAAACTTTGGACTGGTGATCCTCAGTGTGCTGTTGACATTCTGCCAAATTGATATAAACCTGACACTTACATGTACCTGTTGCAAGTTCTGGCATCTGTCACACCACCGCCAGACAGATTTGTACAGAATATCTACAAAACCTAAGGTGGTATTAAACCCAAAAGCAATCATTTATTATATTGCAGCTTACTAATTCTTAGATGTGACGGCTGCATTCGTTTTCTTTTATTTTCCCCTGGTGATCTGGCCAGTAAGTCTGTTGTTTTTCAACAGAACAAGCTCTCCTGCAAATGTATCAGTTGAGAGTGTTGAGACAAACCATTTACCACTGGCAGAGGTGCTTACAAGGATCAGCTTTTATGTATGTAAAATTTTTATCCCAAAATAAAAAATAAAAATGTTTGCTGTATCTGCCTGTGTAACTGCAGCTTGAGTTGGAGTTTGGCTTCAATTTGTTAGTGTATCTAAATCTCTTAGAACATCTAACACTACCCTCCCTCCCAGACTGATAATGCTGCTGTCCAAAGATGCCCCTGTGTTCCTTCATCCACAATTAGGGCACTATTATACAGGAGGTGTGTCACAGGCCAGATCAACAAGTGAAAACAGAGGAGAAAAAAATAAAAAGTAAAGCAGCCACCACATCCAAGGATTGGAAAGCTGCAATATATTACAGTTTTGGTTTTGGGTTTAACACTTCTTCCAGGCAATATGTTTCCTTAGTATAAAAATGTCCTACAAGCAGCCAAGTGTGAACTTTTTACATTTGTTACCTGTGCAATATTCAGTCTGCCATACTAAAATAGAGAATTAACAAAACTGCTAAAGACGCCAAGCTTAGGATTTACCTTGAAATTTAAGGTCATTGGTGCCCGCCATTCACCCAGTTTTGTGGTGTCAAATTTATGCTGCAAAACACATGAGAAATCATTTAGGAAAGCTTACCAGCCAACATACAAATATATATACAGGTGGTTTGTTTTATGGATTCAAAACAAGAAGTTGTAGATGAGAGACCTGAACCTGACCCACAACCCTACCTAAAACCTGCATTACTGCCTCACCCCCGGTTCACATCTATGCGGTTGTGCAGGCCGCGTTGTGCACGGATACGAGAGCCCATTCATTTGAATGGACTCCCGTGCCCGCAACACACAGGCAAAGGAGGCCCTGCACTTCTTTGGAAAACGCAGCCCGCACGGGAACCTCGGTTCGCAGTACGGTTGCATTTTCCAGGGCGTGCGGCATGCCATTAGAACTGATGGCACCCGCCCATGGGTCCGCAATTCTCTCTGCGGGCGGTGCGGCTGCACGGATTTTCGTGCGGATCCGCAGCGGCACCACCCGCACAGATGTGAACCTAGGGTCAATGTTACAAAATATTACCCAGCTGCAGAGAATGAGAGATTGTCCAGACTAAAGTTCCTAAACTAAAAGGTACTCAAGTAGAAGGTGATATGTATTTATTGACTGGTGATCAGAGACTATCCCAGCATGGAGGGGGCTACATTCTCCTACAGCCAGAGAAGTAACCACAGGGGAATGCAGAAAAAAAAAAAAAACACAGCACACAATCTAAAGTAGTTGAGCATGGCAACCAATCAGTTTCTATCTTTCATTTTCAAAGCTTAACTGAACAAGCTGAAGATAGAAGCTCCAGTTTCTGCCTGTAGTTAGATTTGAGAAAATCCCATTTCATTTCATCCATTTAAAAGATGAAATGAAAAATCTGCACTTCGATTACTTGATCCTGTGAAAAACAAGCAGCTAGCACTAAATTATTGATAATAAAAAACTCAAAACCAAATAGTATATATAACCACTTGAACTGCAGAAGGTTTTATCCCCTTCATGACCTGGCCATTTTTTGCTATTCAGCACTGTTCTATTTTACTGGCAATTGCGCAGTCATGAAACACTGTACCCAAATGAAATGTATATAATTTTTTCACAAAGGTAGAGCTTTCTTTTGGCAGTATTTGATCACCACTGTGTTTTTTGTTATATAAATGAAAAAAAGACCAAAAGGTTTTGAAAAAAAGAAAAATATTTTTTTTTGCTTTCTGCTATAAAACATATCTAATAAAAAAAAAATTTTAAATCAAATTTCGTCATACATTTGGTCAAATGCATTCTGCTCAGCGTCCTTAGTAAAAAGAATCCCAATAAGTGTATATTGATTGGTTAGTGTGAAAGGTATAGTGCCTACCAACAATGGTATGTATTCTGGAATTTTTATTTATATACTAGCCACATCCTGACCGTAATGTACTGCGGCCAGGCGGCAGCTATAGGCAAAGTGACGTACCCGTACGTTGCTCTGGCTGTACCAACACAAGTGGGCGCTGCGCGCTCCCCCACCGCGACTGCTGTGTCTAGCAGACACAGCGGAATAAAGATCCCGGTGACCATGTGATCGCTATGCAATCACATGATCACAATGTAAGCAAAGGTGTTATGAATCAATCTCATTCATAACAGCTCTGCTTCTCTTCCTAGTGAGCTATCATTGGCCCCACAGCTCACATGATACATGGGGCCAATCACAGCACCATATACCATGTGACCAGCTCCAGCCAAACACAGATCACTATCTTGAGCTGTCAAAAACCCAATGATGACAGTGCATGAATGAGTTAGGTTCATGACAGCAAGCTTTGCAGGAGAAATGATCATTATTTCTCCTGCAAAGCAAAGGGTAAAAAAAAAAAAAAAAAAAAAAAAAAAAAACCTAACAAATCGCTGACTCCTCCCCCCCATACCATATTGAGAATTTTTGGGGTTTTTTTTAACTACTTACCAACCGCTTACTCGTATATTACGGGTGGGCAGCAGCTCTTGGCAAAGCAACGTAATCTTGAGTCGCTTCCTATTTTGGGGTGTGTCCCCAAAAACGCAGTGTTAGCAGGATTAGCCCTGTTCGCTGCCAGCACTAGCGTTTAGCCCCTCTGCTGTTCTTCACAGAAGATTTGTACCAATTGATTGTGGGCCAAAGCAATTTATACGCACAACAATACATCACCACCCACCCAAATTCAGCTCTTGCCAGACAATTCGCATAAAAACCTAACACGGTTTCTGAATTTAAAACTTTTTTGGGCCTAACCCTCAACATGGACATTACAAGAATGAATTACGGTCATATTGGTCCACAGACCCGATTCTTCGTATGCCTGTGTTCTCTGCTGTTACATATATGTCCAACATGGACCAGCAATGTACTGGTATGTCGCTGGACTTTGAATAGTTATACTGGGATGATGCCTGCAGCTACAGGCATTATACTGATATTGTTTTTTTCAGCTGACGGTCGGTTTTCATTTAAAGACAATCCTAGTGGCCAATTAGCTGCTGAAATGCTTTTACGAGCAGCGGGAAGGGACATCCGCCCCCCTCCTGCTGCCTTCCACAGTTTTCTTGGGTTCTTCTGTCCCACAGGGAAAGCCAAGAATGCAGCCGGCAGATATAGAGCTGATCAGAGACCAGAATGGCTCCAATCATCTCTATAGTCTAAGAAATCGGAAGCTAAGAGCATTTCATCACTTCAGTTTTGCAGGATATAAACAGCACCATTTGTACATTGGGAAAGCATCTGATCACACCGATCTTGGTGAGATCAGATGATGTAAGGGCAGAGGAGATATCTAGAGTCTGATAGACCCCAGATTTCTCAAAAAAGAATACCTGTCAATGCCTATTGCAGTCAGAGGGGATATTTACATTCGCTGCGATAGCAATAAAAGTGATTAAAAAAAAAAAAAAAAAAAGAAGACAGTGTAAAAATAATTTAAAAAATCAAAATAACGAAGAAAAAGCACCCTTACCCCCCTGCACACAGGCACCTGCGTGCGCAAGCATTGATCCCGTGACGGTATGTACACAACAGTTGCACCATGCATGTGAGGTATCATTGTGAACGTCAGATCGAGGGCAGAAATTCTAGCACTAGAACTCCTGTGTAAATATAAATTGCTGACCTGTAAAGGCTTTTAAAGCATTGCCTATCAATAATAAAAATGTATGTACTTTGTTGCCATTGCACTGGCATGCACAATTTTGAAGCATGTCATGTTTGGTACCCATTTACTCGGCGTAACATCATCTTTTATAATTTATCAAACAATTGGGCAATATATTGTGCTTTTGTGTATTGAAATTCTAAAACGTGTATTTTTCCCAAAACATTTGCGTTCGACAAATCATTGCGCAAACAATGTGTGATGTAAAAAAGTTCAACACTCACGATTTTATTCTCTGCTAAATATATAATGTTTAGGGGTTCAAAGTAATTTTCTAGCGAAAAAACTGTTTTTTCATGTGAACAAAGTGTCAGAAAAGGCTTGATCTTCAAGAGTGGGTGATGTGTGGCATAAGCTTCTATTGATGGCCCTAAAATGCCCGGATAGTAGAAGCAACACCTCCAAATTACCCCTTTTTGGAAAGTAGACACCCCAAGGTATTTGCTAAGAGGCATGGGGAGTATTTTTCAGATCTCATTTGTTTCCACATGTTTTTGGAAAACGAAGAAAGAAAAACAAAAATGTATTTTTTCTGTCAAAACCCTGTGACAAAAATGATATCTGTAAAATACTCGCTATGCCTCATCAAATTCCTTGGGGTGCCTACTTTCCAAAAAGGGGTCATTTGGTGGGGGGGTTTGTACTATCCTGCCATTTTAGAGCCTCCGAAACTGGTAGTGGTAGGTAGGTAGTGGGGAAGTGATATGAGGAAATACGCCCTTTGAAAGCCTGGAGGTGGTCATTGGATTTTGGGGGCATGTATGTAGCTAGGCTGCCAAAATGTCTCTCACATGTGGTATCCCCATACTCAGGAGAAGTAGAAGAATGTGTTTTGGGGTATTATTCCACATATACCAATAGCATGCATGAGCAATATATTGTTAAAGTGACAACTGGACTCAACATGCCTCGCTGCAAATTTCTGGGGGTGTCTACTGTCACAATCATGCCCACAGGTAGAGGTGCGGTTCTCCATTTTACCCCAAACTTCTACATTTTGGTATTGCTCTTAAACTCATATGCCATCACCTGAGGGGGGGGGGGGAAGGTGTAGTATCGTGCATACAAGAGCCAGGCACAGGATCTCACTGTATTAAGAAGTCTTCTGTATCCCCTCATTCCACCCCCTCCCTCAGGAATGCGTTCAGTGTAGCAGTTTAAACAATCCTCTTGCCAAATAAGGTAGTGAAGAAAGCAAAGGAGAATCTCGCTGCAACAACAAAACCGAGTGTGAGACCAGAAATCCCTTTTTAGCTCATCAGACTTGAAACTGCTTAACCCCAGGCATTTATTTGGCAAGTACTTATTTACCTAAACTTCTTTCTGTTATCTGTTTGCTGTGCGGTTGTGCTCTGTATATATATATTGGTTACATCTGCTTTCTGTAAATATTTTTACTGCACCCTTTTAACCTTTTGGTAATAAATCTTACTTTCTAAAAGTGTTGAACTGTTTCTATAGCTCCTGAATGTAACTTACGAATCCCTGCCGCTGAAGAGCGCTACTGTGAGTATTTAACCCTCTGTATAACCGGTCTGTAGAGATAGCGGGATACTGACGGTTAACCAATCATCCTAGTGTATTGCTGAGTTTCCTCTTTCAATGTATAAAAAGGAGGCGGTGGCAGTGTGAAGGGTTAATTACGTAATTAACCTGACCCAGTAACAAACGCTCCCAGACTGCAGGTATATCAATTGTGGTCCAATTAGCTGGAAAATCATTGTGCAGGGTGCAGCTGGGCGTGGCATTGTTACGCACAGGACATCACGGTTTTAGATTGGCTAGTCCTTCGGTCACGAGTTTGGTGAGAAGGTCTGGGGTCTGACGCCGCGCCCGTCACATCTACTTTCCAAAAATTGGTCATTTGGGGGGGGGGGGGGTGGTTGTACTGCCCTGGCATTTTAGCACCTCAAAAAATGTGATAGGCGATAGGCAGTCAAACAGTAAAAGCTACGTAAATTCCACTATATATACGATAGTTTGCCGGCACTATAACTTTTACCCAAACCAATTAATATACATGTATTGAGACTTTTTTTTACCAAAGACATGTAGCAGAATACATTTTGGCTTAAATTTATAACTAACTTTGAGTTTATTGGATATTTTTTTATAACCAAAAGTGAAAAATATCTTTTTTTTTCAAAATTTTCAGTCTTTTTTTTTTAACGCAAAAAGTAAAAACCACAAAAGGTGATAAAATACCACCAAAAGAAAGCTCCATTTGTGTGAAAAAAAGGACATAAATTTTGTTTGGGTACAGCATTGCACGACCGCGCAATTACCAGTTGAAATAGCGTAGTGCCGAACAGCAAAAAATGGCCTGGTCATGACAGGGGGGGGGGGGGGGGGGCAAGTGGCAAGTAATGGCGGTGATCAGCAACTTATAGTGGGACTGTAATAGTGCATCGGGCAATCTGACACAATACAGCGATCACTGCTAATGATATACACTGTCACTGTGCTAATTCTTTGGTGTACTGCAGTGTAACACAGGTAACAGCTCTGGCTCTATGTACATCTAGAATGACATTCCCTTACGGCATTGGCTCTGTGTGCAGCTCCACATGGCACTTCCACTCTCTACAGCTCCCAGCTCCGTCCTACGTGTGTTGCCACAAGTTATGTGGCTTCTTCAGAGCATGCTTACCCCTTTCTCACAGGTTGTTCCCACCTGGGCTCTGCATACCAACCCCCCATTTTTAAAAATATCATCATCAGTGGCAGTTTATTTTTCCCTGTTCTTTGCCATCCCACTGAGGACATCATGCCAGATCTGGTGCATGAGCCGTACGACATCTGGGGAGGCCTGCAACTGAACAATGGTGCATGTATGAGATCAGATGAGTTCAACTAGGAAGGTACTGGTGCCATCCTCTTCCCAGGGTGCACCTGTGAGGCCAGAGTTACAGCACCAGTGCCTCCTGAACACCAGGAAGTGCCAGGAATATAAATACATTTTACAAAAATGACTTCATGATGTCTATGTGTGTACATGTACCAGGCATTACTTTTCTTATAGTTTTTAATAGAATGGAGAGAGATTAGAATACCTGTCAGGTTTTTACTGCTGTCTGTGCTTCCATTAGGGAGGTTCACCTACTCAATTTATCTTGATTACTATCATCATCAAGAGCAAAGGAAAATTCTTCAGGAATTGATGGGAAATCTTCCAATAGGGACTGGTGTCAGTTCTGGTGACAACCAGGCATTTCCTCACTTTGGAGGGGTTTCCTCTCACTTCCTGATTGGACTATGAGACAGGAAGTGAGTAGAGGTAGTTTTGCCTATGAACACGGGTCAGTTTGGGCACCCTGACTGATCTGCAGCTACACAGCCCCATACACAACAAACTGCAATGCTCTATGTGTTCTGACACCTTTCTATCAGAACCAGCATCAACTATTTCAGAAATATGAGCTCCAGTAGCTCTTCTATTGGATCAGACTACAAAGGCCAGCCTTCACTCCCCATGTACATCACGGAGCCTTGACCAGCCATGACCCTGTCACCGGTTGGCCAGTTTTCCTTCCTTGGACCATTTCTGAACACTGTAGACTGGGAACGTTCCACAAGAGTTGCACTTTCGGAGTTGCTGTGCCCTAGCCATCACAATCTGGCCCTGGTTAAAGTCTCTGAAACCCTTAGGCTACGTTCACACTAGCGTTGTGTGCAGGCAGCAGAGAGGCGTTTGGGAAGCGTTTTTACCGCTTCCCAAACGCCTCTGCCAATTCTGCACATTACAGCACATGGTACTGTTCTAACAGGAGCGCTTGCTTGCGGCAAAAGGGACGCCTCTGGTCGAGTCAGGAGGTGTTGAAGCCTCCTATTCTAGTCTATGGTGCTGCTCCGCAAACGCCCGGCCGGCGTTTGCGACGCGGTTGCAGAACAGTAACACCATTCAAACTGCATTATAGGCGTTTTTGGGGCGTTTTTAACGCTCGGCAAATGCCTAGCAACTGCCGCTAAACCGCGCATGCGGCGCTTGTGGAGCGTTTGCCGAGTGTTAAAAAACGCTCCGCAAACGACGGACCAACGCTTGCCAAACGCTATAGGGGCGTTTGGAAAGCATTGGTAAAACAGCCAAGTGTGAACGAGCCCTAACTCTTTTTTTTCTGCTTTCAAAATATCAACTTCAGGGACAGCATGTTCTCTTGCTGCCCAATATATCCCATACACTTTCAGATGTTATTGTAACAAGACAATCAGTGCTGTTCACTTTATCTGCCAGTGGTCATAATGTTATGGCTGATCAGAGATATATATATATATACATACACATATATGGTTGTGCTCAAAAGTTTACATACCCTGGCAGGAATTGTGAAGTTTTGGCATTGCTATTGAAAATATGACTGATCATGCCAAAAAAAATGCTCTTTTATTGAAGGATGATGATCATATGAAGCCATTTATTACCAAATAGTTGTTTGGCTCCTTTTTAAATCATAATTACAGAAATCACCCAAATGGCCCTGATCAAAAGTTTCCATCCCCTGGCATGTTTCTTCTTGGTAAAGACACACAAGGTGACACACACGGGTTAAAATGCCACTTGGAGGTTAATGTCCAAAATTTGAGGCTTTTTAAATTGCAATTAGTGTCAGTGTATAAATAGTCAATGAGTTTGTTAGCTCTTACGTGGAAGCACTGACTAGGCTAGATACTGAGCTACGGGGATCAGAAAAGAATTGTCAAAAGTCCTGCGTAACAAGGTAATGGAACTTTATACAGATGGAAAAGGACATAAAAAGATGTCCAAAGCCTTGAATATGCCAGTCAGTACTGGAAAATGCCCTATTAAGAAGTGGAAAGTTCAGGGAGCTCTTGATACCAAGCCAAGGTCTGGTAGACCAAGAAAGATTGCAGCCACAACTGACAGAAGAATTGTTCGGGATACAAAGGAAACCCACAGGTAACCACAAGAAAAATACAGGCTGCTCTGGAAAACGACAGTGTGGTTGTTGTGAAGGAGCACAATATGATGACACTTGAACAAAGATGAGCTGCATGGTGGAGGTGCCAGACTGCATCAATGACACACATATACATACATATATATAGCATTTAAATCAGAGCCCTCGCTCTTCCTCTCCTCCCAGAGTTATACACACAGCTCCTGAGCATGTCTCTGCAATGAATCAGCACTGAAACTGTACAATACACTGGAAGATCCAGCATCAGCCGTGACCACAAGAACAGTGGAGCTCTCCCGCCCTGCACCCTATACACCCGGGAAGGGGAGGGAGACTGTGTTCCATGCCTGTGTTAGAGGGAGCACAGTCCCCCCCACAGCCCCCATGTACACTCACTCACAGTAGAATCACGTCACCATTCAGCTCCTGTTGTTGCCGGAAGTCTAAGCAGCCCTCTGGTCAGTCAAGTGACAGTCTTCAACCAATGGAAGCGCCCGGTAATGAGACCACGCCTCCCGGGGGGGGGTCTAGCCTGCTGTGTCCTGAAAGAAGCCGGATCTGCGTCATGTGACCTAGTGGTCTGGCTAATGATAGAGGAGCGGAGTATGCAGAGAGAGATTAATATGTCACGTTGTCACGGATATAATAGCCGTCCAGGCTGTGGATCCCTCTCTCTGGGGATGTACCTGGTGTGTGGAATACAACCAATGTGCAAAAAACAAACTATTCTGTATGTAATGGAAACCTTTCCTGAGAGGAGCATGGAGGGAGCCATTGCTGACTTAATGTGCAAATAGTAAGGGCTCGTTCACACTTGGCTGTTTTACCAAACGCCCCTAAGACGTTTGGCAAGCGTTGGTCAGGCGTTTGCGGAACGTTTTTTAACACTCGGCAAACGCATGCGTGGTTTAGCGGTGGTTGCTAGGCGTTTGCCGAGCGTTAATGACGCCCCACAAACGCCTATAATGCAGTTTGGTGTTACTGCTCCACAAACGCCGGCCGGGCGTTTGCGGAGCGGCACCATAGACGAGAATATGAGGCTTCAACGCCTCCTGACTCGACCAGAGATGTCCGTTTTGCTGCGATGCAAACGCTCCCGTTAGAACAGCACCATGTGCTGTAATGTGCAAAATTAGCAGAGGCGTTCGGGAAGCGGTAAAAAAACACTTCCCAAACGCCTCTCTGCCGCCTGCACACAATGCTAGTGTGAACGTAACCTTACTTTGGTTGCTAGGCGTCATGGGTTTGGTTGCTAGGCATCATGGGCCTGCAGAGTCAGGGTAATGCCTCCCCAGAAGCTGCTACAGCCGTCCATTGAGAGGAACGGGAACAGGCAGTTGTGCAGACGGTGTGCGTGAAGCACCCGAATGCGCACTGACGCATGCTCCAAATGCAGATAGTGTGCCGGTGCTTTACTCACACTGATGCAGAATTGTGTACAGCTGCCCCCTCCCTTTCATCCTAAGGGTCATCACCAGTCAATTATGGGACTAGTGTGCCACAACTGCACGCCAAGCGTTTCGCTTTCTGTTGCGGCACTGTCACATTGACTTTAAAGCAAAAATCCGAGGAACTTTTTTTTTTTTCTTGCCTGTGCAGTGGGGTTGCACCAGCACTGCACAGGTAAAATGCTCGTTGTTCTAGGAGAGAGAACGTTGTATAGTCACCTGACCTGCTGATCCTCTCCGCACAAGACCTGTCCTTTCGGTTCCCACCCAGCTCCCCCCGTGGTCCAGCTGTCTTGTAAATGGACTGTTCCTGACATCAGCACACTCAGTGCACACTCCACAGACAGGAACAGTCCAGCACTGGACCGTGGGGGAGTGCGGTTTTCCATAGGATCGACGGGTCAGGTGAGTATGAGCTTCGTCCTCACCTATAGAAAAACCAAGCAGCTAACCCATGCAGTGGGGGCACAGCCACACTGCATGGTAAATAAATTAACTGGAGTTCTGCTTTAAAGTGGTTTTAACGGCTCAAGGTTTTTGTACCGCCATACATTTTATGCATTAAGGCAAAAACCGTCCGTGTGCAGCATCTCCCCCCTTATACTTGCCTGAGCCAATCACAGCCAGTGAGCCAATGAGGAGAGATAGGGGGCCTGAGCCGCAGCTGTGTGTGAATGGAAACACAGAGCAGCGGCTCAGGAGCAAGCATGCATGAGTGCCTGCAGAGCAAGCTGCTTGCTTTGGGCACTTGGCAGGAGGGAGGGGCGAGGGGAGCCGAGAAGAGGAGGATCAGGGCTGCTCTGTGCAAAACCATTACACAGAGCAGATAAGTATGATGTTATTATTTTTGCTGTGTTGTTATTTTTAAAACAATGGCTTTACAATCCTTTTAATGGCCAAGTTTGACAGGCTGAGATGAAAAAGCCAAAACGCTGCATGCCAACTCAGCCCCAGTGTAGGATCGACGAATATGACTGCAGCCTGGCGCCAACCAGGCCACACCTCCACAGGGATTAGTCATTGAGGCCATGTGACCCCCCTGAATGGGGCAAAATTTGGGCTTAGGTGGCATGCAGCGTTTTGACTTTTTCATCCCAGAGTATGTATACAGAGCCGGGACAAGCTCCCTCCTCACCTCCACCCATGAGTGGGAGTCATCAGAGTTGTGGATGGTCATCTGGAGCAGAACTCCCAGTTATATATGAGCACAAGTATGACAAGAGGTGCAGTCTGTCAACGTGGCGTGTCCCGTTAAATTTGCAGTAGCCACGACACAGAGCATTGTGATCATGGCATGTGAACAGCATCCCCAAGCTATTGTTTAACCTTTTGAGGGGGCATTAAAACCATGGCTCAGCTGCCTATTTTAACCAACCACGTTCGCCTGTGTAAAAGCAGTTGTTAAGGCCAGTGTTGCTTGCTCATTATTTGTAATAATACCCCAAGCTTTGCATTCCAGCAATATACAAACTGGCATATACAGTAAGTACAAGCCCAACAACAGATGGAGTCATTTTGGTTTTCAGTCCATGGTTGGTGATTGGTATTTCTTACAGAGTCTTTACAGGAAAGTCATGTTGTGCTAAAATGTAGGTAAGGAGGTTAGCCGCTTCCCGACCACCCTATAGCAGAAATACTGCTACAGGGTGGCACAAGTGCACAAAATCACATATATATATATATATATATATATATATGTTATTTTGCACTTGTGGACTCTACACGCACCGCCATTCATCGCCACAGCTGTCAATCACGGGGTTCCAGCCGGTGATTACTCACTGGTGCCCGGTGATTACCGAGGATCTCTGACAGGGAGAACCGTTTTGTTTACTAACAGTTCTCCTCCCTGTCAGCTTAGGCACACTGGTTTGGATGGCTGTGCACAGCACAGCCATCCAAAGCAGTGTGCTTACAGTGAAGCACACACACACACACAAGACGCAGTAAAACACACCCAGCACACAGTTAACCCTTTAATTGCCCCTCATGTTTACTCCTTCCTGCCCAGTGCCATTAGTACAGTGTCAGTGCTTTTTGTTTAGCACTGATCACTGTATTGTCACTGGGGATGTCATTGACACCAAGTCAGTTACCCCCAGTGTCAAAATGCCCGCTGCAGTCCCGCTATAAGTTGCTGATTGCCGCCATTACTAGTAAAAATTAAAAAACAAAATCCTAGTATCTATACCGCCATTTGTAAACGCTATAACTTTCACGTAAACCAATTAATTTACACGTATTGGGATTTTTTTTAGCAAAGACATGTCGCAGAATACATACAAGTTATGACGAAATTTGATTTTTACATTTTTTTACTGGACATGTTTAATAGCAAAAAGTCAAAAATATTTTTTTTTTCAAAATTGTCGGTCTTTTTTTTATAGTGCAAAAAATTAAAAATCAAATACCACCGAAAGAAAGCTCAATTCGTGGGGAAAAAAGAGCATAAATTTAATTTGGGTGCAGCGTTGCATGACCGCGCAATTGTCAGTTAAAGTAACGCAGAGCTGTAACGCAAACAATGGCCTGGCCAGGAAGGGGGGAACACCTCAACCTAGGAAGGTCCAATTTTGTGGCTCACATAACCCATACTGTATGTGCAGCAATATAGAGAGTGGGCTGGGCTTTAACGCCCACACATTGCACATATGTATCCATGGATGGACAAGGTTTCTGTCCTGAGAGCATGCTCACTGCGTGCTCCCAGCATAGCGACCGAGGTTTCATAGACAACTCCTGATCTTTAATAATGATCAAGAGCTCACGGGATCAGCTCCCATGCATGTGAATACTGTGACAACCAATCACAGTGGTCACGTGATTGGGCAGTTCTTCTCACCCCTGGCCATAAAGAGTTTGTTAACGGGACACCAGTGTTGGGTGGGAAGGGACTAACCCCCACCAAGGGGAAATAACAGCCCCAGAAGAGGGGCAGAAACATCCATGGTGCATGTTAACTTCTGGATGTGCATTCGCTGTGCTTCCTCTGTTCCCTAGGGGATACCCCTAGACCCCAGGATTGACCCCTTCCAAGAGCAAGTAAATGGTTGCCCCCTCCCTGATGGACTTATTTTAGGGGTCTACCAGAACCCTAACCAATCCACCATTGTGTAATAAATATAAATAAAAATAGGAACCACACCACACTTAGTCAAACTATTGGCAGTGATATGTAATTGGACTATGACCTAATAAAGGCAATGACTTCAATAAAATTCCATCCCGATTCCCCAAAGTTCCCAGGGCTTGGTCCAGCATGAGAAATCTGACTATGTTCCTCCTTCCTCTAACCTGCTAGTTTTTTTTTCTGTTAATTCAAGCAAAAACAAACACCAAAGTGAACTAAAAAGTGCACAATGTCATGCCGTATGGACCCCTCCCAATGAGGAAGGACTCTTTTCTGACCCCTCAGAACACAAGACTCCTAATGGGGTAAGGTACACTCAGGACCACCTAGCCAAAAGGCTCAACAGACCCCTTTTTTGTCGATCTGCCAAAGCCAAGCACCGAGTACTAGGTTAAGGGCTCATACAAAAAGAGCCCCCCCTCCAAGGCAGGGGAGGAAGGAACCTAAGGTCCACACATCCTCCCCCTAGACTTCAGGGTAGGCCCAAAGGTCCACATCACACAACCTGAAAGTGGAAAAACATATACATAAGGTGCAGTGACACTCCAATGGAGTTGTGGGAAAAAAATAAAAGAGGTGCCAGTATACAGTATATACAATGGCTATGCCTTGCTGCCTGAATTGCCAGCCTTGGGTCAGATGCTGTGGAACATCTGCAAACATACGTAGAGAGGAACCCCTAAACCATGTTCACTGGAGAACGGGCGACCACCTACTTCACCCCCATGGAAAGCAAGTGGGTGGGACATACTGCCCACCTTGCCAGCAAACTCCTGGCCATTGGGGTGGCCCTTTAGCATCAGGTTACAGTGGCTGAAGGTTAGCATTTTGGGGGGGGGGGCCCTCTTAAAACACCCCTCAATCCTGAAATGGCATTCAGTGGATTTCTATAGACTTTTATGAGGATTCACTTACCATTTGAAACAAAAAAAGCCAGTCCACACAGTCCTAAAGCACTTTCCCAGTGAACACCAGATGCTGGGTGGGCCTTATTTGATAAAATGATCACATGAGCATATCTTTTTTGCAATTTTCATCAGGTGAATTTTTATTAATTATTAAAAATGGGTGAAGCTCTGATAAATAGAGTGAATGTGAACAATCAAATTTTAGCTGAAAAATGGGCAAATCATGGGCAAAAAGACCGCTAAAGATACTATTCAACACTAATGCTGTACTACAGCTTCTTAGGTCCACCTCCTCAATGCAGAGATTCTGATTCATTCATACAAGTTGTTATGAATGGAGGAGCTGGGTGGAAAGGGTAGGCATATTCAGGAACTCTTGTTGGGAGCCCTTAGTTTTATTAGCTCATCCACAACAGAAGACTATGGCGGTGGGGAAGGGGGGGGGATGGTAATGGACAGAGGAGGATTCCAACTAAAAGAAGAGGCATCAGCACAAGGGACATATATTTCTGACTATAAAGTTATTTCCCTTGTGCTGATTTTTTTTGTCTTTTTTTTTTGGTTGCACTTAGGCTTTAACCACTTGAGCTCCAGAAGGTTTTACCCCTTTCATGACCAGAGCATTATTTTGCTATTCAGCACTGTACTATAACTGGTAATTGTGTGGTCATGCAACACTGTACCTCAAATATCTTCATAAATTTAGGCCAAAATGTACTCTACTACATATCTTTGGTAAAAAAAATCTTAATAAGTGTACAATAACTAGTTTGTGTGAAAATTATAGTATCTACAAGCTATAGCATATAATACTATATATGAAAATGTATCAATCGTGATGTATTGACAGCCTATCTATTTCTTGAGGCCCTTAAAATGCCATATGACCCGTTTTTGTAATTTAGACAGTTCGAGGTATTTAGTAAGAGGCATAGTTTTTTTAAGTTGTAGCTTTTTGGCACATTTTTTTGAAAATGAATAAAAAAAACATTTTTTCCATACTGTCACCAATGCAGTACAGCATCATCATATAACTGGTGTGGCGGTGATCAGGGACACTAACTGGTGACAGTACGTTACAAAAGAAAAACAAATTTTTTATTCAAAGTATTAAACTTTCTTTTTTTTAAGACTTTTTTCTTGCTATTTTTTTTCCTGTCATCAGATTAGCTCAGTGTTACCACAATGACACTGTACTACTAGGGGGGGGGGGGAATCTGATATTTTTGAGTTTTATTTCTTTTTTTACATTGTTGTATACACAGTGAAGCTTACTGTATAAGCAATAGTTTTAGCTGTCATTAGTGGGTTAACCAGTCATAAATGGCTTGCCTTTGGTTGTGATCTGTGATTGGCTGCAGTTAATCACATGGTACAGGTAGCCAGGTACCATATGATTGCATTGGCCAATCACAGATCACAACAGCAAGCAAGCTGTTCATGAATGGAAAGCCATTCATGACAGGTTGTTTACTTTGTCATCATGTGATCGCCATGACCAATCATAGCGATCACATGATACCAAGCTACCAATTTCCGGTAACTGTAATCCCGTGTCCACAGGAGGGGTGCGCTGTGCGCTCCTAACCCAGGGTAGGCTCAATCACGTACAGGTACGTGATGCTGCCTGCATGTGCTGCCCCACCGCAGTATATTTACTGTGGCAGGTTGGCAAATCAGGTGGTTAACTAAGTAAATTTTCATAAAGATCTATACATCAAACCAAAAAGAGGAACAAATGAGAAGTAACATAGGACAGAGGGGTTTGGTTCCAAAAGAGGGACAGTTGGGAGTATATGCATGTTTCAATGTTATATAAGGAAGGCTGCACTTTGACATAAATAAATGTTTATAGGACATTCCTTCGTCACATGTTTCATAGAGCAGATAGCGTGTCTGTGGAAGGGAAACACCTATCTGTTTTTGCTGCCAGCAAATCGTTCCCCTAGGGGACAGTCCCCATGAAGCAGGTTGGGCTACTAGGAGTAATAAAGAGCCCAGCGTGAGCAATGAGTTGCACACTTGCAGGTTGGGTTTATTCAGCATCGCAGTCTGTCCAGATGATAAAACACATCGTTCGTTATGTGCAGAAGGCTCTGATCTTCTGTTCTCTCTTTCTGTATGTGGCAGTAGGCAGACTCCTCATGATCCTCTTTCCACAGACCATGGCATCGGTGCTGAAATCTCGCTTTGAGATGACCGGTGCTCGTGTGCCAAAGTTTCAGTACGAAGACTGGGGACCCACCGTCTTCACCTTCAAGTTCTTGTGGTCTGTGCTGCAAATTATGTGGCTTCGCCTGGAAGATGAGGCATTTTTGGGAGATACTGCACCCAACACACCAGTGGTGGACCTGGATGGTGAATTGCACCACATATGGGATTATATGAAAGGTATGTACTGTGGATGTCTTCTTTATTCATTGCTGGCATGCTCAGGAGGTGTGAAAACCTGTACAGGACACTGGCTATTAAAATAATAACCCCAAACCAAAAGGTTTATATTGCAGATTACCAATTCTTAGGTGTCACGGCCGCATTCATTATTATGCTTTTTTTCACCTGGTGATCCTGCCAGTTAATCTGTTTTTTTTTTTCAACTTCCCACAACAGACCAAGCTGTCCAGCAATAATGTCAGCATGTTGAGACAGATGATTTGACACTGACAGGGGTGCTTATAATGGTCAGCTTTGATTTATATTCAGTATTTAAAACCTTTAACCCTAAAGGAAAAGAAAACTGTTGTAACTGCTCAAAACATATTATCTGGAGTTCAGCTTTAATTTGTTACTGCAATATTATTATTATTATACAGTGTTTATATAGCGCCAAAAAGTATGCTCAGCACTGTACAATATAGTGGGGGACAGTGCATGAGACAATACAGTAACAAAACAATACACGAGCGGTTCGAGGACCCTGCTCTTTCGAGCTTACAATCTAGTAGGTAGGGGATAGTGATACAGGAGGAAGTGGCTGTGGAGGATGGAGTGGTGGGAGGAGTGGAGGAGATTGGCTGTTAGGTGAGGGAGGTGTAGGCTTCCCTGAAGAGGTGGGTTTTCAGGGTGCGCCTAAAGATGAGGAGGGTAGGTGACAGTCTGATGGATTGGGGTAGTGAGTTCCAGAGGATGGGGAAGTCCTGGAGAAGTCCTGCAGTCGGGCATGGGAGGAGGAGACCAGGGAGCTAGAAAGTAGGAGGTCTTGTGAGGAGCGAAGAGTACGGGTTGGGTAGTATTTGGATATCAGGTCGGTGAGGTAGTTTGGGGCAGTGTTATGAATAGCTTTGTACGTCAATGTTAGTAGTTTGAATTTAATGCGTTGGGCAATTGGAAGCCATTGGAGGGAATGACAGAGGGGGGAGGCAGATGCGGAGCGGTTGGTAAGGTGGATGAGTCTGGCTGCTGAGTTAAGGATAAAATAAATCTGCATCTAACACTATCTTCTCCCCAGACCTACAATGTTGCTATCCAAAGATGTCCAAATGTTGCTATCCACTCTAAAACAGGTGGTGTGTTGCTGGCCATATCACAAAGTGAAAAAAAGGCAAAAAAAGCCTTAAAAAGAAAGCTAATGCAGCTACTAGATTTAAGGATTGGTAGGCTGTAATATATTAAATTGTTCTTTTGGGTTTAATACCGCTCTAATTATTAAGGGCAGCAGCGCATTAGGCATGTGGGGAGTAGTTGTTTGCATTTAACCACTTGCCGACCGCCCTATAGCAGAGATACTGCTACAGGGCGGCAGTGGTGCGCAAAATCGCATATATACCCGCCACTCACGGCCGTGGCTGTCAATCACCGGACCTGGCCGGTAATTACTCGCCGACGCCCCGTGATTTCCGAGGATCTCCAACAGGGAGGAGGACTGTTTTGCTTACTAACAGTCCTCCTCCCTGTCGGCTCGGGCACACTGCTGTGGATGGTTGTGCACAGCACAACCATCCACAGCAGTGTGATTACAGTGAATCACACACATCCCGCCCCCTAGTAAAACATTCCCAGCACACAGTTAACCCTTTGATCACCCCTCATGTTAACCCCTTCCTGCCTAGTGCCATTAGTACAGTGTCAGTGCTTTTTTTTTTAGCACTGATCACTGTATTGGTGTCACTGGGGATGCCAGTGACACCAAGTCAGTTCCCCCCAGTGTCAGAATGTCCACCGCAGACCCTCTATAAGTCGCTGATCACCGCCATTACTAGTAAAAATGAAAAAAAATTAAATAAAAATCCCAATATATATACCGCCATTTGTAAACGCTATGACTGTCACCCAAACCAATTCATTTACACGTATTAGGATTTTTTTTAGCAAAGACATGTAGCAGAATACATTCTGGCATAAATTTATATCGAAATTTGATTTTTAAAATTTTTTTACAGGACATGTGTAATAGCAAAAAATTAAAAATAGTTTTTTTCTCAAAATTGTCAGTCTTTTTTTTGTTATAGCACAAAAAATAAAAAACACACAGGCAATCAAATACCACAGAAAGAAAGTTCAATTCATAGGAAAAAAAGGACGTAATTTGCGTGCAGCTTTGCATGACCGCACAATCACCAGTTAAAGTAACGTAGCGCCGTAACTCAAAAAATGGCCTGGTCAGGAAAGGGGGTAAATCCTCAGGAGGGCAAGTGGTTGTATTAATGTATTTATTTTATTTTAATTTATTTATTACAGGTATTTAGTGCTGACAATTTATGTGGTATTTTTACATATATTGTAAATCCACTTAGGCTCCTGCGCACGAGAAGCTTACAATCTAAGAGCCCTATCTATATATAGACCAATCTAGACTGGAGCAAAGTTAACCTTCCAGCATGCATAATATAACCTCCTTATATCTAGAATAATAACTGGACTTGAGTCTAGTGATCAGTAAAGCAGTTAAAACAGCAAAGCGCCATATATGCAACCCATTAATTCTGAATGGTTGCTATGGTTTATTGCCTTAAATAGAACAGAGGTAACCGGTGTTTGTACCTTAAGTCTTTGAAGCGGAAAGAAAAAAGTGCTGAGGGTTATTGGGCTTTGCATTATTGAATATGCCTCTTGGTATCAATATCTGATGTGCTACAAGAAGAGCTCTATCACTTTACTTTTTTAAATGTGCCTTAAATAGGTGGATTAACAAGTTCAGGAGCAATAAGTGGTCTTATTTGGCAATTAATGCCTCTGGTAACCTGCAAATGTTTGCTACATATTTTAAAATAAATCCTTCTGTTGTATACATCATGATATATATACATTTAGAAATTCTATATAAAGATGACTGTAATAAATAAATACATACAGTGCCTTGAAAAAGTAATTTTCCACATTTTGTCATGTTACAACCAAAAAATGTAAATGTATTTTATTGAGATTTTATGTGATAGACCAGCAATGGGCAAACTACGGCCCGGCGGACCTTTTAATCCGGCCCGCGGAGCTAGGCTCCTCTCACAGTCCGCCCTGAAGATCGGTGTAGCATGAAAATCTGTCTCCTATGAGGATCTGTCCCCCTCGACGTATCTGCGCATGTGCCGGAGATCGCCGATCGGCTGCTAATGCCTGAAACTGGCACATGCGCAGATATGTCGAGGGGGACAGATCCTCATAGGAGACAGATTTTCATGCTACACCGGAACGGCACGGGAACGCGGCGAGAGGAACGCGCGGTGCAAAGGTAAGTGAATTGACACAGGGGGGACTTGGGGACTTAATATGGGGGATGAATTAATATGGGGAATTAATTACTATAGGGTGGATGAATTACTATATGGGGGATTAATTACTATAGGGGGGATGAATTACTATATGGGGGATGAATTACTGTAGGGGGGATGAATTACTATATGGGGGATGAATTACTATATGGGGGATGAATTACTATGGGGGATTAATTACTATAGGGGGGATGAATTACTATATGGGGGATGAATTACTATGGGGGATGAAATACTATGGGGGATGAATTACTATATGAGGGATGAATTACTATATGGGGGATGAATTACTATATGGGGGATGAATTACTATGGGGGATGAATTACTATGGGGGATGAATTACTATGGGGGGTGAATTACTATATGGGGGAATATTACTATACTTACTATGGATGACACATACACATCATTCATCTACTCTTGGTCTGGCCCCCGGGTCCAATATATGAACCCATTGCGGCTCTCAAGTCAAAAAGTTTGCCCACCCCTGTGATAGACCAACAAAAAGTT
Organism: Staurois parvus; assembly: GCF_062004578.1. Classification (NCBI taxonomy): domain Eukaryota; kingdom Metazoa; phylum Chordata; class Amphibia; order Anura; family Ranidae; genus Staurois; species Staurois parvus. The sequence continues at coordinate 2,672,443 of NW_028320549.1, forward strand.
ACATAATTGTGAAGTGGAAGGAAAATGATAAATGGTTTTCAAAGTTTTTTACAAATAAAAATCTGAAAAGTGTGGAGTATATTTGTATTCAGCCTCCCTGAGTCAATACTTTGTAGAACCACCTTTTGCTGCAATTCCAGCTGCAAATCATTTTGGGGATGTTGCTACCAGCTTTGCACATCTAGAGAGGGACATTTGTGACCATTTTTCTTTACAAAATAGCTCAAGCTCTGTCAGATTGGATGGAGAGAGTATGCGAACAGCAATTTTCAAGTCTTGCCACAGATTCTCAATTGGATTTAGGTCTGGACTTTGACTGGGCCATTCTAACACATGAATATGCTTTGATCTAAACCATTCCATTGTAGCTCTGGCTGTATGTTTAGGATCGTTGTGCTGCTGGAAGGTGAACCTCCGCCCCAGTCTCAAGTCTTTTGCAGACTCTTTACAGGTTTTCTTCTAAGATTGCCCTGTATTTGGCTCCATCCCTCTTCCCATCAACTCTGACCAGCTTCCCTGTCCCTGCTGAAGAAAAGCATTTCCACAACATGATGTTGCCACCACCATGTTTCACGGTGGGCACGGTGTGTTCAGGGTGATGTGCAGTGTTAGTTATCTGCCATTTTGCTTTTAGGCCAAAAAGTTCCATTTTGGTCTCATCTGACCAAAGCACCTTCTTCCACATGTTTGCTGAGTTCCCCACATGGCTTCTCACAAACTGCAAACAGGACTTCTTATGGCTTTCTTTCAACAATGGCTTTCTCCTTGCCACTCTTCCATGAAGGCCAGATTTGTGGAGTGCACGACTAATAGTTGCCCTGTGGACAGATTCTCCCAGCTGAGCTGTGGATCTCTGCAGCTCCTCAAGAGTTACCATAGGCCTTTTGGCTACTTATCTGATTAATGCTCTTTGCCCGGCCTGTCAGTTTAGGTGGACAGCCATGTCTTGGTAGGTTTGCAGTTGTGCCATACTCTTTCCATTTTCGTGTGATAGATTGAACAGTACTCCGTGAGATGTTCAAAGTTTGGGACCTGCTTTAATTTTCACAACTTTACCCCTGACCTGTCTGGTGTGTTCCTTGGCCTTCATGATGCTGTTCGTTCACTAATGTTCTCTAACAAACCTCTGAGGGCTTCATAGAACAGCTTTATTTATACTGAGATTAAATTGCACTCCGGTGGACTCTATTTACTAATTAGGTGACTTCTGAAGGCAATTGGTTAGGGGTATCAGAGTAATGGGGGCTGAATACAAATGCACGTCGCACTTTTCAGATATTTATTTGTAAAACATTTTGAAAACCATTTATCATTTTCCTTCTACTTCACAATTATGTGCCACTTTGTGTTGGTTTATCAGATAAAATCCTAGTAAAATACATTTACGGTTTTGGTTGTAACATGACAAAATGTGGACAATTTCAAGGGGCATGAATACTTTTTCAAGGCACTGTATATATATATATATATATATATATATATATATATACAGTTGTGTTCAAAATAATTGAAAGAAATCTTGCGAGCCAAAGGATAAACAAAAATTTCTAATGTTGGATCGCAAACCTCTAGCACATAACTACCAATGTGAAAAACGTGAAATGAAAATATATATATAGTGTTGCGCTCTCAACCCTTCAATCAATATATATAAAAATAATTATTAATGTGTATTAATAAACATAAATACTTATACTTTTGAATCTTCTGAATCAACTCAGATAAACCATGTGCATAGGGCAGTGATAAATAAACAAGAATATAAAAAATATAAAAATAATATATGTATATATATATAATTATATATAATATATGTGAAATTAATGTCCCAAAAAGTGACTTTGTGCTGGAAAAATCTTCAATAGCATTAAATCGGTGACTGCTTGTGACTCCTCCCTCAAGTGAAGATATGCGCTCACCTCATAGGTAGCCTGCAATTAGGCTATTAAAGCTTGCGGTTCACCTCCTTTGGAACCTGCTTGTTAAGAACTCCTGTTACAAGATATCCATGGAATGCGACATACAGTATACTATGGAATAAATCTCCTCTCATAGGGTGCGATTCCTCTATTTTTTCGTCTCCATGCAGTTCTCCATATACAAAAAAGATCTTGACATGGTGCTTTATCGTTTTAAAAGCTTGACTTTTATTTGCTATAAGGTATGGCACTCACATGTATTCGGATAGTAGTAGTACAAATGTGATCCCAGACTGCCGCTGACTGCCGGAGCTGTGCGCTCGTGGTCCGGCAAACGGACTGACTCCCTCCGAGTGACGTTAACAGTCCCACCCCTACGCGTTACGCCACTGGTCACGTGGCTTCATCAGGGGGATTTGATTCAAATCAATCAAATCCCCCTGATGAAGCCACGTGACCAGTGGCGTAACGCGTAGGGGTGGGACTGTTAACGTCACTCGGAGGGAGTCAGTCCGTTTGCCGGACCACGAGCGCACAGCTCCGGCAGTCAGCGGCAGTCTGGGATCACATTTGTACTACTACTATCCGAATACATGTGAGTGCCATACCTTATAGCAAATAAAAGTCAAGCTTTTAAAACGATAAAGCACCATGTCAAGATCTTTTTTGTATATGGAGAACTGCATGGAGACGAAAAAATAGAGGAATCGCACCCTATGAGAGGAGATTTATTCCATAGTATATGTCGCATTCCATGGATATCTTGTAACAGGAGTTCTTAACAAGCAGGTTCCAAAGGAGGTGAACCGCAAGCTTTAATAGCCTAATTGCAGGCTACCTATGAGGTGAGCGCATATCTTCACTTGAGGGAGGAGTCACAAGCAGTCACCGATTTAATGCTATTGAAGATTTTTCCAGCACAAAGTCACTTTTTGGGACATTAATTTCACATATATTATATATAATTATATATATATACATATATTATTTTTATATTTTTTATATTCTTGTTTATTTATCACTGCCCTATGCACATGGTTTATCTGAGTTGATTCAGAAGATTCAAAAGTATAAGTATTTATGTTTATTAATACACATTAATAATTCTTTTTATATATATTGATTGAAGGGTTGAGAGCGCAACACTATATATATATTTTCATTTGTGTTCAAAATAATAGCAGTCAGTCATCACTAACCTGATCAATCACTGTTTTTGGGAGAAATTATATTTCTACATGGCAAATAATTTACTAGCAGGTATAGTAGAGTAATAGAAATCCAACAGACCCAACAGTCATGACATGCATGCTGCTGATTCTGTGTAATTGAATCACTAATTGAAATGGGCATGTTCAAAATAATAGCAGTGTGGAGTTCTATTAGTGAGGTCATTCATTCTTTGAAAAAACAGATGGCAATTATTGCCCTTATTTAAGGAAGGAAGGCAGCAAATGTTGTACATGCTGGTTACAGTGCATTTCTCTCTGAAATTCTGAGGAAAATGGGTCGTTCCAGACATTGTTCAGAAGAACAGCGTACCTTGATTAAAAAGTTGATTGGAGAGGGGAAAACATATAAAGAAGTGCAGAAAATGATAGGCTGCTCAGCTAAAATGACCGCAAATGCTTTAAAATGACAACCAAAACCTGAAAGACGTGGAAGAAAGCGAAAAACTACCATTCGAATGGATAGAAGAATGTTTCTCATACTACGGTGTTGGGCCTATTTATCGCATACCAGGGATCATGAATCAGTTTGAATACATCAGAATACTTGAAGAGGTCATGCTGTCTTATGCTGAAGAGGAATTGCCCTTGAAATGGGTGTTCCAACAAGACAACGACCCCAAACACACCAGTAAACGTTCAACATCTTGGTTCCAGACCAACAAGATTGATGTTATGGAGTCGCCAGCCCAATCCCCGGATTTTAAGCCAATAGAAAACTTGTGGGGTGACAGCAAAAATGCCGTTTCTGAGGCAAAACCAAGAAATAGAGAAGAACTGTGGAATGTAGTCCAATCATCCTGGGCTGGAATACCTGTTCACAGGTGCCAGAAGTTGGTTGACTCCATGCAACACAGATGTACAGCAGTTCTCAGAAACAGTGCTTATACAACTAAATATTCATTAAGTGATTCAAAGGAAAGCAAAATCTTCAAACATTTTTCAGTTTATATAGTGAATGTTTGAGTTTGTAAAGAAGAATACAAACACTGCTATTTTTGAACAGTCTAATATTCACTTTTCTTCAAATTTTTAGAGGAACAACACAAATTTGATATGTTTTTCTTCATGTTTTGATTTGGAATAGAATGTGTAGTGTTCCCAATGCATTTGTGTGTATGGAAATAAAAGCTATTAGAAGGATTTTGAGCTTTATTCACTTTTTTCAACACACTGCTATTATTTTGAACACAACTGTATGTATATATATATATACAGTCAGGTCCATAAATATTGGGACATCAACACAATTCTAACATTTTTGGCTCTATACACCACCACAATGGATTTGAAATGAAACAAACAAGATGTGCTTTAACTGCAGACTATCATCTTTAATTTGAGAGTATTTACATCCAAATCAGGTGAACGGTGTAGGAATTACAACAGTTTGCATATATGCCTCCCACTTGTTAAGGGACCAAAAGTAATGGGACAGAATAATAATCATAAATCAAACTTTCACTTTTTAATACTTGGTTGCAAATCCTTTGCAGTCAATTACAGCCTTAAGTCTGGAACGCATAGACATCACCAGACACTGGGTTTCATCCCTGGTGATGCTCTGCCAGGCCTCTACTGCAACTGTCTTCAGTTCCTGCTTGTTCTTGGAGCATTTTCCCTTCAGTTTTGTCTTCAGCAAGTGAAATGCATGCTTAATCGGATTCAGGTCAGGTGATTGACTTGGCCATTGCATAACATTCCACTTCTTTCCCTTAAAAAAAACTCTTTGGTTGCTTTTGCAGTATGCTTTGGGTCATTGTCCATCTGCACTGTGAAGCGGCGTCCAATGAGTTGTGAAGCATTTGGCTGAATATGAGCAGATAATATTGCCTGAAACACTTCAGAATTCATTCTGCTGCTTTTGTCAGCAGTCACATCATCAATAAATACAAGAGAACCAGTTCCATTGGCAGCCATACATGCCCACGCCATGACACTACCACCACCATGCTTCACTGATGAGATGGTATGTTTAGGATCATGAGCAGATCCTTTCCTTCTCCATACTCTTCTCTTCCCATCACTCTGGTACAAGTTGATCTTGGTCTCATCTGTCCATAGGATGTTGTTCCAGAACTGTGAAGGCTTTTTTAGATGTCGTTTGGCAAACTCTAATCTGGCCTTCCTATTTTTGAGGCTCACCAATGGTTTACATCTTGTGGTGAACCCTCTGTATTCACTCTGGTGAAGTCTTCTCTTGATTGTTGACTTTGACACACATACACCTACCTCATGGAGAGTGTTCTTGATCTGGCCAACCGTTGTGAAGGGTGTTTTCTTCACCAGGGAAAGAATTCTTCGGTCATCCACCACAGTTGTTTTCCGTGGTCTTCCGGGTCTTTTGGTGTTGCTGAGCTCACTGCTGCGTTCCTTCTTTTTAAGAATGTTCCAAACAGTTGTTTTGGCCACGCCTAATGTTTTTGCTATCTCTCTGATGGGTTTGTTTTGTTTTTTCAGCCTAATGATGGCTTGCTTCACTGATAGTGACAGCCCTTTGGATCTCATCTTGAGAGTTGACAGCAACAGATTCCAAATGCAAATAGCACACTTGAAATGAACTCTGGACCTTTTATCTGCTCATTGTAATTGGGATAATGAGGGAATAACACACACCTGGCCATGGAACAGTTGAGAAGCCAATTGTCCCATTACTTTTGGTAGCTTAAAAAGTGGGAGGCACATATGCAAACTGTTGTAATTCCTACACCGTTTGCATTCTCCTCACCCCAAGCCGATTCTTCAGTCGACTGTCATGTGCTGGTGCCGCCATCTGGACTAAGGGAAACCAGCAGAAAAGCCTTGTGGCTTCACAGCCGGTTTCTTGACTATGGGAAAGCAGCAGAGAAGCTGGTCTCTTACTGCGCATGCACGAAGCACGCTGCGCTTTGTGAATGGGCCGCATTCCTCTGGGTCCTTGGAAGTGTCCCAGAGGGCTGCGGGGGTAGGCGCACTTTTGACTCAGTTCGCTGTGGCAAACTGAGCTAGAAGTGTAATCGGGTGCCTGTTAAAACCATCTACCCGCTACCCCCCCCCCCCCCAAAGGTGGCCAAATGTGGCAGCAGAGGGGATGGGACACGTAAGCGGAGCTTCCACTTTTGGTTGGAACTCCGCTTTGAGTTCCTCTCAGTTGTGCTTATACAGAAAATGTGTTTAATGATAATATTTAAAAATAACAAATCACTGTAGGACATGTCTGCAGGAATATTGTAATAAAATATATTTTATAGAACATTATCAGTTTATTTCTACCTGCTGTATCATAGTAAGCAGTGATGCTGTTTTGGTTTCTGCAGGTCAGCGACCGTTGGTTCTCACATTCGGAAGCTGTACATGACCCCCGTTCCTGTTCAAGCTCAGTGAGTTTAATAAGCTTGTCCAGGATTTCAGTTCTGTGGCTGATTTTTTGATTATCTACATTGATGAGGCCCATGCAGAAGGTACAGTATATCTCTATTACTCTTACAGGTGTCCATATATTGATATCTACAATGTTCTGCTATACGTGACTGCGATATGTCCCAGTATACAGTGTCTCCAAACTTTTAAAATATGTATACTCCTATATAAAATGCCATTGTTTACCAACTCCCTTATCTTGAGTATGCTCTGCCATGTGTGCACTAGGCTAAGTTGACACGTGCACCAAGAATGGACATTTGATCTGCATTTTTAAAGCCTCATGAGCGTCTGCCATTGCTCTTTACCAATTATGTCCATTATAGATGACAGTGTAGTTCATGTGGTTGTGTTGGCATTTCACCAAACTTTATCCAGCATGCAGTGTTTGGCTGACTTCACCACTCCCCAAATGCCTCCATCCATGTCAATGTACATGTGCCACAAAGGAGCCTAGGGCTTTAAGGACTCATGTATACGGGGCGTTTGGAAAACTCTTCTGAACGATGGAAACTGACTGCTGGAAAACGTAGGTTAAAAAACGTCAATTTAGCCGCATTTGCATACCACGTTTATGCGCGTTTAGAAGCGTTTTTAAAAGATCTCCTCAGGAGACCTTCCCAAATGCCCAGAATGCACTGAAAAACAGTCAAAAATTAACTATTTCAGACATTTTTAGAGGAATAGAGAGAGCAGAAGCAGAGAGAGCAGTATGTGTTGAGATTACCTGTCTTTTCTGGTTGTTTTCACTATGGATCCCATCATGAGCATAATGCAGCCAGGGGCGGACTGACCATTTGGAAACTCAGGCACTGCCCGAGGGCCCGGGGTCAGTAGGGGGCCCCATGAAATGCCCCTGGTACCTTTTTCATAGGCTTTTTTGAGTTTGGGCAAGGACACAGGGGCCCCATGATCCCCTATTGCCCAGAGACCCCTTGAGTTGTCAGTCCGCCTCTGAATGCAGCACGTTCTACCATTTTTTCCTTCACATGAAACCTGGAACTGACTGCGCTGGTGTACTGGGTCCATTTGAATACATGGAAAACACTTTGCATACATTTCTGATGATGGAAAAAGGCTCTGGAGAGCATATGGACATGGTATAGTTAAAAAAACGCTTATAAACGCAGTTAACCACATTTACACGCGTTTGAAACACTGATAAAATCTACTCCTGAATGCAAGTTTGGTGTGTTAAAAAAACCGACTGCAAACTCAACTGTAAACTACTGTAAACGACTATGTGTACATGGACACATAGGAAAACATTAGGGAGAGTTCAGGGGCTGCTGAAAAAAACACTCAACAGCTCCTGAACATGAGTTTAGGAACTGCAGTGTACATGAGCCCTAACAGTGCATTTGAGGTGCATTAGAAAGCTGAGAAAGCTTAGAAATTACTAGCTGAGATGACAGTACAACAATCTATACAATAGAAAACAAATGCATGTAACTCCCTACTCCCATAGTCAGCTTGAGTCTCTGCCCTGATTATATTTCTTCTTTTTTTACTGCATGGGAGTAAAATGATGATATTCTGTTTGTTGTATTGCGAGCCATGGAACAAGTTCTGTATTATTGCCACTATGCATGAGCAGGGGCGGACTGACAACTCGTGGGGCCCCCGGGCAATATGGGATCATGGGGCCCCTGTGTCCTTGCCCAAACTCAAAAAAGCCTATGAAAAATGTACCAGGGGCATCTCATGGGGCCCCCTACTGACCCTGAGCCCTCGGGCAATGCCCGAGTTTCCAAATGGTCAGTCCGCCCCTGTGCATGAGGCACAATGTCCTGATGGCTTGTTCTTCTGTTTGAAAAAAAGAAAACTAATACAGAGGAGGCGTTTGGCAAAGTAATTTAATGCAACACAAATACGTCTAAAACAAATCAATAACACTTCTTAATGTGACAGGTCTTGTTAATAGACATTCATGGTATCTAAAATTTCAAATCACGTCTAAACGAACCCTTAGACTGGGTTCACATATGTGCGTGCACATTTGAATGGGCTGCTGTACCCATGAGAATCACAGGGATAATAGTCTCTGACCCATTTTTAGGAACGTGCCACATGGAACCACATGATGCTGCAGCACCATGCAGTTTTGCACGTGCAAAAACACAAGTGGGTGACAATAAGAATTAATGGCACCTGTGCACAACTGCTAGAGAGAAGTGCATTTCTCAGCTGGTCAGGAACACACGCAATTAGTTGTTCCTGATCTGCTCATATGTGACCCTAGCCTTACTGTTAGCCTGTAGAAATATTTAAACAGTTTAACCACTTCCCGACCGCAGATAGATGAATGACGACTTCACCGCGGCCGGCCAGTTCTGGGAGGGCGTCATATGACATCCTACCGTGATCGCGCTTCCCGCGCACCCCTGGCGGCGCACATTGGGAACTGTGATGGCTGTGTCCCTCGGATACAGCACATCATGAAGAGGGGGTGAACGGCCAATTACAGCAGCTGTTTACATTTGTGATCGCTCGTCCTTCGACAGAGCGATCACAAATGTAAACACAGCAGGGTCATGGCTGCGTTTTCTCTCTCCTTTCCTCACACCAATACCGAGGAAAGGAGAGAGAATTGGTTCCTAAACTGTGAGTGTGCTCATCAGTGCCCATCTATGCTCATCAGTGCCCACCAGTGAGTGCATATCAGTGCTCATCGGTGCCCGTCAGTGCCCATCTGTGCTCATCAGTGAGTGCATATAAGTGCCGTCAGTGCCCATCTGTGCCCACCAGTGAGTGCCCATCTGTGCTCATCAGTACCCGCCAGTGAGTGCATATCAGTGCCCACCAGTGAGTGCCCATCTGGGTGCATTAGTACCCATCTGTGCATATCAGTGCTCTTCGGTGCCCATCTGTGCATTTCAGTGCTCTTCAGTGCCCATCTGTGCATATCAGTGCCCATCTGTGTACATCAGTGAGCAGCTGTGCATATCAGTGCACACCTGTGCATATCGGTGCTCATCAGTGCCCATCAGTGTCCACCAGTGCTGCCTTATCACTGCAGCTTATCGGTGCTCATCAGTGCTGTCTCATTACTGCAACTTATCAGTGCTCATCAGTTACCAGAAGTGCTACCTACTTACTGCAGCTTATCAGTGTACATCAGTGCCACTTATTCGTACACATCAGTGCCACCCTATCAGTGGATCCTTATTAGCACCCATCAGTGGCAGTTTATCAGTGCAATCTCAGTGCAGTGCATTATTGCACATCAGTGCAACCTCATCAGTGCCCATTAGTGCAGCCTCATCACTTCTCATCAGCACCCATCAGTGCACCCCCATCAGCGCACCCTCGTCAGCACCCAGCAGTGCACCCCCATCAGCACCCACAAGTGCAGCCTCATTAGCACCCACAAGTGCAGCCTCATCAGCACCCATCAGTGCATTTTGTGTAAAAAAAAAAAGTTTTCATTTTCTTTCCACATATTTCAAAAACTTGTGAAACAAAAACGACATGTTCAAAAGACTCATTATGCCTCATAGAATATATGTTGGGGCGTTTGCTTCTCAAAATGGGGTCCTTTTGTGGGTAATTCCATTGTCCTGCTGCTTCAGGGCCTTCAGAAGTGTAATAGATAGTCAAGATATTAGATGTGTAATTTATGTCCCTAGCACACCTGATAGTGCTCCTTGTATGTTTTGGGACTCTCTATCCACATAGAGAGTCTCACACATTTGGTATCATTATATTCAGGAGGAGTAGCAGAAAGTATTTTGGGGTATAGCTGCAAGTATGTCTGTGCTGTATGTGAGAAATAACTTGTTAATATGTCAATTTTTTGGGGGCCGTAAATAAATAAAAACCTCATTTTCCAAAGAATTGTGGGAAAAAATTACAACTTCAAAAAACTCACCAGGCCTCTTACTAAATACTTTGGAATGTCTACTTTCCAAAAAGGGGTCATTTAGGGGGTATTTGTACTGTCCTCGCTTGTTAGGGCCCCAAGAAATTGCCATCGGTACATCAGATGGGATCAATTTTCAATGATTGGTCCCATAGCTTGTAGACTCTATAGCTTTCAAACAGACCAAATAATATGCACTGATTCATGTTATTTTTACCACAGAAATGTAGCAGTATAAATTGTGGTCAAAATTTGTGAAGAAAAATTACTTATTTGCAAATTTTAATAGCAGAAACTAAGAAAAACACATTTTTTTTCAACATTTTCGTTCTTTTTTCGTTTACAGTGAAAAAAAAAACAGTGGTGATTAAATACCACCAAAAGAAAACTATTTGTGTGAAAGAAGGATGAAAATCTTATATGGGTACAGTGTTGCATGACTGAGTAATTGTCATTCAAAGTGTGAGAGCGCTGAAAGCTGAAAATTGGCCTGGGCAGGAAGGGGGTATAAGTGCGCTGTAGGCATGTGGTTAATCCGCAACCTGTTTCCACCCACGTAACATATACTGTATGTGCATTAATACCCATACCCGCACATGTTTGTTACTGGGAATCCATTGTTCCTCTGCTGAGAGTTCGCTCATTTTATTTATTTATTTCAGGTACTTATATAGCTCCGTCAATTTACACAGCGCTTTACATATATATTGTACATTCACATCAGTCCCTAACCCTCAAGAGGTGTACAATCTAAGGTCCCTAACTTACATTAATTCATACATATACTAGGGCAAATTTAGACAGGATCCAATTAATTTACCAGCATGTCTTTGGAGTGTGGGAGGAAACCGGAGTACCCGGAGGAAACCCACGTAGGCACAGGGAGAACATGCAAACTCCAGGCAGGTGGTGCCGTGGCTGGGATTTGAACCAATGACCCTAGTGCTGCCAGGCAGAAGTGCTAACCATTTAGCCACTGTGCTGCCCACAGAAAGACAGCTCTTAGTTCACACTAATGATCTATAGCTGGCAGGACCGGATCCCGCATCTGTGACCACTGTGATAACCAATCACAGTGGTCACATGATTACTGATCCTTTCCACCCCCCTGATGATACAAACCTTATTAAAGGGATGCTGAGGCTGGGTGGGAAGAGATTAAGCAAAAAAAAAATGCAAAAAAAAAAGTATTATGTGTACTAACACTATAAATATTATTATTTGTTTATAAAGTGCAATCATATTACAAGTTCATCATATGCTTGAAACAAAAAATAGAAAAACCGGGCTTAGGAGGAGCCTGCTTGAAGGAGCTTACAAACAAATGGACGGGGGAAAGACACCAAAGGCTTATCTGAAGTCTGAAGCAATCCAAAGTGCACCCATTGTGTAACACAAATAATTACCAGCATTTTTTCCATCATAAAATAGTGTTTTCATCCTTTTTTTTCATTCTTTATTGCATCAGCCTCCTACAGCCACTACCTGTCTACATGTACTTGCTCTAGTGCTGGCTGCAGCTTACTGCTCAGGTGCAGCTTCTCAAGAGTGACCATGATATTTCTATGTATGTATTTTCTTTTCTAGATGGATGGGCCTTGAAAAATAATATCTCAATAAATAGGCATCAGAACATTCAAGACCGCCTGGTTGCAGCCAAACGTCTGCTTGAGGAGCTGCCTTCTTGTCCTGTGGTGTTAGACACTATGGAAAACTTGTGCAGTGCCAAGTACGCTGCCCTCCCTGAGAGGCTTTACATTCTGCAAGAGGGCAAAATCATTTATAAGGTAATATATGACAGTACATTATAGTGTCAAATCAAAGCTTGATTCTCTGGGTTAGATAGTGAGCACTTTGTGTTGTTGACTTTATTTGCAGTGGCTGCATTCGTTTTCACATTTCCGGTTAAAACTGAAGTGTAGGTATAGACTATTCTGCATAATTACAATGTACATTACATCCAGTTTTATTATTATTATACAGGATTTATATAGCACAAACAGTTTGCGCAGCTCTTTACAATATAAGGGAGACAGTAAAATTACAATACATTTCAGTACAGAAGGAATATGAGGGTCCTGCTCATGGAGCTTACAATCTAAAGGAAGGGGGAGGTGATACAAAAGGTGATAGCTGCGTGGGACGATCTGGAGGAGTTTTAGGTCCGGTTCACACTAGTGCGGGTCGTGTGCCCCGCATTTGCATGGGCACAGCAGCCCATTCATTTGAATGGGCTACTGTGCCCAAATTTTCACACAAGGAAAAGGTGCATGCACCTTTCCCAAAATGAATCCGCATGGAAATGGTTTTCTGTGCGGGTCCCACACCCCCCATCACACTGCGAGATGAGATGGGTAGGGGGTACCATTAATTTTGAATGGAATCCCCCCCGTGTCTCGCAAAAGAAATGTGATGCGGCTGCAGGTGGTTACGGGTGCAGGAACAGGTGCGATTCCTGCACCGCCAACCAGTCTGCAGCCACAGGCAAGTGTGAACCAGGGGTCATATAACTAATAGCATGATAAAAAGAAATGCAGACAGTTAAAAGTTTGCAGTGTATCATTAGTGATCAGGGGGGAAATGACTGCTTACATTGGTAGTCAGCAGAAAATGTTCCCTTGTTGGTGATTACTGTAGGTGGGAGATCAATTAACCACTGTTCTCTGTTCAAGTAACCCCCAGAAACCTCACAAAGAACCCTACAATTTCATAGAACCCTTAATGAGAAAGACTAGTTTAGGATGTTAAATCTACCATCTAAAATAACAATGGTGCCTTCAAGTGTCTGTGTCAATCAAATTTTAGGAGTATGAAGTTCAGTGGCTACCTACTTATGTTCCATATCAATGACTTATTATTGTAGTTATACATTAGCATGAAATTCAAGCAACTAGAATTTCTGGGAAAAAGTCACCAATAGGAGCCTACAGTATTTCGCTCTTGATAGGTTTCCTTATATGAAAAGATATATTCAGAATATACAGCCCTCTAAATACCATCTAATATACAGTAGGTAACTAAAACTCATACTTATAGAGTTTTATAATATGAATACATACATACAAAGACATTATTACTAATATAGTGCATAAATATGACCACATGAAAACAGTCCTACAAATATTGTATATGAAAGTGTTGCATTGGTTTATTCTCATCTGGAGACGGTTCTGATGGCATCCTATGATGAAATACGTTGGGTGGAGCAAGGCATAAGTGCCAAAATCACGGCATGACACTCTTCACAGCAAACAGTCCATAATACCTAAAGTACTTGAAAAACCAGAAAAAGTGATTTCATTTTTACTTTCCATTGTCTGTGAATTTTCCATTAACCACACCTGATCCTCAATATGCACCCCTAGCACCAGTACACTCCTTCAATGTGTGTTTTTCTAGATCACTTGTATGTATTTGTTTATTCTCATCTGGAGCTGCGCACCTCCAGCTCTTCTGGTCCATGCATGTGCTTCAGTGGTATGGAATGATGTCATGATGCCTTGCTTCGCTCAATGCATTTCATCATAGGATGTCATCATGTCAGCTCCGGACGCCGTTCTATGACTAAGTCTAGGTTCACACCTATGCATTTTCTGTCGTGTTTCGCAGAAATGCACAGCAGTCCATTTAACATGATTTCCTATGGGATAGGTTCACATCTCCGCGCTTTCACCCGATGTGTTTTTTGGAAAGGGTCAAGGAACGCCAAACCTTGTGTTTTTGGGTCTATAGACTTCAATGGAGACGCTGAAGAAAAGCTAGTACATTTTTGATGTGTTTGTGACACGTTTTGTGTTTTTATCTGCCCAGCAACAAGTTGGGGGAAAAAAACGCAAAACACATAAAAAAATGCATAAAAATGCATGTGCAAAAATACAACACACACCGCAAAAAGCACTGCAGAAAGGGATCAAACGCAAACTTCATAGGTGTGAACCTAGCCTTATCCAGATGAGAATAGGCCAATACTACACTTTCATACACAATATTTGTGCAATTGTTTTTATGTAGTCACATTTAAGCACTGTACTATTAATATTTTGTTTATTTGAATGTATCCATATTAGAAAAATGTACATATTAGCACGTAGAGCACTTTTAGTAGGGTGTGATTTACAATATATATGAGGTATACTTTATTGAATAGGGTTTAGTTACATATATTAGATGGTATCCAGAATACTGTATGGTAATGAAAAACACCATAGAAGACCTACCCCCTCTCTGCGGACATGACATGGTGCCATCTGCTGAACCTGCAAAACTCCATCCTTGCACTAAACCCCATTCTTTCTCTCAATATGTCATGGCAGGTATTCACATAGGTCCCACCATGTCAAGTGTGGTGGAAGTAAACTGCCATTCTTACAGACCAATATTAGGAATGCTAGTTCAGAACTTCGCACAAAACTGTTGTTTATAAGAGATTCCTTACATAACTTCTGGTATTAATATGGTAAACATGACTGTTCATGTAACTAAAGTTATATAATGTGCTTAATGGATTGTGTAACCTGATTAATGCAAATTATTTAATGCATTTATTACAGGGCAACATGGGTCCCTGGGGCTACAAACCAGAAGAAGTGCGTTCTGTTCTTGAGAATAAGACACTTTCTGGGTGTCATCTCCAATTCAACAGTCACAGAAGAAAAGCTCAGCACTAACGAGAGACCAGCCATGAATTCTCTAACAATAATAGACACTCTGTAATAAAAGGAAACTGTATGTGGTACCCTGCTGCTGAAAACAAGACATTTCTGTTGGGTGTTACTCCCAACCATACACTGACAGAAGAAT
The DNA here is from genome assembly GCF_062004578.1 of Staurois parvus. Classification (NCBI taxonomy): domain Eukaryota; kingdom Metazoa; phylum Chordata; class Amphibia; order Anura; family Ranidae; genus Staurois; species Staurois parvus. The sequence goes on from NW_028320549.1 coordinate 2,687,652, forward strand.
AAAATCACAACCAGGGTTATTGAGCAGCCAGCCCAGCCATGAATTACCCATTCAAGTATGTTAACATGACCTAATATTTAAAGGCTAATTCTACCCTTCTGACATTGTTTCATGTTACACCCAATATTTAGAGTTTAACATGAAACATGGTGCCATTTGACAGACCTCCCCATTCTCAAACTGCCCCCCTCCCACCCTCACTTGAATCGTAGGGTGATTCTCCTGCTGGCTTCTGCCTATTTTTTCATGATTTTTTTGGCATTGCTGTGCATGGCTCCATCTACAAAGCTGCAGTCTCCCCATCACAGATAAGTTCCAGTTGATCTATGGATTCATAGATCACAATGGAGATGCAGTGACCTCACTGTACTTACTTGTAGTCAATTCTATACTTCCTCCAGCTCCATAACTGAAGGTCTGTACTTCCATCCAGACCTGGGATTGGAGGATGAGTTTGCAGGAGCCTATGCATCACACCCATGATTCACTGATCATGGTCTGCAATGCAAACAATTAATAAATTAGCACTTTTTGAGAAGTATTATGTGTTCCTCCCATTTCGAGACGTACTGGTTTTTTTTAGAAGTCTTGCAGCACATTAGGGCAGAAGGGGGAAGTATAAAATTCCACTATTAAGCAAACCTGTTATTTTGGCAACTACAAGCAACGTACATGTTTGCTTTAAATATTGACATAAAACTGTTATAGCAGGCACAGCAGAATGGATAAAGGATAACGAACAGGCACTTGTTTGAAGGCCTCAGGCTTTGGTCATATATACTCTGATGAAGAAGGAACTATCAGGTTTGAAGACTGAAGATCTGCCTCCAGACATGTTCTAGCCCTGGATGGAACCTGGACCAGCATGTCTTCTCTATTTATTCATCCCAGCATAAATGGTCACAGCTTTATGTCTACATTTGAGTATGGGCCCACTATGGGTTGAAAGGAAACAGTATACATTGTCTACAGCAACCAATCAAATTCCACTCTTGTGTAATGCAGGCCGGGTGAAAATAATGAACGCTAACCACTTATTGGTTAGTATAGGCAATATCTCCATGCTTCTCCTCATGCAGATTTTATAAATGAATTCTGAAAAATATTAATGCCTGTTTTAATTTTGTCTCAGTCAAAGCTCTGCACTCAGACTCACGCTCCACAATGTATTTGTTTGTGAAGGTTGTGGCTTAAAGCCTTGCTGGCCTCAGCCTGATAGTGCAGATAATTGAGGTTGATGTGAGTTCTGGGAACAAATAAAATAAAATATTAAATGAGTGTTTTAAACAATTATTTAAAGCTTAATTCAGGGAACATATTAAAAAAAAAATTATGCAGTACATTATTATTATTATACAGGATTTATATATGGCCAACAGTTTGCTCAGCGCTTTACAATATAACAGGAGACAATACAGTTCAATACAAGAGGGAAAGGAGGGCCCTACTCCTTGGAGCTTACAATCTAGGACATCTCTGCAATGCAAGCAGATTTCCCCAAGTTTTACCCCTTTAACTATTTTGCTGCCATGGGAATAAAGGTGGCCATAGACAGATCGAAATTCAGCCACTTCAGCAGGGACAAGATGAATTTCAAACCATGTGTGGCCTCTGTCACTCGTGAGAATTAGATCTATCAATTAGTTTCTGTTGTACGGACCTGTAGGGAAAAAAAAAACATTCAATTATTGGCTGCAGCACTGATTTGTGTAGGAGTCCCCTTGGTGTCAGAATACAGTAGCACAGGGGGGAAGGATTCCCCCCATCCACTTCAAATGTGTGGATTGGGGAATCTGTTCAGTTTTTTGGTACAATAATTTTTATTGTTGCAGCAAAAATATATCATACAGTAGATCACCCACACAGGGGAAATGCAACAATAAATGTGTCAATTAGGCATGAGCAGAATAGTTCAGTTTTCTTCATTCAGCCCGTGGGCTAAACTAAAAAAAACAGGATTGTTGTTACTCACTGTAAAATCCCTTTCTCTGAGTTCACTGAAGGACACAGCTCTTCTGATTCTTGACCACAGGGTTATATCCGAACCTACAGGAGTAGAACACTAGGCAGAAAAAGAACACAGCACCACCTATGGGCAGACCTCCTCTCTGCTATAGGCAAGCCAGTTAGTTACAAAGCGGTGTCAGAGGTATAAACACATTTTAGAGGTGCATGCTGTGTCTGTCAATGAACTCAGAGAAAGACATGTCAACAGGATTTAGCAAAGGTATGCACAGACAACCAATAGCCACCTGCCAACCCGAGATCCATACTCCTAAGGAAGGAATGCCCGGGAGGCGTGAAGTGCCCTGGTGGAGCATGCCATAACAGAAAGGGAGGAGCCCGACCCTAAATGGCATATGCCTACACAAACATCAGTTGAATCCAACAGGAGACAGCGACAGAGGAGGCCCCTAGGCCTATATTGGGCCCATCTGTGAGTGCAAAAAAAAAAAAAAGAAGACAACTTCTGAAAAGAGGCAGTAGCAGACAGGTACCTAAGAAATGTCCAGACCACATCCGAGGAGATCAACGCAACCTCCTTAGGAGGTGTGGGCCATGGACAGGAAGGCATACAAGATAAGGCCACCAGCATCGACCACCCCCGGGTGGTAATGATGGCGACCAAGAAGGCAACTTATTGAGAAAAAGTGAATCAGGGAATATCCTGAAGACTTCCAAGGGAGGCTTCTGGAGGACTGAAGGCTCAAAATCAAGCCCCATGGCAGCAACAGGGAATGCACTGAAGGCGCCACATGACAAACCTTCAGGATAAAGGCGCATTTCAAGAACTGCATTGCCAACACTGAAAAAGGACAGTAAGGGCAGAGACCTGCCCCTTAATGGTTCTTAAAGGAGATGTACTCTGTGGTTCATTCTGCACTCCTGTGACCAATTTTCAGCTTAAGCCCGCTGTTGGCTGACGTCACTCAGCCAGTCCAAGCTGGTGAAAGAACCTGACTTTAAAGTCGGGATCCACCTCAGAGTCTGGAGCAGCACCTAACTCAGTCTGTCAGCAATCTGCTGAGAGCCTAAGCCAGCCACTCCTTCAACAGCTCAGCACTCCAGTAAGCATGGGGGGCAGAGCAGAGTGGTGACTGACAGTCATCGCTTCTGCTCAGCGGTCATGTGGTTGCTGCGTTCTCACATTCAGAGCGGCAGGGGATGGAGGCCAAGGAGGGATACTGTCACTGGTGAAGGAGAACTGCACGCAGGCACTTGCAGTCTGGCGTCCCATCAGCGACACCCCATACCACATGGGGCTGGGGAAGGGGGGGTACTAGGGGAATAGGTTACCCACACCAATCCACCCCAAAGAGGAAGGGGGAGAGGGGGGTAGAAGAGACAGACCCTGGAGGGGAGGAGGAGAACCCCATAGGGACCAACCACCCCAGGGAGGACTCATGCCCCATGCATGCATGAGAAAGGAAGGGGAGCATTTACTTACCAATCCACGTAGGGTGCAGGTAACACTCCTGATACAGATCCACCTCACCACCAAAGTGGGGGGGCTGTCGGCCAGGGTAACACTGTAACACAGACTATAGGCGCCCAGTCATATGTGTCCCTGTGGAACGTTTAACTTACTGGCTGCCTCAATCCAGAATGGGGCTTGTCGCTGCCAACCTAGTACTGGGCTAAAGGTCTGCACATGCTCGCTGGCCAGACTGGGGTGACCACTAGATCTAGATTATCCAGGCCATCGCTCTATCCGGCTGTTGATTGAAGATCTCTGCAGAAAAAAATAGCAGGAAAAAAGGCTATGGAACCACAGGTCCCAGCAGGGAACCAGGTCCTTACTCCTGAATTACTAGGCAGAATTAACTGGCTTGCCTATAGCAGAGAGGGGGGTTATACCAGCAAGGACTGCCCATAGTCGTGTAGGTGGTGATATAATCCCATGGTCGAGAATCAGAAGAGCTGTGTCTGTCATTGAATGCAAGAGAAAAAAACTGAGCAATGTATGGGCAGCTTAAGGGTTAAGGCAGAAAACTACTGCTTCTGACAGGCCAGCTCAGGAACCCTAACTGCTGCTGCATTCCCTGTAGGTTCAGGGTCGAGGTTCAAGGTTCAGTGACCATAAACTTGTAGAAGAAGGGTCCCGTAGGCTCAGCTAATTAATAAATAGCTGTGATCAATGCTCTCAATAAATGCCCGCTTTGTTGTTATTTTTAAACACTTTCAAAGCTGGGTTTCTTTCACTCAAGTAGCCAGGGGGACGGTAAAAACAGGCAGCTTATCCACATTTTTATGAACCCCCTGACCACCGACCTACAAGCGGACATGCATTCAGAGGAAATTGTACACATGCTGCAGCAAATTTAACTCACCATGCTGTTTGTTTTTACCACCCTGTGACTCCTTGGCACTAAAATGCACCCGTTTTTTACATTGTATGGACAAATGCATCCAAATGCACAAGTCCTTGGCATTTACATAGGCTTTAACATGGAAAATGTTGTTTGGAAGTGCTCTGTGTAGTGGTTTTGAAATACCGGCCACTTTATTAGGTACACCTCTTCAATTGCTTGGTAACACAAATTGCTAATCACATGGCAGAAACTCAGTGCATTTACGTATCTAGACGTGGTGCAGACGACTTCCTGAAGTTAAAACAGAGCATCAGAATGGGAAAGAAAGGGGATTTAAGTGACTTTGAATGTGGCATGGTTGTTGATGCCAGATGGGCTGGTTTGAGTATTTCAAAAACTGCTGATCTACTAGGATTTTCATGCACAACTATATCTAGGGTTTACAGAGAATGGTCCAAAAAAGAGAAAATATCTAGTGAGCGGCAGTTTTGTGGACGAAAATGCCTTGTTGATGTTAGGAGGATTGGCAGACTGGTTTGAGATGAGAGAAAGCCAACAGTAACTCAAAAAAACCATTTGTTAGGCTACGTTCACACTAGCAGTGTCAGCAGGCGTCAGACAGACGTTTGGGAAGCGTTTTTAATGCTTCTTAAACGCCTCTAAAAATTCTGCACATGGCAGCACACAGTGCTGTTCACACGGAAGCGTTAGCGTTGCGGCAAAACGGACGCCTCTGGTCGAGTCAGGAGGAGTTGAAGCCACCCATTCACGTCTATGGTGCCTCTCCACAAACGCCCGACCGGGCGTTTGTGGTGCCGTTTTAACGCCTGGCAAACGCCTACCAATTGCCGCAAACCGCGCATAGGGCGTTTTTGGAGCGTTAAAAACACTTCACAAACGCCTATCTAATGCTTGTCAAATGCTATTGGGGCGTTTGGCAAGAGTTAGAAATAAAGTCAAGTGTGAACGAGCCCTTACAACCAAGGTATGCAGAATACCGTCTTTGAACATACATGTCAAACCTTGAAGCAGATGGGTTACAGCAGCAGAAGACCACACCAGGTGCCATTCCGGTCAGCTGAGAACAGGAAAAGGAGGCTAAAATTCACACGGGCTCACCAAAATTGGACAATAGAAGACAGGAAAAACGTTACCTGGTCTGATGAGTCTCAATTTCCGTACAGATGATTGTGCATGAAAATCCCAATAGATCAGCAGTTTTTGAAATACTCAGACCAGCCGTCTTGACCAACAACCATGCCGCGCTCAAAAGTCACTTACATCCCCTTTCTTCCCCATTCTGATGTTCGGTTTAAACTTCAGCAAGTCTTCTTCACCACGTCTAGATGCCTAAATGCATTGAGTTGCTGACATGTGATTGGCTGATTAGCAATTTGTGTTACCAAGCACTTGAACAGGTGTACCTAATAAAGTGTCCGGTGAGTGTATATACTGAGTATACAGTATGTGAAGACTCTAAACATAATAGGCTGAAATCCAAACCAGAACATTTTCTTTAGCTTCTCCGAAATGTAGTGCAACAAACTTGCTTAAACGTTTCTTTCATTTTGTGGACCATCCACATGAATATAGTATATAAGGAGAATGTCACCAGACAAGGAACTAGGAGGTTCACGTCACAGCCAGGCTGGGTGCGCAGATGGTTTTCCTCACCATGCCTATAACCAGTAGTAGAGACCTGCAGAGTGACCTTGCCTTACCTCACCCTTACGCTACAAAAAAAAAAAAAAAAATGAAATACATTTTATGACAAAAAGTTCAGTAGTAATGCACAACAGGTTTACTGTAGTTATGTCATTTGCATAGCTAACTTATTCTGGATCTGTTTCACAAATCCTTGTAGCAATGAATCTTCATAAAATGTGATATAAAGCAGTTTATTTTATAATGTCACAAAAAGGAAAGTGTCTACTTTGTACTTTTCATAAAAGTGTTTTCTCTACACCATCCTATGGCCTTTGCCGGAATTGTTCTATGTGGCAGCTCTGTACATATATAGTTTTTTGCTATACAAACATGATTTTTAACCACCACACTATCACCATATTGTAAATGAACAGTGGTGAACTTCTATTTCAGTAATGTCCTTTATAAATGTTGCTCCAGAAATAGCAAAAGCGTCCGTTAGTGTTGGCGAACTAAGCTGTCATACAATTCGTTCACAGACACTGCGTACAGAGCTGATCCAAGTGACTCTATACCTTAGGATCACTGTGACTGGTCACAGCAGAGAGACCAATCACAACGATCACATAATGTGAGCCTGCGCCTTACCCTTACAACAGAGGAAGGAGAGAAAGTGAAACTAATGAATGAAGGAGCCATTCATTAGTTTTTGAAGACAGCAGAGATCAGCAGTAGCTTCAGATTCAAGTAAAGTTTAACCATTTAATCCTGGTGCTCTTCCATACATATGTCAGCATGTCTCTTCAGTGATCTGTAGATGACACTTCATCTCCCTTATCTTGCTCACTGGAGCGGAACTAAACCCTCCTATCGTTTACAGCCAAGGAAGTTTCCATCTTAGCCTCTGTTTGATCTGCAACTGCCATGGTGGTGCACATGTGATCGGTTATGGCACCAACCTATCGGTTGTTTAACATTTTGATTGAAAGCGTAAGTAAATGGGACAGCATTCCTAGCATGCTGAGAAAGTAATTTTTTTGCAACCATTAAATTCTATGCATGCTTAATGCATTCTCTGCATTAACCCTTTGAGGACTGTAAGATTTTGGAACGCCAAAAGAATCAATTTTTTTGTTTTTAAAGTTCGTACACTTCAGTTGCTGTAACTAAGCCATTTCATGAAATAATTGGCAAAAAGCTAGATCCATTTGTTGTTTGTTGATAAGAACTAAAATTTTGACTCAAACCAAAAAAAAAAAAAAAGAGTCTTAAGTTCTTAATCAGATGATACACGCAATTAAAAACATGGGACAAATACGTCTCTCTCCCCTCTCTCTCTCCTCACTGGCCCAGAGAAAGTAGCAGGACCCACTGGATTCCACTGTCAACCACAGCCAGTAAAAAGGAGCGTCGGCAGAGCTGAGCCATGCTCTGTGTGTCAACAGACACACAGAGCTGACTAAGGAGTGAACATGCACATGTAACCCATAACAAACGGCTTGCTATGGGGGACCCGAGAAGACGATGATCGGGGCTGTCTCTGCAATATCAGCACAGAGCTGGTAAGTATAACGTGTTTGTTATTCTAAAAAAACAAAAATGTGATCCTTTACAATCACTTTAAAGCATCTTTTCATAATATACATTAGAGGACTGGTTGATTGCCATGTTTCTGCTGCCAAAAGAAATAAGGGGAGAGATGTGATTTTAGCATCTCTGCTGTGAATTTTGAATATGAATTTCTTTACAATTCCTCTAGTTACAGAAGTGCACAAGAACATGTTTTAGAGTATTTTTATGCTTGCTCAGAAAACAAACATTTTAATCTGCGTAGTCTGAGCACAGGTACACTTTAAACCCAGTCCACTGCTGCTCTCAGTGGTTCGATCTCCTGGCCCCTACCTCACCCTGTGTTTTGTAGTTATGTAATTGCCATTGGGAAGAACCACAGAATGCAGTGGGGGACCAGGAACCAGACACTTCAACTGCAATATAGCAAATATTGAGAGGAAATACTAACTTTTTTTTTACAACAATTTTCCAGGGGGCACTATTCATTTTTTTTTTTGTGACAGAAAGGATTGCAGTTTTTATGAAGTGGAATTGATGTCATATCACATGGCCAATATAGATGTAGACAGTACAAAGTGGAGTTCTTTGAATACACAGTATACCAAAACACAATATTTATTTATTTATAAAAATACAATACAAAATTTGAATTCATTATAAATAGTTATATCATGTAGTGAATCCGCTTTTTTTGTCTTTCTATATGCATTGTTATTGAGGGAGCTATATACTTTAAGGTAAGCTACATAAAGCTGCCATTTATATTACACTTTCTGCTGACACGCTGCGCACAGCGACAAAATGGTCAAACCCAGACAAGATCACAAAGCGCAAATGGACCGCTTGTACTCCAGGAAGCTGGGGGAACAAAAAAAAAAAAAAAGTTTTAAAAAATGTTACATTGTTTATAGAGAGCAAATACAGTTTTGTATGCGGTGAAGATACGTATGTGGAATAACATAAAGTCTATCTAAATTCAAAAACAAAATATATGGTCATTTACCAGTCCTCAGATGTGATGGCTGCATTATATTTCCTTTCTTTTCACCTGGTAATCCTGCGAATAACACACTTCCTACCATAGTTGTCAAACTAGCTGTACCTCAAACATGTCTGCTTTTGACTTCTATACATGGCGGGTGGAGATTTAGTAGTTTACAGAAGGAAGATAAGATTTGTTTTTGCTTTCCAGCTCACAGGAAGTGTCATGGACACTGCATTTCTAGCAAGATCAATGGATATTTTCTGTACTTGCTAAAAATGTTATTAGCCTGAAAAATAACTGCAGCCATAAAGGACTGGTACATGGTTATATATTACATTTTTGTTCTTGGTGTAATGGAACCGGATCCCGACTGCACTTGGGTATTTCCATTAGACTCCCGCTTCCCTGTCCGAACACCGACCACAGACACCACTCTTCAAGTAAAACCAGGAAATAGACTACTTTATTTTAACACAGATACAAAATATATACACTCAGGGGACAAATCCCCCTCCCTGCATAATGACACAGGGTGGGGCAATCTACATTTAGTAACAAGAGACACACAGGTATTCAAACTTCACTCCAGCAGACAGTCCCATCAGGAGGGAGGGCTGCTGGAGACACCCCCCACTAAGCCAATACACATAAACACATACATCCCATAATAGTTTGCTCCCAAGCAAGACACACAATAGAACAATGGGATGTAACCACATAACACCAAACAATCAACAAACCCCCACCCCAATAGTAGGACATTTCACCCGGTACCCCTAACAGGCACAGGGTGACTTACACATAAGAGGGATATGGGAAGCTGAGACAGGGGTCTCCTCACCTCTCCAAACTGAGCTGTGTTCCATGGGCCCCCCACCCAAAATGACTCCCGTCACACTTGGGTTTAGATATCCTCTACAGTAGACCTCTTGAAAGCAGAAATATGCCATTACTGACTTATCAATGCACACAGTCTAAATCTGTGCCAGCAAAAGGTTATGCAGTTGCTCTTTGTGCATATTTCCACACAGTACTGAAAAATCACTAAACCAGATGTATCACAGAATCAACTAAACTGAAAGCATTAGATGAAGCTGCAAATGTGACAAGACCTGTTTTGCTACAAACAGTTGACTTTTTATCTAGAAAACTCCATTGTGATCTGGTCAGTCAGCTTCTTTTATCCTGTAATAAGATTTCCCTTAGCTAAGCAAGTACCGTATATACTCGAGTATAAGCCGAGTTTTTCAACACATTTTTTGTGCTGAAAAACGGCCCCCTCGGCTTATACTCGAGTCAACCTCTGCAGGGGGGGCGCGAGGCTCCGTCAAGGGGGGCGCGTACAGGGGTGGGCAGAGGGCTGCTGTCTCTTACCTGGCTCCCACGATGATCCATCCAGGAAGCGCTGCTCCTTCCGTCACTCCGGCCACTCCCTCACTCCTGCCGCTCGGCTCCGCCTCCTCACCGGTGATTGGCCGCCAGAACTGTAGCTCAGGAAAGGTACACAGGCGGACAATCACGGGCAAGGAGGCGGAGCCGAGCGGACCCGCGAAAATCGAGTGAGGGAAAAGCCGGTAAGTGTGCAGTGCAGAGGTGCTGCTGCAACCACATATGCTGGCTGCAGCAGCACCATACTGCAACAGGGGTCAGCAAGTGTCATTGGTGTCAGTGGGAGGAATAGTGCTGCATCATTGGTGTCACTGATACTAATGATGGGGCATTATTCCTCCCACTGACACCAACGATGGGGCACTATTCCTCCCACTGATACTAATGATGGGGCATTATTCCTCCCACTGACACCAACGATGGGGCACTATTCCTCCCACTGATACTAATGATGGGGCATTATTCCTCCCACTGACACCAACGATGGGGCACTATTCCTCCCACTGATACTAATGATGGGGCACTATTCCTCCCACTGACACCAATGATGGGGCACTATTCCTCCCACTGACACCAATGATGGGGCACTATTCCTCCCACTGATACTAATGATGGGGCTTATACTCGAGTCAATAGTTTTTCCCAGTTTTTTGTGGTAAAATTAGGTACCTCGGCTTATATTCGGGTCGGCTTATACTCGAGTATATACGGTAAATAGAATGTAAATTCATACAGTACTTCAGACAAATATAAAGATTGCTCTTTAGTCCAGTAATGTAATCATGCACACGGGGTGTTTTAATAACACTGGTAACATTAGCTGTGTAAAGTCACGTTAAAAACATGAGGTTTTCATAGTTTTTTTTGCATTAGCATTTAGCGGCTTTTTTAGCCCCAAAAAATTTTTTGGGGTCAAAAAAAGTCCAAAACCACCTGGTTGCCGCGATTTATCGCGTTTTACTGTGTTTTTACAGCTAACAAACTCCTCTAGAAACCCACTAGTTCTGGGTTTTTTGCCAGCCAAAAAACGCCTCTGCCAAAAAAACATTGATTGCAGTCTATGTGTACATGGACACATAGGATAACATGGTGGGGGGTTTACTGGCTGTAGAAAAAAAACATCAAAAGCCAAAAACAGCTGCCGTAAAAACATCCAGTGTACATGAGGACTTAAAAATCATTAATCAGCAAATATGTTTCAACCTTCTGGTTGAATTATTAATAAAAAAAAGATTCAAGACTGATTTACACCAATCAGCCATAACTTTATGACCACCCACCTAATATTGAGTAGGTCCTCCTCTTTGCACCAAAACAGCCCTGAGCAGTCAAGGCATGGACACCACTAGACTTATTAAGGTATGCTGTGCTATCTGGCACCGAGCCATCAGTAGCAGATCCTTTAATTCATTTTAAATTGTGAGTTGGGGCCTTCATTAATTGGACTTGTTTTTCCAGCACACCCCACAGATGCTCAAATGGATTGAGATTTAGAGAATTAGGAGGCCAAGTAAGCACCTCATACTCATTGTGGTGCTCCTCAAAGAATTCTTGAACCATTTTTCTTGAACCAGTTTGGCATGGCGCATTATTTTGCTAAAAGAGGCCACTGCCATCAAAGAATACCATTTCCATGAAGGAGTGTACTTGGTCAGTACCAAAATTTAGGTAGGTGGTATGTGTCAAGCAACATCCACATGAATGGCAGGACCCAAAGTTTCACAACAGAACATCCTCTTCCTCAGGTTAGCGATGCACACGCACCAGGCCATCCACATGATCTTAACGATAATGTGATTGATCAGACCAGGCCACCTTCTTCCATTGCCTGGTGGTCCAGTTCTGATGCTCACGTGCCCATTGTAGGTGCTTTTGGCTATAAGCACAGGTCAGCATTGGCACCCTGACTGGTATGTGACTACGCAGCCACATACACAACAAACTGCGATGCCTATTTTTTCTGCATCCAACACATCAACCTTAGGGACATGTTCTCTGCTGCCTAATATATCCCACCCACTTTCAGATGCCATTGTAATAAGATAATCAATGTTATTCATTGAATGTGTCAGCGGTCATAAAGTTATGGCTGATTGGTGCATATTTTGTATTTTCATATCCAGTTAGCAAGTGCAGTCCTAACCATGAAACTAAAACCCTTCCACCATTCATTCCCTTGTATAATGACATCACTGTTGTTGATCATTGAGGTGCTCTCATTGGATAGTGGGATTGTGGATGTGTAAGGCTCAAGTCTGGGGGGTGCTACTCAGACCTAAAGTCAATAAAGACATGTCCATAGTAACAAACGGAAACCAGGACTAGGAAAAAATATATACGTCTTCTTCCTAAAACAAGGTATTACGTCATGGTCCGCCTAGGCAGGACTTTTATTTTAGGCCCATTCACACTTGGGCGATTAGGAATCATGGGCAGAATTGGCACAATCTGCAATTGTCGCGCAAGAAAGCACGCATGAATCGGTGCAAAATGCGCGTGTAAAATCTTGCCTGGCCCAGGGACAAGATTTGGCCCCTTAGTTTCTTTGCTGTGACAAACGTGTATAGGGCAACTCATTCAAGTGAATGGGCTGCCCTATGCACAAGTGGAATCGCATGAAAATCGCCCATGCAAAATCTCCAGCAGGAACGTGTGTTCTTCCTCCATGCAGTGTGAACGGAGCCTTAAGGCACCATTTAGAGTTTTGTAGCTTGAAGCTCAGTTACAAATCTCACAAAAAAAGAAATCCCATGTAGATAATCTCACATATGAGCGCTCTGGTGCCTGTAGGTCAATCCTGACATTCCAAAAGCTATGTAAGCTACTTTTGAGGCAGAATAGGGCATTTTTGGCCCCATACATCTGAACAGGAACATCCATAAATGTACAAATGGAGCATTTTTCTGTGGTTTTTTTTTTCATTCATATTTCTGGCTTTTTTTTAGCCTGTAAAGACTTGTCTCCTCCCCCCTACGGCTTCCCATTGGCTAAAATAAAAAAGCCTATAGTATGAATATGCATGTAAACGGTTTCAAATACGCTTCAAAAAGGTGCATGCAAAATGCTAAAAAATGGCTGAAAATTGCTCTGCTCTGGTGTGATTGCAGCCTTCAAGAGTTTGTAAACCCTTAGGGCTCGTTCACACTTGACTGTTTTTCCAACTCTTGCCAAACGCCCCTATAGCGTTTGACAAGCATTGGTCCGGCATTTGCGGAGCATTTTTAACGCTCCGCAAACGCCGCATGCGAGGTTTATCGGCGGTTGCTAGGCGTTTGCCAAGCGTTAAAAACGCCCCACAAACGCCTATAATGAAGTTTGAATGGTATTAACGCTCAGCAACCGCCCCGCAACCGCACCGCAAACGCCAGCCGGACATTTGCGGAGCAGCACCATAGGAGGCTTCAACTCCTCCTGACTCGACCAGGGGCGTCCGTTTTGCCGTGAAGAGACGCAACGCGACGCTAACGCTCCCGTTTGAACAGCACTATGTACTGCAATGTGCAGAATTTTCCCAGGCGTTTGGGAAACGGTAAAAACGCTTCCCAAACGCCTATCTGCCGCTTGCTAACAAGGCTAGTGTGAACGTAGCCTTCCATATACCCAGTGAAGTGGCTGGCCTTAAGTGATACACAGAGATTAAACAAACCCTCCTACATAAGTTGTACTTGTCTATCTGCAGTCTTATCTTCTCTACATCAGTTCAAAGTGCAGAATTTATACAGCTTGTCTGAGGTTTCACAAAACAGGGAGCTGAAATTACACTCGGCAGAGCTCAGTGAGGAGAACTCTGAGAGCTGACTGGAGGGAAGAGACACACACCCCTGTGATTGACATCCTAAGCTCTGTAACCCCCAGGAACAGAGCTGAAGATGTCAATCACAGGCTGTGTGCTAGAGATCCCTCCCCTGTCACCTTTTTCTCTTGATGTCAGAAAACTTGTCAGAAGTGATTCATGCTGATAGCCAAGCAGAAGTAGCAGACAGAAATGACACTTGGGGGGAGGTTTAAACTTAAACTTGTAAACACATAATTGGATGCAGCTGTGCATAGTAAGCAATCAGTTTTATTCTCAAAGCTTGAATTGAACAAGCTGAAGTTAGAAGCTGATTGGTTACTATGCACAGCTGTGTCAGTTTAAGTAAATCTTCCCCTTAAGAGCTCTAGACAGAAGCAAGTACACACTATAGAGCAGTGGTTCTCAACCTGTGGGTCGTGACCCCTTTGGGGGTCGAATGACCCTTTCACAGGGGTCGCCTAAGACCATCGGAAAACACATATTTCCGATGTGTAAAGAGCAGCTGCTGTGTAGAAACAGCCGTTCTGTAGAAAGCAGCTACTGTGTAGAAAGCAGCCACTGTGTAGAAAGCAGCCACTGTGTTGAAAGCAGCTACTGTGTTGAAAGCAGCTACTGTGTTGAAAGCAGCTACTGTGTTGAAAGCAGCAGTATTGGAGGTAGAACGACACATCATGAATTATAATTACTGGGTAAATAATTTTATGGTTGGGGGGTCACCACAACATGAGGAACTGTATAAAAGGGTCGCGACATTAGGAAGGTTGAGAACCACTGCTATAGAGGGATGTGCTTTGTTCATATTTCATGTCTGAGGTTTCCAACCACTATAAATTTTTGAGATGGCAAAAAGGTTCATTGAAAGTTTGAGTGGTTTAATACTTACAGTCATTTCTTCAGTGTGGAATTGTCCTTCAACATGCTCAAACTCTGCAACCAAGTGGAAAGAAAATCCTTTTCAGTCATGATGCTGCAACAATACATCAATATAGATAGCAGCAAAAGTCTCTTACAACACACATGACAAGATAATTGCTGAAAACCTCATACTTCTGAGACCCAGAAACACACTAATTACATCAGTACAATAAAAAGCAGCTTATAAATTAATTTAAGGCCAACTTTAGGATCTTAGCAACTCCTCCCAACTCCCCCTAACTCCTAGTATAGAAAAAAAAAACCCTATTCAAATACCTATTTTACCTAGCAGATGCCACAGTCACATGACAATCCTTCTCTTTTCCTATGTCTACCTCCTGGGGTCCTTCTTCGGGTGTCCACATGATGGCCTGAGTGATTTAGGCACCTCTTATTTGTGAAAGCAACACTTCCAATGGGCGCGCCTTCTCTCATAGGCTCCAGAGGCAGGAGACCTCACGTGGCAGGGACGGGACCAGTGCTCAAGAACATGGAAAAACGTCTGGTCCCCAGGGCAGGAAATTAGCTTGCCTCGTAGAGGAAACTGGCCTTGATCAAGTACACTGCAGGATGGCTTAGGAAGAGGTGTTTGGAATCAAACCTGAGGTGTGATGTAATTGATGCACAATGCACTATTTACATTTCATTTTTTTTGGAGCTGGACTTTAACCCCTTGATGCCGACCGCAGGCAAATTAGCAGCCTCACAGAACTGGGCTTTTTTCTGTGGGGCCGCTAATCTGTGTATTTGTCTGTCTGCTGAGAGCGCATCACACAGTGCGCTCGCAGCACAAAGACTGTTCTACTGATCGGGACCCAGAACTCCTGATTCCAGGTCACATGATCACTGTGATAGCCACTGATTGGCTATCACAGTGATCAGTCACTGTGAAGCCCGCCCCCCCCCCCCCCCTTGTTTTCTCTCTCTGAATGGAGAGAAATGCATTGTATCTCTCTGTCTTTTTTGAGAGAAAAAAAAACCAAATGTGTATAAAAAATAAATAAAAATAATAATAAAAAAATAAACAAAAATACCTAGATCCAAGGTTCGATCTAGGCCTGTGCCAGGGTTAGTGTTTAGGTCAAGGTTTTTGTTTTTTGGATCACGTTTTTTTTTGTTTTTTTTAAATTAGTATCAGTGTCAGTTATTGGCAGGATAAAAAAAAAAAAAAAAAAGCAATTTGTGCACTATTGTCTCTGGGCTGTACTATGGGTACAAACAACAACTAACATACACACATATGGTATCACTGCGATTGTCAGAAGCAGGAGAATTATTTTGGGTTCTTCTTTGGTGGTAGGTTATGGCAGAGCAAGAAATATACAGCTAAATTAAAAAACGTTTTGTTATTTTTTTTCACTATTGTGGGCCAGCTTTCCTTTGGTAATAGAAAAAAAAAAAAACAAATCAGGAGATATCCATTACCATTTACCACCAAATGAAAGCCCCATTTGTCCTGAAGAAAAAACAAGGTGTAATCCACCTGGATGCACAAAGTAGTTGTAAAGATATTTACGGTTTTACTAACATGTTTCAAAGTTGCAAAATTGTGCTTAGGCGTTAAGATTTGTTTTACCCTTAGGCACGAAGGGGTTAAAAGAGGAACTGCAGTATTTTTTTTCCTTCAAACACCACAATGTAAATAAGTTTCACCGCTCAAAGGACAGCCTGTATCCTCCTAGATTACCTGCAATCAGCTGGGTGCCAGAGCCCTAGAGCCCACTTTTTCTCCACTCCAATCTACCCTCCAAATAAGGGGCCGCACACCAAACAGGTTAAACTCCAGCTAAGGTTTATTGCAATGAAGTACACTCCCAAGTAAAAAACCTTAGCTGGGATTGAACATCTTTATAATGCAGCCCATTACTTGGATGTTGGGCATAGAATAGTCTTATTTAGATGTGCCTTTTTTACAATGTGAAGTTTCAAAAAAAAAAAAAAAAAAAAAAATTTCCTTTAGTTCTGCTTTCATCAAATTAAAAAACGATACAAAATCATTGCTCACAGTTACATACTCACCTCTTTCCACACAGTGCTCAAAATTAGTTGGGTCTTTGGAAGTGCTTGTTTCAATACATAAACTTCTAACTGTAAAAGAAGAAGGTTAAATAAAGGCAATGACACTTCAATACTGATGAAGGAAGCTGAACACTGTGAGTGCAACTCTGTACTGTCATCTTGTGGCAACACACAATACAGTCTATTAATACTTGGAAAGCGTGCTAAGGAAAATATAGAGGGTGCGTTAGCTCCTCTTTCTAAAAATGCCAGTAGGCTGACTGTTAGACAATCTAATAGCTTCAGTACATCCCTGGTCTTTGACCCAGCACACATATGTAGATCAGGAGTCCTGAAGTCATTGCTGCATATTTGTCCAGGATCAGTGAGAGTGTTAGTTGTATTAAAGCCTGAAGATCAGCAATCACAGCCTTTGTATTTCCTACACACAAGCACTCATCTCATTTAAGGACAGAATTATACTAATATGTTTGTGCTGAAAACTAAGAATAATAGAGTGATCCTGGCTATAGGTAATGAAAGACAGTTAGAGGTGTACCTCAGTTTACGAACTTTTCGGTTTACGAATGAAAATCGATTGATTTTTGGCCAGCTGGATCCTTTTAGTCTCCTGTGGGCTTATAACAACACCACCCTGAAGGAGGATTATTCGTGTCCCAGACCAGACCTATACCTGTTAAGGAGACCTCTACTGATTCATACACTGCGTATTTAAATTACGCATCTCGTTAGTGCGTAATTTTTACCACACCGTTTGGAGCACCGCCACTGAATTTTATTGTCATTCCGCACCATTTTATTCACACAGACTGTCACCTTTATTAAATAATTTATTTTAAATAATTTTACTGTTATTTCCAACATGTGACAGACTTCATCAGTATTATTATTATACAGTATTTATATAGCGCCAAAGGGTTTGCTCAGCGCTGTACAATAGCAAGGGGGACAGAACATGAGACAAGACAGTAACAATACAATACACAAGAGGTTCGAGGGCCCTGCTCTTTCCAGCTCACAATCTAGGAATACTCATTTTAGCGCTGCACTTATTTATTATATGTATATGTGGAAGAAGGTGCTCTGGTCAGATAAGACCAAAATTTAACTTTTTGGCCTAAAAGCAAAGCGCTATGTGTGGCGGAAAACTAACACTGCACATCACCCTGAACACACCATCCCTACTGTGAAACAAGGTGGTGGCAGCATCATGTTGTGGAGATGCTTTTCTTCAGCAGGAACAGGGAAGCTGGTCAGAGTTGATGGGAAGATGGATGGAGCCAAATACAGGACAATCTTAGAAGAAAACCTGTTAAGAGTTTGAAAATGACTTGAAACTGGGGTGGAGGTTCACCTTCCAGCAGGACAACAACCCTAAACATACAGCCAGAGCTACAATGGAATGGTTTAGATCAAAGCATATTCATGAGTTAGAATGGCCCAGTCAAAGTCCAGACCTAAATCCAATTGAGAATCTGTGGAAAGACTTGAAAACTGCTGTTCACAGATGCTCTCCCTCCAATCAGACAGAGCTTGAGCTATTTTGCAAATAAGAATGGGCAAAAATGTCCCTCTCTAGATGTGCAAAACTGGTAGAGACATCCCCAAAAAGACTTGCAGCTGTAATTGCAGCGAAAGGTAGGTGATTCTACAAAGTATTGAATCGGGGGGAGGAGGTTGGGGCTGAATACAAATGCATGCCACACATTTCAGATATTTCATACTTGTAAAAAACATTTGTAGACCTCTTATCATTTTCCTTCTACTTCACAATTATGTGCCACTTTGTGTTGGTCTATCACATAAAATCCCCAAAAAATTCATTTATGTGTTATGCCAGTACATCTAAAACTCCCTCCCCCCAATACTGACAATGCTGCTGTCCAAGGGTGGCTCCTGTGCTCCTTCAGGAGGTATGTTACTGGTCTGATCGCCAGATGAAAACAGAGAGGGGAGAGCCTAAAAATAGAAAACTAATGCAACCACCACATCTAAATGATTGATGAGCTGAGATACAATACATTTTTGGTTTTGGGTTTAATACTGCTTTAGAGAAGTATAAACTTTTGAAGAAAAAAAAACATACATACTCATGTCCCTGCTGCGATATCAGTATGATCCTATATCTGGCCCATGCCAATTCTAACAGAGAACTGAGTGATCACATCACATGCTCAGTTCTCAGTCTGCTTCAAGTGGAAAGCAGTGACGGTCAGTCACCAATCTCCGCTGTGCTTATCTAGTGCTCATTATAGCACTGGGCTGGAGTGGGGGTGAGCATGGCTGGCTCCCAGCTTTGGCCATATTTTCACTTTTAATGCTATGTATAGGAGATAAAGCTCCCTGTGGCCTTACTTTGTGAGCTTTCGATGGTGATTTTTCCAATTTTTTGCAAAGTGTTCAAGCTGATGATGAATTCCTGGGGGAACATTCCTGTTGTAGTCCAGAATGTGTCAGGATTCCTGGAAAGAAATTAAGATCTTCAAAAGGCTGAAATATGACTCTCAGAATTAAAGTATAACTAAAGGCAAATTTTTTTTTAGTTTTGGAGAGAGTGGAAAAGGATTAGAACATCTGTCATGTTATTGCTGGCTGTGTCTACGTTAGAAACATTCACTCTCTCCATTTATCCTTTTACCTTCATCACCAAAAATGAAAACAAATCCCACATTTTGGGTTGTCACCTGAGCAGAAATAGAAGGCAAAATGTCCAATGGAGACACTAGTTCTGGTCACTGCCAAGGATTTCCTCTTATTTGCTATTTTGGCTATAGAAGTGGAAATCCCCTCAATGAGACACAAATGACCAAAAAAATCATGTGCTCCCGATGATGTAATTTTTTATTAACCCCTAGACGCCGAGCCTACGCAAATATATGGCCTCTTGGCCTTGACGCCAAGCAGCTGCATATTTGCATGCCATATGAAAATACATATGTGCTGAGAGCGCGCGCCCTGCACGCTCCCAGCACATATGTCTGTGACTCACGGAAAGATCCCGATCTCCCCTTGCGTTCGGGACCTTTTCCGATCATGTGACCACCGTGACAGCGAATCATGGCGGTCACATGACCCTAAAACCCTGCCCTGCCTTCTGAAACTCTTAAAAGGCCGGGAGGTGCCGGCGCAAAGGGGTTAAACTAGGGCAGAGACGGAACACACACCACTATGTATATATGATCCCGCTGCAGCCATCTTAGATTCTGGAATACGAGTTTATACAGTTGTGGCCAAAATTATTCAACCCCCACTGAAATTGAGTGTTTTGGCCAGTTTGACATTGCTTTTGATCATTCAGTCATCTTGCTTACATTTACATTAAAGAGGCACTTGTAGGTCAGACAAATATAACATAACAGTTATAATGAAATAACCACAAATGTCTTTTCTGTGCTCACAGCATTATCAGTTTTATTCAACCCCCAAGTGACATTCAATCTTAGTACTTAGTACAGCATCCTTTTACAGTTATAACAGCTTTTAAACGTGAAGCATAGCTTGACACAAGTGTCTTGCAGCGATCTACGGGTATCTTCGCCCATTCTTCATGGGCAAAGGCCTCCAGTTCAGTCACATTCTTAGGCTTGCGCACTGCAACTGCTTTCTTTAAGTCCCACCAGAGGTTCTCAATCGGATTTAAGTCTGGTGACTGCGATGGCCACTCCAAAATGTTCCAGCCTTTCCTCTGCAACCATGCTCTAGTGGACTTGGAGGTATGCTTGGGATCATTGTCCTGTTGAAAGGTCCAACGTCTCCCAAGCCTCAGGTGTGTGACGGACTGCATCACGTTTCCATCCAATATCTCCTGGTACTGAAGAGAATTCATGGTACCTTGCACACGCTGAAGCTTCCCTGTACCTGCAGAAGCAAAACAGCCCCAAAGCATGATTGACCCTCCACCATGCTTCACAGTAGGCAAGGTGTTCTTTTCATCATAGGCCTTGTTCTTCCTCCTCCAAACATAGCGTTGATCCATGGGCCCAAACAGTTCTAATTTTGTTTCATCAGTCCACAGAACACTATCCCACAACTTTTGTGGTTTGTCCACATGGCTTTTGGCATACTGCAGTCGACTCTTCTTATTCTTTGGAGACAGCAAGGGGGTACGCCTGGGAGTTCTGGCACGGAGGCCTTCATTACGCAGTGTGCGTCTTATTGTCTGGGCTGAAACTTCTGTACCCACATCTGACAAATCTTTTCTCAGTTCCTCAGCAGTCACACGGGGACTTCTCTCCACTCTACGCTTCAGGTAGCGCACAGCAGTCGAAGTCAGCATCTTCTTTCTGCCACGACCAGGTAGCGTTTCAACAGTGCCCTTTGCCTTGAATTTGCGAATGATGCTTCCTAAGGTGTCTCTTGGTATGTTTAACATCTTTGCAATCTTCTTATAGCCATTGCCCTTCCTGTGAAGAGAAATCACCTCTTCTCTTGTCTTCCTGGACCATTCTCTTGCCTTCACCATGTTTGTAACCACACCAGTAAATGTCTAGAAGGAGCTGAGTATCACAGTCATTTTAAAGCTGCCTAATTGGTGCTTATTATGCTTGATTGCTGCTCGGTGACATCCACAGGTGTTTTCAATACCTGATGGAAAGCACCTGTATGAACCTCTGTTCTTCAGAGTGGTAGTCTTTAAGGGGTTGAATAATTGTGGCAATGAAGAAACCACATAAGAACCATTTACTACTGTATTACATAAACAATTGATGTCATTTTAGTTGCATTTGGGTAGTTACAACGTCCTTGTAGGATTTGATTCTGAATACAATTCCAAATGTACACTATAGTCCCTAAACCCCTTTACAGCATTGGGGGTTGAATAATTTTGGCCACAACTGTATGATAGGAAGTGCCTGATTGTCAGTGCATTTGCCACATTAAATTGGTGTTTTAATCTGGATTACACTATCGAGAGCCTGACCTTTTCTTTTTCATGATACTATGTCCAACTGAGTATATATGTACAGGGATCTGATATAACGCAGCAGTACCATCATTTGACATGAGGTTTTGAGGAAAGCTGGATATCTTAGACTGATACACAAGTGCTGGTTGACCACTCTTAATTGGGGATCCCATGACTCTAGCAAGCCTCTCTTTGTTGTACACCAAGGTGCTGTGTGGTTCATCATTAAGAAGTTTTGGTAGCATTTGCGTATCCACATGTCATTTCCCTCATAGTCGAAGAACCATTGAATTCACAGTTTTTGGCTTCACATTTGGATTCCTTTATTTTTCCAATTTGTGCTGACACATAAGAGTTTGTCATATTTGTATTGCACTAGTGCTAGCTGCTATATTTTTTGACAACGGCGTCCTAGCGCAGTTTTTTTCATTCTCAAAAAAATGACAGAGGTTTTAACTAGAGATGGGCATGGGCAGGGTGACCTGGCCAGCAGCTCACTGGAGTACAAAGAAGCTGGGGTCCGGAGTCTGGGTTATTAATATTGCACAGAAAAAAATAAAATATTTATAAACACTTGTCAAACAAATACCATTGGGCTAAAAAGCCCTTCCCTTGGTGCAGAAGACCTTTCCTGCAATAAAACAATAAAAAGTAAACATATAATATTCTCCAGCATTTCTGTGTACAATGGGGCTACATGCATTTGGGCACATTAGCTGGTGCAGTGTAAAGACACTGTGGGGTTAATTTACTAAAGCTGGGCGGCTGTGTGCAGCTATTTGCTTACAGTTGCCTAAGGTGCATTCCATGTATTATGTCTGTGCTATTACTTTATGTAAATATGGGTGCATAGCTGCATACAGCCACCTTCACCCATTCAGGTCTATGGACCACTGCATGCTGCTCTAGGACATCAGGGACACCAGAACCACACTAGGGTTGATTTTCTAAAACTGGAGAGTGCAAAATCTGGTGCAGCTCTGCATGGAAACCAATCAGCCTCCAGTTTTTCTGTCAAGCTGCATTGAACAAGCTAGAAGGGTATTGGCTACCATACAGAGCTGTACCAGATTTTGCGCTCTCCAGTCTTATTAAATCAATCTCACTCAAATTTAGTAAGAAATTTAGGCCAAAATGTATTCTGCAACGTCTTTGGTTAAAACAAAATATGTGTATAATAATTGATTTGTGAGAAAGTTATAGCATCTACAAACATGCTGTACATATCAGGGATGTGCAATCCCTATCGCCTGATGCCTGGGACATGTAGTTCCGGGCGCCGGGCAGGTATCTTTTTTGGCCTTCAGGTGCAGCAATCGGCGGCAGCACCTATAGAAAATATAGGGTACTAAAGTTTGTTGCCGTTTCACAAGCGCACACAAATTTAAGGTTTGACACGTTGGATATCTATTTATTCGCTGCAACCTCATCTTTTATATTTTCCCCAAAAAATTGGATAATTTATTGCTTGTTTGCCCTAAAATTAACTTAAGTGTATTTACCACTATTTCATTCTCTAGGATCTCTGATTTCAGAAAATGATTTTCTTAAACGTGTGCAAATAACGCAAAAATAGCTCTGGCAGTGAATGATAAGTCCGACACACCCCTTTCCTAACGAGCAGCCAAGGTCTTGCCCCTCCCTGCTAGTCCCTGGGGGCGGGGCTGGAGAGAGGCAGGGAGGGGGGAGGAGATAAACAGTGCAATGTTAAAAGTATTAAACGTTTAAGTCGCCATAAAGCCCCTTTTGTTTTAAAAGCCCCGGACGTTACTTAAAGCAGGCTTAAATACAGTTTTGGTTAAATTTATGTTTTTTATCAGGACAAGTAGATTGTCATGAGGTGCAAGTAGATTGGGGCACCGATTTAGTCCTTGGGCAAGTAGTTTTTTCAAACATTTCCACACCCCTGTGTATGTATATATATATGTATATATATATATATATATATATATATATATATATGCCCCTCATGACAATCAATATTGGAATTTATACAGCTTTTACTTACAAACTGCCTATCACATTTCTTCAGATGCTAAAATTCCAGGGCAGTAAAAAAACAACCCCCATATAACCCCTTTTTGGAAAGTTGACACCCCAAGGAGTTTGTTGAAAGGCACGTTGAGTCCATAGAAGATTTTATTTCTTACCACAAATGTTTTGAAAATTACAGATTTTTTTTCTTACAAAAAGTTGTCACCTAAATGATATATTGCTCACACATGCAATTGGTATATGTGGATTAATACCCCAAAACACATTTTACTACTTATCCCGAGTATGGGGATGCCACATGTGAAAGACTTTTTGGCAGCCTAGCTGCATACAGGCCCCCAGAATCCAATGACCACCTCCAAGCTTTCAAAGGGCATATTTCCTCATGTCACTCACTACCTATCACAGTTTCGGAGGCCCTAAAATGCCAGGACAGTGCAAACACCCCCCTCCCCTTCCTGAAATGACCCCTTTCTGGAAAGTATACACCCCAAGGAATTTGATACGAGGCATGGTGAGTATTTTGCAGATATTTTTTGTCACAGGGTTTTAAAGAAGAAAAAGAAACAATACATTTTTGCTGTCTTTCTTCAAGTTTTTTTACATGTTGATCATATCCCCCCTTGAAGTGGAGTTCCACTCACACTGTAAAAAAATAAAAGTCAGCAGCTACAAAAACTGTAGCTGTTGACTTTTAAAAAATAGCCACTCACCTGTCCCATGATCCAGCAGTGCCCCCGCTGCAGCCCGTTTCACTGGCCATCCTGTATTCCAGGCGCCGGCATCTTCAGTGTGGGCACCCGGCTGTGACAGCTTGCGGCTTCACAGCCGGGTGTCCAATGCGCATGCAGGAGTAGAGCTGCGCTTCCTGAATGGCCCCATAGTCTTCTGGGACCTGTCACGTGTCCCACAAGACTACAGGGAGGGAGGGTAGGAGGACAACTTCCACTTCCAATTGCCTAGGCGATCACAGCGGAAGTGGGAGCGGGTACCTGTCAGTTTCGGGTACCCGCTCCCCAAAGGTGCCAATCCTTAATGGAGAGCGGGGGACCGATCTTTAAAGCGGAACTTCCCCTTTTGGGTGGAACTCCGCTTTAATCTCCTCTTCTCAAGAGAGAATATATTCAGTTCCTCTAATCTTTCCTCATAGCTGATCTCCTCCATGCCTCTTATCAGTTTGGTTGCCCTTCTCTGTACTTTCTCCAGTTCCCCAATGTTGTTTTTGTGAATTGGTGCCCAAAACTGAACTGCATATTCCAGATGAGGTCTTACTAATAATTTGTACCGGGGTAATATGATATATCTCTCTCTGGAGTCTATACCTCTTTTAATACAAGAGAGGATTTTGCTCACATTAGAAACCGCAGCCTGGCATTGCATGCCATTATTAAGCTTGTGATCTACCAGAACCCCCAGATCCTTCTCCACCATTGATTCCCCCAGTTGTACCCCCCCCCCCCCTAGTATGTATGATACATGCATATTCTTAGCCCCCAAGTGCAGAACCTTACATTTATCAACATTAACCCTCATTTGCCACATAGTTGCCCAATTACACAGTGCATTGAGGTCGGCTTGTAAGTTGGACACATCCTGTAAGGACGTTATTCCACTGCACAGCACATTCCCATGATATCCAGTGAACATCTTCACATCAGTGTGTTGTGTTAGAAGACGGTGCGCTGCATTGCTTTTGAACTGCAGAAGACCTGC
This sequence comes from Staurois parvus, assembly GCF_062004578.1. NCBI lineage: Eukaryota > Metazoa > Chordata > Amphibia > Anura > Ranidae > Staurois > Staurois parvus. The sequence goes on from NW_028320549.1 coordinate 2,712,902, forward strand.
GTTACAGGAAATCGTCGCTGGACACACAAGGCCCTAAGGCTGCATTGACACCTTGGTGTTTCCGGAAGGTGCAGCAACATGAACAGGAGTGAGCATTTTGGAAAAACACACGGAAAGTGCCACGCAACAAACATGCCAAAATGCATGTTGGGAAAACCATGTTTTGCTCCATGTACATAGGACGCCCATGCGTGTCACATGTTCCCACTACACTAGGTGCGAATGGGGCCTAATGTGAACACCGCTCAGTACAGTGTTCAGGCCCTTCCAGTGACAGCCTGCTATGCCTGTCCCTTGACACAGAGCTATAAGTGTCGCCTACAATACATTCCAATCAGGACATAGTAACAAGGACTGTCTGCCTGTAGAAATGTATCTCCATCTTACCAACCAATCAGGCTCTGCCTTTCCCGTTGCTAAGCCAAATAAGAAGCTGTACCTGAGGCTCTGATTGGTTGCTAAGAGGGAAGCACAAGCTGCTCCGCAGTCTGACCTGAGGCCTAACAATTGGTAATCGTAGTCCAGAAAGCCTCGGTGTGTAGTGCTCACCCGTCTATGATGTGCTCGGCCGGGTGTCTGCCTTCACCAGAGGTAGCCAGGGCCAACACAGCCCCGGCAGAGCTCAGGCACAGGTCCCCCGCCCGGGTCATTTCACCTCACACCGGAATCTGCTCTCTCTTCTCTGCAAGCCCACTGCAGTAGAGTGCCGCTTAGGGTTGCTAGGAAACAAGACGCAAGGAGGAACCACATACCCCGGAAGTAAACGCAAATAACTCGGAAGCGCGTTTGGAAAAAGTGCTCGTAGTGCTACGAGGAAAGGTTCCGGGGGGACAAAGGTTCCTAGGGGCAGAAAGCACCTGGCTGTGAGTTCCTCTGTCATTATCTTTTATCAGCCATGCCTGGAGCATTGAGAGATAGATGACCGCTCTGTCGTGACAGAATACTCTCTATGTGCACTGCTGAGGTGAGGTATGTGCTATAGTCCTCCATTACTTTATGTACAGTATGCTGGTATTTGGGGTTATAGTCCTGGAGAAAGTTCCCCTCATCAATGTGATGAAGTTCTAGTTGGGGTTATAGGTACGAAGGACATTTAAAGCCAAAATACTCTTCTTAGTTCTAGATAAAGTGGGGACAAGTTTCTGTCTGAATTTTATTTCCATCTGTGACCCCATTGGGGAGATTTTCCTTCGCATCCTGTCCCTGTGTCACCTATACAGGAAATAAGGGGAGGGGCTGTCTCCCACACAGGACCGCATGGACAGCTATAAAACCATTGTCAGGAGTTGTAACCCTTCCCCCACCCTACTGAATGTTATGTCTGTGACCCATTGGAGAGATTTCCCATCACTTTCTGTCTTGGTAGGAAGTGCAGGAAAATCTCCCCAACAGGGGCCAGGGATGAGGTCTGACGTGTTCAGATCCTAGTCTGAGCCCACCTGAGCTATCCTGCCTGGAAGCTGCCGCTGGACGCGACCAATCATAACCAGCTGAGGCATTCACTGCGCCGCAGCCACATGTAGACACCCCTTCAATGGGGGGTGGGCAGGGAATGCCTCAGCCGCTTATGATTGGCTGTGTACTTCCTGGAGGGATAGCTCAGGTGGGTTCAGACTGGGATCCGAGCACTCGTCCCCAATAGGGTCAAAGATGGCGATACTAGCCTGACAGAGGCTGTAACCCTTTCCTGCTTTCTCTAGAACAAAATGAAAATGGAACTACACTGAGCACCACAAACCAAAAATGCTTTTTAACGTGGTTGTAATGGCTCAAGGTTTTTTACCTTCATGCATGAAGAGAAAATCTGTGTGCTTCAGCCCCCCTAATACTTACTGGAGCCATATCACCATTGGCTCCCAATGCTGTCGATCACAGCCAGTGAGCCAATGAGAAGAGGGAGGCGGGGCTACGTTACAGCTCTGTGTGTGAATGGACACGCAGAGCAGCGACTTGGGAGCAATCCTGCTTGGGTGCCCCCATAGCAAGCTGCTTGCTTTGGGGGCACTCGGCAGGAGGGAGGGGTCAGGAGCACTGGCAGCAGAGCAGAGAAGAGGAGGATCCAGACTGCTCTGTATAAAACCAATGCACACAGCAGGTAAGTGTAGACATGTTTGTTTTGAGGTTTTTTTTAATTGCCTTTAATATTCAGAGCAAACTCCCCCATCCATCCATGCCTCTATGCTTTATTTTCATGAGAAATCACTTTGAAAAACACCTCCTAGCATTTCTGGCCATGGCCATCTTAAAGGCAGATGATTCATGTAGCATTTACTTCCTAGAATCCATCTGCTCTTAGCTCAGGCATGCAGCAGGAGGGTGTGCTTAGCTGAGAAAACCCCTCCTCCCCTCCTGAAGACTCCTGTAATATATGACATCATTTGTCTAGGCAAGAAATGAGGAAGTAACTGAAGAAATGTAAAATAAAAATGTAAAACAAGTAAATATAATACACTCTCCTATCTCTTTATTAATGCCTGCAGCTTAAGGAGTAAAAAAAAAGTCAGTGAAGATTGAGAGAGTGAAGTTCTGCTTTAAATGTGGGCAGCGCAGTGGCTAGATGGTTAGCACTTCCGCCTGGCAGTACTAGGGTCGTTGGTTCGAATCCCAACCACGGCACCACCTGCCTGGAGTTTGCATGTTCTCCCTGTGCCTGCGTGGGTTTCCTCCCACACTCCAAAGACATGCTGGTAGGTTAATTAGATCCTGTCTAAATTGTCCCTAGTATGTATATGGATGTAAGTTAGGGGCCTTAGATTGTACGCTACTTGAGGGTTAAGGACTGATGTGAATGTATAATATATATGTAAAGAGCTGCGTAAACTGACGGCGCTATATCAGTAACTGAAATAAATAAATCCCGGGCACTCATCGACTAATGTTTTCTCGCGTGCCTATATATTTTATGAATATGTTTATTCACCCCAACTCACCATGTAGGTGGGAAATGTTTCTATTTCTGTGTATACCAATTTTTCAATAAAAATATTGAAAGATAAATCCTGGGCACAGCCCCCCCCCCCACAGCAGGGGTTGCAGTAATCTTCCAGTGCGGCGGGTGTTAATAGAGTCTGGGGACCCTGGATGTTCCCCTGCCATTTCTACCCATCTCCTCCATTCATAGTAGCTGTACTTCGCTTCTATGAATGAAAACTGAACTATCAATGGCTGTACATCATTGCTGTGCACTGAGATCCTGATAGTGATGACAGCTGACCCTGTCTGGGCAGTGTGTGTTGGCAAGGCTGCTTGTAGCCCCAGCCAGAGGAGCAGGTGACAGCGTGACAACACAGGAACACAGCTAGCATCATTTGACATAACCTTTAAAACAGGAAGTGTCTGAAAAAGAAGCTTTAATGCAAGATCACAGGGTATTAGTGGACGTAGTCCACCTTTAAGACCATATTTTATGTTGCACCCATATTTGGAGTGTAACCTGAAACATGGTCGCATTCACCAAACCGCCCTCCACATACCTGAGCTGTGGGGTGCTTCTTTCTGCAGGTTGTTTGAATTTTGCCACGAGGGTGTGGGCTCTGTCCATACAGCCAGGTCATCCATTTACACAATCTGTGAATGAGAAGACTACAAGACTCCTCTGCCACCATGGCAGAGGGAGGCATAGGTCTCCGTAGAGCGCAAGTACAGCAACATCACCACAATTGTAGTTCATTGTTTACTTACATAGTTAGTCTGGCTGAAAAAAGACAAAAGTCCATCCAGTTCAACCATAGAAAAAAAAAAACGTTATAATCCTACACCCACAGTTGATCCAGAGAAAAAAACCCAGCAAAGCATGATCCAATTTTTTCCTGCTGGGAAAAATATTCCTTCCTTATCCCCCAAGAGGCAATTGAATATTCCCTGGATCAACTTTTACTTCCTCCAGCCTCATCACGGTGGGCTCAGTCCTCCGCATTCAGACTTAGGGCTGGAATGAAAGCAATGCAGGAGCCTGTGCATTGCACCCACAACACACTGATCACGGTTCAATGCAAAAATGTAATAAGATCCCATATTTTTTTTATTTTATTAATGTGTGCAATTTTTACATTTTTGAAAAAGGTGGACTATGGGGATGATTTACTAAAACTGCGGCACTCAGAATCTGGTGCAGCTGTACATGGTAGCCAATCAGCTTCTAACTTTAGCTTCAATAAAACTTGGAAGCTGATTGGTTTCTATGCAGAGCTGCACTAGATTTTGCACTCTCCAGTTTTAGTAAATAACCCCCATATGCGTTTAATGTGATAAAGCCAAAACGTTTTGTTTTTTTTTAGGAGAAATCTCCCTAAGGGGGCACATGTTTTCACAATAACAGAATCAAACGGGATTTCCTTTTACTGTGAAGGGATTTATTTTGTGTTTCTGTTACAGGAAATGAAATGACAGCTCCCTAATGTTATCAGGACAGCATAAGAAAATAACTGACAGAGATTTTAACTAACTCCCTACTCTATCAAAAAACAAGAAAAAAATTTTGCTTAGAAACACTCTTTTAATCCTTTACAACAGCATAACACATATGTGCAATGGCAGGGCGGGTGAGACTTCACATCAAGCCACTGCACAAATGTGTCCATGGAACATTGAGACTCTATGCCAAGAGCCTGCCCCCCAGTACACTAGCCAGGCTGTCACAGACAGCTTCCAGTCTCTGTTTGGGATCGGGATCCTGTGGGATAGACTCCCAATCATGTGACCGTTGTGCAACCAGTCACAGGGATCATGTGATTGGGAAGCCATCTCTATTTCCTGGTATCTATGCTCGTATAAAAGACTGCTGGGGGGTGTCGGAAAAGGGCTAATGCATACATGAGATTGTAAAGTTTGTATCTACTTTAATTAGTGCCCTCCCAAATTGACATAAGTTATGAGTATAGCAGATATATTAGATTGCTAGCTCTTAGAGACAGAATAGCAACCAAAAATCCAGAAAAAATACACACAAATGTTATAAATTGAGTTGCAGTTCAGTGAGTAAAATAAGTATCTGATCCCCTACCAACCAACAACAATTCTGGCTCCCACAGACTGGCAATGGGCTCATGTGGTCTACAGATTAGTCCTGTCAATTTAGGAAGATGCTCCTAATGACAACTCATTATGTGTATAAAAGACAGCTGTCCACAGAATTTCTTTCTTCCATTCACCATCATAGGCGAGACCAAAGAACTGTCAAAGGACATCAGGGACAAGATGGTAGACCTGCACAAGGCTAGAATGGGCTACAAGATCATCAGCAAGAAGCTTGATGAGGAGGAGACAACTGTTGGAGTGATTATTCGCAAATGGAAGAAATACAAAATAACCATCAATGGCCCTCAGTCTGGAGCTCCATGCAAGATTTCGCCTCATGGGGTAAGGATAATCATGAGAAAAGTGAGGGATCAGCCCAGAACTACATGGGAGGAGCTTGTGAATGATCTCAAGGCAGTTGGGGCCAGTCACCAAACAAACCATTGGTAACACAATATACCGCCATGGATTGAAATCCTGCAGCTCCTGCAAGGTCCCCCTCATCAAGAAGGCACATGTACAGGCCCGTCTGAAGTTTACCAATGAACATCTAAATGATTCAGAGAAGGATTGGGAGAAAGTGCTGTGGTCAGATGAGACCAAAATTGAGCTCTTTGGCATTAACTCGACTCGCTGTGTTTGGAAGAAGAAAAATGCTGACTATGACCCTAAGAACACCATCCCTACAGTCAGGCACGGAGGTGGAAACATTATGCATTGGGGCTGTTTCACTGCTAAAGGTACAGGCCGACTTTGCCGCATTGAGGGGCCAATGGACAGGGCCATGAATTGTAAAATCTTGAATGAGAACCTTCTCCCCTCAGCCAGAACACTGAAGATGGATCGTGGATGGGTCTTCCAGCATGACAATGACCTAAAACATACCTCCAAGGCAACAAAGGAGTGGCTCAAGAAGAAGCACATTAAGATCATGGAGTGGCCTAGCCAGTCTGCAGATCTTAATCTAGAGACTGGCTAGGCCACTGGAGGGAGCTGAAACTTTGAGTTGCCAATCAACAGTCAAGAAACCTTCAGGATTTGGAGAAGATCTGTATAGAAGAGTGGACCAAAATCCCTCCTGAGCTGTGTGCAAACCTGGTAACCAACTACAAGAAACCTCTTACCTTTGTGCTTGCCAGCAAGGGTTTCTCCACCATGTACTCAGTCATGTTTTTCTTGGGGATCAAATACTTATTATACTCACTGAACTGTAACTCAGTTTATAACATTTGTATCGTGTTTTTTTTTTTGTTTTTGTTTTTTGTTTTTTTTTCTGCATTTTTGGTTAATATTCTCATATACCTATAATACAAGTTATAAACCCTTCATTTCTTTCTAAGTGGGCAAACTTACAAAATATGCAGGGGATCAAATAATTATTTTCCCAACTGTACATCTGAAAAATAAAAATTGTAGGGGAGTGCAAATGGTAAATTGAAGTATATAACATGATTATAACCTGAGTTATGATAAAGGTGCTGATAATTTTTCTTCTTTATTTCAAGATTATGTTTCGGTCCTCAGAATCACAGAAGGATGGGGATGAGGGACCTGTATACGTGCGTGAGAAGGGTCGGCTGTACCTGGCAGGTTTGCAGCCCTCAAATGTGAAGTCTTGTCCCCCTCGCCTCTTCTCCAAAGGTTTTTCTGTGGAGCTGTGTGTCAAGGAAGAAGATAACTGTAAACCCAAAGAAAAGCCATTTATCTTCACATACACAGAGGAGGGTAGCTTGCGTTATTCTGCCAAGTCTCTCTTCACCTTGGCTCTGGATCTCATTGCTGATAACATTCAGTATGTCGACTCCTTGCTGGGTTTTCCTGAACAGATTGCAGAGAGGCTGTTCACTGCTGCAGAATCCAGGCAACAGTTCTCCAAACCACACAGCGGCCTTGTGGCCCTTTGCAAATTTACTGAGGCCTATGGGGACCTGATGCTGTCTTCACTGTGTCTGCGGGGCAAGTATGTCTTCCTTTGGGGTGTATTTATAGCTTTAAATGAGTTTGTGTTTTGGAGTGTTATACTGTATTGACCTCTACTTTATATATTTTATTAGAAAGCTTCTATATCTGTGACCTTCACTTTTATCAATATTCAAAGGAAATCTATGGCCACAGCATACACTTTCATTTTATAACATCAGCAATGTAATAACAGCACTAATAACAATACAAACAATAGTTATTCTTGACAATCCAATATAAGCTTCCTTGAAACATCTGCTTTCATTATGAGTGCTGCCTGTCTGCTGGCCGTCTCTTTCCACAACTCCCTGGATTCTCTGAATGCTTTGCAGCTATTCGTCTACTTTTTTATATTCCACTTCTAAGGACTACATATCCCATGGTACATTGCTGCCTGCAAGCAGTGATTCCTGTACTGACTCAGTCTCCTGAAACTCCTCCTCTCATCTCCTCCTGTAGTTCAGAAGGCAGGCTTTATGAAATGTGTGACACAGCAGTGCCTACTCATAGAGCATAGTGACTACGTGTCACAGAATTCAAAAAGTAAATGTGTGGGGATCTTCATAAAGTAAGTTTACAAACGTCAACGTTGTTCAGATTAATAGGAGTAGACTAGAAATAATTGAAATACAATGAAGAAATGTATATATGATTTACATTTTGACCATATATATGCTTTACAGCAGTACAGGCTCCTCTCCTGCACTGAAATTATTTACTCTGATTTCACTGCACACTGTGAGCTTCAAATAATATTCATTGGAAGCTGGAGCACATCCTTTAGAGACCTCCTCATTTTGGGGTTAAAGGAAATCTAGAATCAGCTAGCCCCTACCTTCCCAGGTTTACGTCCCTGGTCCACCCCTTTCATTCATTGGATTTTAGTTATTTCAATTATAGAGGAACAGCATCACATGTGGGCATCATCTAAGGAATCTGCTTCCAGATGCACCCTGCGTTTCAAAGGAAAAAAAAAAAAGAAACCCACATATCCAGAATGACATCCACCCATATTTAAATGTAATTTTTAGAGAGTTTTCAAAAGTCATTAAAAATATAGCTTGACTTTACAGACGGCTAAAGAATGCAACACTTTGAATTTAACTCACTTAAGGCCTTACTTCGTATGAGCAGAAATGTGACAGGTGGGAACACATACCATATACTATAGAACATCACAACTTCTTGCAGTCATTGTAAACATCATAGCATACATGTCATATATTACATTTACCAATATTCTCACCCATCGAGGCATTTTGATAATTTTCATTAGCAAGTCCATAACAGGTGGAGGGGGATTTGGGGAGGAAGAACCAAGGAATGTAAAATATAAGCAAACTAAACTCCAGCTGAGTTATATCAGATATAATGGGACACAAAGGGCCAGGGACTCTATGATGAATCACTTCTGTGACTCCAGTCTTGTTCATTATAAATTCTATTCCATACGCACTGGGGTTGACTTACTAAAGGCAAATAGACTGTGTACTTTGCAAGTGCAGTTGCTCCAGAGCTCTGTTAATAAGTTAAAACTTCACTTTACAAAGAATACCCAATTACATGCAAGGAAAATAGAAAGGACAGCATTTTTGCTATCACGTGATGGAAGGCAGCAGAGTTTCCCTTCATTTACTAAACTCTGGAGCAACTGCACTTGCCAAGTGACCTGTTTGTTTGCCTTTAGTACATCAACCTCATTGGGTCTAGCTCTTCTTCATCCATGGTACTAGCCCTCCATACAAATATGTCATATTATTCAGCAGAGTAAAATCCACTTTTCAAATGAGGATCCCATTATTACTTGTCTTGTTTTTTTTGTTTTTTTTCTTCTTTATGCATTCTTTGATCTTTATGTATAAGAATCTAATGGGTTAATTCATTTTGATGTGTACAGGTACCTTCTAGTGTCTGAGAAGCTGGAAGAGATTAAGTCATTTCGAGATCTATGCAGTTTGGACTTGTCATGTTGTAAATTAGGGGATGATCATGAATTGCTGCAACATATTGCCTCTGACACCCTGAACAGGTATGCAGACATGAGTACGGCACTACTTAAATGAGAATTCCAGCCAGGACTAAGAGTCAGTGAACTGTAGGTTATGTACCCTTGGTATTTCCTTGTTTTACATAGGATATCCAGAAGTCCCTGTACTCAACATCATCAGTTCCATTTTCCAGCACTAAATACACTCATCATTATGTGTGTATGTTGGGGCTAGTGTTGTCCTAAAACCACTGATATTGTATTCCATGAAGCTGTCTGCTGCTATATCAGTCTGATAATATTCATTATGTAAAAAGGGGTGTCTGAGACACAAACAATTGATTTTCAACCTTGGGACTGCTTTGTTTTAGTGCAAGGACAGGGCACCTTTGGTGAAGAAATGGCCTATTTTGGCAAAGAGAAGTTAAATACTGATTCTAAGGAGTTGGTGTAGTATTAGTGGTTAAAGCCCAACTCGAGTCAATTTAAAAAGTCTTTACATGTAAAGCCACAGGATTACCTTGAGCAAAACGTGTGGTTGATACTTACTTAATATTTTTAGCTTGTCTTCTAAAATTACAACTTCTTTATGTCACTTAAAGTATAAGTCCAGTCAAATTCTAACTAATCCCAAACCTACTCCCACCCCCATTCTAAGACTATTGTATCTACCCTGTAAAGAAAAGATGTCTATACTTACCTATTCTGAGGCCTCTCTGGTTCGGTCACATGATCAGGACCCAGAGCCGGCTTCAGTGTAGAGGAGAAGCAGCGACAAGGACTGTAGTGCTTGGGAGATGACACCATTCATAGGCTTACTATTGGGCATCTGTTGTTGGCTGTCCGTCCTCTACACTGAAGTCACTGCTGGGACCCGATCTTGTTACTGGAGCAGCCGGCTTACGATGGCCAGCTTTTATTTAGGTAAAACCTTTATTCCAGTAACTGCTTAACCACTTCCAGTCCGGACACTTTTACCCCCTTCCTGACCAGGGCAATTTTCAGCTTTCAGCGCTATCACACTTTGAGTGACAATTGCACGCTCATGCAACACTATACCCATATGAATTTTTTACCATTTTTTTGAGACCGATAAAACTTTATTTTGGTGGTATTTATTCACCGCTGGGATTTTTAGTTTTTTTGCTGTGTAAATGAAAATGTCCAAAAATTTTGAAAAAAAGTGTTTTTCTTATAAAATTTTGCAAATAATATTTCATCATAAATCCTGGCCAAAATTTATTCCGTTATCTTTTTAGTAAAAAAAAAAAAGCCAAATTAGTTTATAACCAAAAATTTTAATTTGTAAACTTCTTTTTTTTTTTACATTTTTTATTTTTTTTATATTATTTGTTTTATTTTAATTTTTTTTTACATACTGTCACCCTAGCAGTACAGTGTCACCATGGTGACACTGTACTACTTTTGGGGGATGATGTAGATTTTTTTTTTTACACTGATTGCTTTTACACTCAAATAGGATGTAAAAGCAATGATTTCTTTTTCTCTCTGTCTGCATTCTTGCAGCCATTGAGAAATACTGAGTGAACTGTGATTGGTCACAGCTTGTCACATGGTAGAAGGCTGTTGTGAATAGCCTTGTACCATGTGACCTCTGTGATCATTCACATATTTCACACGTAGTAAGCAATGATGTCACAAGTGAAATCTTGCTTATTACTTTGCATGCGATCATTGATTGGCCAATCAGTGATCACATGATCGGGACCTCATACAGAGGTCCCGTCCGACGATCGGTGTTTCACTGTGGCTGGAGGACACAGCGGGCACCGGATCGCGGTGCTGCGCACTCCCGGGGAGCATGCACAAGCAGGGTGCGGGGAGGCCGTTTATAAATGGCCACCCAACCCTGCAGTGCTACCGTCCGGCCGTTTATATACAACGGCCGGTCAGGAAGTGGTTAAAAAATAATAACTGGCGTTTGGTTTCAATTTATTAGTGTATCCAAATCTGCTGGTACATCTAATACTCCCCTCCTCCCAAGACTGACAGTGCTGCTGTCCAAAGTTGCTCCTGTCCTCCTTCATCAAGAGTTGAGGCACTCTAAAACTGGAGGTGTGTTGCTAGCTAGATCATCAGGTGAAAATAGTCTAAAAAATAGAAAACTAATGCTGCCACCACATCTAATAATTAGCTGCATTTTTGGTTTAGGTGTAAAACCACTTTAAGGTGTGGGTAGGTTTACTCAGGAGTTACATTTTTATTTTTTTGAAAGAAGGAAAGGGTCAGGTCTTGGGGTCCAGCTAAATGTATATATGTATGTATGTATATTTGTAAAGGTGCTATTGACATTGCATTTTCACCACATGACAGTAACAACCCATGCAATCCATACATACAAAGAAACCAAACAAATACATTCAGAAATTAAGTTTTATGTGTAATATATAATGGAATGGCACAGGGAAAAAGTATTGAACACGCTAACTGAAATTTATTTAACCACTTGCCCTCCAGAAGATTTACCCCCACCCCCCCCCCTTCCCGATCAGGTCATTTTTTTGTGCTACAGCGCTGCGTAACTGTAACTGATAATTGCAGTCATGCAACTCTGCACCGAAATGAAATTTGTTTTTTTTTTTTTTTTTTTTCCCCCCCCACAAATAGAGCTTTCTTTCGGTGGTATTTGATCACCTCTGCATTTTTGTTTTTTTCTATTTTTTGCGCTATAAACAAAAAAAGGCCGACAATTTTGAAAAAAAAACCAATATTTTTGACTTTTAGTTATAAAACATATCCAGTAAAAAAAATTTTACAAATCTAATTTCGTCATAAATTTAGTTCAAAATGTATTCTGCTACATGTCTTAAAAAAATCCCAATATGTGTAAAAAAAAATTGGTTGACATGAACGTTATAGCATCTACAAATGGCGGTATATATACTGGATTTTTTTTTAAAATTCATTTTATACTAGTAATGGCGGCGTTCAGCGACCTATAGTGGGACTGCGGCGCACATTTTGACACTGGGGGGAGGGGGAACTGATTAACTGCCACTGACATCCCAATGACACTAATACAGTGATCAGTGCTAATAAAAAGCCCTGACACTGTACTAATGGCACTGGGCAGGAAGTGGTAAACATCTGGGGCGATCAAAGGGCTAACTGTGTGCAATTTTTTTATTTTATTTTTTTTTTTGTGTGTGTTTTACTAGGGAACCATGCTGCTTTGTATTGCTCTGCTATGCAGAGCAACAGCTGAGGCACTCTAAAACTGGAGGTGTGAAATGCATAGTATTGCTACAAAGCAGCATGTGGTGCTGACAGGGGAGAGATCTGTGTTGTTTACATACAGACTTTTCCCCTGTCAATGTTCCTTGGTGATCACCGGGTGCCGGCGGGGAATCTCCATCCGGGACCCGGTGACCTACATCTGTAGCCCCGAATGGCGGCACGCGCCCCCTACCCGGAAATGCAAAATTATGTGTATACAGTATACGTAACTTTGCTCAGCCCTGCTGCCGTAGTTCTTCTGTAGGGTGGCGGGGAACCGGTTAATACCTCGTACAAAATCCTATGTTGGTAATAGCTTCAAGACACCTCATGTATGGGGAACTAGTCGCATGCATTGCTTAGGTGTGGTTTTGGCCAATTCTTCCACACAAACAGTCTTCAAATCTTGAAGTGATCTTCAGTTCTTTCCAATAGATTTTCTATTTGATTCAAGTTAGGTGATTGGCGGGGCCATTCTAGCAGCTTTATTTTCTTTCTTTGAAACCAGTTGAGAGATTTCTTTGTGTTTGGGATCATTGTCTTGCTGAACTGTCCACGCTTGTTTCATCTTCAATCCTGGTAGATTGCATCAGATTTTTATCAAGAATGTCTCGGTACATTTTTCCATTCATCCTTCCTTCAATGACATGACGTTTGCCAGTACCGTATGCTGAAAAACAGCCCCACACCATGATGTTCCCACCTCCATGCTTCACTGTTGGTATGGTGTTTGGGGTAATGTGCAGTGCCATTTGACCTCCAAACATGGCGTGTATTATGGCATCCAAAGAGTTCAATTTTGTTCTCATCTGACCAGACTACTATTCTCCCAGTATTTCACAGGCTTTTCTAAATGTTGTGCAGCAAATTTTAAATGCGCTTCAACATGCTTTTTCTTCAGCAATGGAGTCGTGCGCAGTGAGTGTGCATACAGACCATGGCGGTTGAGTGCATTACTTATTTTCTTTTAAATAATTGTACCTGCTAATTCCAGGTCTTTCTGAAGCTCTTCACAAGTGGTCCTTGGCTCTTGGACAACTCTTCTGAGCATTCTTTTCACTTTCACTCTATCAGAAATCTTGTGAGGAGCACCTAGTCATGGCCAGTTTATGATGAAATTTATGTTCTTTCTACTTCTGGATTATGGTTCCAACAGTGCTCACTGGAACATTCAGAAGTTTAGAAATCCTTCTGTAACCAATGCCATCAGTATGTTTTGCAACAATAAGGTTGAGAAGGTCTTGAGAGACTTCTTTGCTTTTACCCATCTCGAGATTTTTCTTGTGTGACACCTTGGTAATGATGACCTTTTATAGGTCATCAGTTGACACTGAACCAGCTGATATTAGTTTGCACTGACAAGGGGCAGGATTGCTTTCTAATTACTGATAGATTTTAGCTGATGTCTTGGCTTTCAATGCCTGTTTGCACCTCCCTTTCTTCATGTGTTCAATACTTTCTCCCTGTGTCATTCCATTTTATTACATATACCTTAATTTCCGAACTTATTTGTTTTGGTTTCTTTGTATGTGTGGGTTGTTACTGTCATGTGGTGAAACTTTCATGTCAATACCACCTTTAGAAATATATTTACTGAGAAATATGGTGACGTGTTTTACCCACTGTATATAGAAAAAATGTTTTGTTTTGTTTCAGATCCTATTCTTGAGTTACCTTTGTTTTCTATGCATATAACGTACATTATAATACGTGGCTTGTTTTGCTCTCTGTGCAGCTTGAGAAATCTATACTTAAAGGATAATTGCCTGTCTGATGTTGGGATTAGGAAAATGACAGCTCCAGTGAGGATCCTACACAGAGGACTGGGAAGCCTAACATTGATGGATCTTTCTTGTGAGGCTGTATTCTTACACTTTGTATCTTTTTTATTTGTTTCTTTATGGCAACATGTACATTGCCAACAGCAATTCTCCTTACTTACACGACTACCTAATTAATTTAATTCCTTGACTACATTTAAAGGAAACCACTACTGTGAGAAATACGGAGGCTGCCACTGCAATCCTCTTCTTCTGGAAATTCTAGTTGCCTGGCTATTGTGCTGTTCTGTTGGCTTTAATGCTTTGAGTCACTGAGCCAAGATAGGTGTGATGATCAGGAGTTGTTTTAAGTGACTTCACTAGTTACATGCTTGTTGGGTCAGTGGCTCAGTAAATATAGAAGCCGGAGACAGCCAAGAAGTTAACATTTTCAGAAAGAGGTTTACAGTAACAGCCCCTGTTTTTGTTCATATTTCCATTCTAGGTAACCCAGGACTCACAGACGTGGGGCTCAAATTCCTGTATGTTTTTAAACAGCTCCAGTTCTTGGACATATCTGATACAGGTGTGCAGGTAAGTGTTTTATTATCAACTTCAGTCCCAGAGCACTCTTCCCCACACAAGGCCAGAGTGCTTTGGAGATATATTGGAGATGTTTCTTTTACACCCTGGAACTGTAGAAACACTCAAGGAGAAATGCGTATCTAAAATAGACCGCACCAGATTTGAACAAATCATTTATCAATACTTTAATAAATATATACAGAAAATGTGTACAAAGAGCTATATTCTTTCTAAGACATTTTACTGTACATAAAGGCATTAAAACACCATGGTGTTGCATGCTTCCCCTACCTATAAAGGTGTGTATGTGTGTAATAGATACAGTATATATAACTCTTAACAACCACATCTGAATAAAGTTGGAAAAATAAGATGCTCTCCTAGACAGACAGACATATATATATATATATATAATATATATAATGTATATATGTATGTGTGTGCACATAAAGTTAACCCAACAAACAGATGCCTATGGGCTGCCTGCATTTACACCCACATGAACTTTAATGGCATCCCAGTCTTAGTCCGTAGGGTTCAATATTGAGTTGGCCCCGCCCTTTACAGCTATAACAGCTTCAACTCTTCTGGGAAGGCTGCCCACAAGGTTTAGGAGGGTGTCTATGGGAAGGTTTGACCATTCTTTCAGAAGCACATTTGTGAGGTCAGGCACTGATGGAGGATGAGAAGGCCTAGCTCATAGTCTCCACTCCTAATTCATCCCAAAGGTGTTCTATCGGGTTGAGGTCAGGAATCTGTGCAGACCAGTCAAGTTCCTCCACCCCAAACTCGCTGATCCATGTCTTTATGGACCTTGGTTTGTGCAGTCATGTTGGAACAGCAAGGGGCCATCCCAAACTGTTCCCACAAAGTTGGGAGCATGAAATTGTCCAAAATGTCTTGGTATGCTGACGCCTTAAGAGTTCCCTTCACTGGAACTAAGGGGCCAACCCCTGAAAAACAACCCCACATCACAATCCCAGTTGCTTCCATTGTGTTATAATACCGCTAACCGTTGACTGTGAATTACTTAGTAGCGAGGAAATGTCACGGATGCACCTTTTGCACAGGCGGCAACCTATCCACGCTGAGCTCCTGAGAGCGACCCATTATTTCACAAATGTTTGTAGAAATAGTCTGCATGCCTAGGTGCTTGATTTTATACACCTGTGGCTGTGGAGATGATTAGAGCACCTGAATCCAATGATTAGAGGGATATCTCAATACTTTTGGCACTATATTGTATCTTTACCTTGACCAATCTTGTGATCTTAACCACTTGCCTACAGGGCACTTATACCCCCTTCCTGCCCAGGCCAGTTTTTAGCTTTCAGCGCTGTCACACTTTGAATGACAATTGTGTGGTCATGCAACACTGTACCCATATGAACTTTTTATCATTTGTTTGAGACCGATTTCTTTTGGTGGTATTTAATCGCCTCCTGGGTTTTTTTTTTTTATTGCTAAACAAACAAAAAACAACTGATGTTGAAAAAAAAATATTTTTTTCTTAGTTTTTGTTATATAATTTTGTAAATAAGTGATTTTTCTCCTTCACTGATGTGCGTTAATGAGGCTGCAGTGATGGGCATTGACAGGCATCACTGATGGGCACTGTTAGGCGGCACTGACTGGCACTGATTGGCAACACTGATAGTAGGTGGCACTGAAAGGCAGCTCAGATGGGCACTGATGTGGCATTGATGTGCTCTGGTAGGCACTGATATGTGGCATTGAGGCATTGATGGGCACTGGCAGGTGGCATTGATGGGCACTGGCAGGTGGCATTGATGGGCACTGGCAGGTGGCATTGATGGGGCTACACTGATCATCAGTGTAGATGTCCCCTCTGAGGAATGCCGATTACCAGCTCTCTTCTCCTCTGTCAGCGTGACAGCTCGTGAGGAGAGAAATGCCCATAACCAGCATTTCCCTATTTACATGCGATCCGCCGTGATTGGACACAGCTGATCACATGACTGAGCCGACATCTCTGGCTCTTTCCATTGATTGGTGATCCGCTGTGTCCCAGGGACACAGTGCACCACTGATCGCCACGCTCCCTTTGCCGCGCATGCGCAGTTAGAGTGGGAGGACGTCATAAGACGTCCTCCCAGAACGAGAGAACCGCCTTGTGCCCGTCATTACCTTATACGGTGGGCGGGAGGTGGTTAAACAGTAAAAATGAGTATCCAAGGTATAACCAAAATCTTTTAGTATGAGTACTAATATTTAGTTGCATTGAGGAAGGACAATGGTATACACCACTATTAATGTATCCAAACATTAATTTTTTGGTGGCCCCCAAAAAAGACTATTCAATATGAAAAGGGTTCTGTATTAATACAGTTCCACATAGACTACAAACTTTGGGCATAGTTCAAAAGTCAGGATCCACCCAGTTAAGCTTGTATTTCTACAGTTGAAATAGATTTATTGAATCACAAGGTGTAATACTGTTCCATAAAAAGAGGTGAAAGTTCTCCCCCTCCACAAGATGGCTTCCTCATCAGTGTCAATTATCAAGGTCAGGGTTTCTCAACCAGGGTTCCTTCAGAGGTTGCCAGGGCTTCCTCAGGCAATAAGTGATTTCTGGCTTTCAGATGGATGAGTAACCACTGACACCAATGATCTTCTAGCTATCTGTAAAGGGGGAATTCTTTCCAATGACCACAAATGTAAAGAGCATTCTTTCCACGGACCATTACACTAATGTACTGTCAGCTGTAAATACAATAATTATTAGCAGGGGTTCCCTCAAGCCATAAAGTTTTTCAAGGTTTCCTCCATGATTCAAAAGGTTGAGGAAGGCTGATCTAGATGATGGTAGTGTAGGTTGTAGCTCATAAAACCTAGCAGCAATATCAAGATCATCTGTTCTTATATAATGGAGGAAGATGACCTGTCCTTTCACTTCATAGATGTAAAGCAATCCTTTAGCGTGATATTGCTTCTATATATTATATTGTAAAGCGCTGAGCAAACTGTTGACGCTATATAAATCCTGTATAATAATAATACATTGTATGGTGGACAAAAGTGTTAGTATCTTTGCTAAACCAGCATCAAAACTAGTTAGGTGAATAACAGAAAAAGAGAGAAGTCCGGCACCAACCCAGTTTGAAATAAAATCATGTATAGTTTATTAACGTGGAACTGCACTGCATCTGGGTCTCACAAACCAAAAATACTATTTAAGCATTTTTAATATTCAAAGCAAACTCCCCCATCCATCCATGTCTCAATGCTTTATTTTGTTGAGAAATCATTTTGAAAAACATCCCCTGTCATTTCTGGCAGTGACCATCTTAAAGCGTTATGAAACCCAGGACCCTGCACATTCACTATATCCGTTTTCCCACAGAAAATGGAAATGCAATTATTTTAGTAAATATAAACTGCTAAATACCTTTTTTCATCAGCAGTTAAGAGCAGTCTTGTGACTTCTATCAGTGTCCAGCAGAGCACGTTAAAACTTGTAGGAGGAGTTTTCATTCTGCTCTAGGAGGATGCAGAACCCCTGAGCTCTGTCTGGACCGAGATGATTGGCCCTGTGCTGATCACATGCACTCTACGAAGGGTGAAAAAAAACTCCTCCCTAGCCATACACACCAAACTGAGCATGTGCAGAATGACTCCACACAATACTTCTTATCAGGAGATAAGAGGGGGACACTGGAGACAGGATCGAACAGCCTTTTTACACAATGCAGAGGATTAACCCCTTAGGTTCCACAGTGAGTATAACCAGCAAGCTTTACTGCATAAACAGACTGATTTTACTGTTGTGGGTTTAGTAACACTTTAAGGGCAGGTGATTCATGCATCACTTGCATCCTGGAATCCATCTGCTCTTAGCTCAGGCACAGGCTGAGCCCTCCCTTCCTGAAGACTCCTTGGATGTATAACCATTTGCATAGGCATGGAAACCAGGAAGTAACTGAAGAAATGTAAAATAAAAAAAGTTTAAAACAAGTAAATTTGATATACTTTCCTATCTATATACTAATGCTAGCAGCATAAGTATTAAAAATAGTCCATGTTGATTGAGAGAGTGAAGTTCCACTTTAGTGTTCCATCAAGATATAAAAGAATCCATTATACAGCAAGATTGACGTGTTTCAGCCCTAACCTCTGGACCTTAGTCATAGGTGAATAATGCTCCCATTTTTCTTAGGATGGATCTTTGTATGAAATAAATGAAAAGAAAAAAAAAGAATATATATATTCTCTGTATATAGAATTACAGTCTCAAGATTTGGGCATAGTGGAGTTCTGTATCCCAAAAGAAAAAGTTCTACCAGTTGGAGCTTTCTATTCGAGTTGGTCAGTTTTTGCTTTCTATTGTGGTACCTTGTGTGCCCACATACCATTGATCTAGGATAAAGTATGTGGTTCTAATCTGTATGTTTCTTAGAATGAAGAAACCTGAAATATATGATCTCGGTTTTGTTTCTTTGTCAATAGGATTCCATTGTCACCCGTAAGACGATAGAAGAAAGGATGGGACTGCGCCTTGCCCTAAAACCCCTCTCTCAGTTTAATCACATAGACTGCAGGACTCAGGGCTGGGCTGAGCAGGTAGCTATAATCTATACTGCTTTCTTACAGTATTATCCACGGAAAACTGACTGTTAAGTATAATTTTCATGTACCTCTCCCTTTGTTTACCTGGCAAACAAACAGAGGAAAGGTTACAGCAGTGGAAACCTAAAGATAGAAAATCATTACAGATTTGAAACGCGCAAAGGCTGTTGATACAGTGCACTAAAAATAAACACAGAATTAGAGACCATAAGCAGCATTGAATACATTTGCTATAGTTTATGATGCCGAATAAAATTAAAGATTCTGCTAAATCAAATTGTAGTACCTGTACCACCACCTACAGCAGCTTTTCTCCACCTTTAACAGAGAAACCCTTGAAGTTAAATTTCAGCTTTCACGGAACCCCTGCTAATAATTACTAATAGAATTTACAGCTCACAGTACATTAGTGTGGTGGTCAGTAGGAGGAATACTTCTTACATCAGTGGTTAGTGGAAAGAATGTCCCCTACATTGGTGGTTAGTGGAAAGAATGTCCCCTTACATTGGTGTTCGGTGGGGAGATTGCTCTTTACTTTGATGGTTATTGGAAATAATGTCTCTTTACATTGGTGTTCAGTGGGGAGATTGCTCCTTACATTGGTGGCCCATGGGAAGAATGTTCCTTACATTGCTGGTCAGTGGGAAGAATGCTTTCTCCCCCCCCCCCCCCCCCCACACACACACACCTTACATTGGTGGTCAATGGGAAGAATGCCCCCCTTACATTGGTGGTCAGTGGGAAGAGTATTCACATTGCATTGGTGGTCAGTGGGGAGAATGCCCCCCTTGCATTGGTGGTCAGTGGGGAGAATGTCCCCCTTGCATTGGTGGTCAGTGGGGAGAATGTCCCCCTTGCATTGGTGGTCAGTGGGGAGAATGCCCCTTTTACAAATATCTAAAATGGATTATGGTGTTGATTACTACTATGTGCCTTGGATTGAGGCTAGTACACACTGTAGTGGGATGTGCTCTGCTCATTTTTTTCATTTAAAAGATATGTTGAAAATATTTTTTAATAAAAATAATTAATCAGAAAATTACAGACTTGATTTACAATGCAAAGGGGTTAAAAAAAAAATCTACATAATTGTATAAATAATGTTTAATTTAAATAATATGATTGGCACATCAAACATTTGTACATGATTTAGATATACTGTATCTTAATGTAACAGAAAAAAAAATGAATTTTAGTTTAATGTAAACCATACAGCTGTGAAGAATAAATTATTAAAAGTCCCAAATAGGAATACCAATGAACCAAAGCAGCAATTTATCAATATAGAATAGAGTACATAAGTCACAAAATAATGAAAAAAAAAATATAAAGTGCACCATGTGTTCAGATAACAGACAATGAAATATTTGTATATTCTTAACAATCTGTACAAGAACTTTAAACCATCGCTAATATTCTGATGATTTTGTGAAATTTGAAGATGAATTTCTCCTCAATGCCTACGGGGCTTGTTTTTAAGTGCTTTTACTGCTTGCTCAAAATATGTAAATACTTTAATCTTCAAGTCCACTTTATGTGGAAAAACGATGCATTGGCTGAAATGCAGTCATATAAAAACAAAGAACCACAATACTAATGATTATGGGGAATGTGGGTCCCTATTGTCATGTTCTTAGACAGGGACTCTTTTCGAGTGCAGATTGGAACTCTCAAGCACAGAGTGAGGAGTGTATCATTAAGGACAAATTTCTGATCAAGACTATGCTCTGACATTATCCATAAAGTAGTATAGGTGAGTGATCGTCCTTGTAACCTTTGATAGTACAGGCAGTGTTTAGTCACTCCATTGTTTTATAGTGGTGGGACATGGGTGAGTAACAAACTGAACACCTTTACACAGCTTGTTAAAAGTAAGGAGCTACAACTCTAATCCTTTGCAGATGTAGCTAGCTGGTTTTTCCTGCTTCTTGCTGATCTTTGGCCTCAATACCTTGAGCCTCTGACCCAGACTTGCATATTTTGTTTTAGGTCAGTAATTCAAAGTATTGAAATCACAGTGTCCGCATAACAGCCAGAAAATTAGCATTGTTAGAGGGAAATCCACAATGATATCCCCAATACTTGTAACAGGTTTACTTTTAATACAGATTCAAAATCCTGGAGTGCTGAAGTCTGTCCCTGCCTATGTAAGGATCTATGCATATGGGCTTTGGGATTGTGCCAATGGCATCAGTTTGTTGGCTTGAGGTGTGTCAGAAATCATTCATCATTCAAGGACAGGTGCACCTGATTGACAGTTGACCTCCTTCTGACCTGCGGTTGACCTACTTCAAGCAGGTTTTGCATTTCTATAGACTATGGAATGCAAAACCCCTCAAACACGAAGACAAGCCCACAAGCTCTAAAGCAGCTCACAGGAACTATATAGGCACCAGAGTTGTAAGATTTACCTTCTGATTTGGAGAAAGGTACATGCAAGGGTAAACTATATTTTTCATCTTGGTACATGATGATAATTTTGAATCGCTTAATTATCTGGAAATTAAAAGCTACAAACGGGTAGACACCGTTCCATCCACTGACAGCAACGATTGGGACACCGTTCCATCCACTGACAGCAACGATTGGGACACCCGTTCCATCCACTGACAGCAACGATTGGGACACCGTTCCATCCACTGACAGCAACGATGGGGCACCGTTCCATCCACTGACAGCAACGATGGGGCACCGTTCCATCCACTGACAGCAACGATGGGGCACCGTTCCATCCACTGACAGCAACGATGGGGCACCGTTCCATCCACTGACAGCAACGATGGGACACCGTTCCATCCACTGACAGCAACGATGGGACACCGTTCCATCCAGTGACATCAACATAGGGGCACCGTTCCTTCCACTGACACCAACGATGTAGCACTGTTCTTTCCACTGACACCAACGATGAGGGACTATTCCCTACTGATCACAGGTATTTATGTAATTTATCTACTCCCACTGACCACGTAGCCTACGGCATTGTTTACTCCAACTGGCCACAGTCCAGCCCTCTTGAAGTCTGAAGGGCAGTAAATTGGCCCTTTGTTTAGAAAGTTTAGAGACCCCTGCTATAGAGCATAATATATACAACAAAGCAGGAATAACAGTAAGAGACCAGCTTAGGACCAAACCTGCTTTTTACAGGAATAAGGGTAGAAAGAGATAATTGGGTGAAGAAGATGGTAGTGTGTGCCTTGGCAGATATTGGAGGAAGACACATTGCTTAAAGGAGAAGTATAGCCAAAGCTATTTTGGATTTACTTCTCCTATGGGCCACCGGAGTCCAGTTCATTGTGCACTCCTGTGACCCTCTTTCAGCTGACCGCTGGCTGAAAGACACTGTTGGCTGATTTCACAGAGCCGGTCCAGGCTCTGAAAAGATCCCGGCTATAAGGTCGGCATTAACCCAGAAGCCTGGACTGGCACCTGGCTCAGCCTCTCGGCGATCTGCCGAGAACCTGAGCCAGCCCCTCCCACTCCCTCCATAGCCCAGCACTCCAGTTCGCGCTGGAGGGGCAGAGAAGAGAACCGGAAGCAGAGTCACAACTTTCTGCTCAGAGCAGAGGGGAGAACTGAGCGATCAACAGTGATTGATCTCTCAATTCTCTGTGCAGAGTCGGCAGGGGACAGATGCAGAATCGGATCAATGCTGCATCCACCTAGATGAGTATAAAGGTTTTTTTTTTACTTGTCTTTTAATCAGTGATTTAAGTAAATATTGTAGGCTACATTGTAAACGTTTACCTGAAAGAAGGAATTTTAACATTGGAGGGGTCGGTAAATGTTAAATAGCATTTGTTGCAACTCTTGCAAACATGTTTTCATTAATATAACATTTAGGGAGGCATTTTGTAAATGTATGTGTTGCAATGTATTAGTACACAGTATGATCTGAGACTAGTCCACTTAGTTTGATGAATCTTGTATTTCAGCTTTTGAATCAGTGGAATACAGTTGTTGCGTCAGCTGCAAAGCCAAAAGAGTCTGTGAAATCCAGGTCTGCAGCTCAGCACTTTTGTAAGTGTCTGGAAATACTTCCATATATCATTTTGTGTGAAATGTTTTTATTATACGCTTTTCTAAGTTTAGATAGTAACAGTGATACAGATATCTTTAAAGCAGTGTTTCTCAACTCCAGTCCTCATGGACCCCCAACAGGTCATGTTTTCAGGATTTCCCTCAGATGAAACAGCTGTGGTAATTACTAAGGCAGTGAAACTGATCAAATCACCTGTGCAAAATAATGGAAATCCTGAAAACATGACCTGTTGGGGGTCCATGAGGACTGGAATTGAGAAACACTGCTTTAAAGAGACTCTGACGTTATAATAAAACAAAGAAAACTGCTTTAGGTATAACATACAGGCACCTAGAAGTGCTGGCACAAAGCTACAGAAGCCTTCCAAACCCAGTTCTTACAGTTAAACAACCTCCTCCCCCCCCCCCCCCGCACCCACAGAAGGCAGCCTTGTCAGCTAACAGGAATGGAGGGATGCGAGAAGAGGACAGGAAGTACTGAAGATTTACCTGTCAGCTAGGGAATGACCTGTGATGGGAGGGTTTGGGAAGCTGCTTCGGGTATGTGCAGGCACAGCTAGGTGCCCACACTTTGTGCCTGGAGCTGTTAGTCTGTTTATTTTTTTAAGACTGATTCTTGTTAAATATGCTGTATAGTAATAAAGGTGCAAAAGCACCTACAGCATGCTAAACTCTAACATGATTTTTTTTTCTCTTGTAATTATACTTCTTGAAAGATGTTTTATCACATCTGAAGTGCTATCAGAACTGGATGAATCAGGCCCAGTGTCAGCATAGCACAGTGTGGGGGCTCGTTATTTTGTTAGGGGCAGTAGGATGCCATATACAGTATTCAAGTGGTTGATGTCAGCAGAGTTTTGTAGTTTCATAAACATTATGGAGACGAAAGGTAGAAACTTTAAACATTTGGACAAGCCTACACACTGGTTTATATTATATATAGGGAAGATGATATGCTTGGTGAGTTTTAGATATACTAGGAGTGATCTATTAAAGGCAAACAGGCTGTTCACTTTGCAATGGAATTTTCCCTTGGCTTAGTGAATGATGTAAAGCTCAACGGACTTGCATCACCCAAACATAAATACTGTTTTTTTTGTGATTTTTTATTTTTTTTTATTTTTTTTTTTTTGTTTTGTTTTGTTTGCAAAAAATACCCAATCGTATAAAGTAGAAAAGTGAGTTTCCACCACTTTCATTAATCCAGGAGAACAGTCTCTTGCAAAGTAACAGCCTATCTGCCTTTAGAAAAACAACCCTACTGTCAGGGGTGGACTGACAACTCATGGGGCCCCCGGGCAATAGGGGATCATGGGGCCCCTGTGTCCTTGCCCAAACTCAAAAAAGCCTATGAAAAAGGTACCAGGGGCATCTCATGGGGCCCCCTACTGACCCCAGGCCCTCGGGCACTGCCCGAGTTTCCAAATGCTCAGTCCGCCCCTGCCTACTGTATTCACTGAGCCTGCTGTTTACAGTCACAAGTCCAAAAAAGTTGAGATTGGGATGCTGTGTAAAATTTACATAAAAACAAAATGCAATAATTTGCAAATCTCATAAACCGATATTTTATTCACAATAGGAATTTTTGTAGCTGCAGCTTTTCACAGATTGGTGAACCTCTGCCCAGCTTTACTTCCGAGACACTCTTACTTTCCAAGATGCTCTTTTTATACCTAATCATGTTACTGACCTGTTGCAAATTAACCTAATTAGTTGCAAAATGTTCTTCCAGCTCATCCTTGTTACTACCGCTTAGGCTGGCCATACATTATACAATTATCTTCCAATTTTCTGCCCAATTTCCTTTAGATTTACCTTCAACTGTGTAGTGCAAGGGCCTGCCTAATTAGATTCAACTGAAAGTGTTGTTTAGGTTTGTCCTCCTATTATATGGTTTTTGGTAAATCTAAACCAAAAATCTCCAGATAATTGTATAATGTATGGCCAGCTTTACTTTGCCAGCTTTTTAGGACCCTGTCCCAACGTTTTTGAGACGTGCTGCTGCCACTATCAATTTCAAAATGACCTTATTTCTTTCTTAAAATTAGTAAATTTTCTCAATTTAAACATTTTTGTTTTCTATTGCGAATAAAATATGGATTTATGAAATTTGCAGCATATTGCATTTGTTTTTATGTAGATTTTATACAACGTCCCAACTTTTTTGGAGTTGGGGTTGTAGAAGGAGGGATCGCCCTTGGTGAATACTACGAGGTTAAATGGCCTATACGTTCTGTTCTCAGACTCATTTCTTGGGGACCTTTGTATCTTTTTCCCGTGCTGTATTTACGTTCCGTGGGCATTACATGGGGATCCCACTTATTATTGTATTTAGATTTATGTCATGCAAATATACCTGATAAATGTGTTTTTTGTTTGTTTGTTTTTTTAATAGATGGAAAAGAGAGGGTAAATCCTAGAGATCTGGAGGTCTCTACCATAAATTGTACAGCAATCGCACAATTTAAACCACTGCAGTTCTACAGTCAGGACAGAGGGAAGTTTACGACCCTATCAGGACACTTTCCAGTAAAAAGGACTAATGACAATAAAACCCAAGATGCCGTTTGTTCTGCCCCTGCAAAAAGACTGTGTGTGTCTTTAACTGCAGAGGACTGGGACTTACTAAATTCTTACTGAGGCACCTCTATCCTAGTTAAGTCTCCATGATCAGGAAGGAGCCACACTTCCATGCTGGTCAGACCTCAATGAGTACACACAGTTTATGTGTGTGTTAGCCACTTTGCTCTATAGCAGTTGGAGTACAATGAGAAAACTGAAACTTCCTTTTATTATAGAGCACAGAGAACACCTGTAAGCATGTGAAACTGTAACGTGAATGCTTTACTAAAGGTTTGGACTAAGATTTGCTTTAGTTTGGGGTATTGGGCTTGTCAACCTTAATTTACAAAAAGGCCCATCAACAATCAAGAGAATGACATATTCCAAACTACAAAATGATAAAGCTTTGGTTACATTTTCTTCTTTTTTTTTTCAGAAGATTATTTAGCACTACCTAGCGTGCCAGTCTCCAAAGTTTGGTAACATGGCTCAGCTGTTAATACCATCTCTTGTGCCCACCCCTGATCTCCAGCTGAGATAGGAGGGAATTTTTCTATTTGACTGTTCACAGTAGATCATGCCCAGCACAGGACTCACCTCCCTGTATTTCAAGTATGGGCACAATTATTGGCATGCAAACAGAATAAAGAATCCATGCATGCCAGGTGATTCTAAACTAGCCTTTTCTGCTCAATACAAAATGCAGAACTGTTTGCTGCAAGGTGCTGTAATCATTTAATGTGAATATGTGCCCTGCTGTAATCACCTCTATATCTATAAGCATTGTGCAGAAAATGATTTTCACAACACAACAGGCATTTTTTTTATCTCGGCAGCCTGCTAGCCTTCTAATGTAAACACACGGCAGGTATTCCTAAGCAGTTAGAAACTATCTGAAATCCAACTTCAGAGTGTGTGGTGTGATATTTGAAGCGCTTTGAGATAAATTAACTTCGCATTTAGAGAGGTCAGGGATGGCTTGTTCTAAAGCCCTTTGACTTTTTGTTAAAAATATGTAAATAGTTTAACGTCCATAGTCTGGTACAGGTGTAATTTAAATATCTTAGGCCACCTACATGTTTAAACATATGCCTATCTTTGGAAAAAAAATGCAAACTGAAGAAATTTTTATTGTGTTTCACATTAGCCCTTTTCCACTCGCCATGGCCCTTTTAGGCGGGAGAATGGGACAGATTTTCCACTCACATGACCACTGTGATTGACTGTCACAATGGTCACATGATCAGGAGCCTATACCACTGATCATAACTAGAAATTGGGGTCTGTTAATGACAGCTCAGACACTGCTGGTAGTGCACATTGAGCACATTCTCAGCACAGAAACCTCAGTCACCATGGACTCATATGTGCAGTGTGGAAGCATTAGGGCCAGTCTTCTTTGCCACTGCATGTGTTACATGGGCAGTAAGATGGTAATCCTCATAAATGTATTAATTGCATGGTTTAAGCAAGCCTTTGGATGTTTGTGGGGACCTATAGTTGTTTAGAAGCAATACGCAGAGTTTTATAGTTTCACAAGCGTGCAGAGATTATAAACAGCTAAAAGGCTAGATAAACCCAAAAACAATACGGTGATATATTGCAGCTTATCAGTCCTTAGCATGAAAAAAATGAAAACTAAAGCAGCCAACACATCAAAGAACATTCTCAGTAAGTACAGAAAATATCTGTTGATATTGCCAGAAATGCAGTGTCCTTGTCATTTCCTGTGGGATATATTTAGATGAAGACTGATGAACGCCACTGTGAAAGTTGGCATTTATGGTAAGAATCTACTGTTTAGAGAGCAAACTTCGAAATTATATAATGTTCTGTGTTTTTATGCTTTCAAAATAAAGTCTATTTTGGTACTATGTACAGCTTCCTGTGTAAAAAAAACAAAAAAAAATTACTTTCATGGTTTATCCTATGTACTATACTGTATACACTGGTTAAAAAAAATATTGTCAGTGAAATAGAACAGAAAATCAGCCGGTCATTTTTTCATCAGGACAAACAGGCTATTCAAACTTGCATCTTTATAATACTTTATAATAACAAGTTAGTGAGGTTCAAGATCTGTCCGAGGTAAGGGATCTTTGACCTACAGAAACTGTGTACAAAAGCGCATTCATAGAAGTGTCACGTGCAGGTAATTCATGTCAACAATCTGTCTGTTGGTTGGTTAATGTCCAGAACTTGTGTGATTTTGTTATGCTTTGTTTTCTTTTGTTTAGTTGTTTTTTTTATATATATATTCTAAATCTGTTGCCTGTGAGCCATGTTTCTTCTCTGAGCTGTTTGGTGTTATTTTTCTGCAACCTTTAATGTGGTTCTCCACCTTTACCATCGCTATAATTAGTTTGTTTGGGCCAAGCTGGCTCAAATGAACTAATTTTAGACTAACAGGTGTGCTCGCTGTATAAACCATATGGAGCTTTAGCTGCATACGGTATACAGCACTGTGTTCCGGCAGCGGGGGAGGAATTTCCCTTCCCACACCCAGAACAAAGTTGAGTCAGGCTGAGCACTGTTTAGCCATTCACGGGCAGCTTTGTAATCTTGAATGAACACAAATCTTTCTCTGATTGGGTCGGATGTCACCCACCCACTTCTCTGCCTTAGGGGAAGCTTTGTATTCATTCATTACAAAGCTGCTTATGAATGGCTGAGCAGCACTCAGTCTGATTCAGTTTTGTTCCAGGTGTGAGAAGGGAAAGTTCCCATCCCACAGCTGAGGCTCCGTACAGTTTATACAGTGCTTCCAGTGGGCACACCTGTTATTGTAGAACAGCCTTTCTCAACCAGGGTGCCTTGAAGTGTCGTCAGGGGTGCCTTGGTTAAATGTCTAAAAATTGTACAAAACTTGTATAAAAGCCAGTGGGTGGAAGAAGCCTGCCTTTTTAGTCACACAAAGCCACAGCTTTTCATTGTGCACAATTATGACCTTCTAGCCACTGGCATCCTGACAACCAATGGCATCGCCAGTTGATAAGGAGGATGACCGCTGCCTGCACAGCATCCTAGTTTGACCCTCCCCTGCCCCTCTCCATCAGTGCTGGGGTCACATTAGCTCAGTGATGGAGAAAAACTGAGGGAGAAGAGAAACACTGGAATACTAGTCAGTACCAGTGTGCAAAAGTGTATTTGCTTTGGAAGAATAAATCACCTCTAATATTGGGTGTCCTACATGTGTGGATGTTGCTGTGTTATATAAAACTATTAAAATAGTTATTCACATTATAGAATGGGGTGCCTTCAGGGGCGGACTGACAACTCATGGGGCCCCCGGGCAATAGGGGATCATGGGGCACCTGGGTCCTTGCCCAAACTCAAGCCTATGAAAAAGGTACCAGGGGCATCTCATGGGGCCCTCTACTGATCCCGGGCCCTCGGGCAGTTCCCGAGTTTCCAAATGGTCAGTCCGCCCTTGGGTGCCTCAAGACTTTCCAGAATTTTAAAGGGTACCTTTGGACTGCCCATAGTTTTAAAGGGTGCCTTGACTAAAAAAAAGGTTGAGAAACACTGGTGTAGAAAATACATTGTTTGGGCCAGCTTGGCCCAAACAAACTGATTAAAGCTGATCAGCTTTAGGTAGGAGCACAGCTCTGAAAAATCAGCTGTATTATATACACCTACAAGTGCTCGAGTGTTGCTGCTTGAACTCACTGCAGGGTTTTTCTCCTCACTTTCTGTCCCTCGGCCAGGACGGGAAGTGACGTTAATTCTGTGAGGACAGCAATAAATATTTCAGAAGAACTAAAGAAATATAAGTGAGAAAATAGCAGCTATGACACAAAAGGTGACATGTCTTATAAGTTTGGCATTAGGAAACAATAGTGCAGCGCTTGGGAGGGGACTTGCATGCTGACGTCATGCCGCCGTTTCCAGGATTCGGATCAGCGGCCATCTTCGTGAATCCGAACGGTTTGTTTATTTTTCTACTTGAATGTTTTATATACTTGTGCTGGTGATTTTAATAATCAAATACTACCACACATACTTCATCTCTGGGCTCTGTGGTGTGCGCTTTTTTTGTTTTGGAGTTTGTGCTTGAGGCTGGAGTGCAGAGGAGAGTGCATGGATACACAGGATAAGCTATTATACACGCCATTGTATTTTAGCTGTCTGGTAAGTGCATAAAGGTGGAGGATCTTTACACTTCTGGTGACAGAGTGGAGGTGCTCTTTCCTGCACTTGGGGACATTTTTCACAGTTTTTGAAGAAGATCCTTGGGACATGTATTTTTATATACACTTTGTTTATATTCATTTTGTTTTTTGTGTATGTCTTCAAAGCACTGTAGCACTTCTTGATTGCTGTGTTTGCACATTAATGCAGCTGCATTTATAATGCTCTATTGGTTTTTGAAATTTTTAGATAGTTGTGTCACTTTATTTAGGTTAAAGTGCTGCACTATTGTTTTCCATAACAATAAATATATAAAAACAAAAAAAATAGGAAAAAAAACATTTTGGATGGAATCTGGAAAATGTACAGCACAGAGTCCTGTGCCTTGTATTTCAGCTGAAGACCAGGTGTGGTTACATCAACAGCTGTTGTGTGCAAATGCACTAAAGGATCCATGTATTAAAGGCATTAAAACTGGCTTTTCTGCTATATACAAAATGTGAAACTATTTGCTGTTAATGAGTAAAGTGAACCTATGGCCAGAACATGCACACTATAGTATTTATATCTTATGAAAAAGCAGTAAGGCCCCATGTACATGGGACACTTCTGAATGATGGAAACTGACTGCTGGAAAACGTAGGTTAAAAAAATGTCTGTTTAGCTGGGTTTGCATAACGCGTTTACGTTTAGAAGCATTTTTTAAAGATAAGCACGAGAACCTCCCAAATGCCCAGAATGCACTGAAAAGTGGTAAATTATTAACTATTTCAGACTGTTTCAGAGAAATACAGAGAGTAGAAGCAGAGACAGCAGTATATGTTGAGATTAGCTTAGGTGTGAGTTGCTCATTAACATATCTTTTGTTTCCAAGGGTGGGAGAGGTCTGAGGTATGAATTGGTCATTACAATGTGTGAAGAGCTTGGTAGGAACATCCTGTGTTCAGTGTTTTGTCCATCTGAGTACCTTGAAAACGCTTTGCATGCATTTTTCATGATTAAAAAAGGCTCTGGACAACATCGGGAACTGGAAGAGTTAAAAAAAAAATTTCAAACACTTATAAACGCATTTAGCATTTGAAACGCTGATAAAATCGACTACTGAACACAAGTGTTATACGTTCAAAAAAACGACTAAACTCAAATGCCTGTAAACGAAGATGTGTACATGGACACATAGGAAACAGAGTGAGTTCAGGGGCTGCTGAAAAAAAACGCAGAACAGCTCCTAAACGTGAGTTTATCAGCTGCAGTGTACATGAGCCCTAAAAGTGCTTTAAAATAAGATCTCATTCACCTCTGTATCTATAAGCATGGTGGAGAAAATAATTTTCAAATTTCACAACACAGGCATTGAAATCTTAAAACTGAACTCCAGGGAATACAAAAATCTCATTTTAGTGGGGCTGCCACCTCACTGCAAGAGCTAAATGCTTGTTTAGGTCCAGGGTACAGGGAAGAAGCTCTCTTACTTACCTGATCCTCCCTATGTACTTCTACATCGGCCCCCCGCAGCCTTTTCACCCCTCTGCTCCAGCAGTTTTCCAGTACCATAGACTTTAATGAGCATTTAACCCTTGTGGTGCGGGGTAGAAGTATATTTGTTTTTCTTGTAAATAGACTCTTCCCCCCCCTCAAGGACAGCAGATCTTAGCATACTGCCAGCATTCTAAGGCTAAATATACAAAGGCAAAAAAAAGGTTTTGTCTGGAGTCTGGTTTGAACACTGGAAAAACAACTTAATCTGATATGCTGTAAATGCTAATCTGTTGGAAACTCCAGTTTTTCCCCAGTGATGTATATACAAATACAGTATATGTACACATTGAGATCTCTGGCCTTGCTATTTGGTGCACACATATTCATCAGACCAGTCCTGACAGTCTTGGATTCCATTTTGGCACAGGCTGCGAGGGATGCAGTAGCAGTATTGGTAAAGGACGGGGTTGCAGGTCCACCACTGGGAACCACATGCAGAACACGATGCCACTAAGAGACAGAACACAGATAGATAAGAGATTCTTCTTATAACACTAAAGAGTAGCTGAGGGATCTGAACTTGGCAGGCGTACAACTTCCTCATCTGCTGGGTCTGAACAATTTACTATACTATACTTAGTGTTACTGAACCCAGGACCCTGCATTCACTATATCTGGTCTGCCATCATACACAGAACATGGAAATACAATGATTGAATTAAATATAAACTGCTAAATACCTTTTCTCATCAGCAGTTAGAGCAGTCTTGTGGCTTCTATCAGAGGCTGGCTGAGCACTGGTTAAAGCTTGTAGGAGGAGTTTTCATTCTCCTCTGACCGTCCTATGAGGCTGCATGACCCCTGTCCCACTGTCTGGACAGTGCTGATTGTCCCTGTGCTAATCACATGCACTCTCCCAAAGAAAAAAAACCTCTAGGGCTCTGTACTATCAGCAGATGGATTGGGGACAGTAGAAGAATGGGAGGATCAAAGAAGACAGGGTCAAACAGCATTTTACACAATGCAGAGGATTAACCCCTTAGGTTTTACAGTGGGTATAACAAACATATTTTACAGGCTGATTTTACTGTTGTGGGTTTAGTAACACTTTAAATCAAAGAAAAACTATAATGGTTTTGGGTTGGTTTATTTTTTTTTTTACAAGTTGTTTGAACTCTGCTACGTATCTGGCCATCTTGAGATGAGGTCTATATAACTTGTGATGCGAGATGTTTTTCCTACAGTTGCCATAGAGGTAGCCACTGTTTCCAAGGCCTCATTTCATGCTATTCCTGCCCCCCATACAGAAACTCCTGCCTGGTTAGGCTATTATACATGCCTATATTGTTTAGAATGCAGTAATACACTGTCTCACCATGCTCTGCACATGCTCAGTTGCTCTCTATTTTTCAGCACTGTGCCAAAAAGCTAGAGACTGATCTGCTGACAAGCAAAAGATTTACTGCTCCTCAGGGGCTCTGGGCTTTGGCAAAATGGTAGCCTCTTGCATGAAGAAACAGGAACAATGCTGGAGGCATTTAACAGCACACACTCATTTTGGTAGCAAAATTATTGACATGGAATGTATATTCCTTGCAAAAGAACATAATTTTTTATCAAGTTGTTATGGGTAAAGTTCAGCTTTAAAGGATAAGTTCACCTTTTGTAATATGTTTCACCCATTTTCAGGATGTAACATGTTCCAAACGGACCGGCATGACCCGCACCCCCTCGATCCCCATTGTGACAGCTAGCATGGAATCTTCTCCCTGCTAGCTGTCACAAATTTTAAAAAACATGGCCTTGTGGGGCTCCGCCTCTCCAGCCATGTCACTCATTCACAGTATTCTGTAAATAGGAAAACTACATGTTCTGACAGCCTTTGCGGCTGTTGGCTTGTAGTTTTTCGATGAACTACAATGCCATGGTCGTTCCTTGAGCTCTCCTGTCAGCATATCTGCTTACTCACACGGGCAATCAGATGCTACTGACAGGTCAGGGGGATACCTGCATGGCATCAGCGACCTACTAATCTCTGGTGCAATGCTTTAGAGCAGTGGTGTCAAACTGGCAACCTTCCAGCTATTGCAAAACTACAAGTCCCATCATGCCTCTGCCTTTGAGAGTCATGCTTGTAACTGTCAGCCTTGCAATGCCTCATGGGACTTGTAGTTTGGCAACAGCTGGAAGGATGCCAGTTTGACACCCGTGCTTTAGAGGCTGCAGAAACAAAAAAAAATAATAAATGCACATTTTTTTTTACCTGCAAAAAATGTAGCATTTATTATTTTTTGTTAAAATGTGAAGTTATCCTTTAATGGCTCTTTGGGAGGTATAACCGCATACAGCAGGCTATAATTTAACAAATTATGTACTTATTAAAAGTTGTACATTAGTGATCTAGAACTTTGTTCCACAAACCTACAAAATGAGTTCCTGATCACACTACTATGAACGCAGTACAACCTCTTATATACTTACACGCTGCAGATTCATCTGAACAGTCCCCGCAGTTATTGATCCTGTTACACTTGTAATTGCTGTAGATCCAGATCTGTGGGTTTCCACAGCGGAATATCAGATATCCAGGCATATTTGTAGGGAGATCACCTAGTAAATACAGACCAGTATACAGTGTTAGAACCAAGGTGCAGTGAAGTAATAGGATGATAGTCCTCCAGTCACCAAGAAACAAAGGTACACATCTATTTAGGTATATGATTTATTATATAAGTT
The DNA here is from genome assembly GCF_062004578.1 of Staurois parvus. NCBI lineage: Eukaryota > Metazoa > Chordata > Amphibia > Anura > Ranidae > Staurois > Staurois parvus. The sequence continues at coordinate 2,746,985 of NW_028320549.1, forward strand.
GTATGTTCTGTTTTTTTATTGATTTATATTTATATTATTTTAATCTTTATTGCAATATTATTTATGTAATTTTGGAATGTATTTATATAATATTTTTTTATTATTTAGCTTAATTTTGAATATATTCTTTAATTATGTTTATATTGGTGCTATAATTAATTTTTAACACAAGATGGTGCTATTGTGATCAGGTGATCTGGAGTTCATTTAGATTGAACTCTACCTAGTGATAATGATGCACCCTCAGGTGTTTTTTGAGATTGGGCCAATTAGGAGACATTTGGGTCTATATAAGTGCTCTTTATGGAGAGCTCACCATTCCCTCGGAAGAAGTCATTGGACGAAACGCGTCAGGGTGTGGCCTTCCTGTGACGTCACTACTCATGCTGATGCACGTGTCCGGATCACGTGATCGCGCTATTACCATCTTGAATGCGGGCTGGCTGGTGAGACACAGGATGCAGAGACTGGAGCTCTGATATAACAAAATGCCTTGTTTTTATTTGCTCATTGTGAGTGTGATTTTAAGGGGGGTTTGTTTGGCAATAAATTTGTTGGATGATACTGCACTATGGCGAGTATTTTCTTTACCCACATGTGCTAATCTGGATATGAGAGGATCTTCTCTGGAGTTTGGTGATATGCTGGATACACAGTAGTATGCTGAGTAATTACCAACACATGAGGATCGTCCTTTGAAGTCTGTTTGGTGAATGCTGGATATATACTGACATGCTGGTTAATTACTAGCACATGGTGAGTGTGCATTTTGATGGGGTGTTTTTGAGCACTGAATACCACATTGCTTATGAAGGAGGATCTCATTACTTCATTTACTGAGGATCATGTTTATATGGACTTTTCTGAATGGACTATATTGAGATTCCCTATTTATTGATTTTTTGTTTGCACTATTAATATGCACTTATTTGGTGGTTATATTTAGTTGTGTGATTTGGTTTGCGCTATTATTTGTGATTTGTATATTTTTCACATTTTTATTATTATTTTGAGTTTTTTAATAATAGCAGCATCCAGTGAGTGTATTTCCTCTCTTTATTATATTGGTGCAATGATGTTGGTATAATAGAAGTGTTGTATTTATTGGAACATTTCTTTGGTAACTAACTTTTTAGTGATCTATTTAGTTGTTGCGTGCTTTTCTTGTTCTAATTTAGCATTGCTCTTCTGTCATTAATGGTAACATTCAGTCCCAATACGGAAAAATAAAGTGCCCAGGTGTTGAATACGAATTGATGAACTTCATGCAAAAACAGGTGCTCCTCTGTGCTCAATCGGTGCCCCACATGGACAGGCACTCACCATTAGCTGTGGACCACCTATCCCTAGGTTGGTCTTAAACGCCTGGTTTGGTGATGGTAAGAATGGCACCAATATTCACCAATACGAAAAAAATCTATCAAGCGCTATCACACATGAGCGGAAACAGAAGATGACCCGGATGTTTATGCCCAAGGAATCTTCGTAAACGCGAATGAAAAATCCAAATGTTAAAAGTAGATTGGCCTAATGAGATAATGAAACCAGAATTCTGCATATTATATTTTATGTAATAAACTATATTATTAACTATATTATACTCATTGCTGGTAATTGTTGTGTATATCGCTCGTTCTGGCCGGAAGGGCGTGGCTACAAGGTCACATGCACACCGCATCACTTCCACTTGTACGGAAGACGTCAACACTATGTATTGCCCGATGAACGATTTTTTTAGATTGGTTAATGTGGGCCACGATTTTTACCAACAAACGAACGCCTCTTGGTCGTCAAATGACCGATCAGTCTATTTTCTAATCGTATATTCCCACCTTTAGCTTTGTTCCCCAGCTATCTCAGTGGACTACAAAACACCTCCCAATGTTATGGAGAAGAGAGGGAGGTGTTATGTTGTCCCAACACACTGCCTGTGCTAGGGTGACAATGCCGTTCAGTACAGTTGTCACTCTAGCACAGGAAATGAGTTAAAGGATAAGTTCACCTTATGAAAAAAAATAATAGCATAGATTTCTCGGCGCTCAGGTAGAGACAACCACTTGGTTCCCAATCCACCAACTGCTGGTGGTTCTTGTCCCTCTAGACCAGGGGTGGGCAAACTTTTTGACTTGAGGGCCGCAATGGGTTCATATATTGGACCCGGGGGCCGGACCAAGAGTAGATGAATGATGTGTATGTGTCATCCATAGTAAGTATAGTAATATTCCCCCATAGTAAGCATAGTAATTAATCCCCCATATAGTAATTCATCCCCCATAGTAATTCATCCCCCATATAGTAATTCATCCCCCATAGTAATTCATCCCCCATATAGTAATTCATCCCCCATAGTAATTCATCCCCCATATAGTAATTCATCCCCCATATAGTAATTCATCCCCCATAGTAATTCATCCCCCATAGTAATTCATCCCCCATAGTAATTCATCCCCCATATAGTAATTCATCCCCCCGTATTAATTCATCCCCCATATTAAGTCCCCCCTGTGTCAATTCACTTACCTTTGCTCCGCGCGTTCCTCTCGCCGTCTTCCCGCGCCGTTCCGGTGTAGCATGAAAATCTGTCTCCTATGAGGATCTGTCCCCCTCGACGTATCTGCGCATGTGCCAGTTTCAGGCATTAGCAGCCAATCGGCGATCTCCGGCACATGCGCAGATACGTCGAGGGGGACAGATCCTCATAGGAGACAGATTTTCATGCTACACCAGTCTTCAGGGCGGACTGTGAGAGGAGCCTAGCGGGAGCCTAGCTCCGCGGGCCGGATTAAAAGGTCCGCCGGGCCGTATACGGCCCGCGGGCCGTAGTTTGCCCATTGCTGCTCTAGACAGATACAGTGAAACTAACTATAAGTAATCCAGCCAGGGCCACTGATAAGGGGGTAGCTCCAGTCAGGGGCGGACTGACCATTTGGAAACTCTGGCACTGCCCGAGGGCTCGGGGTCAGTAGGGGGCCCCATGAGATGCCCCTGGTACCTTTTTCATAGGCTTTTTTGAGTATGGGCAAGGACATAGGGGCCCCATGATCCCTATTGCCTGGGGGGCCCCATGAGTTGTCAGTCCCCCCCCTGGCTCCAGTCCTCCTGTAGGGGGCCCAGGCATCATAATTCCAACAGGGGGGCCCAAGCAGCTGACAAGTGGCTCTCTCCTCCTGTCATTCTTGACCTACTCACCCTCTCATATCTCTCTCTACCCCCCAGGACAAACACATTCATTCTCCTTGCTCTGTCCTGTTGATTGTGCCCCGGTCAGCCTCCCTGCATTCCTTCACTCCTGTGCTCCGAGCCCCATCTATCCTGTTTCATTGTTTATCCCTTTGATCCAACTCTCCAGGCCATATATTCTTCTCTGCTGTCTCCAACATCCTTTGGTCTCCTGACACAGTCACAGCTGATCAGCTACATTCCCTTCTGTGGTCGCCTTTTATCTTCTCCCAGCCTCCCTTAGGCTTCATGTACACGATCAGCTCCAAAACTCACGGCTAGGAGCTTTTGGCATTTTATTTTTGAGTTCCTAAACTCAATTCCATAAAAGCCTAGGTGTCCATGTACACACAGGCTTGTAGCAGAGTTTAGGATCTGCCGCGTTTAGGTGAGGTTAAACCTCCCTCTCCTGAACGCGGAAGAATCGCGTTCAGGATAGGAACGTTTTGACCGTGGGAAAACGCAAAACGAGGTACCGCGGTTGCCGCATTTTCCGTTTTCCCGCGGTCAGGATAGGCTCGTGTACATGGAGCCTTAGTATAGTTAAAATGTAGCGGGGCTTCCCACTCCTTTCCCCCAGGCTAGTTCCCTTCAGATCACCCTGCTTGCTACAAACTTTTCATTGTCCAATACAACTTTTCTACTTCTGTCCGCTATGCTGCCATCACCCATTCCCTCTTCAAATCCATGTCCAATTCCTTCTGCTTAACCGTTTACTGACCAATCTGGTTAATGTGTTCCATTTGTTTCACCTACAGCTCAGATCTAGCATAATTAGATTCCTAAGGTCTCATGGAGGGCTGTGTTCAATGGTAAGCACGGGTGTTTAGTGTATCCCTGTGCTGACATGGCACATTTATTCACACCAATGCATTTTTTAGTGCTTTTCACAGAAACACACTACAGTCCATGTAACATGGTTTCCTATGGGACACATTTATTTCAGGTACTTATATAGCGCCTTCATTTTACACAGCGCTTTACATATATATTGTACATTCACATCAGTCCCTAACCCTCAAGGGTACGTACAATCTAAGGTCCCTAACTCACATTCATACATACACATAGTAGGGCCAATTTAGACAGGAGCCAATTAACCTACCAGCATGTCATTGGAGTGTGGGAGGAAACCCACGCAGGCACAAGGAGGACATGAAAACTTCAGGCAGGTGGTGCCGTAGTTGGGATTCGAACCAATGACCCTAGTATTGCCAGGCGGAAGTGCTAACCCTTTAGCCACTGTGCTGCCCATGGAGCCATGTTTGCATTTATCAGGTACCATGACATTTTCCACTGGATCAAGACCTTTATTTACATAAAAATATCATTTGTTAAAGCACTATAAAATAGTCTTATAAAATCAGGTCACATGATCCTACTGGTCTGCTTATCATATCGAAAGATGCAGCTTAGGAGGAGGGATCATGTGACACTGGGAGAAAATTTGTTCCGCAAAACCTTCAATAGGCACTACCTGAAAAGGTATTATGCTGTCAGTCAGCCTCTATGAATGAGAATGGGGTGGAATGTGGGGGGCAGCGGCGGTGGGTGGGGGGCTGATGTCTCTAGAGGTTTCAATCTTAAACACAATCCAAGCTATACTGGCAGCAGATGTGACAGAAGTGCTGCTGTAGTGGTGAAGTGCCATCGCTACAACTCCTAGGAACTGTTACTTTGATTGGGATTTATATACCAAGAATGCTGACTATTGAAAAGACGCAATCATTAGGCTTCATGCACACAGGACAGTTTTTTTTCTTTGAGGAAAGAACAAATAGAGGGCGCACAGGCCTGGTGCATTACCATAAAAAATGTTTAATAAAAAATAAAGTAGGTGTTCTACTCACAAACGACAATGTAGTCAAGACACATCATAAAGAACAGCTGGGTCAACACTGCGCTGAGTAACAGAGGGCTCTGAGGAAGAGGCAAGTCCTCGAAACGCGTCAGCCTGTTGGATGTCTACACTCCCTACTGAGGACTGTTACTCAGTGCGTTGTTGACCCAGCTGTTCTTTATGATGTGCCTTGACTACATTGTCGTTTGTGAGTACAACACCTACTTTATTTTTTATTAAACATTTTTTATGGTAATGCACTAGGCCTGTGCGCCCTCTGTTTGTTCTGTCCTCATTCAGTACATTTGGATTCCCCCGGTCTATTTGAGGGCAGCAAGGTGTGCATGTTCCAGGACATTCTTAATGTGGTTGTAGCCTGCATCGAGTCCATCCCCGAGCGCAGGAGCATTTGTGTTTGCTGGTTCTTAGTTTTTTTTTTCTTTCCCTGGACTCCTTCGCTCCAGGGAAGGAAAAAGCAGTCTAAAAATGCAACTAAAATGCTTTTTGGAAACACGTTTAGCCACATCAAGCGTTTGGACGTTCATTCATTCCATTGGCCAGAATATTAATTTATTCTGGCCATTGGAATGAACACTTACAGTAAGTGCTAAATGTGCCTAGTGCTTAACCTCTTCACGCCGGCCGAACACAAATGTGCGGCCTCCTGGGCGTCTGGGCCTAGATGCCGAGCGACCGCACATTTGCGTTCTATTAAAAAAGAACATATGTGCTGAGAGCGCGCGCCCTGCGTGCTCCCAGCACACATGTCCGGTACTCACAAAAAGGTCCCGATCTCCTCTTTCGATCGGGACCTTTCCCGATCATGTGACCGCCGTGATGGCGTGTCACGGAGGTCACATGACCCTAAACCCCACCCCGCCTCCCGGCTTCTGAAACCCTTAAAGGCCCGGGATGCCCCGGCGCAAAGGGGTCAAGTGTTCATGTACACGGAGCGTTTGGAAAACTCTTTTGAACTATGGAAACTAACTGCTGGAAAACGTAGGTTAAAAACATCAGTTTAGGTGCGTTTGCATACCGCGTTTAGAAGCATTTTTAAAAGATAACCTCAGGAGACCTTCCCGAATGCCCAGAATGCACTGAAAAACAGTAACAAATTAACTATTTCAGACATTTTGAGAGAATTAGAGAGAACAGAAGCAGAGAGAGCAGTATGTGTTGAGATGACCTGTCTTTTCTGGTTGTATTCACTATGGATCCCATCATGAGCATAATGCGGCACGTTCTACCATTTTTTCCGTCACTCGAAACCTGGAACTGACTGCGCTGGTGTCCCGGGTCCATTTGAATACATGGAAAACGCTTAGCATACATTTCTGATGATGAACAAAAAAGGCTCTGGACAGCATCTGGACATGGAACAGTTAAAAAACGCTTCTAAAGGAAACCGCTTATAAACGTGGTTAACCGCGTTTACAAGCGGTTGAAGTTTGAAACGCCGGTAAAATCTACTCCTGAACTCAAGTTTGGTGTGTACAAAAAAACGACTGTAAACTCAACTGCCTGTAAATGACATAGTGTACATGGACACATAGGAAAACATTAGGGAGAGTTCAGGGGCTGCTGAAAAAAAACACTCAACAGCTCCTGAACGTCAGTTTAGGAGCTGCAGTGTACATGAGCCCTAAGAGTGTTTAGACTTTTTTGTGGCAAAATGCCCCTCTTTTAAACGCATTTGGCACGGGGGGGGGGGGGGGGTTCTGCCTCTAAACACTTGTAATCTCCTATGTGTACAAGGGCACCTAGGCTAACATAGAAGGGCCTTTAGAGGCAGAAAAAAAACACCAGATGCCTCTTAAAGTGGCTTTTTTATGCCGAATGTGCATGGGGCCTTAGAGTAAGGAATGATACAGGTAAAAAAAAAAGTGTATATCAGGGCAAGAAACATTCAGTATACACTGCAATACATGCATATTTCCCATATTTTATCCATTTAAAGACACTAAAAGTACAGAAAAGTACCTGCTGCCCCGCCAGAAATGCACTCAGCTATTAAGTGCTGACAACACACATTTTTGTGGACTGAACAGTGTTAGCTCTGTCAGGTTCTCTCTTGACAAACTAGTCAGACTCTTCATCGTCCACAGTATAGAGGCCAATCACCCTAGCCCAGGGGAGGACTGACAGCTCACGGGGCACCTGGGCAATAGGGGATTATGGGGCCCCTGTATCCTTGACCACACTCAAAGCACACCCAAAAAAGCCTATAAAAAAGGTACCAGGGGCATTTCATGGGGCTCCCTACAGTGCCCGAGTGCTCTAATGGTCAGTCTGCCCCTGCTGTAGCCCCATAGTAAATACAGGGAGGGCTAATTACGGCTGATAGCTCTGGAAGTGAGCACTGGGCACAGAACAGCTCTGACATTCTAATGTGATCAAAAGATATGACATAATGTTTAATGGTATATTTAACAAACCAAAAAGGGAGCAAATAGGAGAAGTTCATTGTTACCATTTACTTACACTTTTATGTAACTGTAAATCCAATCCCCGTTTGAACCATTTCATAAGAAGATGAGATTTGTCACTATCACTACCACAGAATACAACTGATGATGATACAGTCAGGTCCATAAATATTGGGACATCGACACAATTCTAACATTTTTGGCTCTATACACCACCACAATGGATTTGAGATGAAACAAACAAGATGTGCTTTAACTGCAGACTGTCAGCTTTAATTTGAGGATATTTACATCCAAATCAGGTGAACGGTGTAGGAATTACAACAGTTTGCATATGTGCCTCACACTTGTTAAGGGACCAAAAGTAATGGGACAATTGGCTTCACAGCTGTTCCATGGCCAGGTGTGAATTATTCCCTCATTATCCCAATTACAATGAGCAGATAAAAGGTCCAGAGTTCATTTCAAGTGTGCTATTTGCATTTGGAATCTGTTGCTGTCAACTCTCAAGATGAGATCCAAAGAGCTGTCACTATCAGTGAAGCCATCATTAGGCTGAAAAAACAAGAGATAGCAAAGAGATAGCAAAAACATTAGGCGTGGCCAAAACAACTGTTTGGAACATTCTTAAAAAGAAGGAACGCACCGGTGAGCTCAGCAACACCAAAAGACCTGGAAGACCACGGAAAACAACTGTGGTGGATGACCGAAGAATTCTTTCCCTGGTGAAGAACATACCCTTCACAACAGTTGGCCAGGTCAAGAACACTCTCCAGGAGGTAGGTGTATGTGTGTCAAAGTCAACAATCAAGAGAAGACTTCACCAGAGTGAATACAGAGGGTTCACCACAAGATGTAAACCATTGGTGAGCCTTAAAACAGGAAGGCCAGATTAGAGTTTGCCAAACGACATAAAAAAAAGCCTTCACAGTTCTGGAACAACATCCTATGGACAGATGAGACCAAGATCATCTTGTACCAGAGTGATGGGAAGAGAAGAGTATGGAGAAGGAAAGGAACTGCTCATGATCCTAAGCATACCACCTCATCAGTGAAGCATGGTGGTGGTAGTGTGATGGCGTGGGCATGTATGGCTGCCAATGGAACTGGTTCTCTTGTATTTATTGATGATGTGACTGCTGACAAAAGCAGCAGGATGAATTCTGAAGTTTTTCGGGCAATATTATCTGCTCATATTCAGCCAAATGCTTCAGAACTCATTGGACGCCGCTTCACAGTGCAGATGGACAATGACCCAAAGCAGACTGCAAAAGCAACCAAAGAGTTTTTTAAGGGAAAGAAGTGGAATGTTCTGCAATGGCCAAGTCAATCACCTGACCTGAATCCGATTGAGCATGCATTTCACTTGCTGAAGACAAAACTGAAGGGAAAATGCCCCAAGAACAAGCAGGAACTGAAGACAGTTGCAGTAGAGGCCTGGCAGAGCATCACCAGGGATGAAACCCAGCGTCTGGTGATGTCTATGCATTTCAGACTTCAGGCTGTAATTGACTGCAAAGGATTTGCAACCAAGTATTAAAAAGTGAAAGTTTGATTTATGATTATTATTCTGTCCCATTACTTTTGGTCCCTTAACAAGTGGGAGGCACATATGCAAACTGTTGTAATTCCTACACTGTGCACCTGATTTGGATGTAAATACCCTCAAATTAAAGCTGACAGTCTGCAGTTAACACACATCTTGTTCTTTTCATTTCAAATCCATTGTGGTGGTGTATAGAGCCAAAAATGTTAGAATTGTGTCGATGTCCCAATATTTATGGACCTGACTGTATATCAACACTGCAACGAGCTTGCCCACTCTAGTGTTTACATTCTTCCTGCATGTGAGTAGGCCTGCAGCACTAGCACAGTACCATTTATAGCATTATATATGATACAGTTCTGTCACTAGCGTTAACATATTTTTTTTTTCTGCATTCCCCCCTCAGTGAGTTCTTCATTACATAGTTTTATTACATGCTAATTCTGCCACTTTCTTTAATTGGGTGACAGCACTTTGTTCTGCAGTGAATTCTACAGCAGCATTGTCACCCTGTGGATATACAGTAGGGAAAATTATTATTTGATCCCCTGCAGATTTTGTAGGTTTGCCCACTTACAAAGAAATGAAGGGTCTATCATTTTTGTCATAGGTGTATTTTAAATAATAGAGACAGAATATCAAACTAAAATCCAGAAAAAAACACGATACAAATGTTATAAATTAAGTTGCAGTTCAGTGAGTAAAATTATTTAATCCTCAAGCAAAACATAACTAAAGTACTCTGTGGAGAAACCCTTGTTGGCAAGCACAGAGGTAAGACGTTTCTTGTAGTTGGTTACCAGGATTGCACACATCTCGGGAGGGATTTTGGTTCACTCTTCTTTACAGATCTTCTCTAAATCCTTAAGGTTTCTTGGCTGTCACTTGGCAACTCCAAGTTTAAGCTCTCTCCACAACTTTTCTATGGGATTAAGGTCAAGAGACTGGCTAGGCCACTCCATGGCCTTAATGTGCTTCTTCTTGAGCCACTCCTTTGTTGCCTTGGTGGTATTATTTGCGTCATTGTCATGCTAGAAGACCCATCCACGGCCCATCTTCAGTTTTCTGGCTGAGGGAAAAAGGTTCTCTTCCAAGATTTTACAATGCATGGTCCTGTCTAATGGCCCCTCAATTCGGCAAAGTTGGCCTGTACCTTTAGCAGAGAAGCAGCCCCAAAGCATAATGGTTCCACCTCCGTGCCTGACTGTAGGGATGGTGTTCTTAGGGTCATAGTCAACATTTTTCTTCCTCCGAACACAGCGAGTTGCAATAATGCCAAAGAGCCCAATTTTTCTCCCAGTCTTTCTCTGAATCATTTAGATGTTCATTGTCAAACTTCAGACGCGCCTGTACATATGCCTTCTTGAAGAGGGGGACCTTGCGGGCACTGCAGTTCAATCCATGGTGGCGTATTGTGTTACCAATGGTTTCTTTGGTGACTGTGCTCCCAACTGCTTTGAGATCATTCAAAAGCTCTTCCCATGTAGTTCTGGGCTGATCCCTCGCTTTTCTCATGATCATCCTTACCTCATGAGGGGAAATTGTGCATTGAGCTCCAGACTGACGGCGATCGATGCTTATTTTGTATTTCTTCCATTTGTGAATAGTCTTTCCAACAGACGTTGTCTCCTTCTCACCAAGCTTCTTGCTGATGATCCTGTAGCCCATTCCCGCCTTGTGCAGGTCTACAGTCTTGTTCTCTTTGGTCATGCCCATGGTGGTGAGGTTTGAATGGAAGAAAGATTCTGTGGACAGGTGTCTTTTATACACATAATGAGTTGTCGTTAGGTGCACTTTCTTAAACTGACAGGACTAATCTGTGTACCACATGAGCACATAGCCAGTCTGTAGGAGCCAGAGTTATTGTTGGTTGGTAGGGGATCAAATACTTATTTTACTCACTGAACTGCAACTCAATATATAACATTTGTGTTATGTTTTTTTTTTTCTGGATTTTTGGTTGATATTCTGTCTAAAATACACCCATGATAAAAATTATAGATCCTTCATTTCTTTGTAAGTAGGCAAACTTACAAATTCTGCAGGAGACCAAATTCTTATTTTCCCCATTGTAGTAGACTTAGGTAGACCTGTAGCTTAAAGTAGATTTTAAGGCCAAACTCACACAGGAGTTTAGATTTGGCCAGGGGTGCAGGGGTGGCCTTGTAAATGCTGCTTTCACACACTCAGTCCAATTGTGTCTACAGCTGACAGCAATGGCTGTCAGATCTGGACTCTGTACAAGTCAATGGCAGGCAATGCTGCTGTTCGCCTGTAACCATGCATTTGAGCAGTTAGATGGGAAGTCTCTGACCCTGGAAGCAGAGAGCGTGCATTGGTATTTCTGCTGAGTTTTGGCCGCATACAAACTGGCAGCAGCTAATCAGCCAGTTTTTATGCAGCCATAGCACAGGTTGTTGCTACATCAAATTTTCCATGTCTAAACTGCTGTGCTAGTGTAGCCTTAGACACATGAAAGTACAACTCCAACCAACACTTTTTAAGCAGTTACAGCAGCTAGTTTTTTTCTGTAATGCGAATAAAAGTTAACATGGATGGTTTATGGTTTCTCCCAACCCTTGCAACTGCCCTTTTTGCTGGACAGCTTGGCCTGGTACAAGAAGTAGAAAAATTCTGGATCTAATGGCAGGATCAACAGGTAATAAAAATTGGGGTGGCTCAGAAAACATATACTACCTATTAATGCTATTGATAAACTGTATATAAATATATAAAGTGGTATCATGGTATCACCCAAAATCAAAAATGAATAAACTGCAGCTTACCAATCATTAGATTGGTAGAGGCTGCATCATTAGAGGCTGCATTTGTTTCCTTTTTTATTTTAGACTTTTTTTTCCTTCTGTTTTCACCTGGTGATTCGGCCAGTAACACATCTCCTGTATTACAATGTCCCCACTCTGGATGAAGGAGCAAAAGGCAGGAGGCATCTTTGGACAGCAGCTTTGTCAGTTTTGAGGGGGGGGGGGGGGGGTTAGATTAGGATACACTAACAAATTGAAGCCAAACTCCTACTCAGACTGCAGTTACACAAGCAGTTACAACAATAGTTTTTCCTTTTGGGATAAAGATTTTACAGAAATAAAAGATCATTGTAAGCACCCCTGCCAGTGTTAAATGGTTTGGTTCAGCTATGTAACTGAAACATCTGCCATTCTGCTGTAGAGATTGTGCTTTTGAAAAAAAAACAAATTTACTGGCTAGATCACCAGATGAAAATAGAAGAAAGAAAGCCTAAATAAGAAAATGAATGCAGCCACCACATCTAAGAATTGGTAAGCTGTAATATAATAAAATGTTTGCTTTAATTTTTGATTTTGCCCATACTTAGACTACCCTTACAATGCTGGAGTTGTACTTACTGCACATAGAAGCTTCTTCATCCTCCCCAGTTCCGCAGTCATTGAGGGAGTTACAGACCTGTGATGGCAGTAGACATGTAATCCTATCATTGCACAGGAATCCCGTATAATTGCCTGTGACACAGTAGCGACTCTCTGCAGGCAAACAAAAGAACTGTTGATTTTTAATATTCCTCTAGCTGACTATTATTATTAATATGTATGCAAGTTACCTGGTGTTTTTGACGGGAGGGCAAAAACAACTGTACATGCAATGGCGACTGCGACAATCATCAGGATGACAAGAAGGGAAGCGATTATACACACACAACGTCTGCTACAGCCACAACACAAGTCTGAGAATAAAACAGAACACCCCTTATCAGGACACAGCAAAGCCAGGTGAAGGTAGGGAAGGAGATAAATGGGAGATAGATGGTCCTATTACCTTTTTCAGTTCTGGAGAGCATTGTCACTGTAGAACCAAGCGAGCTGGCATCCATACTTCTTCTCTGGAATAATGAACACAGATGGGAATACTCTAAAGGCAAACTGTGTGTTATAATTTATACTACTGTAGTCAGCTGCTAGGACTCCATTTTTCTCATAGATCTTCGGAAGCCACCACTGAGCAATGACATCGTTGTTTGCTGATTTATGCCACTAGATCTTAGTTATCAAAGTGTTGGAAGAACTGTATTTCCGATGGTAAACAAATACTTCCTTTCATTCTTGGCTTCACTGTAAAAATCACTGTACCGTCCAAAACATTTTGTTTCAGATATGTTAAAGCTCAATTCCTGCCAAAGGGAAGGGTTAGAGCAGCTTTTCCCAGTCTTTGTAACATGGAGGAACCCTTGAAATAACCTTCCAGTCTTAAAGGATAAGTTCACCTTTCATAACATATTACACCCATATTCAGGGTGTAACATGTTACGAATGGACCAAGCAACTTCTCCCTGCTCGTCAATGTGACAGCTAGTGGGGGATCTTCTTCTTCCCGCTAGCTCTCACAATTTTTAAAAAACGTGGCAGTGCGGGGCTCCACCCAGCCACGTCATTTATTCATGGTGTTCTGTGAATGAATGAACTACAAGTCCCGACAGCCTTTGCAGCTCAAGAAACCCCTTACAACAGCTGGAGGAACCCTAGGGTTCCACAGAACCATGGTTGAGAAAGACTGAGTTAGAAGCTCCGTGTTATTTCTGTCGATGTCCCTATTATAATTGTCAGGACAGGAAGTGATGGGAAATATCTCCAACCAGGACACAGATGAAAAAAACCAATAACACATTTTTAGTGGAGCGGAGAAGGGTCAGAACTTCGAAACAATGTTTTTCTTGCTGTCTGTGTCTTTCTGTCCTGCTACTCCTATCTCCGTACATAAATCACAGGGATAGGATTGCAGACTCAATTAAAAATCTCCACGAATACAAAAACCTGTAAAACATAGGGGAAGTAAGGTAGTTCAGTCTGTAATTTATAGGAGACTTCAAGACAGCCTCCATGGAATCCCACTTGGGATCAAAGCATGATGGCAGAGATTAAAACTCTTCCCTGCTGGGAAGAAAAAAATTGGAATTTCTTCCGAAATATCAAAATATCTCTTAATATTTAACTTTCTAGAGTATTTATTTAGATCAATGTAGGTATTAAATTTATTAAGACCAGCTTTCAGAGCAAATTTCAATCCTAAATCCAAAACTTCAGTCTCCTCCTTGGACAAAGAGACCGAACTAAGATTATATATACCTTTACCTATCAATCTTTCCTTCTCTTTTTGTTGGTGTTTTCTCCTTCCTCCCCTACATCCTCTATGTGTTCATGTACAGGGCCTCTCCTGAAATCCTTTTCTCCTCCCTTGTAATAATATGTTTTTTGGGGGGGGTCTCCTTACCTAGTTGGAATGGTTCCTTTGGGTCCTTCATTGATAGCCATAGTTGTATGTTGGGGTCCTTCATTGATAGTCATAGTTGTATGTTGGGGTCCTTGGTAGATAACCCCAATTGTATGTTGGAGTTTTTAGTAGCCACCAGTAATCACTGTGTTCTCTCAGTGGGAGGGATTCCCCCATCAACACGGACTGTGCGCCATCTAAGCTCCATCTATTAAGCTCCATCTATGTCCTTCCTTAGGTTGATTTGACATAGAACCGTTGAAAACTGCAATTTAATCCCCCATCTAGGCCAGACCTAGCCCAAGCAATCCCAAGAATGCCAGATAAGAACACAGCATTAATACAAGCCTTACATAATGCTTTTCCTAGCCCTTTACAATATATGCAGTCTAAATAGATCAGAAAAGATTTGTTAACTGTGCTTCAGGCAGTTAATGCATTTAATTATGACAGCCCTTCACTCAGGCTTCAGGTGTAACCGGTTTGTCTGAGTTACAGTTGCAAGAAAAAGTATGTGAACCCCTTGGGATTACGTGGAGTTTTGCATGAATTGGGCATAAAATGTGCTCTGAACGTCATCTAAGTCACAACAATAGAAGAACACAGTCTGCTGAACATAATACTACACAAACATTAGATGTTGCCATGGTTTAATTGCACATAACATGTAAACATTCACAGTGTAGGGAGGAAAAAGTATGTGAACCGTTGGACTTAATAACTGGTTGACCCTCCTTTGGCAGCAATAACCTCAACCAAACGTTTCCTGTAGTTGCAGATCAGACCTGCACAACGATCTGGAGTAATTTTGGACCACTCCTCTTCACAAAACTGTTTCAGTGCAGCAATATTCTTGGGATGTCTGGTGTGAATCGCTCTCTTAAGGTCATGCCACAGCATTTCAATCGGGTTGAGGTCAGGACTCTGACTGGGCCACTCCAGAAGGCGTATTCTGTGCTGTTGCAGCCATTGTTTTGTTTATTTACTTGTATGCTTTGGGTCATTGTCCTGTTGCATCACCCATCCTCTGCGGAGCTTCAGTTGGCGGACAGATGGTCGCACGTTTTCCTGCAAAATGTCTTGATAAACTCTGGAATTCATTTTCCCATCAATGACAACAATCCGTCCAGGCCCTGAGGCAGCCCCAAACCATGATGCTCCCTCCGCCATGTTTTACAATGGGGATGAGGTTTTGATGTTGGTGTGCTGTGCCTTTTTTTCTCCACACATAGTGTTGTATGTTCTTCCCAAACAACTCAATCTTGGTTTCATCTGTCCACAGTGTATTTTGCCAGTAGTGCTGTGGAACATCCAGGTGCTATTTTGCAAACTTCAAACGTGCTGCAATATTCTTTTTGGACAGCAATGGCTTCCTCCGTGGTGTCCTCCCATGTACTCCATTCTTGTTTAATGTTTTCCTTATTGTAGATGTGTCAACAAAAATGTTAGCATGTGCCAGAGATTTCTGTAGGTCTTTAGCTGACACTCTGGGATTCTTTTTTACCTCATGCAGCATTCTGCGCTGTGCTCTTGCAGTCAATTTTACAGGATGACCACGCCTAGGGAGAGTAGCAACAGTGCTAAACTTTCTCCATTTGTAGACAGTCTGTCTTACCGTGGACACATGAACATCAAGGCTTTTGGAGATACTTTTGTAACCCTTTCCAGCTTCATGCAAGTCAACAATTCTTGATTGTAGGTCTTCTGAGAGCTCTTTTCTGCGAGGCATGGTTCACATCAGACAGTGCTTCTTTAAACCAGTAAACCCAAAACAGGTGTGTGTTTTTTAAGGGCAGGACAGCTGTCAGCAACACATCCAATATCATCACACTGATTGGAGTCAAGGTTGGCTCACTCCTGGCTCCAATTAGCTCTGGGAGATGTAATTAAGCTAGGGCCTCACATACTTTTACCTCCCTGCACTGTGAATGTTTACATGTTATTTGCAATTAAACCATGACAACATCTAATGTTTGTGTAGTATTATGTTCAGCAGACTGTGTTCTTCTATTGTTGTGACTTAGATGACGTTCAGAGCACATTTTATGCCCAATTCATGCAAAACTCCATGTAATCCCAAGGGGTTCACATACATTTTCTTGCAACTGTATATAAAAAAAAAAAAATGCTACAAGATCTCACATCTTTCAAAGCAGTTCCTTCTAGGAAGGTAGACTTTATATATTGTCATTTCAAGCATGCTGGTAGAGAAAAATCACAGCTTTATAAAAATGTAGATGTTATGTATTTATTTATTACAAGTACTTATATAGCCCCATCAATTTACACAGTGCTTTACTTATATATTGTACATTCACATCAGTCCCTAACCCTCAAGGGGCATACAATCTAAGGTCCCTAACTCACATTCATACACATACTAGGGGCAATTTAGACAGGATCCAATTAACCTACCAGCATGTCTTTGGAGTGTGGGAGGAAACCAGAGTACCCAGTGGAAACCCAAGCAGGCACAGGGAGAACATGCAAACTCCAGCCAGGTGGTACCGTGGTTGGGAATTGAACCAACGACTGCCAGGTGTAAGTGCTAGCTATTTAGCCACTGTGCTGCCCAATTTTGACTTCTAGAAAAGCCATTTGTAAATTCCAGTTATTAAAAAATTCCCTTTCCAATTCATTCTGAAGCCAGCCATGAAATGTATTGTTACCTAAAGGAAAAGTGAAAGCTTCATCATTATGAAAAAACACCCTCCTAGCATTTCTAGCCACGGCCATCTTGAGTAAGGGCAGGTGATTCGTGTAGCATTTACTTCTCGGAATCCATCTGCCCTTAGCTCAAGCATGCAGACAGGAAGACATGCTTATACATCTACCTACCACAACGTTGTCCTGTTCCAGAAAAACAAAACAAAAAAAATGGGAAAGGACTGCATCAATTAACTTAGCTGACTAACTCTGTTCATCTCGATTAGGTGATGGTTAGGACTACATTGTTTTCCATTTTTGCAGACCTAAATGTGATGGATCAGAGGTAGCCTGATGTAAACAGACCAATCTCTTTACATCCAGCAGCCCTTAGATGCAACATGTGTCCACCACAGTCCACTGCACAAATGCAGATACAAAACTGAAAGGACACAGATGTCAGAAAAGTGACATCTGTTCCATTCTGCTCCAATTCAGGAGTGGATCTGCCTACGGATCCCCTGCTGAATGGATCGGCTGTGATCATATGAGAACCTTCCCTCACTCTATTGAGAAAAAAAAAAATGGCTGGACCGTGTCTCATGGTGACCCTTTCTCCCATGACAGGTTTCCTTTCACAATATCTTATAATCAATTCATACAGTTATAATAGCTTCCTAAAAACTAGCTAGCATGTAGGGTAACATGACACAATCCCAGATGGGCTGATGATACCTGGACTTTTTATACTTCTCATCTTTACATGTCCTTGTTGTTTGTTGCTTAGACCTTGTCCTGTCTACCATTTGCTATACTATATCTGGTCTGTGGATATGATCTGCTGTACTGCAACCTATACTTTTTTTTTTTACCCCAAGCCTGTCTTAATGCTGTACCCAGGGACGGACTGACCATTTGGAAACTCGGGCACTGCCCGAGGGCCCGGGGTCAGTAGGGGGCCCCATGAGATGCCCCTGGTACCTTTTTTTTTGAGTTTGGGCAAGGACACAGGGGCCCCATGATCTCCTATTGCCCGGGGGCCCCATGAGTTGTCAGTCCGCCCCTGGCTGTACCATATATTGTCAGGACAGATATTGCAATTTTGATCTTTTTCTATGCCCTTTATGTGTTGTTTGTATTACTGTTTTGTACAAAACCTCAATAAACAGTGATTATAAAAAATAAAAATGTACACAAATCACATAATTTATTTTCTCACCTTTGGGTAGGTCCGGTTCATGATCTATGATGGTTCAATTGCAGACCAAGTCGAAGGTGAACTTTTTGACTCCACAGGTGTGCACTGTGCCTCTGTGTTCGTGCTGGAAGTTTACACTGAGAACCAGCCCTGATTCCAGTAACCAGGAGACCAGCCAAACACTGACAACTTTGTAGCTGAGGGGACCTGACACTGATGTACACAATTAGTCACCTGCTTGTCACATGGCTAACGACCTGAACTTGGTGTGTCCACCTGCAGGGAAATAGCATATTACACGCTTCATTTGCTTCCAATATATCATTTGGGACACACCAAGAAGCAGCTTTCCAGCCTGCCAGGATGAACAGTAGTAGTATGTCCTGTAGGCAGAACACTGCTTGTCAGCTTTGTCTTTAGAGATTTAATACTTACAGTTTTATGTGAAACAAAGAACACCAATCTAAACCAAGGTTGCTCTGGGTTGAGGGAGGCATAGGATGGCATTGGCAGAGGAAAAAATAATACCCTTCTACCCACCAGTGCTCTCCTTCCTCCACTCTTCTCACGTAAGGTATTAGTCCCAATGCTTTCTATAAAGCAGCAGTAGCTAAATGGTTAGCACTTCCAGCTGGCAGTACTAGGATCGTTGGTTCAAATCCCAACCACGGCACCACCTGCCTGGAGTTTGCATGTTCTCCCTGTGCCTGCTTGGGTTTTCTCTGGGTACTCCAGTTTCCTCCCACACTCCAATGACATGCTGGCAGGTTAATTGGCTCCTGTCTAAAATTGTCCCTAGTATGTGTATGTATGAATGTGAGTTAGGGACCTTAGAATGTACACCCCGCGAGGGTTACAGACTGATGTGAATGTACAATATATATGTAAAGCGCTGCGTAAATTGATTGCGCTTTATAAGTATAAAATAAGTGAGCGCTAAAAGTCACTGTAGCAGCTAGAACACCCAAAGGCACCAATCAACCTCCAATAAGATCCTATAAATGAACGGTGCAGCACTAAAATGAAATATTGCACATAATGTAAACATATATTAAAGTGCAAATCAGCAAAATCATGTGACTTATTAGTGTAAAACCACACAAGTCACTGAGCGTGACCATAAAGTGCGAAAGCAAACTGTTATGCGTTTATAAGCACACATACATATACAAGTTGGTTAAGCGTATAGTCCAAAATCAAGCATGAAACAATCTCATAAGGTGCATGGAATATCTCCAGGATTTCCTATAACTGGTATCAGCGTCCAGTAAGTGATGGTGTATCCAAAAATATATAGACTGCGCACTCACCAGATGCGCAATCAGTAAGCGCATTTAAGAGATAACACTCTCTGTGGGTGGTGGGCAGCTCACATAGAGCCCCAGAAAAAGGAGGCCAATAGCGTGATATTGCTTTGAAACCACGTTTATTAAACATCCAGCAAGCAGATATAAAAGGAAGTAAACGTTACTGACCAGACATCAAAAGCCTCTGAAGCATCAAGATGGCCACCAGGACCCACGTGGCGCCGGCGGTGTGACGTCACTGAACTGTAGCACCTCCCTGACGCGCTTTGTGCAAGAGCACATAATTATAGGGGGACCGTGCCGCCGGCGCCACGTGGGTCCCGGTGGCCATCTTGATGCTTCAGAGGCTTTTGATGTCTGGTCAGTAATGTTTACTTCCTTTTATATCTGCTTGCTGGATGTTTAATAAACGTGGTTTCAAAGCAATATCACGTTATTGGCCTCCTTTTTCTGGGGCTCTATCTGAGCTGCCCACCACCCACAGAGCCATTTGAGGGAGAGTTCGGGCCATGACAAACAGCTGACTGAGCAGTGAGGAACAGCAGACCAGACCAGGAGCTTCCATGTGTTTCACTAACAGTGTTATCTCTTAAATGCGCTTACTGATTGCACATCTGGTGAGTGCGCAGTCTGTATATTTTTGGATACACCATCACTTACTGGACGCTGATACCAGTTATAGGAAATCCTGGAGATATTGCATGCACCTTATGAGATTGTTTCACGCTTGATTTTGGACTATATGCTTAACCCATTTGTATATGTATGTGTGCTTATAAACGCATAACAGTTTGCTTTCGCACTTTATGGTCACGCTCAGTGACTTGTGTGCTTTGACACTAATAAGTCACATGATTTTGCTGATTTGCACTTTAATATGTTTGCGTTATGTGCAATACTTCATGTCATTTCATTTTAGCGCTGCACCCTTCATTTATATGAGCACTATATAAGTACCTTAAATAAATAAAATAATAAAGAAAGAATTCTCCCAAGTGTAAATAGTGGTTGGGGTTATTTTCTCAAAACTTTTAGGTCGCATTTATACTTTGGGTTGGGGGCTGAAAAACACCTGGCTAAGCGTTACTATATCTGGAACATGGAAATGCAATTATTTTAGTAAATATAAACTGCTAAATACCTTTTCTCATCAGCAGTATAGTAGTCTCGTGACTTCTATCAGTGTCCAGCAGAGCACTGGTTAAAAGCATGTAGGAGTAGTTTTCATTT
Source organism: Staurois parvus (assembly GCF_062004578.1). Taxonomy (NCBI): domain Eukaryota; kingdom Metazoa; phylum Chordata; class Amphibia; order Anura; family Ranidae; genus Staurois; species Staurois parvus. The sequence continues at coordinate 2,767,656 of NW_028320549.1, forward strand.
TGCTCTACAAGGATGCAGAACCCCTGACCTCTGTCTGGACAGTGCTGATTGGCCCTGTGCTGATCACATGCACTCTCCCAAAGGAAAAAAAAACCTCTCTAGCAATACACATCAAACTGAGCATGTGCAGAGCGCCTCCACATAATATATGACAGGTCTCATTTTATATAGATAGATATATACACACACATACACTCTCTATCTCCCAGAAGTGAGTACATCCCTCACATTTTTGGAAATATTTTATTATACCTTTTCATGTGACAACACTGAAGAAATGACACTTTGCTACAATGTAAAGTAGTGAGTGTACAGCTTGTATAACAATGTAAATTTCCTGTCCCCTCAAAATAACTCAACACACAGTCAATAATGTCTAAACCACTGGCAACAAAAGTGAGTACACCCCCTAAGTGAAAATGTCCAAATTGGGCCCAATTAGACATTTTCCCTCCCCAGTGTCATGTGACTCGTTAGTATTACAAGGTCTCAGGTGTGAATGGGGAGCAGGTGTGTTAAATTTGGTGTTAAAAGTGTGAATTAGGGAAAATTGTATTCCATACTTACAGTAATTTTCCTTTCCTGGATCCTCCCCATGTCAGTCTACCACAAGTCAGCTCCACCCTCTCTGACCCCCTCTAGGACAACCTATTTCCTAGCCTATAAGAGCAGCTGTCTCCCCTCACTCATCATTCAACATCTCTCTCCTCGCGCCGGAGACTGGGTAGCAATCCCCGGCTGACAAGGGGAGGATTCAGAAAAGGAAAATTACAGTAAGTATGGAATACAATTTTCCCTATTCCTGGACCTCCCCATGTCAGCCTACCACAGGATGGACCAAGCAATGCTAAAAAGGTATAAAGGGCGGGGAAAAAATAAGACACAAACTGAATGCTGCATATAAACCTCTATTACTGACAGCCGATGCAATGACTGTAGATCCAAAAAAAGCCATACTCATTCTGTGGTGGCAAATAAATGCATTTGCCATGCTCCAGCTTTCTGCCCTGCAAACCCCCTTTGCTGGCACTGCAGTGTATGCTGCCCATGAAATGTAAATGCTTCTCATTGAATTAGCTCTCACTTCCACAGATGGCAGCAAGAATAGGACTTTGTAGACAATCTGAATGGTCTTGACAATCCACAAAGACATGACCTTGGTAGTACCATGAAGCCCTTCCTTGGACCTGGATGGATGGTATTAAGACTATCTCATTCATGGATGTCCTCCATGCATTCCAGATTTAACTTCTTCCACTCATCCTCTGACTCATCTTCCAGAGAAGGTGAAAGTACAGACTCACAACTTATATGGGATGAAGTCTAAATTTTTTGGAAGAAATTGCGACCTGTCTCAGAATGACCCTGTCTTGTAGGATCCAGTATGGCTCTCTAGCTAAAAAGGCATACATGTCAGATGCTCTCCTTGTGGTAGCAATTGCCAACAAGAAATATATCCTCAGAGCCACATGGAATAAGGAACATGAAGTTATCGGCTAAAATGGTGGTGCCAGCAAGGCATTGAAACCAAGTGACTAATTCCCACTAGTAATCTAATATTCACTGCTGCCTTCAGAAAATGAATAACCAAAGGGTTAGGTCCATCTTTTACTTACCATGGCCAAGAGGACTAAAACTTGAATTTGCAACTAATTATAAGCCAGGCCGCTTTTAAACGGTTTTGCAGGAATTTAAGAACATTAGATACAGATAGTTGAAGCATTCCAATTTTTGCCAGAAAGTCCCAAAAGAAAGGCTTTATCCTACCCTGGACTGTTCTGGTGAAGCAACGTGTCCTTTACAACATAAGTCAGGATTGTTTAGGAGCGAGCTCTTGGAGTCTTCTTTCTGCCAAAAAGGTACGCAGATAGCACTCTTTGATAAAGCAAAAAAAAAAAAAGCTGCACCTTTTAGCAACACCCTAAGGGGGAATATAATCTAACCCACATCTCAGAATTATAATACATTTGCATGCCTCCAAGTTAAACAGGCAAACCGCTGAGTCGACCTAGAGGGAGCAGAGCAACAGACAGACCCAGGCTGGAGCAGTAGAGTAATTAGGTAAACAGGTGGAGCTCATAGAGCCACATCAGCAGTAGCCACAGAGCTGCAACATGAGAGCCAGCCTCTAGATAACGCAGTAGCTTCCTGTGTCACAGAGCATCCCAGCAGCTCTATGGCAACCCAGGAAGTTCAGCACCCACCGTGTTTGCATGTGTACCACCTAGCCTGCACTGTAGTTGGAACAAACACAGCCGCCATGAATGTGGGGATTACCAGCCCCAGATGCCAGCCAGCCCACAGGCCTGCTGAGATATGGACTACAAGTGTCAGCTAGCCCACAGGGTGGGCATAATCAACGCGCAACATTTTTTTAAAACATGCATAACAATCCCCTGCACCAAGGGAACCCACTGCACAGGGAGGTTTACAGACCAAACTAGGGGTCTTCTTACCGAGGAGAGGCTGAACCCGGGAAGGCCACAGGAGAGAGATTTTGCATGGTGGCTGGAGCGAGGCCGAAAAAAGAACGCTGAGTGACGGGAGACAGCCGCTCTTATAGGAAAGAGGTTGTCATGGAGGGGCCAGAGAGGGTGGAGCTGACCCATGGTAGGCCGACAGGAGATCTATCTATCTATATACACACACGGAAAGATGACAAGATAAAATATTTACAAAAAATGTAAGAGGTGTACTCACTTCTGTGAGATACGGTGTGTGTAATATATAATACAGAAATTCTGAAGGACCCTCTGCACACTGGTATATACCCTTTCAAGCAGACTATGCAACAAATAGGGATATTTGGTTCACACATATTGCAATACATGTTTAAGCTGGCCAACTGCGTCAAAGTAATCCCTCTATGGCCAGTCCTACTCTGCTCTGCCTACGCAAGTGCTACTGTGGACACAATGCTAACATAGGGGAAAAGACACAATGGGGAGAGCTACAAGGTTCAGGTCTGGCTACTGACCCAACAATACAACAAACAAGAGATCCCTGTGCTCAAATCCATACAGCTAGTGCATGCATTTATCCTTTAGGTGCTAAAGGGGTGTAACCACATTAACTCTAGAAATTCTGAAGGACCCTCTGCACACTGGTATATACCCTTTCAAGCAAACTATGCAACAAATATAAATGCATGTACTAGCTGTATGGATTTGAGCACAGGGATCTCTTGTTTGTTTGTAATATATAATACACACACAGTATCTCACAGAAGTGAGTACACCCCTTACATTTTTTGTAAATATCTTATTATATAGTGTGTGGGGTGTGCAGGGAGGGGTTGCACCTCTGGTATAAGGGCAGGTCGTGTCCTTCCAGGGCAGCTCGTCCACATTTGGTCCCCACCTATCACTCAGCTCTTACCTGTGGCTCCTAGTAGCTGCAGCATGAGCAGCGGTCACACCCCAGGCAAAAGCTTAGACAGGCTGGCCAAACCAGAGTAGGATCCAATCATTCTGCCTGGGATGGCGTTATTGGAAAAAATTAAATTGGCAAATGTAACAGCAATGACCTATTACTACTGAAGAAGAAAGAGCAAATCGGTGGCACAAACACCTAGTGCATTATCCAAGGTTTTATTTAAAGGTCAAAAGTTGATCAGCTCTGAGGAAAGGGACTCGTCCCCGAAACGCGTCAGTTATCGGACCACATTGACAGTCGGAACACCCTTCCCACTGCTGTGGCCATCTCAGTTCTCATTTTAAGCTTTACAAACATGCTATGTCTGAGTATGATTTTGTCTTTTTGACCTTTAAATAAAACCTTGGATAATACACTAGGTGTTTGCGCCACCTGTTTGCTCTTTTTCCATTTGTTGATAACCCTGTCTGAGGAGGGTGGCATTCCCGAAACGTTATCCATAGGCCACCTTTTGCCCTGGTTCCCCCAGCTTCATTCGGTCAGTTGATTCCTGGAGCGCTGGAGAGTGTACACTATTACTACTGAAGACATGCGCAGCCCGCGATCTGATCATCACCAATACCATCTTTTGCCTGCCTACTTGCAAAAAGAGGTCCTAGATACACCCATGCTCCAAGCACAAGCATCTTATTGATTATGTCATCGTACGGAAGAAAGACAGACAGGATGTATGGGTGACCAAGGCCATGCCAAGTACTGACTATTGGACTGACCATAGACTCATCATCTCCAAATTAAGTTTTCACATCAAGCCAAAGAGACGTCCTCAGGGAAACAAAGCTGTGATGAAACGGATTAACGTAAGTAAACTGAGGAACCCCAACAATATCCCAGAAGGACTGAGAACACTTCTGGGATATTGTGCACTCTTCTGCACTAAAGGTTCTTGGACCCTCACACAGGAAACACCAGGACTGGTTTGCCGAAAATGATGATGAGATCAAGGCCCTACTTGCTGAAAAGCACCGCCTTCACCGTGCTCATCAGAACGACCCATCGTCAACAACTAAGAAAAACGCCTTCAACACTCGCAGGACCGTACAGAGCAAGCTTCACAAGATGCAGGTTGAGTGCCAAAGCAGATAAAATTCAGAAGTTTGCTGATAGAAACAATGCCAAACGGTTCTATGAAGCCCTCAGATCCTTGTAGGGACCTCATCACTACGGGGAGCACCTCTCTACTAGACTCAGATGGTGCAACTCTCATTACTAAGAAGACTCTGATCCTACAGCATTGGGCTGAACATCCAGTCTGTACTGAACCGCCCATCTTCCATCAACAATAAGGCGATCGACAGAATGCCTCAGGCGGATAGCAACCACAGCCTGGACACTCCACCAACAAAGACTGAAACACTACAGCCCATCAGCCAGCTGTACAGTGGCAAGGCCCAAGGATCTGATGCGATCCCAGCGGAAGTTTATAGGATGGCAGTGTAGTGCTTGTCAATAAACTCACTCTGCTGTTCCAGTCCTTCTGGAATCAAGGATCCATTCCTCAGGAATTGAAAGATGCGTCCATCGTACACCTCTACAAGAGGAAAGGGAATCGACAAGTCTGCAATAATCAGAGGAATATCACTGCTTTCCATCGCAGGCAAGATCCTTGCACGAGTGTTGCTGAACCACCTGTCTGACCACCTGGAACATGGTTTACTACCCGAGACACAGTGCGGTTTCCGCAAAGAGCGTGGCACTGTGGACATGATCTTCACAGCCGACAGCTCCAAGAGAAGTATCAAGAGCAGAACTGTGAATTGTACACCACCTTCGTGGATCTCACCAAGGCTTTTGATACTGTCAGTCGCGAAGGTCTATGGCGCATCAGGTCGAAGTTTGGATGCCCTGACAGATTCACCCTAATGGTACGTCAGTTCCACGACGGCATGATGGTTCATGTTTTGGACGACGTAGAAGCTTCAGAGGCCTTTCCCGTTACAAACGGTGTCAAGCAAGGTTCCGTGTTTGCACCAACCCTGTTCAGCATGTTTTCAGCCATGCTGTCAGAAGCCTTCCAGAACAGTCCCTTGGGAGTTAGCCTTAGATACAGGACTGATGGGAAACAGTTCAACCTGAGAATACTCCAGGCTGTCACCAAGGTAAAGGAGACTGTGCTATGAGACCTCCTTTTTGCTGATGACTCTGCCCTGAATGCTGGATCAGAGCAGGAAATGCAAGCCAGTGTGGACAAATTCTCAGCAGCATGCGACAACTTTGGCATCCTCATCAACACAAAAAAGACCGAAGTGATGCATCAGCCAGCTCCGAAAGCCCAACACTAAGGGGTTTATTTACTAAAGCTGGAGAGTCCAAAATCAGACTCACTTCTGCACAGAAACCAATCAGCTTCCAGGTTTCATTGCCAAAGCTTCATTGAACAAGCTAAGGTTAGAAGCTGATTGGTTTCTATGCAGAAGGGAGTCTGATTTTGGACTCTCCAGCTTTAGTAAATAAACCCCTAAGAGTCCACCATCACAGTGAAGTGATAAAAGCTGCAAGTAGTGGACCAATTTACATACCTTAGCAGTACCCTATCCTACGCAGTGACAATTGACATCAAGGTCACCTGCAGAATTGCCAAGGTAAGCACGGCATTTGGCAGACTACTGACCAACACAAGGGACCGCCGTGGAATAAGCCTTGCCACAAAGCTCAAAGTCTACCAAGCAGTAGTGCTAACTATCCTGATGTATGCCAGTGAGACTTGGACTTTATACAGGAGGCATGTTATGCAATTGAATCACTTCCACATGACCTGCCAGCTTCTGAGGATCTGTTGGCAGGACAAGGTGCCAGACACAGAAGTCCTCTCCAGAGCAGGCTTGCCATCAGTTCACACCCTGCTGATGAAAGCCCAGACACGCTGGGCAGGCCATGTTGCAAGGATGCCAAACCAACGCATCCCTAAACCGCTCCTCTATGGTGAGCTGTCTCAAGGAAAGCGATCGTACGGGGGACAAAGGAAGCGATACAAAGACACATTGAAAGCCTCCTTCAAGTCCCTGGATATTGACATTACCTCCTAGGAAGCCCTGGCACAAGATCGATTGACATGGCGCACTTTGTTCCACCAAGGCTGCCAGACATTTGAGGAAGGAAGAACAACCATAGCACAAGAGAAGCAAGCACTTCGCAAAGCCAGAGCTGCAAGTGGTGCCCACATATGTCTGCTCGATATGTGGCAGAACATTTTGTGCCCATATAGGCCTTACCAGCCACCTACGGACACACTGTGGACAGCCCACTACCTGTTAGATGTCAAGGTCCTCTTCGAACACAATGAATGAATAACAATTTTCTTCAGAGGTGCCTTGGCAAAACGTGCCCAAAACTTGTATACAAGCCAGTGGGTGGAAAAAGCCTGCTTTTTAGTTACACAAAGTCACAGATTTTCATTGTGAACCATTACGACCTTCTAGCCACTGGCATCCTAACAACCACTGACATTATCAGTTGATAAGAAGGATATCAGCTGCCTACACAGCATATTTGGACAGTCTAGAGGAGAATGGGGTGCCTCAAGACTGTCCATAATTTTAAAGGGTGCCTTGACTTAAAAAAGGTTGAGAAACACTGACTGACTGACACACACACCTCTCTCTCGGTTTACGAATTTAATTCATTCTTCAGGACTTGTCGTATTGCAAAAAATTCATAACCAAAACGCGGGTTCCCATAGAAATGCATTGAAAACCAATTAATCCGTTCTGGAGGTCAGAAAAAAAAAAAAAAAGTCTTATCTGTTCAAAACTCTTTATAAAGTGAAATTTAAAAGGCATAGTACTGTACAGGGATATGATTAAAAGAAAATCATATATGCATAGAAAACCAATTAATCCGTTCGTATTGCAAAAAAAAAAAAATTCAGAAACCGAGCCATTACTTTCAATGGAATTTAATTTGTAAACTGAAACTTACGTTAACCGGAGGTACGCATATATATATATATATATATATATATATATATATATATATATATATATATATATATATATACACCCCGTGTTTAGCACTTGGACATTTAACTGTGCCTAAACTCTGTTGCTGCTGAACTCTGATAAAAGTCTATGTAAGCATGGCCACATAGGCTTACATTGAGTTGAGTTCAGGGGCTTCAGCCAAAAAAAACAAACACAAAACACCAAAAGCTTCTGAACTCATATTTAGGACCAGCAGTGTGCAAAAGGCCCAACTGGTATGGCGGTGAACAGGGACACTGACTGGCGACAGTATATTTAAAAAATGTAATACAAAAATATATACTTTTAAAACTTAACTTTTTTTTTTTTTTTTTTTACACACGGTCATCATAGTATTTTAGTGACACTACTACTCTGGGTTGGTGATCAGGATTTTTTTTTTTTTTTTACCGTTTTTGCTTATAAATAGCAATGACAGTATAAGCAATAGTTTTAACTCTCATGAAAAGCTTTTCTTCATGACAGCTTGCTTACTATTGTGATGCTGTGAATGGCCACAACTAATCACATGGTGCCAAGTACGATGTGATTGGTCACAACTATCACATGGTACCTGGCATCCTGCACCATATGATTAGCTGTAGCCAATCATAGCATCAAAACAGTAAGCAAGCTGTCATGAATGGAAGCGATTCATAACAGTGTTGCTTACATGTTATTATGTGATCGCACAAGATAACTCGGCCGCTCACAGTGGCTGGGTACCGAGCATCGTGACCCGGTCACAGGAATATGCTGCTGCTCACCCCAGAGCGCATGAGTTGACCAACATACCAATATCTTGCTTAGCCTGGTGCTGCCGACTGCCCACAGTAAATGTACTGTGGGCAGGCGGCAAGTGGCTAATAATGGCAACCAGACTAGACTAATAGAAACGTTGTCCTTTGAATCTCATACAGAATACGTACCTCTTGAATTCAGGTTCCACAGTCCAGAACTTTAACCAAAATGTTCTGTACCATATGATTACGATAACCTGTTTTGTGAAATCTGGCCTCATGACATGCCCATGACACAAAACATCTAAAATATGAATTAAATTTAATCTGCCAGTGCTGACACACTGGCATTCATTTCCTTGGATAACTTCAAGGATGTCAGGAGCCATATGTTAAAGTAAAATTCTGGGTATCACTAATCTTAAAAATATTCCCCCCCCCCCCCCCCCCCCCCCCGTGAATACCTATGCCCGCTAACCTGTGTAAGACGGATGCGTATACTTACCTATTTTCATGCCACTCTGGTCTGGTCACATGATCTCCCGCGTCAGCCAGTGGTCAGCTACTGGGAAGAGGAGAGAGCACTAAACAATGGCTGGTAATGCCTAAACAATGACATCACCCGTAGGCTTTCTATGGCCCATCTTTTGGCACTCCCTCCTGTCCTCTGCAGTGATGCCGCATCATACGAACGCACCAAAGAGACATAAAATTAGTCAAGTATATACTGTTCATCTTTTTTTCTTTTAACACAGGTTAGTAAGCATATGTTAGGAATGGGGAGGGAGTATTTTTAAGATAAGTTCGTTATATCCCATAATTCTATCCTAATTTAAATATTTGCAGCTCATAAAACAGTGCTGGAAGGCCCTCTGTCAAAAAGCACCAGGAGTCTGGAACCTTTAAAATGTATCAAACACATACATCAGCATTGATATACCGGATGCTTCTTGCACACGGATTTTACCACTGCAGAGGGAGGATAAGTGTAAGATCTCACCAAGAAAGTGTCAACAGTTTGTGATTATTTATTACAGGAAAACTGTACAATTACACTTCAAACCCCTTGTAAACATTTAGATCCTCATTACCAAATTGTTTTTATAATCTGTTGGTTGCAGTTTTTATCTGTTAGGTTTCTTTAAGAACACATTTATTTGTGTTACATCACTGGACATCTTATACCTTGGTCCTCTAGCAGGGAAAAAAAAAAAAAATGTATGGCTCAGCTATCCAACTCCATTCCAAAGAGGCTGCAAACAGGCCAGATTCTGGTCAGTAAAAAGATTTGCTGCTGATTGCAGGATTGCTAAAACTGGAGATGAACCAAGGCCTTTGTGAGTGGAGTTAAACAGAACACCAATGCCTTACAGCAAGCAGAAATGGTTAACCTAGGGGACGTGTGTTTAACCAGTCAGCATAGAACAAGTTCAAAAAAGCCCTACCAATAGAAAGCTTCTTCAGGACATCTGATCTGCTTAAAAAAAAAGTGTAGCTGATTACATGGGAAAATGTATATGTATGTACAACACATAGGCAAGACCAGTTATTATCCACAATGTTTTCAAGAATCTTGAAACTCTCCTTGATCCCATAAGACCTGTACATCAAGCACTTCACTAGGTCAAAGTCAGAACAGCAAGATACATTTTAGATTGTAATGTGTCAAATGTCTTTGCTGTACAAGGGGCATTCTGATACACGAACATTTAAAATGGATCATGCTGTGCTAACATCAGGCCAGAGAAATGCAGAGAGGGTCATATTATGTAGGACTGCAATAAGTTGTCTACAATAAAGAGTAAAGTGTCATGAGACCTTTGAGGTGGAAACACACCGGAACTTAGAAAAAAAACAAAACAAAACACACAGAGTAGGTGGAAACTGACCGGTCATGCTCTATACAAGGTCTATGTACAAGGGATCCAGGAGAAGGAAGCCAAGAGCTACTTTACCTACTAACATTGTATGAGTATTTTACTTTTAACAGGAGAGAACCAAAAAAAAAAAAAAAATATGTCAAGTGTATGCTATCTGGGCTCCCTCAGATTTTTTTTTCTTTTATTGGCCTGGCAACAAGGATTTCACCAGAAAGGAGGGAAAAATATGCAACAGTAAAAACATCAGAAATGTAAATGTAAGTAGAGGCAAGGCTAGAGCCCCTGTTAGCTTTTACTGCTTACAATTATGTACTTTGTGAGAAATGAATCAAGGTTTCTTCGGTGACATCCATTTACCTGTACATCTCTACAGTAAAATCTTACAGTTAAGCAAGGCAAACAGGAGAATTAATGTGGTTGTAAACCGCAGAAAAATACAACAAAAAAATCTTCTCCCTGCAAGTTAAGAGCATAATGTGCTAGTATGCATCGCATCGCATACTAGCACATTATGAAAGACTTACCTTAGAACAAAGGTCCCCAGCATAGCGCTGTCTCGGCTCCCCAGGGCTTACATCTTCACCCGGTCTTCTTTCTGGATTTGTGGGCTGCCGCCGTTTGACTGGCTGAGCCATGATGTTACTCCCGTGCAGAAGCCTCGGCTCTCCCAAAGGATGGCACACTGTCGGTGACATCACTGACATTACTAAAGTAAATATCTCCCAAACGGTGCCAGTTTAGGAGATATTTACTGTACCTACAGGTTAGCCTTATCTGTAGGTACAAGAGAAAAAAAAAAACCTACTTTACTACCACTTTAAGTAGAACCATAGTCAAAACTTTTTTTTCTATTTTGAATACAGCAAGGGAAGGTTATAACCTGTCAATTGTTTTTGTCATTTGTGACCTATTTCAGAAATTTCCCTACACTTCCTCTTCCATAGCCGAAAAGGAAGTGGGAGGAAATCCAATGCAAATCCAAATGAGATGGAAATGCAAATTAAGGGAATCCCTAGGGGACCTTCAGGTCACCAGAATTAGTGATCTCATTGGAAAATTTCCTCTCTATTACCTTTCTGGGGACAACACAAAATTTGGGATTTTCTTTACTTTCACTTTCAGTGATAATGGTACACAGCACAAAGAGAGTGAATCCCCTTAACAGGGTCACATACAGAAATAAAAACTGACTGGGGTTCTAATCCCTCTCCACTCTATTAAAAGCAACAAAAAAAATTGTCTTTACTCTTTCAGTGGTTTCAGTTTACTGGAATTTTGCCAACATACTAGGTAAGGAAAGCACAATCCTTGAAATGTGGGGTACGTACACCATATCCCTTGCTGCAGCAAAGTCTCTATTAGATTTCTTGCTTTGTTTTCCTGTTGTAGATTTTACTTCACTTCCTGTCTGGTGAACCTGTTGCCACCGTGACAGGAAGTGAGGGGAAATCTGTCACAAAGCTTGAGATAGAAGGAAAAAAAAAAAAAGATTTTAATCCTTGCTGCTCTATCCAAAACGAATAAAAATGTTTTTGACTGAACATACACCCAACGCCGACATTACAATGTCATAGAAAGTGTCTGTGCAATTCAAAGCTCATCAATCCTTACTCAAAGATCCTATGCTATGCTCAAATAGTAAATCTCATTCCAATTCTAAGAATAAGCCGGGTTTATAGTACACTTCCATGGCCGACTCATTTTCCGGCTCATTAACAATGGTCCATTGTATGTAATGCTCTGTTGCTTTTTGGCAGCATTCATACAAGCAAGCTTATTACAGGTCACTGAATCCTTTGATAAAGTTCACAAGTTCCCATGTAAACAAACACAAAGTGCTCAGTGAATGTAACAGTGTGACACGGACACATTTGCACAGTTTCATCCAGATTTATGTGTCACGTAGGAGAGGCTTGCAAAGCAGATATAAAATGATGTATCATTATATCCCACCTTCAGATAAGAACAGAAGAATCAAAAATCAGGAGAATATTCACCCAGCAGCAAAAAGATTATGCCAAAGACTAGCTGTGCAATTAGATCCAGTCCTAGATAGAAATATATAACTCAGATTAGAGATCCCCATATCCCACACACCACACGGAAGCTGTTAATCTGATGGAGAGTTTATAGTCTGTAGTTTCTCTAGAAATCCATAGCGCTACAGGGCGCCTCTTGTACATGGTGACAGGAAGCGACAATTGAAGGCTGCATGGCCCGTTAGATGGCAGACTTGGCCAAGTCTACCTTTGTGGGTAAAGGGCCTGCTTCTTCATTTTCCTGCGGAACTCCATGAACGACCACCAGAGATGCAGGAGGGTACTTGTGTAGCTTCTGCTCATTTAGATATTCCAGATCCCCATATATACTCAGCTTCTGCAAGAAAAGGAGTCACACAGCTTTGCTGTTAATAGTCCTTAAATAACAAATACATGATATCATACTGGAGCAATTTAGTAAAGATGAAACAATGCAAATTCTTCACTTTTTATTCTAACGAGTAGTAAAGTCATCACATTTAATGGTCCTTACCAATGTATGTTTTATTGGTTTTCTGATAAAGCAAACCACAAAAAACTACTTCACACACCAACTTATTAAAAACCAAAGCTTCTCCTTCCATAATACTCATGTTTAACTCCTTGCCACCCACAATTTGTATATTATTTATTCATTAATAAACATCCTCCATTTGAGAGCAACTACCTGACACTGGACAGCTGCCAACTCTCACTTCTAGTTGTCACAGACAACTTGGTCCCCACCAGGGGCGGACTGACAACTCATGGGGCCCCCGGGCAATAGGAGATCATGGGGCCCCTGTGTCCTTGCCCAAACTCAAACAAGCCTATGAAAAATGTACCTGGGGCATCTCATGAGGCCCCTTAATGACCCCGGGCAGTGCCCGAGTTTCCAAATGGTCAGTCCGCCCCTGGTCCCCACTGACAATCAGGAACTAATTTGAGTGGTTTTCAACCACTGTCAGCTATGATAGAGATCACATGCAGGCTGGAGGTTTCATTAGCAATATAAGCCATTCACTCTGCAGATGGCTCTGCAACCTGCAGAAGGAAGTGTTTATCTATTTAATAGTGTAGTTGTCAGATACAATTAAAGTACATATTAAAAAAAAAAAAAAAACCCCCCAAAAAAAAAAAAAAAAAAAAAAAAAAAAAAAAACACACAACTTTGGCCTAGGCATTTGACCTTTGGTCATGAAAAGGGGGGTTGCTCCCTATCCCAATCTTCACTTTTTACAGTAAAACGTGAAGATTTTGTATTCCTGGATCCACAGAACATTTTGACATGCAGTTTTCACTAAAGATGACTTCTGACTATGAGTTTTTAAAAACCATTTGATTCTGCTTTGCCCAGGTTTACTTTAGGTTTTATCCTTTGTTTAATCTTAATCGCATTCTGAACACTATTTGTTAGCAATAAAATTGCAGTCATTTATCTTTTTGACAAATGAAACTAATATTTGAACATTTATGATACATGTACAGAAAGGTACCAGGATTAACTGATCGTAGCCATGGGGAAACCACAATCACCCAGTTCTTATACAAACATTTGGCCTAAGTCCCAGCAAGCTAAACTAGTTATGCTGGTCAACATACTGAACAAGAATAAGACGACACAGCTTTATAAAAAGTAGTGCTATAGCATGTGAAACTCCAATTGTGATAAACGTTCTACCACTTTAAGGAAGCTGCTACCTCACACACTACACCAGTGTTTCTCAACTCCAGTCCTCATGGACCCCCAACAGGTCATGTTTTCAGGATTTCCATTATTTTGCACAGGTGATTTGATCAGTTTCACTGCCTTAGTAATTACCACAGCTGTTTCATCTGAGGGAAATCCTGAAAACATGACCTGTTGGGGGTCCATGAGGACTGGAGTTGAGAAACACTGCACTACACCAAGGGGTTGATTTACTAAAACTGGAACATGAAAAATCTGGGGCAGCTCTACATAAAAACCAGTCAGCTTCCAGGTTTTACCGTGAAAAGCTTAATTGAACAAGCTGAGGTTAGAAGCCGATTGGTTACCATGCACAGCTGCACCAGATTCTGAGCGCTCAAGGTTTACTAAATCTCCCCCCCAAGTGTACAAACATCAGAAAAGAGTCAGCTCTTCCAAACCCCCTGTATTTGAAAGTATGTTATTGGTGTCAATACTATCCTGCGGAGTTATAGGAAAACCAATAAAGGATGTGCTTAGTATGTAACAAAGTAAATAAAAAGGTATATATTTACATCTATCTGTGATGAACTAGAGGATTTTGCCATAGGGTATTAAAATGGTATTGCTGTGAGCAACAGGAGATTTGGTAGCAGTGACTCTTCTTGACTGATGAACTGCCTAAAATATTTTTGACACAATCTCAATGGATTACTCTCTAATCTGGACTTTATTTTCAGTTCACACTTTATAAGGGTAGGGTAAGGGTTATTCTCTTTGGACATATACAGAGAACTCACCTCAGAGGGAACATACTGATCAGATGCAGTAGCTACTGTTGCACAACAAATCCAGAGCAGAACCAGGATGGACAGAATCAAAGTGGCTGTGAGGAGCCAGTTGGAATTCCTGCACAATCCAAATACAAATGAATGTATAATAAGTAGAGAGTCATCTAGCTAGACAGTATAATAATGTGGGGGGAAAAGTCATTCTGATACACATATGGATACCACATACATAGCTAGACACTTCATAATGCTGGCTCCTCTTTCCAATTCCAGGAAATCACCTCTTCTGTTCCACGGTCCCTCTCCTGCACGGTCTTCAGGTGCTAGGTCTGCCACAACATAGGACACAATCTGTCAAATCCGTAACATAAAACTGGAGGATAACTCTGACATATAAAAAAAACTGGATCACTCACACATTTTGTATCAGACTTACTTTGGACAATATCTAGCAAGTTACCTCTTGCAGATGGATTTTCTGAGTACACTGGCGGTATCTGCTGAATTTCTGGCTGGGACTGACCAGGCAGGGAAAAAAAAAAAAATTCATTTTCAGTAATTAAATATTCTGCAGGTCCCATAAACATAAAATACATTCTAAATAGAAAGAAAGCAGTAACTTAAAATGGAACTAAACCTTCTCAATTTTAAATATTTGTCATCTTTATGCTGCTAATATTAGTAAACAGATGGAAAGTATATTCAGTTTGCTTGTTTTAACCCCCCCCAATTTTTGAAGTTGCTTCCTGGTTTCTGACCTAGGCCAAGATGATAAACACACATCTCAGGAGTCTTCATGGGCATTTTTTTCTTTCATCTGGGCTCTCTCAGCTAAGCATGCCCTCCTGCCTACATGCCTGAACTAAGGGCAGATGGATTCCAGGACGTAAATGCTACATGAATCATCTGCTAGGTAGTGTTTTTCAAAGTGATTTCTCAAAATAAAGCATGAATGGATGTGTGAGTTTGCTTTGAACATTAAAAATGAATTAAATGTATGTAAAAGACCCAATTCCCATCTCGGCGATCTATATACATTGCAAGGATTTAAACAAACTGTTTCGGATCCCTACCTTTTATTATTCTGAAGGATTAACCGTTTGTTTGTCTGTGTCCAGACAAACAGGAGAGTGATTCCTTGTGGAAATGGTTTTATAATTATCAATCAGCTACTGCATCTGCAGGGTTCTAATGTGGAAAATTGCAGGGCTGCATCTCATTAGCAAATTAGCAATTTTGTGGCAGGGGATGCTCAAAATCTGATTGGTTTATTAGTGCAGACTTCTGGGAAAATCAGTAAGCCAGTCGCACAAGCAGGAAATTACATTTCTGGGGGGTGTTCTGTA
The DNA here is from genome assembly GCF_062004578.1 of Staurois parvus. Taxonomy (NCBI): domain Eukaryota; kingdom Metazoa; phylum Chordata; class Amphibia; order Anura; family Ranidae; genus Staurois; species Staurois parvus. Next base: position 2,783,494 of record NW_028320549.1, read on the forward strand.
CAGAACATCTCCAGGTAGCCATATTGCAATGCATTTTAAAAATGATTATAGCAGCTACAGATGGAAAAGGAAAGGTAATTTGTAATAACATTCAATTACAAAATAACTTGTTTCGCAATTGTATGCGCTATATTTTTTTTTTTCATATTTGCTAATTTTTTCCCAATGAAAGTGGAGTTACGACTTAAATATTCTGTGCCGATACTATAATGTTTTCAGCTTCATTACTATTCTCTAAACAGATATATATAGTGGATTTCATTTTAATAAAGTATGATGGGGAGTCACAGAAGATAGTGAGGTATGCACCATATAAAATGTTCAATTAAAGCGTAATAACGTGCACTATAAAAAATAAAATCACATACCCCCCATGCTCTGGGATACATTCATGCAAGTGTTTGTTCTTCATGCACTTTCACTGTAGGCAGGCCCCCTTTCACTGCAAGCGGGCCATATAAACATGTCAGGGTCTGCTCTCCCCTATTGCCCTAGGGAAGATTTCTTCCTCAATTAATTTCAAATACTGGAAGTCATCCTGTGAAGTCTGCACTTTTATCAGTGTGTCACACAACGGTCATAACATACACATGGGACAAGTGCAGGAAACATTTCTTCCTTCTTTTTTAAACATGTGCCCCTATATCTCTTAAATGATACCATCTCCTTTTGGAATTTTAATAATTGCTGAGAAAGATCTATATACCATGTTTCGTATTATACCCATATTTAGCATCTAACCCAAAACATGGTCAGCATGCACTCCCCCCCCCCCCCCCAACCCCCTTACAGAATTGTGGGGCTTTTCTTTCTACTGGCTCCTGTCATATTTGAAATTGGCGTAGCTCCACCCACAAAGTTGAGTTGTTCATTCACAGGAATTGCAGCAGAGGGACTGTAGGTCTCAATGAAACACAAGTGTAGTGATGTTACCACACTTATTTTCCATTGATAGTTCCTCCAGCTCTATAAATGAAAATCCAAACCTCTGTACAGATCTGGGGCTGGAAGAAGAGTCTGTAGGTGCCAGAGAATTGCACATGCGATCTAATGATCATGGTTACAATGCTCTGCAAGCTCAAATGGAAAAAAATGCACATTTTTGTTTTTCAGAAATGGCGGAATTCTCTTTTAGCCTTCAAAGCCCTCTAAATCAGAGTAACTGAGGTGAAAGTAATGAACAGAATAATGATTACCGCATCCTGTGTATACATTGTTGTTAAAGTCTAGTTTAATCCCCCTACACATACTTGCACTATCAGAATACGTCCATTATCTGCTTGAATGTAGAATGTCCAGGATGATGATATGAAACTTTGGGCAGAATCCATCATGTCACTCCAGAATGCTTTCACCATAGTCAGAGGGAACAGGACGTGTATACGAGGCACCATATCTGACAGCTGCAAATGTTAAGTGATACTTGTCATCATGAAGGACTATTATAACAAATGGAGCTGCTTTAAGAAAGCATACAAGTAGCAAAGCATTTTATTTGCTTTAATCCAATGTAGCACCAACCTCTTCTTGACGCTTCTCTGCAAAAGGCATCTGGCTGTTACAGCCAAGGATACAAGCATACTGCTCATTGGTCTGGGGGTAGGCTTCTGTACAGGCTGTAAGAAAATGGCAAATGTCAAACAAGGCTAGCTGTTACACAGAAAATAGGCCAGGGTCTCTCATATGACATGATGGGGTAGATTTACTAAAACTGGTTTGCATGGTAGCCAATCAGCTTCTAACCTCAGCTTGTTCAGTTAAGCTTTGGCAATAAAACCTGGAAGCTGATTGGTTTCTATGCAGAAATGCATCTAATTTTGTACTCTCCAGCTTTAGTAAATAAACTCCGATGGGTCTTTAAAATAAAAAAAAAACTGCTGTGGAGACATAGGGGTTGATTTACTAAAGGCAAATAGAGTGTGCATGTTGCAAAGTGCAGTTGCACTCCGCAAAAACGGTTTCTCCAGAGCTTAATAAATGAGCAGAAGCTCTGCTGACATCCATCATCCAATCATTTTTTTAATTTCCTTGCACGACTGGGTATTCTTGCAAAATGAAGGTTTACCTCATTTACTAAGCTCTGGAAAAACTGCACAGTCTATTTGCCTTCAGTAAACCATTCCAAAAGTGCAGGATATGGCTGTTACCGTTTCTCTTTGGGGGTGATACAAACTCTCTTACTGCTGTAAGGTAGCTGAATCTCTACCCGCGTCCAACCTTTTGTTAAGCTGTTTATGTGAACTAAGTGGATGTGCCTGTGTGTTATTTTGTTTTTCAGTCAATATTTTTTAAACTTTACATGTCTCTTGTGAACGTCTGCAATCCTGCTGCACATACTTCAGTTCATAGGTATGTTTTTTCTTTGTATACGTTTACTGTTTGTTAATTAGATTTTTTTCTGTCATAACAAGTACACATGAAAAAAAAAAAAGGGACGAACAGAAGGGTCATAAGGCTCAGCCTTAGCTCTGTATTCAATTACACAATATCAGTAAAAATAGGCTATACATGTTGGTGCATAAGGCATATCAAAATACAACATGGTAATTCCCCATTAGGTAGAAAACAAAGGAGTAGAACTACCATATTAAGCCGGATGTGAGGCATGCAATTGTCTAGCAAATGCTTTTTTTCTTTGCTTTTAGTTCTCCTTTAAAATTTTAACCTAACAAAACTCAAAAGGAAACTTCACCCAAAAAGGGAGGTTATGCTCTTCCTCCTCCTCCTCCTTCACATTTGGATTATAACTTAGGGGAGGGGAAGGGTGGGGGATACCTGGGGGTCCCACTTCCAGTCAATCGCCACGGCGGAACGGAATTTCTCCTCTTCCCTGCCCGCAGCCTTCTGGGACATGTCACAGGTCCCAAAACGCTGTGGGACCATTCACAAAGCAAAGCGCAACTCGCACATGCGCGGTGAGATGGAGGCTGTGAACCCGCAAGGAGTCACAGACAGCTGCCCACACTTAACATGTTGGCGCCAGGGACTTGTAGACTGGTGAAGAAACGGCCCGCGTGAGGATGGCACTGGATCCTTGGGCAGGTAGGTGTCTGTTTATTAAAAGTCAGCAGCTACAGTTTTTGTAGTTGCTGACTTAATTTTTGAAACCCTGGTTCAAGCTCCTCTTTAGCCAACAAGATTTCCTAAATGTGCATACACTTCTTATTAACTGGGGATGTATCCTCCATCAAATGCTTTCTGTCAGCATTGCAAGATCTTGGCACAGGGACTCCACAGGATTCAGCAGTGGATTGACGACTGTATGTTGGAAGCTAGTAAGTGGATTCAAATATTACAACTTATGGAATTGATCATGGAAGTTTGTGTTTTTATTGTTAAAGGTCGATACTACCTGAGGAAAACAAATAATGACAGAGCTTGTCCATATTTAACACAAATGTATCATACAGACTGGGTAAGTATATTTATCTCATTTAAGGCATACCACGCTCACTTTCTGTAAATGCCAAATAAATTGGGACTGTAGCAACAGCAGCCACAGACAATGTGGCCCCCACTTACAGTTGCAAGAAAAAGTATGTGAACCCCTTGGGATTACGTGGAGTTTTGCATGAATTGGGCAAAAAATGTGCTCTGAACGTCATCTAAGTCACAACAATAGAAGAACACAGTCTGCTGAACATAATACTACACAAATATTAGATGTTGCTATGGTTTAATTGCACATAACATGTAAACATTCACAGTGCAGGGAGGACAAAGTATGTGAGGCCCTAGCTTAATGACTTCTCCCAGAGCTAATTGGAGCAAGGAGTGAGCCAACCTTGACCCCAATCAGTGTGATGATATTGGATGTGTTGCTGACAGCTGTCCTGCCCTTAAAAAACACACACCTGTTTTGGGTTTACTGGTTTCAAGAAGCACTGTCTGATGTGAACCATACCTCGCAGAAAAGAGCTCTCAGAAGACCTACGATTAGGAATTGTTGACTTGCATGAAGCTGGAAAGGGTTACAAAAGTATCTCCAAAAGCCTTGATGTTCATGTGTCCACGGTAAGACAGACGGTCTACAAATGGAGAAAGTTTAGCACTGTTGCTACTCTCCCTAGGCGTGGTCGTCCTGTAAAAATGACTGCAAGAGCACAGCGCAGAATGCTGCATGAGGTAAAGAAGAATCCCAGAGCGTCAGCTAAAGACCTACAGAAATCTCTGGCACATGCTAACATTTTTGTTGACACATCTACAATAAGGAAAACATTAAACAAGAATGGAGTACATGGGAGGACACCACGGAGGAAGCCATTGCTGTCCAAAAAGAATATTGAAGCACGTTTGAAGTTTGCAAAAGAGCACCTGGATGTTCCACAGCACTACTGGCAAAATATACTGTGGACAGATGAAACCAAGATTGAGTTGTTTGGGAAGAACACACAACACTATGTGTGGAGAAAAAAAGGCACAGCACACCAACATCAAAACCTCATCCCCACTGTAAAACATGGCGGAGGGAGCATCATGGTTTGGGGCTGCTTTGCTGCCTCATGGCCTGGACGGATTGTTGTCATTGATGGGAAAATGAATTCCAGAGTTTATCAAGACATTTTGCAGGAAAACGTACGACCATCTGTCCGCCAACTGAAGCTCCGCAGAGGATGGGTGATGCAACAGGACAATGACCCAAAGCATACAAGTAGTTCAACAAAGCAATGGCTGCAACAGCACAGAATACGCCTTCTGGAGTGGCCCAGTCAGAGTCCTGACCTCAACCCGATTGAAATGCTGTGGCATGACCTTAAGAGAGCGATTCACACCAGACATCCCAAGAATATTGCTACACTGAAACAGTTTTGTGAAGAGGAGTGGTCCAAAATTACTCCAGATCATTGTCCAGGTCTGATCTGCAACTACAGGAAACGTTTGGTTGAGGTTATTGCTGCCAAAGGAGGGTCAACCAGTTATTAAGTCCAAAGGTTCACATACTTTTTCCTCCCTGCACTGTGAATGTTTACATGTTATGTGCAACTAAACCATGGCAACATCTAATGTTTGTGTAGTATTATGTTCAGCAGACTGTCTTCTTCTATTGTTGTGACTTAGATGACGTTCAGAGCACATTTTATGCCCAATTCATGCAAAACTCCACGTAATCCCAAGGGGTTCACATACTTTTTCTTGCAACTGTATTTAAGAAGGGTGCATGTAACATAATACAAACTCTTCGCCAAGTGTCTCAGAGATCTTCTACACAGTTTCAGAAATGTGCACAATGAATGCACTCTGAGCCGTGTGTGCATACAACAAAGAACAGGACATGTTGCTTTCTGCATTGTTAATACAAAACAGGACAGACTGAACTGCAATCCAAATGTTTTAGAATTCTATAAATAGGTGATGGAATGTAGTAAATCTCTCCACACAATGTAAGCTTTCAAGTTTTTCTAAAGTGTCAAGTAGAAGAGAACAAAGTAGAAGAGAACAGCAACAACTTCAATACTTATAAATCAATGGCAACCAATAAGAAGATCCTTTTCTTGGGGGCCCCATCCCCTGACTCGCGGCTCCCCTCGGGTGACCCATCCCCTGACTCGCCCCTCCCCTCGGGTGCCCCATCCCCTGAATCGCGGCTTCCCTCGGGTGCCCGATCCCCTGACTCGCGGCTTCCCTCTGGCGACCCATCCCCTGACTCGCGGCTTCCCTCTGGCGACCCATCCCCTGACTCGCGGCTTCCCTCTGGCGACCCATCCCCTGACTCGCGGCTTCCCTCTGGCGACCCATCCCCTGACTTGCTGAAATACACCGCTAATAGGCCACAATTAAAAAACATGCAAAAGAACTATTCTGATATAAGACTACTCTCACACCCTGCCCACTCCAATTCATAAAGGGTAACTGAATACACAAAATATGTCCAGCAACATATTACTTTACTGTCATTGTATACATACAACAAAATTCATCAAGGTACTCTTTAAATTTTAGAAAAGCAACATTATATATTTCTCAAGACCCCTACACATACACATTTCCTAACATATGCCCACATATCTGTTTTTATATATAACAAAATATCGAATATTTGAAGAAGAAAAAAAGGAAACACTTCACATAATATTCCTAAAACTCTGCACCTGATGGGTTTGTAGGCAATACAGACCTAGAGATAAAAAACCTAAACTTCAATTGGTTAATGTGCATTTTAAGTGTCCTAATATCTTTTCCCAGACAGCAACAGGGCATACACATTCTGACATGGATGGATTGGATCACTACCAATAGCTCTTTCCCACTATTTTAAATGGCATATACTTTTTCCAAGTGTAGATCTGTACCTATGATCAGCTGTGTTGTTTTCACCACATAAGACAAGCACTTCTTATCCTCCACCCTGCAGCTGACATACCACACTAAAGAAGGATACTCTCAATGGTGCAATAATGGAAACTGACCAGAAGCCTCAAGGGTAATCCAGTCTGTTTCAGTCCCCTAAAGAAAAACAATCTCTGCTGCACTTTCTCACTGGAAAACAAGCAGGTTTAGACCATGACAATATCTTTATAATATGGTACATCCAATAACTTAATAGTGTCCACCCTTTCCAATGCTCACTACCTATATATACACTGAGCAATGATTGATCTTTCCTGATCTCCTATATTCCATTATTAATTCTTCAGTTTTTTATTTTTATGCACACCACTCAACCAAATGCTGAATTTCCTGCCTATAAGTGTTTTTCTCATTTTCTCCAACTAAACTCATGAGTCCAACTAAAGTATTGTCATTAGCAAACTTCACTATGGTATTTGATGCATGTATGGGAGTACAGTCATATGTAAACAATGTAAACAGAGCTGAACTCAACCCACATCTGCATTACCCCTATATGCAGACTAATATTAGACACCTGATCTCCTATTCTCACAATTTGTGCTCTATTTGTTAGGAAATCCAGAATGCATAAGCAGCAGTGGGTATACACCCAAAGCATTTAACTTTTTCCCTAGTTTGTCAAGAACTACTATGTTAAATGCTGAGATAAAATCAATGAATAACATCCTAACGTGTTTGAGTGCTGAAGATGTGTCATCAAAGCAGTGTGCAAATCAATAGAAATTGCATTGTCTGTGTATCTGTTTGCATGAAAGGCAAACGGATACTTATCCAGGTCAACAAGAATGCTTGCATTAAGATGTAATACTTAAAGCCCCTCAAAACACATGATGATGATGATAGGAGTTAAAACAACTGGACAATAGTCACTTAAGCACGTTACTGCTGATATGTTTTCTTTATTTTAAGTATTGAGACAATAGTAGTAGATTTAAAACTAAGGTACTGCAGCTTGTCGCAATGCCACTAACTAAACTTCTGCTCTGGATTCCCACGGTGGCAACTGCCTGCGCATATGGCCACAAGACCTCTACTGCAGGGCAGGATCAGCCAATCCAAACTCTAATTTTCCCCTTTAGTAGAGATCAGGCCGGGGTGCTGGAATCACAAAGCAGCAGTTTCAGCAGCAAACATGATTCCGAACTTCTGCTACACTGGTCATGTATAATTTTTCAGATTTCACTTGTTAGGTCTTCAGAACAGTAAGCCATCATAGCCAAGCCAGAGGACAATGCTACTAAACCACTATGGATACTGCCTTTGCATCTAAAAGCATCTCACCTCTGACTGTCCTCCATATCAAGGTCCTTCACTTAGGCAGCCCATGATGATTCAATATTCTTTCCTTCTGCCACAGGCGTAAGGAAAGAAAAAAATCGCTTGATTCCCCCATCAACATAATGTTGATGGGGGAAGCCCTTCCGCAGCGCTATTGTGTTCTTCCAGCGGGGTGGGATGAGGGTTACAGGGAGCCTTCCAGGCTCGCAGAACACAATGATTACTGCTAGTAGCTATAGTTGCAGGTAGAAAACTCCAATAGGCTGGTTGTACCCAAGTTGATCGATGGACCTACTTGGGTACAATCAGCCTGCCTTTACATGAATCAGCCGATCCCTGCTGAACCAGCCAAGTTTTTAATCCATGTATGGGAGGCTTTACCCTATATTAGAATAGATTGTACATGTGTCCTTCAGTACTGCATCCCATAATACCCAGCTACCAACATTACAGAATAGTGCTATAAGCTCAACAAAAGCTGGTTTGTAATTGGTTGCTAAGAGTTCATGCATAATTGGTATTTGATGTGTCACTACAAAATCACTCAGGATATTTGCCTAACAAATTGCAAGTATTCTCCTTGTATGTATCATCACCTGATTCACATTCCAGCTTTGTCTTGTTCAAGTCTTCTCCAATCCCTGCAAATTGACAGATAGAGAAAAGACGACAACCTCTATGGCAGGCAAAGAGCTCCTCCTCCTGTACAGAAATGGTAACACAACAGAGGATGTTATTTATGGCAGAATGCGACCCTAAGGTTTTATTAATATTACAGGTATTTATATAATTTACGCAACACTTTTCATACTGTACATTCACATCGGCTCCTGCCCTCAAGGCACTTACAATCAAAGGTCACTATCTCACATGCATAAATACACGCAACACACATACTAGGGCCAATTTAGACAAGATTTGGACAGGAGCCAATTAACCTACCAGCATGTCTTTGGAGTGTGGGAGGAAACCAGAGTATTAGGAGAAAATCCAGGTACATTCAGAGAGAACATAAAAATATTGTGCACATAGTGTCCTGACTGATGTTAGACAAACACACACAAAGATACACAGTGCAACCCCTAGCAAACATTGAAATAAACCTTTATCACAAGTGCTCAAAATCTCCAAATGTGTCCAAATATAATACAATTAAGTAAAATGTATATTATTATTATACAGGATTTATATAGCGCCAACAGTTTGCGCAGCACTTTACAATATAAGGGAGACGGTACAATTACAATACATTTCAGTACAGAAGGAATAGGAGGTCCCTGCTCGTGGAGCTTACAATCTAAAGGAAGGGGGAGGTGATACAAAAAGGTGATAGCTGCGGGGGACGATCTGGTGGAGGTGATTCAAGTACAGTTCTAAGGTGGAGGTGGGGTAGTCTTCCCTGAAGAAGTGAGTTTTCAAAGATCGCCTAAAGGCAGACAGGGTGGGGGCTGACCAGACATGCTGTGGTAGGGAGTTCCAGGGAATGGGAGAGGCTCTGGAGAAGTCCTGGAGGCAAGCGTGGGAGGAGGTGATGAGGGAGCTAGAGAGGAGGATATCATGGGAGGAGCGGAGTGGGCGATTTGGGCGGTATCTGTTGATGAGGTTGGTGATGTAGCTAGGGGCAGTGTTGTGGATATTTTCCATGCATCCCACTGTGGCAATTTTTATCTTTTACAAGGATTACATTTGGCCTTGGTACTGACCCTATTTGGAACACCAAGCTCATCTATGTTTGTCACACACTTCTGCAAAGGACTTTGGAATATTATTATTATTATACAGGATTTATATAGCGCCAACAGTTTGCGCAGCGCTTTACAAAATGAAATGTTGGCGGGCAGCAAGGGGTTAGAGGGTTAGCTCACCTTTACCAAAAAAACTGCCTATGCAGATAAGGGGGCAACTGTAGATAAAAAACTGTGCAGCTCTGACCAATGCTAAAGCAATTCTAAAGGTTAATTTTTTTTTTTTAAAATAACAAACATATTTATACTTACCTACTGTGTAAGTGGTTTTGCACAGAGCAGCCTGGATCCTCTTCTTGGGTCCCCCACAGGCTCTCTTGGCTCCTCATTCCTGTCAGGTGCCCCCACAGCAAGCAGCTTGCTATGGGGGTACCAGCTGCTCCATGTATCCATTCACACACAGAGACGCAGCTTGGCCCTGCCCCTCCCCCTCTCTTCGTTGGCTGACTAGCTGTGATTGACACCAGCAGGAGCCAATGGCACCCACTTGCTGTCTTAGCCAATAAGTAGGCAGAGACTTGGGATAGCCGAGGCTGTTGTTCACATCGCTGCATAGCAATGAAGCTCAGGTAAGTATTGAGGGGGCTGCTGCACACAGGTTTTTTTTACCTTCATGCATTCTAAAAACCCTGAGCCCTTACATCCACTTTAAATATTGGATATTGTATGTACTCTCCAGTGCCTCAGGATATGCACAGCCAAAAGGGAAGCCAAGGGAACCAGGACAGCGACAACCAGGCATCAACAGCAAGGCTCCTACTTTCCATTCATCATACATCTGCATCAGAGGCCAGTAATCAGCTCTGAGGAAAGGGATTCGTCCCCAAAACGCGTCAGCCATTTGACCGCACTGACAGTGAGAACACCTTGCCCGGCGTTGTGGCCATTGTCATTTTTCTATGCTTTTTAGATACCTGCTTCATCTGTATGTTTTTATTATTCTTTCACTCCTACAATAAACCTTGGTTAATGCACTAGGTGTGTGCACCACCTGTTTTCTCTCTATCCACTTTAAATATTGCCCTTGCTATAGGCGTAGGCCATTTATGTACCTCCTGAAGCTTGACCTGAAAACTCCCAGGACATTGCTAAGAGAAGCCCAGCTATTACTCTTCACCATCACAGGAGTGAGCTTTTTCTCTGATCCAAAACCCTCACGTGCTTTCTCTCCTCACTCCTGTGATGGTGACCAGTAACAGCTGGGAGAGTCTTAGCAACATCCTGGGAGTTTTCCATCCAGGCTTCATGAAGGATGGAAAGGCCACAACCTATAGGAAGGGTATTACTCAAGTTTAGTCAGTTCTCCACAGTTTGTTTTTGCAGATTTTTGGTAAAGTGGAACTAACCGTATAAAACCCTCAGTGCACAGAATCACGCTAAGCGTACCGCCGTCACCGCCTCCAACTCCGCCCCCAATGTCAGGTTCACAGAGTATGTAAAGTCCCCATGTATAGTGCCTAGTAAGAGCAGCTCCCCAGCACACAGGGATAACCCCAATGGCTGCCCCTCTGACCCACATCTGTAGACTGGTCACCCACATCTGTAAGCAGAATAGGCTGCAGAGGGAAGTTCCATGCCGGATGTTGTGCACAGCCAAGTACCAAGGCCAAGGATGTTTATATAGCAGAGCTGAAGGAGGAGGGGCTCGGCGTGTTCGGTCTCACACTCACCTCAGGGTAGGTGTGCAGGGGGTAGGTGCCCTCACACACATGGTGGCAGGACGAGCTATCCCCCAGGGCCGTGTCCAAGGAGCCCTGAACTCTCCAGCTACAAAACAGCAACAGCACTCCGCTACAAAAGATCTGTAAGGCTGCCATCTTTCTCCTCTCAATCACTTCCGGATACTGGAGCTGCGTCCTTACGTTACGCTCGACGCTTGTGTTGACAGATATCATCAGAGCGCGACACACAACGGAAGCCGGAAGTAGACATCCAGCGTGAAACGCAAAGTAGTAATACAGCCATAACATGGACAGGTTCATCATCAGAAACCCCAAACCGCATTCCCGGGAGGAGAGTCCAGCTGGGAGAAAGAAAAGGCCCATGGGCCAGGCCACCCTGTACTCCTTGAAGGTGACTATACTGCTGGCAACAGGCACTCCTGCTAAACCTGTCTTATTTACTAAACCAGGGATCCCCAAACTACGGCCCTCCAGCTGTTATTTATTTCAGGTGCTTATATAGTGCTGTCAATTTACACAGCGCTTTACATATATATTGTACATTCACATCAGTCCCTAACCCTCAAGGGGTGTACAATCTAAGGTCCCTAACTCACATTCATACGTACACATAGTAGGGCCAATTTACTGTAGACAGGATCCAATTCACCTACCAGCATGTCTTTTGGAGTTTGGGAGGAAACCGGAGTACCCGAAGGAAACCCGCGCAGGCACAGGGAGAACATGTAAACTCCAGGCAGGTGGTGCCGTGGTTGGATTCAAACCAATGACCCTAGTACTGCCGGGCGGAAGTGCTAACCATTTAGCCACTGTGCTGCCCAGCTGTTGAAGTACTACAAGTCCCATCATGCCTATGTCTCTGGGAGTCTTGCCTGTGGCTGTCAGTCTTGCAAGGCCTCGTGGGACTTGCAGTTCCTCATCACCTGGAGGGTCATAGTTTTGAGACCCCTGTACTAAACCCCCTGTGTCTTCATGACTGGCTTCAGCTTGTATGACAGCTGTGTTTACAGCAGCTTTGTTCAAGCTTTTGACAGCTTCACTGCCAGAGCCAGTTTTGCATTTTTAGGCCTGAAGATTAGTTAACCCCCTCCGCCCACATTGTATATTTTCTGAAAGCAGACACCCTGGAGGATAAAACGGCGGTCATTACAATTTTGTACGTCACGCAATATTGGTTTGTAAGATGCAAACGTTCAGTAAAAAATACACTAAAGTTAATTTTAGGGCACATAAATGCAATATATTACCCAAAAAATTAAAGATGTGGTTGTGATGCGTAAATAGATACCCAACATGTCAACCTTTAATCCTCATGCACACAGGACATTTTAACCACTTTAAGTCCGGACACTTTCACCCCCTTCCTGCCCAGGCCAATTTTCATCTTTCAGCGCTGTCACACTTTGAATGACAATTGCACGGTCATGCAACACTGTGCCCAAATTACTTTTTTAGCATTTTTTTGAGACAGATAAAACTTTATTTTGGTGGTATTTATTCACTACTGGGATTTATATTTGTTTGGTATATAAATGAAAAAAAATGTTTGAAAAAAAGTGCTTTTCTTATACAAATTTGCAAATAAATAATCTTTCTTCATAAATGTTGGCCAAAATGTATTCAGCTATCTTTTTTATAAAACAAAATAACCAAAATTAGCTTATAACCAAAAATTTTAATTTTTCAAAATTTGTTTTTACATTTTTTTTAATATTATTATTTATTTTTTAACATCCTGTCACCCTAGCAGTACAGTGTCACCATAGTGACACTGTACTACATGTGGGGGGTAATGAAGATTTTTTTTTTTTTTATACACTGATTGCTTTTACCCGTAAAAGCAATCATTTCACCTCTCTGGCTGCATTCTTGGAGCCATTGAGAAATACTGTGAGAGCTGTGATTGGTCACAGCTTGTCACATGGTATAAGGTTGTTATGAATAGCCTTGTACCATGTGATCTCTGTGATCATTCACAGATTTCACATGTAGTAAGCAATGATGTCAGAAGTGACATCTTGCTTACTGCTATTCATGTGATCACTGATTGGCCAATTAGTGATCACATGATCTGGACCTCACATAGAGGTCCCGTACAGTGATCAGTGTTCCACTGGGTCCTACCTGCAAAATGACCCTACCTCATATTTTCTATGGCGGACACTTTAAAAGCCCCTACAGATCATCAGTTCAAAGTTGAAGTGGAACTTTAGTCAATAAATTAAGTCCTGCATAGAGCATATGCTCAGTTGCTCTATTTTTCATCACTGTGCCAAATTTGTGGAGACCGATATGCTGACAGCCTAGAAAGAAAGATTTACTGCTGCTCAGGGGCTCTGGGCTTCTACAAAGTGGCGGCTTCCAGCAATAAGAAACAGGAGCAATGCAAGTCGGAATGTATGCTCCTTGCTAAAGAACATTATTTTTTAGCAAGTTGGGTAAAGGTCCGCTTTAACCATGAATAATGGTCCTAGAGTTACTGCTCTCACTCCAACATGCATTGCGATATGTAAAGTGTATCATAAGCAACATTTTTATACATAGGCGTCCCCGACAGGTGCATTTACATTCATTTTATTTTGGGAGGGGTTTAAGTGCTTGGGTGTAACTTTATTTTTTGACTTTTTTTTTTTTTTGCTTTCAGTAAAACAAGAAAACCCCCTATGTCATATAATATTTTACGACAGGTTCTCTTTAATGAGAGATCAGGGGTCTACATAATTATTATATAATTTGCTTTTGATTTGCTTTGGTTTATTTTTTTTCATATGTTCTGTCCTTTGATATCAGTTAGGAATTCTTATGCTAGGTACCTTCTACCTTGTTGTTGTGTTTAGAGGGTGGTGGTGCTGGAAGATATAAAGAGATGGAAATGTATCCTGATGCTGCCCAGCCAGACTAAAGAGAATCTTCTGGAAGCCTTATCACAACTGAAGAAGAAAATTCCCTCAGAGGAAGTCATACGAACAACAAAAATCGGTAAACCCTGTGATTGACAAAGCTTATTTGACATGATGCAGCACCTAGGCTCATTGTAAAGTAGGCATGCAATGGGCTTCTCATGTAGCCCTTTACAAGCTGTAAAAACATATGCATGGTAATCTTTAAAGCGGAGTTCAACACAAAAGTGGACGCTAGCTTTTCTGCCTCCTATCCCCCCCCCCCCACGCTGCCACATTTGGCACCTTTCAGGGGAAACTGGGGTACCTGGCTTTGACAAGTATCCGCTCCCACTTCCAGCTCAGTTCACCTAGGTGAATTGAGCTGGAAGTTCGGCCTCCCCTGCAGCCCTCTGGGACGTTTTACAGGTCCCAGAGGACTGCGGCCCAATCACAAGGTGCAGCACCCTTCATGCATGTGCATTAGGAAGTTGGCTGTGAAGCCACAAGGTTTCACTGCCGGTTTCCCTTAGTCAAGATGGGGGTGCCAGCACCCGACAGCCAATTGAAGAATCGGCTCAGGGTGAGGACATCGCTGGATCCCTGGGCAGGTAAGTGCCCTAATATTAAAAGTCAACAGCTGCAGTGATATCCTATATTAGTGCCGTGCATATATCTCCATGCACTGTACGCAATCTACTAAGTGCATCAAAAAACATATAACTTAAAACGGAGCTCCACCCAATAGGGGAAGTTCCACTTTAAGGACTGCTCCCCCACTCCCCATTAGGGATTGGCACCTTTGGGGGGCGGGGGGGAGCGGGTACCCAAATTTGACAGATACCCGCTCCCACTTCCGGTCCGATTGCCTAGGGTGGCAATTGGAAGCGGAAGGTGTCCTCCCTCGCTGTAGTCTTTTGGGACACATGACAGGTAGCAGAAGACTACAGGGCCATTCATGAAGCGCACCGCTACTTGCGCATGCGCAGTGGGTACCCGGCTGTGAAGCCGCAAGCTGTCGCAGCCAGGTGCACACACTGAAGATGCCGACCTCCTGGAATACAGGACGGCTGGTGAAACGGGCTGTGGGGGACACACCGAGGGACAGGTAAGTAGCTGTTTTTTAAAAGTCAGCAGCTACAGTTTTTGTAGCTGCTGACTTTTATTTTTTGACAGGGTGAGTGGAAGTCCACTTGAAACATTTGTGAATGGTATAATGACCACAACTTTTAGTCCTTCATACAGTATGTGATAATGTCCGTGCATATATAAAAAACTGTGTGCCAGATAGGTGTTCCTTTTTCCTTGTGTCCACATATATTCTTAGATGTGCTCCTCCTGCAGAGACATAGTTATACTCTCACCTCCTTCTATGACCCAAATTGCATAGGTCATATAGCGCTTTTCCCTTTAACCCCGGTAGGTATATTGTATTGCTAGCTCCACTCTCCTCCTCACTCTGCTGCAGATGATCTCGCCTCCTTCTTTATCCCTCATATCCTCCGCATATGTAAACAGAAACGCTTGACATAGTGTAGTACTCAAATACTGTATAATTTATTAAAATAACAAAGTGCACTCACATATAAAAGTGTCCTGCTGGGACACCACAGCAAAAACACCTGTCAAACATTAAATCCAATGCATTCCAATTTGTTTTTTGATGCACTTAGTAGATTGAGTATAGTATATGGAGATCTATGCGCAGCACTAATATAAGATATCACTATATATGTATGTGGAAACACATGTAAGTGTCAGCAGCACTAGTGTACACAGGAGGTTCGTTTTTTTTGTGCTGAAGTTTTAATTGTATACGTCAACAGATACAGTATTTGTAGCTGCTGACTTTTAATTTTTTTTGTGGGGAGGGGGGCGCGGGGGCCAGAACTGCTTTAATGTCAAAAAAGGACCGAAACATTGTTTTGTTTTAAAAAAAAAAAAAAAGAAAAAAAAAAGTTTTTTTAGCTGCTCTGTGTCCTCGAGACATCTAAACCATTCCCTGTTATTAAACATCATGTTTGGGTGGAAGACACTGCTAGACTGCTGCCACTTGAGGCAGGTTTCTATATGAAGAGCATAGTGGGAATTGCTGCCAATGGGTTGTATCCTAATTGTAAGTGATAGACTCCACTGAGATTTAGGGCTGCTACCTTTCTGATAATGACAATGGGGGCCATTACTGCAGGGAACACTTGGGTATTTGAAGAGGAACGTCTGGGGGTTTATTTACTAAAGCTGGAGAGTCCAAAATCAGACTCCCTTCTGCATAGAAACCAATCAGCTTCTAACCTCAGCTTGTTCAATGAAGCTTTGGCAATGAAACCTGGAAGCTGATTGGTTTCTATGCAGAAGGGAGTCTGATTTTGGACTCTCCAGCTTTAGTAAATAAACCCCCTGGTGTGCAGAAAAATGTCTTACTTGATGATTTTTATAGTTGTTTATTAAAGATAAAAGTATACAAATGGAGCCAATGCTTCAGGGCTGTATTTCTTCGAGAATGGCTAAGCTCTGAGAGGGTTAAATATATTCAATCAGTGGCTCTGCAGTATGATTGCATTGTGGAGCAGAGGCAGCCAAGAAATACAGCCCTGAAGAAGGAGGAAGCATTGGCCCCGAAACCTGTCGGCTCCACTTGTATAATTTTCTCTTCAGTAAACTGCTATAAAATTCAAGTGAGACATTTTTCTGGACACAGGGCGCTCCTCTCCAATTACCCAACTGTTATTAGACAGGAAGTGAGGAGAATCTTTTCAGTGGGGACACACATGAATGTTACACACCCTGTAAGTGTATGGTTGCTTAGTTGAGGAGAATTGTTTTTTTACTTCCTGTTGTGTCCTGACACAAGGAGTTTGAGAAAACCTGTACAGCAGAGATGCAGACAGCAATTGAAACCTCATTGTAAGTTCTATAACTTTAACTTTGTATTAAAGATAAATAAAATAGTTTGGGCCTAAGTTCCTTTTCAAAAATCCTGATTACTGTTAGGCTAATCATAGATGGATAGATGTCTCCCTAAGATGTCGGATTTGTGAACAAAGTACTAATAAAGCCAATATTAATGCAGCATTATAGTATAATAGTATTTTCTACCTCAGACTGCACTGACTTTTATGGAAAATAATATGTTTTTGGTTTTTTTTTTAACTTTTATTTGGTGGTCACAGCTCCCTTGACAGTCTTTTTAATGAAATGTAAAAGAAGTTGCGAGCGCTAGAAAAAATAAAGCAGCCACAGCATCAAAAAGGATACCAATAAACCTTACAAAAGCATATAATATAAAAGATGCGGCGCTATATCACAAGTAATGAGAAGAAAATGGAAATTATCCAAGGTATCAATATGGTGATCATAGGTGATTAACGTGAACAACAAACAAAGTAACATGCAGTGCAAAAAAACAGTCTTTGTGGTAATTTCTCTCCTTCAAAGTGCTGATTCCATGCGGTGAACGTGAGAAAGGATAAGGCTGTGCACTCACCAGATGCACAGCGTAACTGCGCATTTAGAGATAAATATATCTCTGAAAAATCCTCTGGTAGCTCTTTAAGGTCAGGTCAAATCAGGTATTCCTCCACCCGCTGGATATTGATGGTAATCCACAGTCTCTCTCAGAGATGGCTCTACAGGTGATATGTGACTCACCAAGGGCCACAAAGAAAGGAGACCAATAGCGTGATACCGTTTTAAAAGATTTTATTCTAAGCAGTATACATAGGTGGGGATAAATGAACAAAAACAAACACTGACCATGAGGTAGATTAAAAGATGGCCGCCGGGACCTCCATGGTGCCGGCGGCAAGAAGGTAATGACGCTGTAGCTCCTACCCTGACGCGTTTCGTGCTAACCGCACATCATCAAAAAGGGAATAAGCCTCAGCGTCCTTGTGTGACAGCGTCCATTAAAAACCGTAAATGGCGCATGCGCATTACGGCCGCGCCATTTTCCATAAGAGATATGTCTCCATATCAGGCGCCATATTGCCGGAGACCAATATGATCTCACATGCGCGGGCGCCATTTTCACAGTCATCTGTGAGTGTCACTGAATCACCAGGGAAACTTACAATAAATTCAAAAGGTTTACATAAACCTTCAATAAGCGGTACCAGAGCTTCCTGAACTCTAAGGTCCGTCACTATGAATACAAAAAAATAAATAAATAAGTTAATACATGCCGTTGCCGACGAACCACTGCGCATGTGCGGGATCAATTCGGAATATATATAATGGTAAAAGCTCCTTATCAAAACAAGGAGTATATAAACTCATTGTAGGTAAATCATGGTGATGTAGATGACAAACATATTATAATATAAACAACAATGAATATGGAATATAAATAAACTCAATAGTAACTTCATAACACATCTTAAAACTGTAATTAATATTCAATACATGTCATGATATATGCATATAGAATGTAAATCTTTAATAAATAATAACCAAAGTATGCATAATGCCCTGAAAATACTCTATATTGGTTATAAAAAATGTATATCAAAATACTAAAATTGTTAAAAATAAAATATTAAAAGATTTAAAATCACAATGACCAAAACCATACATATATATATGTATATACAAATATATATGTGAAGAATCAAAAGATAAAATCAAAAGATAAAATATAAAAGGTACACAGAGATCTTTGAATCTATACGAATCAGAAAATGGAGATGAAAATGGAGATAAAAAATGGAGATAAAAATTGGAGATAAAGCTGGACATAAAAAACGTAATTCAAAATGTCAGCTGTTGTCTATAAAACAGTTGATATCTATATCAACGTTTAACCCTCTGGGATGCATAGATCCCATCTCAAATATCCACTTTGTCTCCAGTTGAGAAACAGCTTTTTTCTTATTAATACCCCTCCAATGGTGATGTACAATATCTATAGCTGTAAATTTGAGCGATGATGGGTCCCTATTGTGGCAAAGCCTATAGTGCTTTGAAAGAGAATGTTCCTTAAATCCACGTTTTATATTATAAACGTGTTCCCTCAGACGGTCTCGCAACCTTCTTGTAGTGCGGCCTATATATTGTTTAGAACACGGACATTGGAGTAAATATACCACATATCTAGTATTACATGATATAAAGCTCCTAATGTCATATCGCTTATTAGTAGATGTAGAGGCAAATTGATCAATCCTCCTTTTTCTCTGGCTACTACAAGTGCAGATTACACATTTGTTACATGGAAAGAAACCCACTAAGCCATTAAAAAGCTGGATATTAGGAGGAGGGTTTATTACATTAGGCGCTATTCTGTTTCTCAAAGAAATAGCTTTTCTAAATGTAATCTCTGGTCTGGATGGTAAGATTTTTGTAAGCACTGGGTCTGCCAAAAGAATTTTCCAATTATTTCTAATAATCTTTGTAACACTTTTATACTGGGACGAAAATGTTGTGACAAATGGACAAACCTTAGCAGATTGCTGTCCCATATTATTACTAAACATCAAATCTCTATTCATATTAGCAACCGATGTTAAAGTGCATGTGAGTGAGGATTCATCATAACCTTTTTCGATGAATCTCTCTTTTAATATATCTGCTTGAGCAAAATACGTTTCAAGATTTGTACAGTTGCGGCGAATCCTTAAAAACTGGCCCTTAGGAATGTTAGAGAGCCATGCCGGATGGTGGCAGCTGTTGACCGGAATATAACCATTACGGTCCGTTTGTTTAAAAAAAGATTTAGTAATAATGGACCCTTCATAATTTATTAATGTTAAATCTAAAAAGTTGATACTTACTGTGCTATATTCATAAGTCAATTTAATATTTTGTGTGTTATTATTCAAAGTAATAAAAAAATTAATAAGTGCCTGTTCGTCTCCTTTCCAAATTAATAAGATATCATCAATGTACCTTCTATAAAAATATAACTCAGGCCAGTCGCGGGAATAAATGATATCTTCTTCCCACCTGGCCATAAATAAATTGGCCAGGCTGGGAGCGAACTTCGCTCCCATAGCGACACCAGTGGTCTGTAGATAAAATTTCCCATCAAACCAAAAGTAGTTTTTGGTCATTGCAAACTGTAAAAGATCCAGAATAAAAACTTTCTGTGAGGTAGGCATTCCATTAAGATCCCTTAAATAAAATTCAACCGCTTGCATACCATCATCATGTTTAATATTCGAATATAATGATGCGACATCTGCCGTCACTAAAAATGTGGAAGGTTCTGTGGTTAAGTTCTTAATGTCTTGAAGGACCTGCTTAGTGTCCCTAAGGTAGGAAGGAGTTTTAGTGACTAACGGCTGTAAAAAGTGGTCTATATATTGTCCTACTTTTGAACATAAAGAGCCTATCCCACTAATGATTGGTCTCCCCGGGGGATGTGTAAGGCTTTTATGCATCTTAGGGAGTATATACATAATAGGCAATCTTGGACAGGTGGGGCATAAAAAATCTCTCTCTTTTATTTAAAATATGATCATCAAATCCCTGTTTAATGAGAGATTTAAGAGATTTCTTATACTGTTTTAAGGGATCACTCCGTAACAGATGATATGTATTATTATCACTCAGTATATTATATACCTCTTGTATATAATCCTTTTTGTTTAATACTACTACACCTCCACCCTTGTCAGCCGGACGTATGACTAGATCCTTTTTCTTCAAGAGGGAATCTATAGCCATTCTCGTATTATCATATTTGTAGTTATCTTTAATTTTAATCGCAGCGAGATCCTTCAATACCATATCTTTAAATATGTTCACATGATTTTGGGATTGTGGAGGAGGATTATATAACGAGGCATTCCTAAGATTTGAATTAAATGTCTCTTTGGAATAATTGCGTTCTACAGGATTATTCATAAAATATTTTTTCAGAGATATTTGCCTCACAAATTTTTGTACATCAATATAGGTTTGAAATTTGTTAAGCTTATTTTCAGGTGCAAACTTCAAACCTCTATCTAGTAGATTTAATTCTTGAGGTGATAATATAGTATCACTCAGATTGAAAATTCCTTTCCCTTTTACATCTTCCGTTTTTTTGGGTTTGTTGACCCTCTTGCCTCCTCTCTTTCCTCTGGTTGGATGCTTCTTTTGCGGACCCTGTCCTCCTCTAAAAAATGGGCTGGTGCATAGTTGTTGTCTCCCCATCCATTATGATGGTAATTAGGATGATTTGGGGGAGGTTGCATGTAATTAATATTGTTATATTGTTGACCATGCGGTCTGTATCCAGGGTTCTTTCCATTATTGTTGGATCTCTGCGGTGTCCTACCATTATTTCTAGGTTGAAAATGCTGGATGTTAGGTCTCTGATAGTTATTTGTATAATTTTGATATGGTCTATTCTGAGAATCATGAGCATATTTAGTGGGACCCTTATGTTTTCTATTCCCATATCCTTGTTTGGGGTATCCCCCATAGTCCCTATGTCCAACATTCTGGTCGGGAAAGGGGTAAAGGGGTGTATATCTATTATCAGTAGGTATATTATACCCCTGGTTGTTATAGGGTCTTTTAGGTGTTCTATGGTGTCCCTGTTGTGGGAGAGATTGATTGGCTCCATATGGCTTTGGAGTTTGTGGAGGAACAATATGATTATACTGTGAAGTATTGGATATTTCCTCTTTTCTAGTTTGCCATTTAAAAACTTGACTTTCAGAATAGTCTTTATGATCCCTCGCATATTTTTTGCGTTTCTTAATTCTTTGTTCTTGATCTAAATTATCCATAAATACTTTTAGTTTGTTAGATTCGGTCTTATATTCCTCCTTATCCTTATAAGGCAATAGTTTTTCACGTATTTTATTGATCTCTATATCAAGATGGGTCAATTTTTTCTTTTTTCTCAAAATCAAAAATTTGAGTAAATCCAACCCAGTTGAGTTAAAAAATTGGTACCATTCCACAGTACCATTTATATCGTCAGTCTCTGGGGACACTTCCCATCTAAGTGAGCGTGGGACCATGCCCTCCTTAATATATCTTTCAAGGAAGGAGATGTCCCAAAGTGTCCTGATTTCTGCTGACGTCAGATTATGTAAATGCATAAACAGACCCCTAAGGTCTTCTGTATCATGATCAATAATAAACACATCATCAGGTATATCCTTTCTCATAGACCGAATCTCAAAAATATCTGCCATAATGTAGGTAAGAAGAAAAAATCAAGCTGCTCAGCAATATAAATGGTATATATCCTAAGCAAATGTAAAAGAAGTTGCGAGCGCTAGAAAAAATAAAGCAGCCACAGCATCAAAAAGGATACCAATAAACCTTACAAAAGCATATAATATAAAAGATGCGGCGCTATATCACAAGTAATGAGAAGAAAATGGAAATTATCCAAGGTATCAATATGGTGATCATAGGTGATTAACGTGAACAACAAACAAAGTAACATGCAGTGCAAAAAAACAGTCTTTGTGGTAATTTCTCTCCTTCAAAGTGCTGATTCCATGCGGTGAACGTGAGAAAGGATAAGGCTGTGCACTCACCAGATGCACAGCGTAACTGCGCATTTAGAGATAAATATATCTCTGAAAAATCCTCTGGTAGCTCTTTAAGGTCAGGTCAAATCAGGTATTCCTCCACCCGCTGGATATTGATGGTAATCCACAGTCTCTCTCAGAGATGGCTCTACAGGTGATATGTGACTCACCAAGGGCCACAAAGAAAGGAGACCAATAGCGTGATACCGTTTTAAAAGATTTTATTCTAAGCAGTATACATAGGTGGGGATAAATGAACAAAAACAAACACTGACCATGAGGTAGATTAAAAGATGGCCGCCGGGACCTCCATGGTGCCGGCGGCAAGAAGGTAATGACGCTGTAGCTCCTACCCTGACGCGTTTCGTGCTAACCGCACATCATCAAAAAGGGAATAAGCCTCAGCGTCCTTGTGTGACAGCGTCCATTAAAAACCGTAAATGGCGCATGAGCATTACGGCCGCGCCATTTTCCATAAGAGATATGTCTCCATATCAGGCGCCATATTGCCGGAGACCAATATGATCTCACATGCGCGGGCGCCATTTTCACAGTCATCTGTGAGTGTCACTGAATCACCAGGGAAACTTACAATAAATTCAAAAGGTTTACATAAACCTTCAATAAGCGGTACCAGAGCTTCCTGAACTCTAAGGTCCGTCACTATGAATACAAAAAAATAAATAAATAAGTTAATACATGCCGTTGCCGACGAACCACTGCGCATGTGCGGGATCAATTCGGAATATATATAATGGTAAAAGCTCCTTATCAAAACAAGGAGTATATAAACTCATTGTAGGTAAATCATGGTGATGTAGATGACAAACATATTATAATATAAACAACAATGAATATGGAATATAAATAAACTCAATAGTAACTTCATAACACATCTTAAAACTGTAATTAATATTCAATACATGTCATGATATATGCATATAGAATGTCTATAAAATCTACTAGATAGAGGTTTGAAGTTTGCACCTGAAAATAAACTTAACAAATTTCAAACCTATATTGATGTACAAAAATTTGTGAGGCAAATATCTCTGAAAAAATATTTTATGAATAATCCTGTAGAACGCAATTATTCCAAAGAGACATTTAATTCAAATCTTAGGAATGCCTCGTTATATAATCCTCCTCCACAATCCCAAAATCATGTGAACATATTTAAAGATATGGTATTGAAGGATCTCGCTGCGATTAAAATTAAAGATAACTACAAATATGATAATACGAGAATGGCTATAGATTCCCTCTTGAAGAAAAAGGATCTAGTCATACGTCCGGCTGACAAGGGTGGAGGTGTAGTAGTATTAAACAAAAAGGATTATATACAAGAGGTATATAATATACTGAGTGATAATAATACATATCATCTGTTACGGAGTGATCCCTTAAAACAGTATAAGAAATCTCTTAAATCTCTCATTAAACAGGGATTTGATGATCATATTTTAAATAAAAAAGAGAGAGATTTTTTATGCCCCACCTGTCCAAGATTGCCTATTATGTATATACTCCCTAAGATGCATAAAAGCCTTACACATCCCCCGGGGAGACCAATCATTAGTGGGATAGGCTCTTTATGTTCAAAAGTAGGACAATATATAGACCACTTTTTACAGCCGTTAGTCACTAAAACTCCTTCCTACCTTAGGGACACTAAGCAGGTCCTTCAAGACATTAAGAACTTAACCACAGAACCTTCCACATTTTTAGTGACGGCAGATGTCGCATCATTATATTCGAATATTAAACATGATGATGGTATGCAAGCGGTTGAATTTTATTTAAGGGATCTTAATGGAATGCCTACCTCACAGAAAGTTTTTATTCTGGATCTTTTACAGTTTGCAATGACCAAAAACTACTTTTGGTTTGATGGGAAATTTTATCTACAGACCACTGGTGTCGCTATGGGAGCGAAGTTCGCTCCCAGCCTGGCCAATTTATTTATGGCCAGGTGGGAAGAAGATATCATTTATTCCCGCGACTGGCCTGAGTTATATTTTTATAGAAGGTACATTGATGATATCTTATTAATTTGGAAAGGAGACGAACAGGCACTTATTAATTTTTTTATTACTTTGAATAATAACACACAAAATATTAAATTGACTTATGAATATAGCACAGTAAGTATCAACTTTTTAGATTTAACATTAATAAATTATGAAGGGTCCATTATTACTAAATCTTTTTTTAAACAAACGGACCGTAATGGTTATATTCCGGTCAACAGCTGCCACCATCCGGCATGGCTCTCTAACATTCCTAAGGGCCAGTTTTTAAGGATTCGCCGCAACTGTACAAATCTTGAAACGTATTTTGCTCAAGCAGATATATTAAAAGAGAGATTCATCGAAAAAGGTTATGATGAATCCTCACTCACATGCACTTTAACATCGGTTGCTAATATGAATAGAGATTTGATGTTTAGTAATAATATGGGACAGCAATCTGCTAAGGTTTGTCCATTTGTCACAACATTTTCGTCCCAGTATAAAAGTGTTACAAAGATTATTAGAAATAATTGGAAAATTCTTTTGGCAGACCCAGTGCTTACAAAAATCTTACCATCCAGACCAGAGATTACATTTAGAAAAGCTATTTCTTTGAGAAACAGAATAGCGCCTAATGTAATAAACCCTCCTCCTAATATCCAGCTTTTTAATGGCTTAGTGGGTTTCTTTCCATGTAACAAATGTGTAATCTGCACTTGTAGTAGCCAGAGAAAAAGGAGGATTGATCAATTTGCCTCTACATCTACTAATAAGCGATATGACATTAGGAGCTTTATATCATGTAATACTAGATATGTGGTATATTTACTCCAATGTCCGTGTTCTAAACAATATATAGGCCGCACTACAAGAAGGTTGCGAGACCGTCTGAGGGAACACGTTTATAATATAAAACGTGGATTTAAGGAACATTCTCTTTCAAAGCACTATAGGCTTTGCCACAATAGGGACCCATCATCGCTCAAATTTACAGCTATAGATATTGTACATCACCATTGGAGGGGTATTAATAAGAAAAAAGCTGTTTCTCAACTGGAGACAAAGTGGATATTTGAGATGGGATCTATGCATCCCAGAGGGTTAAACGTTGATATAGATATCAACTGTTTTATAGACAACAGCTGACATTTTGAATTACGTTTTTTATGTCCAGCTTTATCTCCAATTTTTATCTCCATTTTTTATCTCCATTTTCATCTCCATTTTCTGATTCGTATAGATTCAAAGATCTCTGTGTACCTTTTATATTTTATCTTTTGATTTTATCTTTTGATTCTTCACATATATATTTGTATATACATATATATATGTATGGTTTTGGTCATTGTGATTTTAAATCTTTTAATATTTTATTTTTAACAATTTTAGTATTTTGATATACATTTTTTATAACCAATATAGAGTATTTTCAGGGCATTATGCATACTTTGGTTATTATTTATTAAAGATTTACATTCTATATGCATATATCATGACATGTATTGAATATTAATTACAGTTTTAAGATGTGTTATGAAGTTACTATTGAGTTTATTTATATTCCATATTCATTGTTGTTTATATTATAATATGTTTGTCATCTACATCACCATGATTTACCTACAATGAGTTTATATACTCCTTGTTTTGATAAGGAGCTTTTACCATTATATATATTCCGAATTGATCCCGCACATGCGCAGTGGTTCGTCGGCAACGGCATGTATTAACTTATTTATTTATTTTTTTGTATTCATAGTGACGGACCTTAGAGTTCAGGAAGCTCTGGTACCGCTTATTGAAGGTTTATGTAAACCTTTTGAATTTATTGTAAGTTTCCCTGGTGATTCAGTGACACTCACAGATGACTGTGAAAATGGCGCCCGCGCATTTGAGATCATATTGGTCTCCGGCAATATGGCGCCTGATATGGAGACATATCTCTTATGGAAAATGGCGCGGCCGTAATGCGCATGCGCCATTTACGGTTTTTAATGGACGCTGTCACACAAGGACGCTGAGGCTTATTCCCTTTTTGATGATGTGCGGTTAGCACGAAACGCGTCAGGGTAGGAGCTACAGCGTCATTACCTTCTTGCCGCCGGCACCATGGAGGTCCCGGCGGCCATCTTTTAATCTACCTCATGGTCAGTGTTTGTTTTTGTTCATTTATCCCCACCTATGTATACTGCTTAGAATAAAATCTTTTAAAACGGTATCACGCTATTGGTCTCCTTTCTTTGTGGCCCTTGGTGAGTCACATATCACCTGTAGAGCCATCTCTGAGAGAGACTGTGGATTACCATCAATATCCAGCGGGTGGAGGAATACCTGATTTGACCTGACCTTAAAGAGCTACCAGAGGATTTTTCAGAGATATATTTATCTCTAAATGCGCAGTTACGCTGTGCATCTGGTGAGTGCACAGCCTTATCCTTTCTCACGTTCACCGCATGGAATCAGCACTTTGAAGGAGAGAAATTACCACAAAGACTGTTTTTTTGCACTGCATGTTACTTTGTTTGTTGTTCACGTTAATCACCTATGATCACCATATTGATACCTTGGATAATTTCCATTTTCTTCTCATTACTTGTGATATAGCGCCGCATCTTTTATAGTCTTTTTAATGAGGATGTGTCTGTATAGCCAACATCAGTCACACATTCAACGGGTAAGCATGTTCTCTATCTGTGTGCACTGGTTTCAGAACCTGTAGGCCGCTGTCATGCAACACAGGAGGGTTGGGCAGGGGGATCAGGGTTAGCTGACTAGAAAGATAAAGGCACTCTTTGTGCTGGCACAGTGTTGCATCTCCAAGGAGGAAATCAGATATGCAATCTGACCATAGCAGCATGAATCTACTTCTGCATGGTCAGAATGAAACAGAAACAAAGGGGAAATGGCAGAATCATTAGGTATTTCAGAGCAAATTTAACAAAAAGAAAACACAGACTCATATATATTCGGATCTGAATATTTGGGGGTAGTATACATTCTGGGAAATGATTTGACCCTGTATTAAAAAAAACTTGTGATATCAGCTGGCTGAAATAGACATACTGTATCTGTCACTTGGGATTCAGTGTTGTACTCAAAGTGGAACTGCACTGCATCTGAGCATCACAAAGCAAAAATGCCATATAATTCATGTTTGATATTCAAAGCAAACTCCTCCATCCATCCATGTCTTCATGCTTTATTTTGCTGAGAAATCAATTCGAACCCCCTCTTCCCCTAGCATTTCTGGCTGTTGCCATCTTGAGTAAGGGCAGATGATTTATGTAACATTGACTTTCTGGAATCCATCTGTCTTTAGTTCAGGCATACAACATAAGGCTGAACATAAGTATTTGAACACCTAAGAAACAGCAAGAATTCTGGTTCTCAAAGACCTGTTACTGTGCCTTTTAAAAAGTCCACCTCTACTCCACTCATTAATCTAACTTAGTAGCACCTGTCTGAGCTCTATAAAGACACCTGTCCACCCCACAGTCAGTCAAACGCCAACTACTACCATGGGCAAGACCAAAGAGTTGTCAAAAGACACCAGAGACAAAATTGTGGACCTCCACAAGGCTGGAAAGGGCTATGGGGCAATTGTCAAGCAGCTTGGTGAAAATAGATCAACTGTTGGAGCAATTGTTAGAAAATGGAAGAGGCTAAAGACGACTGTCAGTCTCCCTCGGACTTGGGCTCCATGCAAGATCTCACCTCGTGGCGTATCACTGATGGTAAGAAAGGTGAGGAATCAGCCCAGAACTACAAGGGAGGAGCTGGTCAATGACATGAGGAGAGCTGGAACCACGGTTTCAAAGGTCACTGTCAGTAGAACACTATGCTGTCATGGTTTCAAATCATGCATTGCACGGAAGGTTCCCCTGCTCAAGTCATTACATGTCCAGGCCCGTCTGAAGTTTGCCAATGACCATCTGGATGATCCAGAGGAGGCATGGGAGAAAGTCATGCGGTCAGATGAGACCAAAGTAGAACTTTTTGGTCTAAACTTCACTCGTCGTGTTTGGAGGAAAAAGAAGGATGAGTTGCATCCCAAGAACACCATCCCTACTGTGAAGCATGGGGGTGGTAACATCATGCTTTGGGGGTGGTTTTCTGCGAAGGGGACAGGACGACTGCACTGTATTAAGGAGAGGATGAATGGGGCCATTTATTGTGAGATTTTGAGAAACAACCTCCTTCCCTCAGTCAGAGCATTGAAGATGGGTCGTGGCTGGGTCTTCCAACAAGACAACGACCCGAAGCACACAGCCAGGATAACCAAGGAGTGGCTCCGTAAGAAGCATATCAAGGTTCTGGAGTGGCCTAGCCAGTCTCCAGACATAAATCCAATAGAACATCTTTGGAGGGAGCTGAAACTTCGTGTTGCTCAGCGACAGCCCCGAAACCTGACAGATCTAGAGGAGATCTGTGTGGAGGAGTGGGCCAAAATCCCTGTTGCAGTGTGTGCAAACCTGGTCAAGAACTACAGGAAACGTTTGACCTCTGTAATTGCAAACAAAGGTTTCTGTACCAAATATTAACACTGATTTTCTCAGGTGTTCAAATACTTATGTTCAGCAGTTCAAGAGAAATAAATTATTTAAAAATCATACAATGTGATTTCCTGAATTTTTTTTTTAATTCTGTCTCTGAGTGGGAATGCACCTACAATGTGAATTTCAGACCCCTCCATGATTTCTAAGTGGGAGAACTTGCAAAATTGCAGGGTGTTCAAATACTTCTGTTCCTCACTGTATATGCAGGAGGGTGTGCTTAGCTGAGAAAATCCCTCCTTCCCTCCAAAAGGCTTCTGAGATGTATGACATAATTTGCCTGGGCAAGAAACCAGGAAGTAACTGAAGAAACATAAAAAAAAAGTGGAAAACATGTAAATATGATATACGTTCCTATCTATTTACTAATGCTAGCAGCATAAGGATTAATAATAGTCAATGTTGGTTGAGAGAGTGAAGTTCCACTTTACCATACATGTAATGTTGTTTTTTATATGTAATGTTCTTTTCCTACTTTAAGGTGAGGCAGTGGAGGGCCTGCAGACACACTCTGATAATGAAGTATCAGAATTAGCTAAAGAAGTTTATTCACAATGGGAAACATTTTTAAGAGAAAACCGCTGCAAACCCACCATAGAAGTTAGAAGTGATGCTGCTACAGAGAAACTACGTAACAATGCAAGGCGAATGTTGTGTGAAGTCCTAGAAAAGGAGGTAAGGAGCCATCTTCTTCATAAAAATACAACCCTAGTCCCAGAAAAGTTGGAAAAATGTGTAAAATCTACATAAAAGCAGAATGCAATAATTTGCAAATCTCATATTTTATTCGCAATAGAAAATATGAAATGTTTAAACAGAGAAAATGTACCATTTAAAAAAAAAAAAAAAACAGGTCATTTTGAAATGGATGGCAGCAGCACATCTCAAACAATTTGGGACAGGATCATATTTAGCACTGTGTAGCATCACCAACACTCTGTAAACATCTGGGAACTGAGGAGATCAGCTGCTGACATTTTGTTTTCCATGTAGACTTTACACAGCATCCCAATTTGTTTTGGAATTGGGCTTGTACATGTAACAGGATTAAAGTCTATTTGCTGTTATGTATATTGTAGGTCGTAATGAAAGTTAGAATATTCCATATTTCGTATTTTCCGGCGTATAAGATGACTTTTTATACTTAAAAACATACCCAAAAAATCAGGGGTCGTCTTATACATGGGGTAAACAATGTGAACCTTTAGTTCGTTTGGGCCAAGCTGGCTCAAAACGAATGTCCCTAATCTGTCAGCCCGCTGGATGTGCAATAATACTGTATGTACGTAGCTACGGCTGCATACAGTATACCGTGCTGAGCCAATCACAGCGAGCGATGTATTCTATTAATGAATACAAAGCCTGCTCGGATTGGCTGAGGTTGTGACATCATCAGCCCGCCTCTCTGTCTCAGCCAATCCGAGCAGGCTTTGTATTCATTAATAGAATACATCGCTCGCTGTGATTGGCTCAGCACCGTATAATGTATGCAGCTGAAGCTACGAACATACAGTATTACCGCACATCCAGGGGGCTGACAGATTAGGGACGTTCGTTTTGAGCCAGCTTGGCTCAGCGTGGTATACTGTATATATACTGTATAGTGTATGTAGCCGCAGCTACCGTACATACAGTATTACCGCACATCCAGCGGGCTGACAGATTAGTGGGTGTATATTTAATAAAATCTGATGTTTATTCAAATCTGATGTTTTTAAATGGTGTTGCCTCGGAAGGGGGGTAGTCTTATATGGCGAGTATAGCCCAAAACCTATGTTTTAACTGGAAAATTAGGGGCTTGTCTTATACACCCAGTCGCCTTATACACTGGTAAATACGGTATACAGTTTATGTTTTTGTGGCTTACCTAAAGCTCAGCTCCAGCCAAACTTTTTTTTCAGTAGATTAGAGAAAGGTGAAATCTACGGTCAGGGTTTTATTTCTGTCTGTATTCAGAACTCCCACCCCTAGAGATTTCCTTTTACTATTAGTCCAGGTGATGGTGGGTGTCAAAAAGAACATGAAATTAGAAAAGATAACCTGACAGAGGTTCTAACCCTTGTTTATGCTAGTTAATTTAAAAAGTATTGTTGGCATTAGGCACAGAGATTTTTGTAAGTGCTTATGTGAAAACAAATGTTACTTTTATATATAAAAAATGTCTTGATCACTGTTCTATACTTTAAAATCAATAAGTTATTAATGCCAGATAGTACAGCTCCTGCTGTACTTAAGGCATCTTTCAAGTATGAGAGCTGCAGCTCAGAGATGGAAGAACCGGTGTAATTTATTCACCCTGTTCCCCCTTTGGCCATTCACCGAATGCCATATATTCAAGTCAAGGAATTCATGGCTGTGAACTGTCCTGTTTCAAACCTTCTGTGTTAACTGTCCTAGCACAGTATAGAAGTGTCCACTTCAAAGGTGCATGCAAATGCTGATACTTGTTAACACTTTGCTTAATTCTGGATACAGCATGCAGGAACCTATGTGGATAAAATACACAGAACAGCCCCGATCCTTCTCTTCTCTGGTGCCCCACTGTGGCTTATGGCTCCTCATCCTCACCAAGTTTCCCCATAGCAAGCCTCTTGCTATGGGGGCATTCGTGCGTGCTCGCTCCTTAGCAGGCTCTGTGTGTTCGGCTCTTTGTGTCCAAGCAGGCTCTGTGTGTCATATGACGTCCACCCGGTACGGTGAATGTCCTGCCTGGTCTTCATTTGTCTATAGGCCGGACTACTGTTATGTGCAGCCGTAACGAATCCCTAACTGCACATTGCTAGAATGATATATTCTTAAAGGGTAGCTAAACCTAAAAACAAAATAGTACTACTTTCCAGTTTTCTAATTCTTAGATGTGGTAGTTGCATTAGTCAAATTCTAAGTTACCTGAACACAAATTTCCTGCTACTTCCTCTCATTTTCTGCTTTGTCTGCAGGAGAGAATATTAAAATGTGTCTATACCCATAAAAATGTTTTTTAAAGAATGGGGAATGGTTAGAACCCTTGTCAGGTTTTACTGTTAACAGGGGCTCCATTAAGAAGATTTCCCCTCACTCCCTGTCCTGGGGACAAGCTTTTACCAAACATGAAATGAGCAAAAATCTGCAACAAGGAAACGCCAATAAAAGACTCATAGAGGTTCTAGCATTCCCATACTTAACTTAAGGCGGTATTAAACCCCAAACCAAAAATGTAATATATTGCAGCTTACCAATCATTAGATGTGGTGGCTGTATTCGTTTTTTTTTTTTTGGTTTAGGCTTTTTTCCCCCCTTTGTTTTCCCCCAGTAATCTGGGCAGTAACATACCTCGTGCATTAAAGAGACACCACTCTGGATGAAGGAGAACAGGGGGCACATGTGCACAGCAGCATTGTTTGTCTGGGTGGAGGGGAGGGTAAGATGTACTAGCAGATTTAAATATCCTAACAAACTGAAGCTGAACTGCAGCTAATACTTTATAATCAGTTACAGAAAACATTTTTTTTTCCTTTTTTGGGATAAAGTTTTTCCATAATTAAATAAAGGAATGTCTCCAACAAGACCTCTAACTTATTAAAACCTGGCAGGAGTTCAAATCCTTCCCCGCTGTATCATAAAAAAAGTATATACACTTTAAATGTTCCTGATGGCAAATAGCTTTTTTTGTGCTAACAGAGGTTTGAATACTTACTGTATCCAAGAAAATATATATACAGCTAAACAGAACCTGTAATACACGAGGGTTAATATCCACTTATCCTGTCACCCATTCTTCTGTTCTGCACTCCAGCTTTTCATATCCTACTTACACTTTCAGGTGTGGTGGATGCCTTTGGTCCTCCATTGTGCCCTCTGGTTCTTTCTGATGGACCCTATGTCACAACAGAACTCAACAGTGCTCAGAGGAAGGAACCAGAGTGCACAGCCAGGGACCAAAGCTTCCAGTCTAACTGGAAATGTTGAATGTGAAGGTTCTTTAGGTTGGCTGAAGCTCTTCAACAGGTCAGGTAAGTATAAACCCTCTTCTACTGCAGGTTCTACTTAGCTGCATTATTTTAAAGAATAAGTTTCATTAGGTTCCTAAACATAGTTATACATACATTAGTAATACCTCATCTGGAATATGCAGTTCAGTTTTGGGCACCAATTCACAAAAAGAACATTGGGGAACTGGAGAAAGTACAGAGAAGGGCAACCAAACTGATAAGAGGCATGGAGGAGCTCAGCTATGAGGAAAGATTAGAGGAACTGAATTTATTCT
Organism: Staurois parvus; assembly: GCF_062004578.1. NCBI lineage: Eukaryota > Metazoa > Chordata > Amphibia > Anura > Ranidae > Staurois > Staurois parvus. The sequence continues at coordinate 2,816,714 of NW_028320549.1, forward strand.
CTCTTGAGAAGAGGAGATTAAGGGGGAATATGATCAACATGTATAATACATAAGGGGGGATATGATCTCCATGTATAAATACATCAGTGGTTCATATAGTGAACTCGGTGTAGAGCTATTCACCCTGAGGTCATCACAGAGGACAAGAGGGCACTCCTTATGTCTGTAGGAAAAGAAATTTAATCTCCAAACATGGAAAGGTTTCTTCACAGTAAGAGTGGTGAAAATGTGGAATAGACTCCCTCAAGAGATGGTTCTGACCAGCTCAGTGGATTGCTTTTAAAAAGTCCTGGATTATTTCTTGGATACACAGAATATAACTGGATACTAACATTTATAGGTAAAGTTGATCCAGGGAATATCCGATTGCCTCTCGGGAGATCAGGAAGGAATTTTTTTCCCCTGCAGGAGCAAATTGGATCATGCTTTGCTGGGTTTTTTTGCCTTCCTCTGGATCAACTGTGGGTATAGGATTACACCTTTTTTTTTTTTTTCTTTTTATGGTTGAACTGGAAAGACTTGTCTTTTTCAGCCAGACTAACTATGTAACATACAGAAAATGGCAAGCAAGGATTAGTACAGGAGGATCAACAAGACAAAAGGCCAGCTATAGAGATCCATTACAAACGGGCAAATGAGATGGGCAACATTTCTTAACAAATATAAAGCAACGTAAAGGCAAATGTATCTGTGCAGTTGTACCTTATGACCCAGGGGCGGACTGACAAGTCATGGGGCCCCCGGGCAATAGGGGATCATGGGGCCCCTGTGTCCTTGCTCAAACTCAAAAAAGCCTATGAAAAAGGTACCAGGGGCATCTCATGGGGCCCCCTACTGACCCAGGGCCCTCGGGCAGTGCCCGAGTTTCCAAATGGTCAGTCCGCCCCTGTTATGACCACTATGAATGTAAAGAATAGAGCACTCATCATCTCCATCAACTCAAGTTATTGAAGGGTAAGAAACGTAAGTCAGAAAAAAAAATGAAGAAAGCAGAATGTAGGAGAATATAAAAGGTAAAAGAAAAAGACAGAGAGAAGATGGCTATCTGGTTGGAAGTCTGGTTCTTAATGTTCTTGGTCAATGGCTGCAGCAGATTGTAATAGTAGCTACATTTCTTTATTATGCAGCTACAGAATCATTTTAACATCAGAATAAGTAAAGTTCAACCATAGGCATATCATAACAACATATACATTACAAAGGGGAAGCAAAAGCGTAAAAAAAACAAACTTCACTTGTGTTTCATTCATAATCATAATTTTACATTTCACATTGCCCCAGACTATCCTGTACAGGAACTGAGCTGGTGATGGATTATCCTGCAGTTTGCAGGTCATTCAACTGTAAGGCGTTATGCAAATTGGTTGCGTGGTTCCTAGCTGTGGCACTGGGGAGCTTGGAATGCTGTGTGCAGAGCCAGCTTGCATGGAGGAAAAGTGGCCAGAAAAAAACTATAAGTTGTCCATCAGAGGAGACAACAGTATTATTCATATCTCCTCCCCAAAATGGAATGTCCTGCTGTAGTCCTTGTGGATGCAGCTGAAGTAAAGGTGACAGTGCTGTCATTTCTCAAGAAGCAGTCTAGCGTTGTCACCCTCTAACACTAAAAGACATACAGCAGATAGCTCTGGCAGAATTAACAGTTATGTACTAGTAGGATTTGCAGGGATGATAACAAAGTGGAAAATACATATGGGGTTAACTTTTTATGCTGAACAACATATCAATGTCTAATTTTGCCAGTCAGACAAATGAGGAAAAACTAGATTTTACTATGTCTGTCTCTTTAATCAGGTTGGTGACTCTTTGGCTGAGTGTATCGAACGTGAAGTCTTCCACCAAAGTTCCCGGCTGATCAATGTTCACTACCGAAGGACGGTGCGTGCCCTGGTGTTTGCTTTCAAACACAGGCCAGAGATAAGATCACAAGTGAAGGATGGACACTTACCTGTCAATAAGTTAGTGCAGACTCATAAGAAGTGATATGCTGCGATCATAAGGACTGAGCATGGCCTCAATCATTTAATTCAACAAACATCACTGAGCAGATACAGGTGGCCCTCATGTGTCTTCATTCAATACAGGAGGATGTTCTGATTTAAGTCCAAATGTTTAATAATGGGATTAATTCCCACTGATTGAGTAATGGACAATACATGCGGAACTGTCTATGTAATAACTGCAGTTATTTATTTTTGTACTTTTTTTTAACATGAAATAAAAATGCAGCTTGATCTTAAAGCATGGTATCCTTGGTTTTTGGTTGTTTAATAATGGTTTATTTAAAAAGGTAAGTGATGGATGATATGTAATCTGTTTTTTTTTCATCTTTGATGACATTGATTCTGTCATCCTTTGTTCCTCAGTGATATTTTATAAAGTTATTTTGTAGCACAATAACTTCAGTGGTGACATCATTTAGGTAAAACTCTTCAATTATTGAGACAGTATTATTTTATATAATATTCAGCTTTTCAACAGATGCAGTTTGGCAAAAACCCTGTGACTAACTCTCCATTGACAGTTTCACTGTCAATGGTTCCACTGGACTATTTGCATGCTATGGTAAATCTCCTCCTCCAATGCCCGTCTCCAGGACTTCTCCAAGGCTTCCCCCATCCTCTGGAACACCCTACCCCAATCCATCAGACTATCACCTACTCTCCTCACCTTGAGGCGCACCCTGAAAACCCATCTCTTCAGGGAAGCCTACCCCACCCTCAGCTAACTGCTGATCTCCTCCACTCTTCCTACCACTCCATCCCCCACAGCTATCCCTTCCGTACCACTTTCCCCTCCCTCCTAGATTAAAAGCTCCAAGGAGCAGGGCCCTCGAATCCCTCGTGTATTGAATTGTATTGTTACTGTACTATCTCATGTACTATCTCCCATTATAATGTACAGCGCTGAGTAAACTGTTGGCGCTATATAAATACTGTATAATAATAAATCGCATGTGAACTGGTACATTGTGAAAGCTTATAGGCTGTTCCTTGTGACATGAATAGAAACAAGTGAGTACAAGATCATGTATGATGTAAAAGGTCAACAAAGGACAGAAGTCATCATAGAACCCCATGAACTTCTTTTGGAACTGTCTCTTGAGCAGTTTCTGTAACAGAAGACCGGCCATAGACTTCTATAGGGGCCTACTGTGCAGGTGCAGCCAGGATAGAGATTACTTCCTTTGGAGATGCTTGCCACAGTCATCCATATTATACATGTAAGAATATATCTGCGGTGTGGGAGCTGGTGGTTGGTTTAGGAAGGGGCCAAAAAATATAACTACTTTTTATGAAAAGGGCACTTGCATTGCATAGTAGGTACCTCCAGCTTTCCTCATCCCACAGCTCTACTTCTCAGAAGAGCGATCACAAAGACCAGGTTGCTCTGCAGACCACAGCAACTAGCTCCTATAATCATGAGCTACAAGTAAGTGGCTATTTGCTAATGTATGCCTACGGGTTTGCTTCAACATCTAGCACCAGAAGAGAATGCAATAACCTTGCTATTCCAGCTCTCATGATAGACATCAAAATAGTCAAAGATATGATAATAAATATGAACCAATCAGAAACCAGCTGTTACTTTTTTCAGATGAAAAAAAATTTTCTAAGCAACTGACTGGTTGCTAAAGACAGCACTCCCTTTCCTTTTCTTGTTTTACACATGGATGAATGTTTCTCCAGAGACTTCCCTGGTCAGTGGCCTTCATTCATGTATTTTTACTTTATGACTTGGTCTATAGGAGGGAGAAACAAAATCATCAAGCCTCTTTAGTAAACTATAGAACAAACTTTGGAACTAAACTGAATCATGAGCTCAGCAGACTATAATCGGATTCCTTTGTGTTCATGCACTTTGAACAACATCAATACAAACAAGGTACAACACAAAAAATATCCCAAATTATAGCATAGAGGATGCAGTGTACCTGCCCAGGGCTCTTGTTTTCCATTCTTGTATTCCTTTAGTATACCAGGTTACCTCAATGTAAGCCCCTTTATTATCAGTAACCTGATGTTCTGGGAACACCTAATCCAAATTTTGTAATTGTGCAAGTTGAGGACACTTAGGGGTTTATTTACTAAAGCTGGAGAGTCCAAAATCAGACTCCCTTCTGCATAGAAACCAATCAGCTTCTAACCTCAGCTTGTTCAATGAAGCTTTGGCAATCAAACCTGGAAGCTGATTGGTTTCTATGCAGAAGGGAGTCTGATTTTGGACTCTCCAGATTTAGTAAATAAACCGTAGTTTCACCTAGAGGAGTCGCTTTGCAGTTGACCAATGCTTAGTCTGCCACTAGAAAATTATTTTAAAATCAACTGATTTGAGTAGTTTTTCCGAGTTTGCCCTTTTGGTGATTTTCCTGGTATCCTTAGAAGTCTACTAGTTGCCTAGATTTGCTTTAGATAAATGTAACCTGGCATAAAAAAGATTATGTAAGCAGGCTCCAAGTGATGGCTACACATAACTTTAGTTCTGTGGAAAGTGGCTTCTGGGAGAACCTTAACTTGGATGTATACAACATGCAGTCAACAACTTTTGCTCCAAGTCATAGTTGTGGTGTCACCCAGCATCCTGCATTGCATACATTTCTATTGGCTATTGAATTGTGCACATTGGTGATGTGCTAATGTTTCAGCTTGGAGCTCAAACCAAAGTCTGCTTGTTGAGTACATCCAAGGTCTCCTGAGGAGGACAGGAGTTTCCTTCCACAGAATTAAAGGATATTTGTAGATGCTTTTGATGCCTTTTCTCAGGGACTTGTATCAATTCAATTTTTCGTTTGTTTTGTTGTGTTCTCAGCTTCTGGATTTGCCAATCTTTTCTTTAGAAATACCCAAGATGGAGTGTTTCTTCTTTAGCTGTAGAAGCTTAGTTCGTCATAGCACCTAATTCTTCCAAACCTTCCTGCTTTGTAATGATTGTTGTAGTAATTATGCTGATCATCATCTGAGATATATGGTTACAGCAGAACCAGTCCCACCACAGCAATGATCATGAGGACTCCAGCCAATATACAGATGCTGATGAAGACCACGTCACTGCTATCCTGCCCCCGATCACTGCTCTCTGATGCCTCTGTCTCTGGAAGTTGGGACTGCTCAGTATTCTCCACCAGTCCTTGGAGCTGGGCCGGGTCTGAACCAGACAGGATACGTACAGAGGCTTCTTTCCTCTTGGGTTCACACTGCACCTCGTACTGATGAATGTCCTCCTGAGCGCCCAGAGAGAAATCTATATAAAGTGTGCTCACAATGACTGAGGTGTTGTTCCTTTTCTGCAAGAAAAGAAGAGACATCACAATCAAAATAGGTTGTCTTTTGTATTGCAAGATTATATTATGGGGCATGCAATGCATTAGAAGCAGATGTTCTGCTAAATATTAAGGTTGTGCTCTGAAAGAGATTCTCCATAAAGGAGTTCAAGTCTAAATTCAGCTGAAATTTATTTTGCTGTTGCTGGCCACTTTATCATCACTGGGAACTTTCTCAAATTGGGACACACTTGTAGACAAGTGCAGTCTTTTCTCCACTGCAGGTGGCACTCAATTGCAGTGGCATTGCAGGAGGAGAGGAAGCCAGGAGGAAACTGTTCCTGTATGGTTTTCTGGGTCACTGGGGAAGCCTTCCGGTTGGATGTTGCCATCCCATGTGATTCTGGTGGCCATTTTGGGTCAGGCAGAGTCTATTTAGGACCCTGGCTCATGGGTTTATCATGCACTTTGTGAGTGGACAGTACAGGGACAGGTTAATCAACTGTCAGGGAAAGTGAATAGCAGTAAGGAAAGGTTCTGAGTGAGTAGGGACAGGATAAGGACACACTATCCTTTCCTGGAATCCTCCCAATTGGACACAGATGGGCCAGGCTGCATTCCACCCTCAGAAACAGACACTGTCAGCACTCAGGCCTTGCTCTGCAATACTGTTCAGAACTGTGAGTGTTCCCAGTTGAGTGTCCTCGCGCCGGGCTGTTTGTATCTTTGGGTCGTGACTTCAATAAATGTTCTGTTATTTGCAATTAAACTCTGTGGGGGAGATTTACTAAAACTGGAGAGTGCAAAATCTGGTGCAGCTTAGCATAGAAATCAATCAATTTCCAGATTTTATAGTCAAAACTTAATTGAACAATCTGAAGTTAGAAGCTGACTGGCTTCCATGCACAGCGGCACCAGATTTTGCATTCTTCAGTTTTAGGGAGAAAAAAAACCCAATGTGTTTACTGTCGCTGCACCGACAAGCAAATCAGAGGTTCTAAACACCTAAACATTGATAAGCACAGTTTTGGCTGTTTGGCTTCCAAAAGTAAAAGTTCATTGTCTGCTATATATTAAAGAACTCTACATGGTAAATTGTTTGCTTTTTCTTTATAAAGTAAATCTCTGCTTAGAGAAGCATTGGTTTTTTCTTACCTACTTCTGAAAATACTAACCACTTGGCTATCATACTAATCCTACTAACTTGGAACACTCGAAACGTGGAACTTGCTCCAGTTCAGTTATTCATAGATTTTCCAAGCCATTAGACCAACATAACAGCAGTTTTTTTCAGGATCATGTCAGCCCCATACTGTATATACAGTATCTATGGATACAGGGTTTTGTTAACTTCATGGACCTCTCTTAGGGATTGTATTGCTGTTCCAGGCTTGCTCCTTATGCTAAGTATTTGGAGGAATCCAAGGTCTCCAGCATTCATTCAGTCCATCATGCATTTCTTGTATGGGTTAGTATGGAGGTTCAGGCACTGGTAAATACAGGAATGTACCTCTTTCTGCTTAATGAATTTACTTACCTTTGGTTCTGTCCCACATGTATCAAAGCGGGCATAGATCTTAAAGTTACTGCCAGAGAGTTGAGCAGCACAGGCTGGTGTACCCAGGTAGATGTGGCTCCTCTCCAGCCGAGGGACAGACTGGCTCGGAATCTGGATGTGGAAGTCAGTACGGGTGCAGCTGACGTTAACAGGGACAACTGATCAGAAAGAGAACCAAGAAAACAAAAATCAAAGTACAGCTGTTCTAAATGAGCCAATAACCATAAAATTACAATTTTCAGCTTAGAACAAGGCCAAGAGGAGACAGTTCCTTGTTACTTTGGAGGGGACAGAGCTCTGGGGTAGCCATCCAATTTTAAGGCAGATCTGTACTTAAAGCTAAACTCAGGCAAAATAAATGTGCAAAATATTACAACTCTGTATTCATTAATAATTAAATGTATTTTTTAAATGCAAGCAGTGTAAGCATCTGATTTTGACTTGGGATTGGTCATGTGTAATCCCCTGTACAGCAGAGTTCAGAATCAGAAATGGACTAGCAGCATGAACAAGTGACGATGAACATGCTGATAGTAGGAGATAGCAGAGAGCTGAGCTTATCAAGATGCTGCTGTTCTTTCAGTGTCCAGTCAGCAGGCTGGGGGTGAGGAAACTACACCACTGTTTTCCTTAAAGTGACATTAAATGATAGCCTTTTTCTCCAAAATATTCCACACATATCCACTACTGAATGACCCAGTAATCTATTTTTATGAAATCATTTCTTACTGTGTTTTCTATCTAACAACCTCAATGAGCTTCTAAACCTCTTCCAACATTAGTGGCAATCATGTGCACTGTTCATTGCAGACTACAAATCCCATAATCCAGGGGTAGGCAACTGTGGCCCTCCAGCTGTTGATGAACTACAAGTTCCATCATGCCTCTGTCTTTGGGAGTCATGCTTGTAACTGTCAGTTTTGCAATGCCTCATGGGACTTGTAGTTCTACAACAGCTGGAGGGCCACAGTTGCCCACCCCTGCCATAATCCATAGTGCAAAATCCACAGATCTGGTCAGCTGAACTCCGAAAAAACATCCAACTTTATTGTAGTAATAAAAGCACTGCAATATAGTACTGTAGCACTGTGGGAACAGAGGAAGAAATCAACACATTTCCTGCTAACTCAGCACCTATTTTCTTTTCTATTTGTTGTCTCTTTTGTATGTGTCCATATATATTTTTTGTACGTACTCACATGAATGCCCATGAGGAATCGGCACTCGAGAGAAATCACCCACTGATTTTTGGAGGATGTCGGCTATTTTAATTATGGGTTGCTTCCTGAGTGTGTAGTCATGATTAATGCTGAGTTTAGCGTGAAACGCGTTGACTTTCCTCTGTCCCCATGAGGTTACAGTGCTATATTGCAGTGCAGTCACCCGAATCTGTGGATTGCACATCATATACAGTTAAAAGAACTAGGCTGACACCTGAATACTTGAGGGGTGTGGAGGATAGTCGTGGCTGGCCACCCTGGAGCAGCATTTTGCTATCTATCATAGTCCAAAGTCTATCTTGGGAGGGAACAAGAGAGGGTGGCTATGTTCCTACATACCTACATGGACCATACAGAATTAATGCAGCCACCCTTCAAACAGAAAGTTGGATCACAGAAGCAAATAAAAGGAATTTAGATCTTTGGAGGAGACTAGAATAGAAAGGAGTTTTGAGTTGAAATAGAACTAGAGGCAAAACTTTTTTTTGTTTAGTTTTGGATAGAGCAAGGGAGGGTTATAACCCCTGTCAGAGTTATTTCCCCATCTGTGTACCATTTTGGAGATTTCCCTTAATTTCCTGTCCCATAGCTAAACGGAAAATGAGAGGAAATCCCTACAAATTAAAGGAATCCCTTGGGAACCCCCAGGTCACCAGTGTTTCCATTGGAAGATTTTTCCTCTATTACTTTTCTGGGGACAACCCAAAATTTGGGATTTTCTTTACTTTCACTTTTAATGAAAATGGTAAACAGGATTAAAAGAGAGGGTGAATCTCCTTAATGGGGCCACAGACAGCAATAAAAACTGACAGGGGTTCTAAACTTTTCACTGTATCCAAAACTAAAAAATATACATACTTGAATAGAACTTTTATTTAATACCAGAATTTAGTGTTACTTTAATTGAAACAGAGAAAAGATTTAGAATAGAAAGCTAGGCAAGACTTTTTTTTATTTGCTTTGGCTAGCGTAGGAAGGGCGTAAAACCTCTTTTGGGTATTTTTTGCTGTTTGGTGGACTTTTCCTCACTTTCAGTCCCGGGCAGAACTAGTCACAGGAGTTGCAATCTCCACAAGAAGACAGACAGACAGACAAAGGCCCCCACTCTGCATAAAAAGTTATTTTTTTGTTATCTATGCCATTTCCTTCATTTCTTTGTCCAAGGTAACACTGGACACCATAACAGGAAATGTGGGGAGATCTCTTCACATGGACACAGACAGCAATACATATCTGATAGAGGTTCTAACTTTTCCTTGCACTATCCAAAAGTAAAGAAAAGGTTATGACTAGACTTCTATATCCACTATGGAAGTCAATGTGAAAGGAAAACCAGTAGAAGACAGCCTGAAGCAATTTGGAAGCATCTCATACTGAACGTATAGGCAAGTTGAAGGCACCTGAAAACACTGTATTTACCCATTTACACTAGTGTGCAATCCATAAAGGTACAAGACATTGGATGCCACTAGAATGACAATGACTCCTCAGGAAATCATAGGCTGGCTTGTCTGCAATATGGTGTCTACTCTCCACTGGTAATTGATGACCTTACTAAGCTCATGTGACAGGTACCCTTTTATTATAAAGCCGTAGCAAGGGTTAATTCACAATACCAGCATTATTTTTGCAAGTAACAACATTGTGGCTGAGTCTGTAATTCTTCTAGTAAATCAATAAGAGATGAGGAAGGCTTCTTATACCCAGTACATTAGAAAACCATTAAGAGGTTTTCCTATATACAAAAAGAGCATTACAGCAAGAGAGGGCGAAACTGAATCCCCTGGCCAAGCCAGACAGATTGTAAATCACTGGAAATTGCATTTCCTTTGCTTTCCTGCTTCCTTATTTAGGACCTCTCATGTCTCGGAATAATTTAATTGCACCAAGTCTCATAACTTGTGTCTGAAATCAGCACTAGAGGCTGGAGAGGACACATCCCTCCACTGCCTTATATAAGTGGAACACCATTAATACAGTGCTGTCAGCTGCTGCTTATCTCTGCGTAATTCATGTCAAGGAACTGGCAATGGCCTGGCGTATTTACAATGTTCATTTGCACTTTACTGAAATGTTTTGGGATGTTTAAAGGTGAACTATACTTAAAGACCAACTCGAGGCAACTAAAAAATTATCTTATCCCTTGCTGTTCTCTGACTGCACTGCAAAGGTCAATTGCTTGTTCTTGTCTAGGAAGAAGAAGGTTTACTTACCCAGGTCTCTGTTCCTTCCTAGACCAGTCCCTGCAGATTTTTCTCCTCCATGTTGCTGTGGTCTAAAGTCCTGACATCATCAAGATCAAAGCAGGGTCCATAGCCCTGCATTAGACATAATGACACCAAGGGATAGTCCACTGCTGGAGCATAAGGGAGCTCCATCAGCCAGGAGTCAGATAGATAAAGCTGTTTCTCCTCTCCCCTAGACAAATGAGTTATTAAAACATAGAAAAGTAATGGCAGAAAAAGGACTACCCATTTTTTTTGTTTTTTGTTGGGGGGGGGGGTGTTTTTGTTTTATGTTTTTTTTTCTTTTTTTCTTCTTCTTTGTGGGGGGGTTGATAACTTTTTTTTTGAGTTTAGATCTATACTTGTCCAAGCATGTTTTAAGCTATTTACTATTGTCTGGCTCACTACCCATGCTGGAAGTTTATTCCAAGAATCAACTACTCTTTCAGTAAAATAGTACTTTCTGAGATTAGTTTTGAACTTTCCTCCAGTTAGGTTAAAGCGGAGCTCCACCCAAAAGGGGAAGTTCCGTTTTAAGGACTGCTCCCCATTAAGTATTGGCACCTTTGGGGGGTGGGGGGGAGCGGGTACCCAAATTTAACAGGTACCAGCTCCCAGTTCCGGTCCAATCACCTAGGCGATCGGAAGCGGAAGATGTCCTCCCTCCCTTTAGTCTTTTGGGACATGTGACAGGTCCCAGAAGACTACAGGACTATTCATGAAGCGCAGCGCTTCTCGCGCATGCGCAGTGGGTACCAGACTGTGAAGCCGCAAGCTGTCACAGCCGGGTGCCCACACTGAAGGTGCCAACCTCCTGGAATACATGACGGCCGGTGAAACAGGCTGCAGGGGACACACCGTGGGACCGAGGGACAGGTAAGTGGCTGTTTTTTAAAAGTCAGCAGCTACAGTTTTTTTAGCTGCTGACTTTTATTTTTTGACAGCGTGAGTGGAATTCTGCTTTAAGGTCATGTCCCCATGTTCTTCATTTTGGTTTCATATTGAGAATACTGCCCTCCTGAACCTTATTCACCCCCTTGATGTATATAAAGGTTTCAGTCATGTCTCCCCTTTCCCTTCTGTCCTCCAGACTGTACATGTTAAGTCCCTGAAGTCGCTATTGATATGTTTTATCCCCCAGACCTTTCACCATTTTTGTTACCCGTCTCTGGACTCGTATCTTTTTGTAAGTGAGGTCTCCAGAACGGGACACAGTATTCTAAATGAGGCCTAACTAAAGATCTATATAGAGGAATCAGGACCTCCCTCCTGCTGGTGACCCCTCTACTGATGTATCCTAGAATTGTGCTTTCCCCGCTGCCTGGTCACACTGATTGCTCATGTTGCAATCATCTGAAATAAGTACCCCCAAGTCCTTTTCCTCTGTAATGCTGGCCAACACTGTACCCCCAATGTTGTACTCTCTCAAGGGATTCTTTTTCCCTAGGTGCATTAGTTTACATTTAGAAACATTGAACTGCAATTTCCACTTTTTTGACCAATCTTCCAGCAATGGCAAATCATGTTCCATGTTACAAACACCTCCCAGGATACCAACCGTATTGCACACCTTTGTGTCATCAGCAAAAAGACATACCTTACCCAACAACCCTTTAGTTACATCACTTACTATAGAATAAACAGCTATTAGTTGGGCTTTAAAGTGGAACTTTAGTCAGAAAATTAAGTCCTGCTAGATCACGTAATGATGGCCTCTTTTGCAGGTATAGCTATATAAAAACATTAAAAATAAGTGCCTATAAAGTTTAAAGTCCAGTAATATACTGTCTCACCCTGCTCTGCACAAGCTCTGTTGTGCTCTACTTATTGGTACTGCCAAAAATCTAGAAACCAATCTGCTGACAGCGTAAAGATTTAGGCTAGGTTCACACATATGCAGTTTGCGTTTGATCCGTTTCTGCCGTGCGTTTTGCGTTGCATTTTGGCACATGCATTTTTCCTGTGTTTTGATGCATTTTGCATTTTTTTTTGTTGCTTAGCAGATTTAAAAGGCATAAAAAGTAACAAAAATGTAGCGAAAACACACTACATGCTTTTCTGCAGTATTTTCATTGAAGTCTATAGAACCAAAATTTCACAACTTGACCCAGACCCTTTCCAAAAAAAACGCACTAGGTAAAAACGTGGAGATGTGAACGTGTCCCATAGGAAATCATGTTAAATGGACTGTAGTGCATTTTTGCAAACTCAAAACACTGCGGAAATCGCTTAGGTGTGAACCTAAGGGAATTGCTGCTCAGGGGCTCTGGGATTTCAGCAAAATGGCAGCCTCAGTCAAGAAGAAACAGGAACAATAGTGGAGGCAATTTACAGCACACACTAATCTTCGTAGCATAATTATTAATGAGGAATGTATGTTCCTTATTAAAATACTTTTTTTTATTATGGTTAAAATTCCATAAAAAAAAAAGAAAATCTAAATCTTACTTCCATTTCTTGCCTTCCCCATCCATTGTGTACCCCCAAACAAACTACAGATCAGTAGTCAACTGTGTCAAAAATGGCATGGCCCATGTTGGGTTATTTGAGGATCCAATCCTCTAATTGTTCTGCATACGGCAGTTCAGAATATGTAAATACTTTAGTGTGTATTATGTGGGCACAAGTTCATTTTAGGTGTGCATGCATTTTTCTGTCTCCTGCACATTCCTACTGGTCAGTGAGACCTTCCATTGTAGTGAAGGGCCAATAAGACAGTATAGGAGTGAAGCTTAGTGGTAAGTTCTAAAACTGCTCAGAAGTGTAGGTGCTGTCTGCTAGAACAACTTCAAGTTCTGCAATGACAGGAAGGTTTGGGAGGCTACTGTAAGTATGTATAGGCACCTCTTGATAATGGTTTGACTTCCTAGGACAAATCCTTTAAACATACATGCTTAGCGTAATACCTGAGCATATTTCAGCCATGATCGTTAAACAGAAAGATCATACAGTATTTGGATCTTCCAATCATCCCGTCATGTCTATGACAAGCCCTGCAGTGATTTGTCACATCAATATAGGATAGATAGGATAGAGACCTGTACCTGTATAGGATAGGGATCTACACCAAAATGTTTATATGGTCACTTCAGTCTCTGGGCTTCTACTTACTGTGCCACTTTAATATACGAAAAATAATACATACTAATTCCATTTATAACCATCTAAAAGGGTAAAAGGGGTGCCTGAAATGAGTATGTCTTTACTTTACTGAAAATGATTTGCTGTATTCTCCTGCTGTCTGGATAAACCATGAAAGAGCCAGACAGTAGTGGGCCCCTTGTGTTGCTGGACCCTATGGATATTACTCAGTTTCTTGTGGCCATAATATGCATGACTTATTAATGAGGCTGACAGAAGAATCACCTCTGCTTCTCATTAACAAATCATAATAATCCTTTTACTTGCCTGCCCTGGAAAATAGAAAATCTGCAGTAAGTAACTTTTATCATCAAAAAGAGACTCTTCGCTCAGTCCCATTTTGACCCAATACAATCCAGACACAAACACCAAGTAATGCAAAATTATTACTGTTGTTGTGTACTTACCACCAATGTAAAACACGGAGAAGCCCTTACTGGCTGTATCTCTGTCCGTCACGAGAACCAATAGCAGATTGTTCTTAGTAGACATGATTGGTGAGGGGACCTCAATACCACACCATTTTCCCAGAAGTTTGTTGCCTTCATTTTGCCCATCGTAAACCGCCACATAGTCATAATCACAATGTTCCGTTAAACTGTTCCTTTCCTCCAGCTCCAGGTCTCGGAAGAACATCTTAATACGAAAGCCTGGGGGTAACTGGACATTCCACTGGCAGATAATATTATTGGGGTACATTTCTGGATAGCGAGGGCTAGAGATATTGCCCTTCACTGCTTTGAACACATCCTGGCATTCACCTGAGAGATACAAAAAATGAAAGAATGTTGGATCAGGAGCATTTTGGGAGTAATATCAGATCATGTTCACCAAGTCACAAATTTTCGTCCATTACATGAATGTAAAAAATGTCATGCTTTGATGTGCTTATTTCAATTGACTTGGGTCACTCATCCTAATGTTTTCCTAAAAATACTCTGAAGGTCACAATGCATGTAATGTAAGTTATCTTGTAGTGCTCCTCTATGCTTCTCTCACACCTTCCTTACAGAGAAAAAAAAGAAATAAGATGTTTATTATAAACCTGAAGGAAGCATGCCGCGGTTTTCTACCAAAACCAAGTGGGTAGAAGTTACTATCCACTGCAGTGTACAGTCTCTAGTAATGGTTGAGGACATAGTCCATATTTATTAAGTCCTAGAGTTTGCGATCCAGAAATACCTACCATAAAGCAAAGCCAATGGTGACCATAAATGCAGTTAAGCAACCTGGTCATGAACTTACACAATTGTCTTATCCCTTGTGAATTTCGTATACAAACTTAGCAGTTAGTATCTAACTTGATCAAATACTTACGAAATGTAATTTTAAATTGATTTAAAGTGAAGAGGAGAAATGTCATACCGGATGAGAAGTGAGCCTTGAAACCCCTGGCTCCAATATTGAAGTCAGATTTGAAGACTACATGCAGCTCATTGGAGGTGGATGTGATGTCTGGTGGCTTGGTGGTGCCACAGTAATGGCGGACTTGTTCTTCAATACCATTGCCATCAAGGACAGCAACATAATCAAAGTTACACTCCTGGCTCTCCAGCTGGAAGTCTGTGAACACCAGGCGAATGTTGGTGTGAGGGGCGGCCCGGATCAGCCAGTGGCACTCTGCATTGTTGGGATAATTATCAGGGTAATCAGGGCTCGTAATAACTCCAGAAAGGCCAGTGAGCACTCCTCCACAGATATCTGCATGAGAAAGTATAAAGGAAACACAATTTATCGATTTCTACAATATAAAGCACAAAAAAATTAGTCATACCTAAAATCTGACCAAATTCTGCCCAAGAATTCCTTACATGGACAAAACCACCCCCCACATTTGTGGAGCTCTATCTCCCCATGGACTCAGTAATTTATCCTGTATGGCCAAAATGGCAATATTGGGTAGATATAAGAAAGAAAGCAGCCATAATTATGGTATATAGATACTGCATATTCTACATAATATATATCCAAGGAAGACTAAAGTGTACCTAACGCCAAAACATTTTGTTAGAATCTATTTAAGTGTCTTTATTGTTGTCTGTTATCGCCCATCCCTCTTGAGAGATTCACATTTTTTTGTCCTTGGACATTTTTTACTTGGGTACAAAATGATAGGAGATCCAAAATTTTACAGCTGTCACCAGACCAGGAACAGAAGGGAAATATTTCAATAGAGAATCCTGTTCTAGTGACTATTGTCTAAGAGTAGATTTCCATTGTTTGGAGCAATTTCTGCTCACTTTCCTTTGTTTCTCTAGAAAAGAAGTCAAGGGAAATCTCTCCAATGAGTCACAGGCAGCAAGAAAAAAAAAACAAAGAAAGGTTTTAACCATTCTTTACTTTAAAACTGAAAAAAAAAAGCTTTATATATGCTGTATGAAACCCAAGGGGAAGGCTTAATTGAGTTCAATTTGGAACGTTAATGCTTTTGATTAGGAAAGGCAGCAACATTATCTGAGAGTTAATGCAGCAGAGAAATCTCTTTGTAAATTGAACATAATTACATTTCCAAATTAAAGCCACACATAAGGCCCATGTAGATTATCCATTTTTGTTTTTTTAAGCCAAAAGTTTAATAATCGGTTGCAGTAGGATTTTCGGACACATGATAAACATTTGAAAGTAACAACATTATTGATCACAGAATTCTTCCTAGAACGGTCAAGCATAAAATTGTTCCCATGCCAGAGATTAGCTGTGAAATAAAAATGAATAATGGTATAGGGGTTAGGAGATAAAAAAAAAATAGGATTGGTTACCAAGGGAAAACAGAGAGATCGTGGGCCTGGTGGGAACACTTTGACTTACCCCTGGAAATGAGAGGCTGGGAACAGACTTGGGTTATCCACAACTAAAACATAGTTGTGTCCAGGAGCGGACTGACCATTTGGAAACTCGGGCACTGCCTGAGGGCCCGGGGTCAGTAAGGGGCCCTATGAGATGCCCCTGGTACCTTTTTCATAGGCTTTTTTGAGTTTGGGCAAGGACAAAGGGGCCCCATGATCCCCTATTGCCCAGGGGCCCCATGAGTTGTCAGTCCGCCCCTGGTTGTGTCTGAAAAGGTTTACAGCTAAACTCCATGTAATTGTAAAGAAACACCATATAAAGTATATCTGAAGCCAATACTTCTTTCATTTTGCATGGAGTAGGAAATGTTAAAGACCCCTGTCACTTCCTTTGACAGTTGCGTCCCATTTCTCCAAAGTGAGGGAAATGCACTCTAACAGTTGTTAGGATAACAGTGATAAAACCTGACAAAGGTCAAAAATCTAACTCTTCCCTAATCTATCTAAACTTTAAAATATTTTTGCAAATTTTTCTTTATATTAGCCTCATTGGACTGGAAGGGGGGAGGGAATCACAAGTAGTCTATCAGGCTTTGCTGCATGCTTATGTATCAGCAGGGAACACAATGGATAGTGATGAGCCAAACATACCTAGGTTATTATTATTATTATACAGGATTTATATAGCGCCAACAGCGCTTTACAAAATGAAGGTAGACATTACATTTACAATACAATTTGGTACAAGAGGAAACAGAGGGCCCTGCTCATTAGAGCTTACAATCTAGGAGGAAGGGTTGAAAGATACAAAAGGTAATAGCTGTGGGGGGGATGAGCTGATGGACATAAATGGACTGTTTACTAGGTAGAAGCTGGATAGGCTTCTTTAAAGAGAAAGGTTTTCAGGATCGTCTAAAGGTGGATAGATTAGGAGACAGCCAGACAGATTGGGGTAGGGAGTTCCATAGGATGGGAGAAGCTCGAGAGAAGTCCTGGAGGCGAGCGTGGGAGGAGGTGACACAGGAACTAGAGAGTAGAAGGTCTTGGGAGGATCGAAGAGAGCAGTTTGGTGGATATTTTGAGACCAGGTTGGTGATGTAGCTGGGGGCAGAGTTGTAGATGGCTTTGTAAGTTGTTGTTAGTATTTTGAATTTTATTCATTGAGCGAGTGGAAGCCAGGTTCAGTTTGAGGCAGGTTCGCGAACATGACCTAAGGTTTGGGTGCCAAATCTGAAATCCAGTGAAGTCAAAGGGAGCTGTATGAAAAAAATCAGCAATAGCTATTTTCTAGGCTAATAGGTGGCTGGACACTGTCCTTGGCAACATATACCAAACCAAAAACATTTTCAAAACATACTCTTTGACTGGGAGCAGTGATTTTAGTAATGCTTAAAGCCTAAGTTTACCACCAAATTCAGGTCTGCTAGGGATTTTAAGAGTAATCCTTGTACAAAGAAACAAGAAAACAAAACGCATGAAGTTTCCCCCCAAAAATCTATTTTAGATTCTTATCTGAGCATGCAGCCTGACTAGCCAAAAAAGGGGGAGATGAGCAAACAACCACCCTCCTGAACCATACCAAGCCACATGCTCTCAACAAGGCACAAAGGTGGGCCGTTAACAAATTGTATTCATGTTATACACCATGACCTGTCGGAAATTGTTGCAGCACTGTCTTAACCATATGGTTGGTTCCAGTATGGTGTACAAAAGGAATATACTCGATGCAGAGAACTGTCCTTTCTGTATCTCCAAGAACTGCCATTGCTAGAGAAGAGGACCCGGGATGTAATTTGATTGTCCAGAAGACATAAAGTAAATATGTTAAAAAAAATTCTGTCATGTTACAACCAAAAACATAAATGTATTTTATGTACATAAATGTATTCGATGCAGAGAACTGTCCTTTCTGTATCACCAAGAACTGCCATTGCTAGAGAAGAGGACCTGGGATGTAATTTGACTGTCCAGAAGACATAAAGTAAATATGTTAAAAAAAAACTTACCGTACACACTGGAGGAGCCTCCAGCCATCACCTGTGGGGGACCATGGGGCCCAAGGTTGGCCTTTCCCCAAACTATCACATTTGAGTGAACTGATCCTTAATAGGAATGCTTATATTACCACTTACAGATATACAGTATATATACAATGCCTTGAAAAAGTATTCATACCCCTTGAAATTTTCCACATTTTTCATGTTACAACAAAGAAGAATGGGTAAAAATGTCCCTCTCTAGATGTGCAAAGCTGGTAGAGACATCCCCAAAAAGATTTGCAGCTGTAATTGCAGTGAAAGGTGGTTCTACAAAGTATTGACTCCGGGGGACTGAATACAAATGCATGCCCCACTTTTCACATATTTATTTGTAAACAATTTTGAAAACCATTTATCATTTTCCTTCCACTTTACAATTATGTTCCACTTTGTGTTGGTCTATCACATAAAATCCCAATAAAATACATTTATGTTTTTGGTTGTAACATGACAGAATGTGGAAAATTTCAAGGGGTATGAATACTTTTTCAAGGCACTGTATATATACTGTATATCTAACAAAGTCAATGGATTCCCTTTAAGCTCATTTCCAGTTTTTTACCCTGTAAAGTGCTGTGTAATACACTCTCTGGCCACTTTATTAGGTACACCTTGCTAGTACCTAGAAAATATCCTCCACACCATTACACCACCACCACCAGCAGCCTGAACCATTGATACAAGGCAGGATGGATCCATGCTTTCATGTTGTTTACGCCAAGTTCTGACCAGGGGAGGACTGACAACTCATGGGGCCCCTGGGCAATAGGGGATCATGGGGCCCCTGTGTCCTTGCCCACACTCAAAGCACACCCAAAAAAGCCTATAAAAAGGTAGCAAGGGCATTTCATGGGGCCCCCTAACGACCCCGGGCCCTCGGGCAGTGCCCGAGTGCTCGAATAGTCAATCCGCCCCTGGTTGTGACCCTACCATCTGAATGTCGTAGCAACCAGTCTGCCCATTCTCCTCTGACATCAACAAGGCATATTCATCCACACAACTGCCGCTCGCTGGTTATTTTCTCTTTTTTGGACCATACTCTGTAAACTGTAGAGATGGTTGGACATGAAAATCCCAGTAGATCAGCAGTGTTTGAAATACTCAGACCTACCTGTCTGGCACCAAAAACCATGCCACGTTCAAAGTCCCTTAAATCCCCTTTCTTCCCCATTCTGATGCTCTGTTTGAACTTAAGCAAGTCGTCTCCACCACGTCTAGATGCCTAAATGCATTGAGTTGCTGCCATGTGATTGGCTGATTAGCAATTTGTGTTACCAAGCAATTGAACAGCTGTACCTAATAAAGTGGTCAATGATTGTATGTTGGTGCTGTATTATCAAGTAAAAATAAATAATAGGGACTGGGAACAGTTTCATTAAAAGACAAAGACACCACAGAGCACAGTTCTCACGCAGAGTTGCTGTACAATGTATATCCAATGGGTACATGTGCTGGAGTCCAGTAAGTATGCACAGAAATGTGTGGCTTCATGCTACTATTTTGCTCACCTACGAAAGATTGGGTCAGCTTTTAGTGATGCGCCTTGGCAAGAAAAACACAATTCGCTTAATCCATTTAAAAAGTCGAATGGGCATTGCACAAAGGGAGGGGTACAAATGAATATATATAAGCTGCAAAAGGCAACCTATAAATGGAAAGAGTCAAAAACTCTCAATAAAAAATCAGTTAATTAGATATAATAATAATCTCTTAGATTGTAAGCTCCAAAGAGTCCTCTACTGACCCTGGGCCCTCAGGCAGTGCCCGAGTTTCCAAATGGTCAGTCCGCCCCGTTACAGCATCTGCTAAAGACTTTCATGATCCATATGCAGTGGCGTCCCGAGGCAGGTGCGGGGATTGCGGCCCGCACCAGGTGACACCGACCGCACGGGGTGACACCGGAACCGCTCCACGAAAAGGTAAGTTGTAAATAAAACCGATGATCCCCGCAGGATGGATCGGATCCATCCTGCGGGGATCGTCGGCTTTCTTTACAACTTACCTTTTCTTGGAGCGGGTCCAGTGTCACCCCTTATAGGTTGCATGCCGACGATTCCCACAGGATGGATCGGATCTGTGGATTGAGCATAATGGATCGGAGTCCGATTCATTATGCTCCCCAATCCGCAGATCCCACCCATCCTGCGGGGACACCACTGCATATGGATCATGAAAGTCTTTAGCAGATGCTGTAATGGGGCGGACTGACCATTTGGAAACTCGGGCACTGCCTGAGGGCCCAGGGTCAGTAGAGGGCCCCATGAGATGCCCCTGGTACCTTTTTCATAGGCTTTTTTGAGTTTGGGCAAGGACACAGGGGGCCCCATGAGTTGTCAGTCCGCCCCTGTGCTGTAATATATCTCACTGTCAGGGCTCTCATTGATTAGAAAAGAACTGAATAAAATGAAGGGGCCTTGTCCTGCCTCCTTGTTGTCTATGCAACTGAGACTTCTTTTTTTCTTTTTAAAATGTGAAATAGTTTAGATTTTCTTTGCTGCCTAGTAGTGCCAGGAAGATTTGTTTGTATCATGTAATAAAAGACCCCGGCACCAGAAAAATTGATGCCAGGAACAGAAAATGTTTTGCCACTTTCCATCGTTCTAATAATTTTATTTACATGTGTGTTTTCCCTATATTACAGTAACTGAACGATCAATACAAACAGTGTGCCTATATACAGTTCCTGGAAGGATCATTTCTAGATCATCTGGCAGCGTCCTGTGTTTTAAAAAAATAGGATTTTTATGGTAAATAAAGTAATTAACGTTTAGTGCCTATTTACACTTGTCCTGCAGTAAAACACATGAAAATGACTGCATTAAAATGCATTTCAAGCAGAAAATCCATTCTTTCTTATATGGCTGCTTCATTTCTATTGGTTGCACTTTAGGGTATTTTTAAAGGGAAACTATGAGGGCTACATGTGTGTTAAAACCCAACTTGTGGCTACATCGTCTTCCATCCAAAAACATTTTTTTTTCTTTAAAGAGGTCTTTACGCTGTATTCACATCTGAGCGTAGTGGTTTCAGCGTTTTTGGCACGATTTGTCACGCATATTGTACCGAAATTTTTACGCGGTTTCATACAGCATTTTTAGCCATTTTTGAGTTTTGCCTTTTTTTTTATTAACCAATAGAGAAAAAATATCATCTGTTGCATCATTTGTTGCTAGGTTTTTATGTTTTTTTTCTTTGGCCGGGCCAAGATGACATTACTCCTGCACAGGCATACTGGAATTCATTCTAAAGCATCTTGCGAGGAAATGGGCATGTCTCTCTTTCTGCTTACAAATACATCTTTAATTAAAAATGGAGCCTGGAGTTGGGCTTTACAATTCCCACTGCAAGAGGCATAAAGGGATGAGAAATGATTGTATTATATTCTGAATTCACACTTTTAGCTGAATATTTTCATATGTTTTTCAATGGCTTATCAATAGTCATACATTTCCCATAGCTCCTATAAATGACATCAAACAATTGCACCATTAAAAACAATGGCAAACCTTTGAACATGGGCTGATGTGCATTAAAATGCATGTGTTGAAATGTATTGGTGTAAATGGGTCCTTAAAGCAGCAAGTGGTCAAGTTTGGAGACAAGTCTTTTGAATCCAGATAAATGTAGGGTTACTGTAAGATTGACTCACCTTTCCTGTAGGTGGCAGAGAATCCTGTGCTTCCCACGTGTTTGTCTGAATGAAAAATAACAGACAGTACATGCCATGATGATGTGAGGTTTGGGGGAACCTGGGAACCACAGAATGTTCCCAGCAGATTCCCCTCATCCCTGGAGGCCCCATTGTAAATCTTGATGTAGTCATAGTCACACGTGTCATGGAACTCCAAGTTGAATTCATCAAAGGTAAGCTGAACCGTGAATCCCTCAGATACAACGATGAGCCAGCTGCACTCAGTATAAGGTGGATACACTCTTGGGAAGTTGGGGCTGAAGATATGGCCTATGGGAGCTGAAAGCACTCCCCCACACTTCACACCTGTGGAAGAAGAGGGAATTTTAAGTCATTCATGAGAAACCAACACTTTGTTCTCTTATTTTTGTTCATTTATCTCATATAAAATTTCTACCAGCAGAACACTTCAGATCTCTAAATACAGTGTAATATACAGTATTAACAATTGAAGTTGAGAAAGATATAGTTGAAGCCTAGGCCTACCCCCTCCTAAAATCTGTACCCCATAATTGAGTGATCTCAATGATTAGACATGAGCCACATGGGCCAGCAGAAAACATGCCAATGTCCTATTTTGGAATTCAAGTTGCTACTTGCACAACAGGGCCCACAGGTACTCAAGGTAACCAAAGCCAGGTGCCGGCTATATCATTATGCCTTTCAGGGACATTTACAGATGAGACTATGATTACTCCTTTTCCCCCTAGTGCCCAGTACTGGGTCTGCTACATCACTTCCTGTTAGCAGAGTGGATCCAGTTCTTTTGAGCACTATATATATATATATATATATATATATATATATATATATATATAAAATATATTATACATTATATTGCCAAAAGTATTGGGCCAGCCATCCAAATCATTGGATTCAGGTGTTCCAATCACCTCCATGGTCACAGGTGTATAACATCAAGCCCCTAGGCATGCAGACCGCTTCTACAAACATTTGTGAAAGAATGGGTCGCTCTCAGGAGCTCCGTGAATTCAAGCGTGGTCCCGTGATAGGTTGCCACCTCTGCAATAAGTCCATCCCTGAAATTTCCTTGCTACTAAATATTCCACGGTCAACTGTTAGTGGTATTATAACAAAGTGGAAGCAACTGGGAACAACAGCAACTCAGCCATGAAGTGGTAGGCCACGTAAAATGACAGAGCGGGGTCAGCGCATGCTGAAGTGTACAGAAGTCTCCAACTGTCTGCAGAGTCAATAGCTAAAGACCTCCAAACTTCGTGTGGCCTTTAGATTAGCAGAACAGTGTGTAGAGAGCTCACTTACTGCTATGTAAAGCATCTCAGATGCAGTGGTGTAAAGCACACCGCCACTGGACTCTAGAGCAGTGGAAACGTGTTCCCTGGAATGACGAATCATGCTTCTCTGTCTGCCAATCCAAAGGACGTGTCTGGGTTTGGCAGTTGCCAGGAGAACAATACTTGCCTTACTGCATTGTGCCAAGTGCAAAGTTTGGTGGAGGGGGGAATATGGTGTGGGGTTGTTTTTCAGGGGTTGGCCCCTTAGTTTCAGTGAAGGGAACTCTTAAGGCGTCAGCATACCAAGACATTTTGGACAATTTCATGCTCCCACCTTTGTGGGAACAGTTTGGGGATGGCCCCTTCCTGTTCTAACATGGCTGCGCACCAGTGCACAAAGCAAGGTCCATAAAGACATGGAGGAGCGAGTTTGGGGTAGAGGAACTTGACTGGCCTGCACAGAGTCCTGACCTCAACCTGATAGAACACCTTCAGTATGAATTAGAGCGGAGACTGTGAGCCAGGCCTTCTCATCTGACATCAGTGCCTGACCTCACAAATGCTCTTCTGGAAGAATGGTCAAACATTCCCATAGACACCCTCCTAAACCTTGTGGACAGCCTTCCTAGAAGGGTTGAAGCTGTTATAGCTGCAAAGGGCGGGGCCAACTCAATACTGAACCCCACAGACTAAGACTGGGATGCCATTAAAGCTCATGTGCGTGTAAAGGCAGGCAATAAAGTGTATATACTCACTTGTGTATTTATATCAGCCTTCTGCAACCCCCTGCACACAGAGCAAGACTGGCAACACAAGTAGCCAACCAGGCTTTGCTGCAGCACAAAGTGCTGTCAATCTAACATTGTGAAGATGCTTTCAGGAGGGAGTGTGCTGCTGCTCCATTATTGTTCCTTCTAAAGCTAGACCTTTGCAATCAACGAATGCACATGAGCTTTGCTGACAGCATATCTGGTCACTGACACAGCATATTATGATTGTAATTTAGTGATTGTTGCTGAGAGATCTCTGCTTAAACACAGAGAGCAACATTCCTCTCTGCTGCCTGGGGATGAACATTTTGGACTGTATTTTCCAAAAGATAGCAGTGAAACCTGTACATCTCATGTTTTCATAATCCAAATAGCTAGGTTCAATGGGTTTAAAATAAAATACATTCCGTCAAAGGCAACTTCCATAATTCCACCTATGTAATTTATAAGGTGGTATGTTTTTTTAATTTCCACCAATAACCAGAGTAGCCAGCACAGCATCCCAGCTCTAATGACATATCAGTATTTTTGCTTGTAAAATAATTAAGTACAGTAATACAAACATGCAGACTATCTCAACCTTTAACCAATTGTTCAAGCCAATGTGTACTGGGCTAATATGCTACAAGATGACTGGCTGCTCTGATGTTGAAGAAGCTTGGTACATTACAGGGGCCTAGTATGGTAAAAATATGCAGGAAAAGCTGAAGAAACAACCTAAAGCTTCCAGTTTGTCTTACAACCGGCCCATTTAAAATGTTCAAAGAGTAAAGTTCAGTTGCTCTATTGGAAAGGAAAAAGACATTTAAGAGGATTCCCTCCATCCAACATCGACATAGAGAACCACTTGAAATCTCTGCTTACCTTTCCGGGCCTGAATCACGGGGACTCTCCATAGCACGCTTATCACGAAGATAAACTTGCAATGAATATTCTGCATATTGGAAAGCTAGTGCTGTAATATATCCAGTGCTCGCAGAACACTACAGATAAGACTCAGAGCTGCTATTGAATAAATAATTCATCTGTTGTCTGAATAGGAACTTGATCTCACTTTGCTCTCCACCCTCGATGTTCTGATGTGTATTGGGTATCCCTGGATTTACACATTCACCCTACCTGCATTAAATCACAGGGCCGTGGGGGGCATTGCATTTTCCCAGTGATCCTGTGGCAGCAGGCTAAACAGTAAAATAACATGGCAACACTTTCTGTGTGCATCCTAACGTGAGTTATCCAGAACAGGGAACAGGGCAGCTGAAATGTTTTGGGTCAATTTTATTTTAAGTTTGTACGTTATTAATCGCTTGCCTACAGGGCACTTTTACCCCCTTCCTGCCCAGGCCAGTTTCCAGCTTTGGGCACTGTCGCACTTTGAATGATAATTGCACTGTCATGCAACGCTGTACACATATGACATTTTTATCATTTTTTTCACACCAATGGAGCTTTCTTTGGGTGGTGTTTAATCACCACTGGGTTTTAAATTTTTTGCACTATAAATGATAAATGAAACCAACAAAAAAAAAAGTTTTTCCTTGTTTCTATTATAAAATTTTGCAAACAGATAATTTTTCTCCTTCACTGATGTGCGTTGATGAGGCCACACTGATAGGCAGCACTGATGGGCACTGACAGGCACCACTGATAGGCATGACAGGCACCACTGATAGGCACTGATGAGGCGGCACTGATTGGCACTGATAGGCGGCACTGATGGGCACTGATAGGCTGCACTGATGGGCACTGACTGGCGACACTGATGGGCACAGATTGGCATCACTGATGGGCACAGATATGCAGCACTTCTGGGCACTAATGGACAACACTGTTAGGCACTGATGGGCAGCACTGTTGATCACTGATTGGCGGCAATGATGGGCACTGATGGGCACTAATAGGCGGCACTGAAGAGAACTGACTGGCGACACTGATGGACACAGATTGGCAGCACTGACGGGCACAGATTGGCAGCACTGCTGGGCAACACTGTTAGGCACTGATGGTCCGGACTGTTGGGCACTGATGGGCGGCAATGATGGGCACTAATAGGCGGCACTGACTGGCAACACTGATGGACAAAGATTGGCAGCACTGACGGGCACAGATTGGCAGCACTGCTGGGCAACACTGTTAGGCACTGATGGGCAACACTGTTAGGCACTGATGGGAAACACTGTTAGGCACTGTTGGGCACTTTTGGGGCTGCACTGATAATCAGGGCACTGATTATCAGTGCGGATGTCTCCTTTCACAGTTGCCGGTTATCAACAGTACTTTCCTCACGCTGTGACAGCATGAGGAAAGTACTGCCGATAACCGGCAAGTGTATTTACATGGTGGTCAGCTGTGATTGGACACAGCTGATCACGTGGTAAAAGGCCACTGTGATTGGTCCTTTACCATACCATGTGATCCGCTGTGTCCAAAGGCCATAGCGATCACAGACAGCGTTGGGTGCGTGCCATGGGGGGCCCACGGGGCGGGGCGCATTCTGGGAAGACATCATAGGACATCAAATGACACCCTTCAAGAACTGGACCACCACGCTGGAGCTGTCATGTGGTTAAACTGAAATTTAAATTCTAGGCAGATATAACATGAACAAAATAATGCAGAACTGTAGTCATGAATACATTATTAAGTGTATTTTTGAAATGCAAGTAGTGTAAGTTCCTAAATCTGACCTGGTATCACAGCCTCTACAGCAGGGTTGGAGTGTAAGAAGAAGAAGCAGTGCAAAAAACGTATCAGTTCACGTGCTGACAAGAAGCATACTGATAGGAGAAGAAAGCAGAGTGACTGAGAAATGAGCTTATGACTGGGCTGCATCTACTTTCATTGTCCAGTAAGTGGGGTCCAAAATAACATGGGTTCAGAGGAAAGGGGTTAAATGATACTGCCTATTAAACTGAGGACATCTAGTGGCAGAGAAAAATAAAGCTGAGAAATGCTCTGTATTGAAGGTGAATTTTGCAGCAAAAGCTGGTTATGTTATCTTTTACTGGGTTTGAATTCTGCTTTAAATCCCCTCTAAAGTACTTTTTTTTGTCGGTCACTCTAGAGAAAATCAAGTGAAGGGAAATCTGTCCAAAGTAACAGGAAGCCCATTCATGCCACTACAGTCTGGAATGTTGCGGTAAGACAGTCCATTCATTTGAATGAGCTGGGCACGCACCAGAACATACTTAAAAACAGACATATACTCTTTTTGCAAAGCAGAGAACCACAACATGAAGTGTGTTACTGTGCATTGTAATGAGTGGTGGTAACTGCACCACAGTAGTGTTATTACTTTCTTAGCTGTCACTGGATAAGGTGTCCACATTGGAAGATTTCCCCTCTATCCCTGTTCTGGGGTCAACTGTATAATTTTGGATCTACAATGTTCTGTCCCATGGATAATAGTCACTAAGACTGATAGCAAGAGTGAATTCCTTCAACAGAAAGCAGTAAAAACCCCACAAAGGTTCTAACCCTTCCCTACTCTATAGTCCCCCCCCCCCCCAACAAAAAAAAAATGTTATCTAAAGTTCATTAAGATAAACTTTAACCTCTGCAATCCTTTGCCCATCATGTCCGGCAGGAGCATCACCCTCACTTTTGCTGAGATCACCACATCACGATTCTGGTGTCAAAAATTACTGGCGTGGCCTTACATAAACGTTAATTACAAAACATTTTTCCATTCACAATCCACATAGCATTGCCAAAGCAGAGATGGTTCCCATTGCTATAAATAACCTCTGCACAGCTGATTTGTTTCCATTATCAGCCATTTCAGGATGAAGAGTTACTGACGAGATATTACATCCATACCAAAGATCCATGCAAGAACAAGAAGAAAAATACACACCTTCATTTTAAAATGTCATTTATTTATTTTTTTCCTAAAATGCTGGAAAAACTGCCAGAGGGCAAAAATTGTATTTACTGAAATTCCATCCATGAAAGGCCTGATGTAGGAAAATGAAAAGGCCTTTTTTTGTATTCTAATGCAGCACTTTTTAGGCAATTTTTTAGTCAATCCACTGGCTAAGCCAGCCATTCTCAACCAACGTTTCTCCAGATGTTGCAAGGGGTTCCTTGAGTTGTTGGTGATTGACCTTCCATTTGATGATGTTGACATAGTTCCGGTGCTAATGTCAACTGGTAGAGCCAGCTGTATGACACCAATGAACTTTCTTTAGCTTTCTGTAATAGTGGCATTCTTATGACCACTGTAATGTGGTATTCTTCCTATGGACCACCAATAATTTGGTTTTAGCAGGGGTTCCCCAAGACCTTAAAATTATTTCAAGGGTTCTCCTTGAAACTCTATTAACAATTCACATAACATTGCCAAAGCAGAGATGGTTCCCATTGCTATAAATAACCTCTGCACAGCTGATTTGTTTCCATTATCCGTCATTTCAGGATGAAGAGTTACTGACGAGATATTACATCCATAGATCCATGCAAGAACAAGAAGAAAAATACACACCTTCATTTTAAAATGTCATTTTTTTTTTCCAAAATGCTAGAAAAACTGCCAGAGGGCACACATTTTATTTACTGAAATTCCATCCATAGAAATGCCTGATGTAGGAAAATGAAAAGGCCTTTTTTTATATTCTAATGCAACATTTTTTAGGTAATTTTTTAGTCAATCCACTGGCTAAGCCAGCCATTCTCAACCAGCGTTTCTCCAGATGTTGCAAGGGGTTCCTTGAGTTGTGGCTGATTGACAGTCCATTTGATGGTGCTTAGATAGTTCCAGTGCTAACGGCAACTGGTAGAGCTAGCTGTATGACGCCAGTAAACTTTCTTTAGCTTTCTGTAATGGTGACATTCTGATGACCACTGTAATGTGGCATTCTTCCTATGGACCACCAATAATTTGGTTTTAGCAGGGGTTCCCCAAGACCTTAAAATTATTTCAAGGGTTCCCCTGGGGTAAAAAGTTGATAAAGGCTGGGATGATCTATACTACAAAATGGTGGAGCTTCTGTCGAACAAAAGGACTTGCTGATATGCAGACAAATCCACTTTTCCACCTTGATCTGTAACTTTAGTTATAGAATCTAAACATTCCATATGATTTATGGGTTCACAGCAATAAATCTTGCATACTGCAAATCACGCAAACGTCTCCTAATGTCGGGGTTCCCCAAGGTTCTGTCCTTGGACCTCTCCTATTCTCGATCTACACTTCTTCCTTGGGATAGCGGATCGGTTCCCATGGTTTCCAATACTACTTCTATGCGGATGACACACAAATCTATCTCTCTACTCAGCTCACCCCATCAGTTTCCTCACGTATCACTGGTTTCCTAAAAAACATATCAGACTGGATGTCACACCACTTCCTAAAACTCAATCTATCCAAAACTGAGCTCATAATATTTCTTCCCCCACATGCCTCTTCCCCTGATTTCTCCATCAAGGTCAATGGCACAACTATTAACCCATCCCCTCATGACAGGGTGCTAGGGGTAACCCTGGATTCTGAACTATCCTTTCAGGCCCTCATACAATCCCTGTCAAAATCATGCTGCCTCAACCTCTGCAATGTCTCCAGAATACGCCCCTTTTTAGCCAATGATACCAAAAAGTTTCTAATTCTCTCCCTGGTTATTTCTTTCCTCGACTACTGCAACTCCCTCCTTATTGGCTTACCTTTACATAGGCTATCCCCCCTCCAGTCCATCATGAATACTGCTGCCAGCCTCATCCACCTTACCAACCATTCAGTGTCTGCTACCCCTCTCTGCCAATCCCTCCACTGGCTTCCACTCATTCAACGAATAAAATTCAAAATACTAAAAACAACTTACAAAGCCATCTACAACTCTGCCTCCAGCTACATCACCAACCTGGTCTCAAAATATCAACCAAACCGCTCTCTTCGATCCTCCCAAGACCTTCTGCTCTCTAGTTATCGTGTCACCTCCTCCCATGCTCGCCTGCATGGAACTCCCTACCCCAATCTGTCCGGCTATCTCCTAATCTATCCACCTTTAGACAATCCCTGAAAACCCTTCTCTTTAAAGAAGCCTGTCCTGCTTCTAACTAGTAAACTGCTTTTAATTCCTCCATCAGCTCATCCCCCACAGCTATTACCTTTTGTATCACTCAACACTTCCTCCTAGATTGTAAACTCTAATGAGCCGGGCCCTCTGTTTCCTCTTGTACCAAATTGTATTGTGACTGTAATGTCTACCTTCATTTTGTAAAGTGCTGTGCAGGGGCGGACTGACAACTCATGGGCCC
This sequence comes from Staurois parvus, assembly GCF_062004578.1. Lineage (NCBI taxonomy): Eukaryota > Metazoa > Chordata > Amphibia > Anura > Ranidae > Staurois > Staurois parvus. The sequence goes on from NW_028320549.1 coordinate 2,846,912, forward strand.
CCGGGCAATAGGGGATCATGGGGCCCCTGTGTCCTTGCCCACACTGAAAGCACACCCAAAAAAGCATATAAAAAGGTACCAGGGGCATTTCATGGGGCCCCCTACTGACCCTGGGCCCACGGGCAGTGCTTGACTGGTCAGTCCGCCCCTGGTGCTGTGCTAACTGTTGGCACTATATAAATCCTGTATAATAATAATAATGGAACCAGTGGCAATCTAAGGTGACCATTGTATTTCCTTCTGATTATACTGTATGTAAACTTACTCCAAACATCACTCTGTAAAGACATTGTACAAACTGGTATAATTCTCTTTGTACGCAGAGCTACCAAACCACATTGTACAGTCAAGGGTGGATTTTACTAAACTGTCAAAAACCTGTTCATTTTACCATGACTTGTAGGAGAAAGTCAAGATTTGCATTTAGATTCAGCATATTTCATATGTTTGGGACATTTTTGCTTATCTCCACAGTATCTTTGTCTGTATTGATCTTGAACAGTTATATCTGCTTAGATAATATAAACTTCATGCCTAGAAAGGCAAAAAAATTACTTGGTGTTTTTTTTAGCCTGAGTGTTATTTAAAGGAGAAGTACAGCCAAAGCTATTCTGGCTGTACTTTTCCTATGTAAAACAGGAGTGCAGTTCACTTTGCACTCCTGTAACCAGTTTTCAGCCAACAATGGGCTAAAGCCTGCTGTCAGCTGATGTCATTCAGCTGGTCCAGACTCTGCAAAGATTCCAACTTTACAATCAGCATCCACTCAGATGCCTGGACCAGCATTCTGTGGCCATACATTATACAATTATCTTCCAATTTTCTGCCCAATTTCCTTTAGATTTACCTTCAACTGTGTAGTGCAAGGGCCTGCCTAATTGGATACAACTGAAAGTGTTGTTTAGGTTTGTCCTCCTATTATATGGTTTTTGGTAAATCTAAACCAAAAATCTCCAGATAATTGTATAATGTATGGCCAGCCTTAGAGCCTGAGCCAGCCCCGTCTGCCCCATCTGCCCCTTCTACAGCTCAGCGCTACAGTGAGCACTGGAAGTGCTGAGCAGGGACCCAGTGACTGACACTGTATGATTGTCCAGTTCTTGGGTTAGAGTTGACAGGGGACAGCTGCAGCTGGGATCAGTGCGGCAGCCGTCTAGGTGAGTATGATTTTGATGACAGGTAGACAACTGTGCAAATTGAAGGTCAATATGAAGATTGGAAACATGCAGCAGGTAGGTCTTGTCCTCTAAATTTAAAGGGAACCTGTGAAAAATAAATATGGGAGCTGCCATTGCTTAAAGAGAAACTTAAAATGATATTAAAGGTTCAGGTTTTTTTTGTTTGTGTGGGTTTTTTTAACAAATATGTCATACTTACCTACTCTGTGCAATGGTGTGCAATATTTTTGCACAGAGCAGCCCCAGTCCTCTTCTTCTTGGGTCCCCTGCTGGTGCTCCAGGCTCTTCCCTACTGCCTAGTGCCCCCATAGCAAGCAGCTTGCTATGGGGGTCACCTGAGTAGGCTCACTCCTGAGCCGCTGCTCTTTGTGCCCATTCACACACAAAGTGTGGCTCGGCTCTCTCCTTATTGTCTCACTGGTTGTGATTGACAGTAACGGGGGCCAATGGTTTCAACACTCTCTCTCTCCCCAAGCATAATTGCTGGAAATGTTTAAAAAAAATTTCTATCTATTTTTTTTTTACATTTCCAGAATCAGCACACACAGGGGCCAGTGGGCAGGTCGGGGAGGAGGGTGCATCTGATGTGTCACTGGAGCTGGCTACCCACATCTGGAAGAAGCAGCCAGCTGATGAGGACCAAGATGGTGGCGCGGGAGCCCCTGTATGGCACCCAGGTGGCTTGGGCAATGCTGGATTCGCTGTGCGGGTGAAGCGTTTCTTTGTGAATCAAACAGTTTTTTAAAAATGTGCGTTATTTTACCACATACTTGGATGCGGTAAAATCAGAGGCATATTTACCACAAGGCAAACAAGCCACTTGCCTAGGGTGGCATTTTTCATGGGGGCAGAAGAAGTTCTTTATTTGCTCTTAAATACCTGGTGATCCTCCCATTTCCACTTTGTATCTATTTTATTCTGACCACACCAAGCATGAAAGCAGATCTGTGCTGGTATGGTCAGTTTACATGTCTGCTCTTTCTCCTTGAACATACAGGAAACCCTGAATCTTCACAGTCATTTTACCCACCACACCTCCTGCATAGTTCAACTGAGTTGATTGACAGCAACTCCCCAAAGAAGCCCCACTGTCAGCCTGCTCATAGCCAAATACACAGACGAAAAAAGTACATACCCAATGATGTGAGTCTGCTTACTTTACACATACACACCCATGGGAAAAACAAGTGCAGGGAGGCTGCACAGTCATGTGATCGCCAAATAAATAGTTAAATAACGATTTTTTTTACTAATGAAATTGTGTTTACACTTAAAAACGGTGTTTGCTGTAATTTGATTGGCTTGTGTTGTACTGTGTTCACGTGTACTTTAAATGTAGTCATCAATAGCCACAATGGATATAAATGCAATTTCAAACCCAGCGATTACCTTGTAAAAGCAACAGTGACATCATCACTGTGCTGAGCATAGCCTGTGCAGAGAGCAAAGCTATGGGAGGGACCCATCAGGCCCCACCCACAACAGGCTGCCTGCAGAAAATAACAGGAAGGGGCGGCGACAGGACCAGTCACTCTGCACAAGGAGAGCAGCAGCAGTGACCAGTCTGTATTACAGGAAGATCCCCTACAGGGGCAAAGTTTCACAATGGATTACTACACAGATCTAGAAGAAATGCATAAACCACAAGAATTCATGCGCCTCTTGTATTTAGACAATATTTGCTTATCCTGCAGTTCAGCTTTAAAGTGAATCTAATATCTGGCAGATTGCTGAGGTCTGATCACAGGAATGACAACCTGCATTTTCAGCAATCCACAGACGAGAAAAGTACATACCCAAAGATGTCAGTCCACTTACTTTAGATATACACTCCCATGGGGAAAAACGAGTGCAGGGAGGCTGCACAGTCATGTGATCGCCAAATAAATAATTAAAAAAACAATTTTTTACTAATGAAATTGCATTTACACTTAGAAACGGTGTTTGCTGTAATTTCATTGGCTTGTGTTGCAGTGTGTTCACGTTTACTTTAAATGTAGTCATCAATAGCCACAATGGATATAAATGCGATTTCAAACCCAGCGATTACCTTGTAAAAGCAACAGTGACATCATCACTGTGCTGAGCATAGCCTGTGCAGAGAGCAGAGCTATGGGAGGGACCCATCAGGCCCCACCCACAGCAGGCTGCCTGCAGAAAATAACAGGAAGGGGCGGCGACAGGACCAGTCTCTCTGCACAAGGAGAGCAGCAGCAGTGACCAGTCTGTATTACAGGAAGATCCCCTACAGGGGCGAAGTTTCACACTGGATTACTACACAGATCTAGAAGAAATGCATAAACCACAAGAATTCATGCGCCTCTTGTATTTAGACAATATTTGCTTATCCTGCAGTTCAACTTTAAAGTGAATCTAATATCTGGCAGATTGCTGAGGTCTGATCACAGGAATGACAACCTGCATTTTCAGCAATATGAGAAGAACATTCTTGGCAAGTATAAACTTCCTGATTTAATTCTCATAGTAACTACCTGGAATGGACCCAGGAAACCAGAACCCTCTTTAAGCAGTCACTGGCTGCCAATTAAAGAAATGCATTAATCGTGGCCTTTCTGTGCGCTCACGGCACACCTACTCTGTTGTTATGTTTGCAGAACCAGCAGCAGAACGAAGTCAACAAAATGAAGTGTAATTGATGGAGAGTCAGTGCGTTGGAAACCTGTATGTAAACACTCCATGGAGCTTTATACACTAATACTAGAGGTGTCCTGTCTGAGCTTCCACACAGTCCGCAGCTCCACAGGCTCAGGGAGAACGTCTGCTTCTGCTAAGGACACTGATTAGGAAACACACGCAGGTTGGATTTTGCGGTAAGTCCTACAAGCCTTATAAGAGTGTCAACATTTTCAGAGAATATAACAAGAACAACATACTCGGTGAAAAATGACATGAAATCTAAAAGGATCAAATCTTTTGAGGTTTAGGAAAGAAAAGGAGCAAGATATAGAGCCTGATCCATCAAGCTGTGTCATTTTATGTAAACCTACTCGCTAACATCTCATATTAGCTTTACAAAATCAAAGTAAACGAAAAGGTAATTTCCCAATATTAACCACTTGCCCTCCAGAGGATTTACCCCCCTTCCTGACCAGGCCATTTTTTGCGATATGGCGCTGCATTATTTTAACTGACAATTGCGCGGTCATGCATGAAATTTATGTCCTATTTTCCCCCACAAATAGAGTTTTCTTTCTGTGGTATTTGAGCACATGCGTGTTTTTTATATTTTGTGGTATAAACAAAAAAAGACTGACAATTTTTAAAAAAAAAAACAATATTTTTGACTTTTTGCTATAAAATATATCTGGGGCGATCAACTGTGTGTTGTGTTTTCCATCACATGCTGTGTGTGTTTTACTAGGAAACATTTAAAAAAATCTAATTTCTTCATATTTTTAGGCCAAAATGTATTCTGCTACATGTCTCTCCTAAAAAAAATCTAAATACGTGTAAATTAATTGGTTTACATGAAAGTTATAGTGCCTACAAATGGCGGTATACATACTCAAATTTTTTTTTAAACTAGTAATGGCGGCGATCAGCAACTTATAGCGGGACTGTGGTGGGCATTCAGACACTGGGTGGGGATTAACTGCTACTGACATCACAATGACACTAGTAAAGTGTCAGTGCTTTTTAATAGCACTGATCACTGTATTAATGACAATGGGCAGGAAAGGGTTAACATCTGGGGCGATCAAAGGGCTAACTGTGTTCTGTGCTGTGTTTTACATCATGTTCTGTGTGTGTTTTACTATGGAAACATGCTGCTGTGTATTTCTGTACTGTGCAGAGAAATACACAGCAGCATGTGCTTGCTGGCAGGAGAGAGACCTGTGTTGTTTACACACAGGTCTCTACCCTGTCAGTGTTACTCGGCGATTGCTGGGTGCCAGCGGGGAATCTCTGGCCTGTAATTGACATGCCTAGCCGCCAATGGCAACACGGGTAGGGCGGCACATGCACGCCCCCTACCTGGAAATGTAAATCACATGTATATACATGATTTTGCACAGCCCTGCTGCCCTTTAGCAGTAGTTCTACTATTATGGTAGGACCCAGATGTTGTAGAGTTCCCCTTTAAACTTTAACACTTCTAGCAGCCTACGTTTGTAGAAACAAGGTTTTTGGTTCATCTTCCCCCCTCCCTTATTTCCTGTGTAAGGGTCGGTAGCTGGTATTTCTTATCTGTAGCTGCTGGCCAATGTTATTCTACAGATTTTAGGAATCCTTTTGAGTGTATAGAAAGTAGGAAAGGAATGTATGCCTTGTGACGTAATCGTTGGTATATACGCTTGTAAGAAGTTTTCTATAACTCACTTGGCAGAAGAGGGCACAAGCCATCTGTTGAGTCAAAACAGCGCTGTTTTAAATAAATCAGTTGCTTCCTTCAGAAGTCCGAGTCCAGAGCAGGGGCGGACTGACCATTTGGAAACTCGGGCACTGCCCGAGGGCCTGGGGTCAGTAGGGGGCCCCATAAGATGCCCCTGGTACCTTTTTCATAGGCTTTTTTGAGTTTGGGCAAGGACACAGGGGCCCCATGATCCCCTATTGCCTGGGGGCCCCATGAGTTGTCAGTCTGCCCCTGGTCCAGAGTGTTCCTGAATTTGTGGAAAGTGCTACTACACTATAGGTTGGTGGGAAGCATTTAAAAAAAAAGATTTAATGTGCTATAATAAATATACAGACAGTGGCTCAAAGGGGTTTAAAACAAATGGAGACAACAGATAAAGGCTTTTAAGGTATATTGAACAACGGCATTGTATATAGTTTGGCAGTTGATGATATACGGTCAATAATGGTAATTTTCCATATTTTTTTAAGAAATATATTTATTGGGATGTAAAAAATATACAGAGAAGGGCTCAAAAGGGTTTAAATTAACGGAGACAACAGATAATAGATTTTAAGGCATATTGAACAACTGCAGTGTATATTGTTTGATAACTGAAGATATAGAGTCCGTATGTAAGATTTTCTGGGCCAGCAACAGAATTGTTGAACAGAGAAATAAATGGAAAAAAAAGAAATAAAAAAACAGCAACGAACAAAAACATTATTCACATCAAGCCTGTTGAGCCATAAATCCAAATAGGACATGGTGAATGCAGAGATGGTGTGCCAGTTCCCACAATACAAATCTTGGAGGAGCACCAATAGTGTGGCAAGATGTTAGTAAGAGGTTGAGAATCTCTATTGCAAGGTCTTTCTAAATACTTTGTGTTTGATTTAAATCGGTGGTCTCCAAACTGTGGTCCTTGGGCCTGATGTGGTCTTTTTCTTGCCTTTATCCGGCCCTGGGGGCACTATTTTCATCCACTGATCCCAATAATGGGCCAATAGTCTCCCCATTAACACCAATAAAGGGGCCAAATTCCTCCCAATGACACTAACAATGGGTCACAATTTCTTCTAAAGACACCAATAATGGGGTCCAATGGCACCAATAATGGGGCAGAATTCCTCTCACTAACACTAATGATGGAGCACAATTCCTCTTATTGACACCAATGACGGGGCACTATTCCTTCCACTGACACCAAAAATTGTTTAGTCTCACTGATGTCGGGACCTTTTTCTACTCCCGATTGCTATAGTCCGACCCCTCTTTAAATTTGAAGGACAGTAAACTGGCTCTATGTTTAGAACGCTTGGAGACCTCTGATTTAAAGCATTGATGTAGTTGTTACATGCCTACAGAATCATTTATGAAGCTCTTCTACATCTCAAAGAAATTTTTTTTCTAAAAGATTACTTTTGCAGCGCAGCCTCAACTCACTCAAATTTAAATACATGTAGTAGTTTTAGTAAGTATTGGTGAAGAGTGAGGGGGATACCCCAATTCATGGGAGGGGCAGTAAATGTTGAGATATGGTAGGGAACATAGCCAAAGTGGGCAATGGTGCTTGCAGGCACAACATGGAGACATGTTCATGCCAGACAGCACTATAGCCAAATGACATTAAATATGTGTAGAAACAATGATCACAGTCAAAGAGGGGGCTCTGACTTTTTATATCGTATTTTATTTTTCCTGCAATGCTGCTGACTCATGGATAGTCGCAAAGTTAGAGAACTCTTGAAGGGCTTATAATTCCTACTTAAATGTGGTTTTTGTGCAAAGGGCACCAGATCATCAGTGGAAGGAAAGGTGTCCTTATTTACTGGGAGGAAAGTCTCAATCTTGACTATCTGCCTCCCTTTCCCTTTGTCTTCTGCCAACTCATGTCCCACTAGTTATATATTTAGCTCATATACTGTATAACTAACCATTAAGACATATATTATTGGTTCACAGTTAGACATAAATTGCTGGTTCAGTGTACCTTTGGAACGGCAGAGGAAGGGTCAGACAAGAGCTTATCAGTATCTGATCTTGTTAAATAAATAAGACTGTGCAGCGCTATAAACCTCTGAAAATAAAAGTAACAATTCCTATTACAAAATTCATGTGAAGAGTATATTCATAATAAACATTATAAGGCCATATGGCATTCAGTGCTAACAATGTTGCATACAGAGCTATGGATAAAGGGGTACCACCAGTCCTCCTATACGTTCCCAGGCCAACAGGGGCCCCAGGCAACTGGGTGAATCGGATGTGGGCGAGGAGCATGTTCTGCACTGTGGGTGGGTGGGAGGGGCAATTACTGGAATCAATCCCCTTTATGGCTCCCTCTGCAGCAGCTGAAAGCTGGCTTCTTCTCCTTTCTGTCCCACTGGCTTTTAATAGAGAGAGCCATACAGGGGATGACTTCCAGTAATTTCCCCCCCCCCAATACCACCCATCACCCTCCCTGTGCACCATACATTTCCCCCTGCTGCCTGCCCAGACCCCCCCCCCCCCCGTGTGCCCCCACCCCCCACTCCCACAGTGCTGCTGGCTTCCCTCCTTTCCTTCCCACCGGCAACTGCAAGCACACAATAGGATTCTTCATGATGGAGAGAGGGGGAAGGATCCTGTAAATATGTCACATTTACCAGCCCCTTCCTTTCCTGAATGAACACAATGAGTGATCGGTACTAATCACTGTGTTCATTCACAACTGAAGCATAGTAAACTGTGTTTTCTCTTTGGGGGGAGGGGACCTGTCAGGTTGGCTGTATGGGGCCCCGTGGTTTCTAACAGCAGCCCTGGTTGCATATATATATATATCAATAGAAACCAACATAAACAAAAAGTGCTGAGTGCCAATAAATAGTTAGTGTAAAAGAAACAAAGTTCAATAACTTTTGTAAATGTATAAACCAGTGACATCAATCTGGCAGTGACACCTCTTCGGTGAAAGTGTTACAACCTGTGACAGCCTCCTTCACTCCTTCCTCTTGACAAATCCTATCCGAGGTGAACAGGTTTTTGAATTCTGTACCAGAGAGGAGGGACACCATAGGCAGGCAGATTTGTTTATACTGATGAGAAGTTTATGGTCCTCTTGCAATTAGTGTCTCTCCAAAGGCACAAAGCAGGAAGATACGGGTTTCATCCTTGAAGCATTTCACCCATTGTTGGACTTAGTCATAGAGGAAAAAATTAAGCCCAACTATGGGTGAAACGCATTGGGGCTAAGCCTGTGTCTGGCAGTAACTATACTCATTTTATGAATAAACTATGGACTAGTGGGTCTCTATTTTTATTAGTGTCCCTCCAAAAATAACTTTTAACCCAGCATGACACAAAGGGGGGTCTGGGGGGTGGTTTACTAAAACTGGTGCATACAGAATCTGGTGCAGCTGTGCATAGTAATCAATCAACTTTTTTTTTGTCAAAGCTTAATTGAACAAGCTGAAGTTCAAGCTAATTGGTTACTGTGCACAGCTGACCCAGATTCTGTGTGCACCAGTTTTAGTAAATTTTCCCCAAAGTATCCAATATTTTGAAGATTAACATCTAAAATTGTAACTTTTTTTTTATTTAGAGACCATCCAGAGGGATGGAGGCCATGAATCTAAGCAAGAAACTCGGAGCAGTGAAGTTATCTAAGGTCACTTTTAGAGCAACAAATAAAGATGTAGATCCTGCAACTGTAAAAGAGGTAAGATCACAAATCAGTCTCAGGTTACTACACTGTATACAGGTGTGCAGGAGTTAAAGGTAAGATGCATCTGGGTGAAACATCTGGGAGATCTGGATGAAACATCTGGGAGACCTGGGTGAAACATCTGGGAGACCTGGATGAACCATCTGGGAGATCTGGTGAAACATCTGGGAGATCTGGATGAAACATTTGGGAGACCTAAGTGAAACATCTGGGAGACCTGGATGAAACATCTGGGAGACCTGGATGAACCATCTGGGAGATCTGGTGAACCATCTGGGAGATCTGGATGAAACATCTGGGGGACCTGGGTGAAACATCTGGGAGACCTGGGTGAAACATCTGGGAGACTTGAATGAACCATCTGGGAGATCTGGTGAACCATCTGGTAGATCTGGATGAAACATTTGGGAGACCTGGGTGAAACATCTGGGAGACCTGGGTGAAACATCTGGGAGATCTGGATGAAACATCTGGGAGACCTGGGTGAAACATCTGTGAGAACTGGTGAACCATCTGGGAGATCTGGATGAAACATCTGGGAGATCTGGATGAAACATCTGGGAGATCTAGATGAAACATTAAGTAACAGTTGGTTTTCATTATATTGTCCCGCCAACTAGCACCAATGCCTAACACTCATCCTCTCCCTTACACCCTATCCCTCTCTCTCAACCTACCCCTTAAAGCATCCCTGTTGCTACTATAAAAGGATGAAAGATATGTAGCGTGCTCAGTTATCAGTTACCATTCCAGTGGACAGTGAGGAAAATCTTAGCTCTCTTGAAGAACTACAAATACTGTTGGTGTCCAAAACTTCCAGGTGTGTTGCATACTTTTTCATATGTTGGAGTTACTCCTGCTTTAAAATTAACCCTAATGCAAAACCTGCCCAACACAATGGACATCTATAGTCACAGCATACACTGTCCCTTGGACACAGCGCATCACCAATCAGGGTAAAGAGCCAATGATGTTGGCTGTTTACCATTACATTAGCTGTGTCCAATCACAGCTGATCACATGTAAACAAATGCCGGTTATCGGCATTTCCTCTCCTCAGCACTGTCACTGCGGAAAGGAAGTCCATAACCGGCTTTCCTGTGACAGGTGACATTTACACTGATAATTAGGGCACTGATTATCAGTGCAGCATATCAGTGCCCATCAGTGCCGCCCCATCAGTGCAGCATATCAATGCCCATCAGTGTGGCATATCAGTGCAACCCCATCAGTGCAGCATGTCAGTGATCATCAGTGCTGCCTTATCAGTGCAGCCTCATCAGTACCTCTTCATCAGTGGCCATCAGTAACCATCAGTGCAGCCTCATAAGTGTCCATCAGCACAGCCTATCAGTGCCCATTAGCACAGCCTATCAGTGCCCATCATTGCAACCTCATCAGCACACACATCAGTGAAGAAGAAAAATTACTTATTTGTAAAATTTTATAACAGAAATAAAGAAAACATTTTTTTTCAAAATTTTTGGTCATTTTTCATTTATTTAGAAAATAATTAAAAAACCCCAGTGAAGATTAAATACCACCAAAAGAAAGCTCTATTTGTGTGAAAAAAAATGATAAACATTTCATTTGGGTACAGTGTTGCATGACCACGCAATTGTCATTCAAAGTGCGACAGCACTGCAAGCTGAAAATTGGCCTGCGCAGGCAGGGGGTGAAAGTGCCCAGTATTGAAGTGGTTAAATAATTTTTTGTAAACACAAAGAACTTGATTGTGAGAGGAAGAAGCAGCACAAAGAGCCAATCACTTCAACTGCCAACAAGAAGTATGTTGAGGAGGAGAAAGAAGAGTGACGGAGAGATGGCTCATCACTGCGCTGCTTCTCCTTTCACTGTCCACTTCCAGGTTGTGGCCGGTCCGGGACAACCTAGGCTCAGAGGAGGTGGGTTGCATAAAGCTGACCATCAGACATCAGAGAACATTTTGTTGCAAGAATACACTACTTCAGGGGAAATCTGTGGATGGAAGCTAAGCGAAAGCTGGTTTTGTTATTTTATTTTAATGGGAAATTCGTTTTTATCTTGTTGTTATAGGAGTTCTGATTTAACCCTTTCTGACTGGTGTGTCTCTTTAAGCCGGCAGATCCACAGCCCTCAAAAGGTATCGTAAATGTGAAGCCTTCACAGAATGATGGGTCAACCAAACCGAAGGATGTGAAGAAGCCGGCACCGACAATCAGCCTAAGGGGTCTGCTGGCTGCTCAGCGCCTCACATTGGAGCTAAAGGTAAAAGGGCCATTATACAGAAATTATATATAGGGGCATAACTATTTATAATGGCTAGGTTCACCTTCACTCACTCCTATTCCTCCTCTGTTATTCATGGCAGTCAGAATATTTTGTGTCTGCTAATGATGGCATATGTACATTAGTTGAGGGTAAAATCATCATTTGCAGTGCATCAAACACGTGGCAAATATAGACTTAGATAACAGAGCAGGAGCAAGTCTTTATAGGGAATTTTCAGCAGTGATTTCCTGGGAAATTGCCTGTATAAGGGATAAGAATGTTACTGTAACTTAAATTTGAAAATGTTAGGTGAATGGCAGGGAATGTGACTCTAACAGGTGAATGCGCTTTACCAATGGCCATTTGGTAATGAGAAAGAAGTTAACGATTGTCCAACATCATTTGTTGCTTTGTGAATACAGGTATACTCCACAGTAGTATATGGTAATTAATGGGAATTATTTAGAATACTAATAGGTTTACATGCTATTTGGTATAGTGTTACATTTCAGTGATAATAAAATGTCTTATTATAAAAGTAGTCAGAAGAAACAGAAATACTACAAACAGACTATATAGGCACAAAAACTAGGTACACGTATAAATAAAATCAATATCACTTTATTTGACATTATGTCACATGTAGACCATGGTATTAAAAACCTATTTGGTAATATCCCCGCAACGAATGTCCCAGAGCCCACCATGTACAGGAGCACAACTAGTGAAGATGCATGGAAAAGACCACCAGGATGATCCTATGAGGGGGATGAGGGACATTCGGACGCTGTAGAATTGGGGCCAATCCCTATAGACCATAGGTTTTTAATACAATGGTCTATATGTGACATGATGTCAAATAAAGTGATATTGATTTTATTTATACGTGTACCTAGTTTTTGTGTCTATAAAGTCCGTTTGTAGTATTTCTGTTTCTTCTGACTAATCAAAATTAGGATGTGGCACTGGTGTAATTATAATTGGGAGTGACCCTTCACCTGAGGGCACCCCTAAACCCCCCTTTTTTATTATAAAAGTACATGGAAGAGGAAAAATAAGTGAAAACAATGGAAAACAGGGAGTGCAGTGACACAGAAGGCAGCAGAGTTGTGGGGTGAGCGTAGAAGCAGTCCATATGAAAAGGGGAACAAAGGGTGTATTTTCAGCAAGCACAAAATGTGAGTTGTTTTTGCTATGTTTAATATAACTTTTTATTTTGCTTTCCCACTTTTGCAAGCGTTGGTTTATCTTTATGGGTTTTTTTTTTAATTCTTTAATTTCGTATTTAAGGACGGCAATACAAATGGCAATGTTGCATGTTATCTGGTTGAAAAAGGCAATCTGCTAATCACATATCAGAGTAGCATGTCATTCAAGGTGTTTTATTATTATTATTATTATTATTATTATTATTAATATTATTATTATACAGGATTTATATAGGGCCAACAGTTTGCTCAGAACTTTACAATATAAAGGGAGACAATACAACAACGACACAGTTCAATACAAGAGGGTTAGGAGGGCCCTGCTCCTTGGAGCTTACAATCTAAGATTTTTATAATATGAATGGCAGACGAGCGGTGTCAACAAGCATGGTGTGCCATGCCAGGTGAAGGTCATCCAGTGTCTAGGGTGAAGATGCCATAATGCACCCTTCCCCCTCGATGTGGGCACCCCTGACTGTCTTCTGTGACTGGAATCCATGCTACTAGTGCTACAGTGCTATCTCTGCCTGTCTGACAGCTGCATCAGAAAACAGGCAGCTAGCTGGCACCCCCAGAGTGTCGATACCCGGTATGAACCCCTGCAACCCCTTAAGTTTGTTTCTGGTGTAGACAATGGACCTCACCACCAGAGACCCCCCCCGGGGGCAGGGAAGGTAGATAATGGATGGAAGGGTTGAGGTTAGGCTCTCAGCTCAGTTGAATGTACTCTATGGGCTGCTGCTGCATCACAGGCCCCCTTCAACACAAACAAAAAACTGTGCCCGGGGCAGCTTCCCCTCCTGCCCCTGGTGATGTGTGTCATCTCTACATGTAGAAGACAACTTTGAGTCAGTGCTACCATCTTTGACCTTGTTTTCTGATTTTATACACATCTAAGAGGCAAGTGTAGTAGCACATAGGCTTAAAAAGAACAAGAGCAAAAGATAAAGCATAGGAGAGGGGCCAGACTGGGAAGGATAAAATGGGAAAAGAGGGATGGAAATAAGTGAAAAGTAAAAGGGAAGGAGAAGTGGGTGCTCTGGGTTGGGGCGCCTATGAATGTTCAAGAATGAGGGGTAATGAACCTCTGGAAAGAATGTTTTAGTATTCTTGGGAACAAGAAGGGTGGCAGTGGAAGTGGTATACTTGGATTTTGCAAAAGCGTTTGACACAGTTCCGCATACACAGCTAATGGGTAAGGTAAAGTCTACAGGCTTGGAAAAATCTGTATGTAAATGAATAGAAAACTGGCTAAAAGATCGTATTCAGAGAGTAGTGGTTAAAGATTCATACCCTAAATGGTCTAGGGTTGTCAGTGGTGTACCCCAGGGGTCAGTGTTGGGACCCTTACTTTTTAATATATTTATAAACGATATAGGGTCTGAGATTATAAATCCCATTTCAGTCTTTGCAGATGACACCAAGCTGTGCAGTGGAATAACGTCCTTACAGGATGTCTCCAATTTACAAGCCGACCTCAATGCACTGTTTAATTGGGCACCTATGTGGCAAATGAGGATTAATGTTGATAAATGTAAGGTTCTGCACTTGGGGGCTAAGAATATGCATGCATCATACATACTAGGGGAGGTACAACTGGGGGAATCAATGGTGGAGAAGGATCTGGGGGTTCTGGTAGATCACAAGCTTAATAATGGCATGCAATGCCAAGCTGCGGTTTCTAAAGAGAGCAAAATCCTCTCTTGTATTAAAAGAGGTATAGACTCCAGAGAGAGAGATATCATATTACCCCGATACAAATCATTAGTAAGACCTCATCTGGAATATGCAGCTCAGTTTTGGGCACCAATTCACAAAAAGAACATGGAACTGGAGAAAGTACAGAGAAGGGCAATCAAACTGATACGAGGCATGGAGGAGATCAGCTATGAGGAAAGATTAGAGGAACTGAATTTATTCTCCCTTGAGAAGAGGAAATTAAGGGGGGATATGATCAACATGTATAATACATAAGGGGGGATATGATCTCCATGTATAAATACATCAGTGGTTCACACAGTGAACTCGGTGTAGAGCTATTCACCCTGAGGTCATCACAGAGGACAAGGGGGCACTCTTTGCTTCTGGAGGAAAAGAAATTTAATCTCCAAACACGGAAAGGTTTCTTCACAGTAAGAGTTGTAAAAATGTGGAATAGACACCCTCAAGAGTTATTTCTGGCCAGCTCAGTGGATTGCTTTAAAAAAGTCCTGGATTCTTTCTTAGATACACAGAATATAACTGGATACTAATATTTATAGGTAACGTTGATCCAGGGAATATCTGATTGCCTCTCGGGGGATCAGGAAGGAATTTTTTCCCCTGCAGGAGCAAATTGGATCATACTTTGCTGGGGTTTTTTTTTGCCTTCCTCTGGGTCAACTGTGGGTGTAGGATTATAACTTTTTTTTTTTTAATGGTTGAACTGGATGGACTTTTGTCTATTTTCAGCCAGACTAACTATGTAACTTTGTAACTATATCCAATAAGTCACATTTGTCTAAAATGTTCCTTCTGGTGTTTGAGGGAGACCATCAGGTCTTCCATATTATTATTATTATGTTTGTTATTACATTAACTATAAAGGTTTGTAGATTAACCAGAAGTGGGAGCTGTAAATTTGAATCAACCTTACTACTAAAGGCTGACTTAGGCAGGACATACAATAATCATGTTTTCTTGCTCACCTGGGAGGTTGAACGAAAAAAAAGAAAAGAAGTGGTCCATTCGATGTGGATGCAGGAATCAATCCTTCTTTCCTATTGTATTCTGCCGGTGGAGTGACTTTCCCACCGGCATAAAAAGTGATCAGTGCTGCCAGATATACAGTAGCAGTTGGCTCTGATAATTCTGAAGAAATTCAATAGGCTGGTTGTACACAAGTTGATCGATAGATGCTCATATATGGATCAAAATTCAGCCAGTCACTGCTAAACTGGACATATTTTGATCCATGTATGGCTGGCTTTTCTAAAGGAGTTGAGAATCTATGCTCAATAAATTGTGTGAATATTCACTTCAATTATCCAGTTATGTTCAAAGCAAATGCAGGCTCACTTTGAATACTCAAACATGTGCAGATATAATGAGTAAACACAAATTTACTTTTCACATGAATGGATAATTGAAGTGAATATTTATACAATTAATTGTGTGAAGATTCTCAACTACTTCAGTAAATCAGCCACCACATATTAGCCACATTGGCATTGCACTTTTTCCATGAGTCAGAGGATTCATGAAGGCTGATTTACTAAGTAAGAAACTTTGTGTAAAAATTCCCATTGTATAGACTGCCATTGTGAGAAGAAGCAGTAAAGCACAACCATTGTGTAGTACTGCAGAGCAGGAATTAGAGCCTGCACATGTAATGATCAAATATGTACACATTTTACATATTTCATTCCAAAACTTTACAAAAATATTCTACAACATTAACATAGAACATAATTGCATGAAGTTATATCTAAAAAGAGTATTTGAAAAGTCAAAGCTTTTACCAACTGCCTGGAATTGTTTTCAGAATCGAGCAGCTTTGAGGAGAAAGTCCAGATCCCGCACACCAAACCGCAAGCCAGTAACAATCATCAATGAACAGGTAAGTCCTTCCAGAGCTGGATTTTGATTATGAAACACCTACATCATATTGATTACCCAATACTTGCACTTCCCCAATGACTCAATTATCTAGATCAATGTTCCTCAAACTTTTGTTCAGACAAGGCGCCTTTTGAAACTATGCGCATGGGAGTCATTGAGCCCAGCACACTGGCCCCATGCTGTAAATGTGCAGAGGATTATGAACAGTCAGGTATGTTTCTTTTTCTTTTCTTTATTGCAGCAGACACCGAATGTTTTTGCTGCAATAGAGTGCCTGCCTGTTCACAAATGGTTTTTTTTTTGCTTCCAGTTCCACTTTAAATCCATCCTGTCACTTGTCTAAAACATTTCAGTCAGCTGTCTATTGTAATAAAAAAGACTGAATACTTGCCTTTCGGGCAGATGGCAAGGGAAAACTTCACTCCTCTGCAGAGCTAGGAGCACCGCTGCTCTCTGACACTTCCAGGTGTGTCAGATAGAATGTCCTCTGCTAGTTGCTGCATTACCACTGTGTTCTGTAGTGACATAATGGCTGGTGGGAGGAACAACCATGGATGTGATCGGCAGCAGGGAGCAAAGATTTCTCTAAGCACCCACTGCAGAGGTAAGTAGTAAGCTTTCTCCATAACAGGAAGACTGCTGGCTGGAATTGTTTTAAAGAAGTGACGGGGTTGTTTACGGATTCTATATAGGGCCATGGATTAATTTAAAGTGGAAATCCAGGCCCCCCCAAAAACGAATGACTTTTAATACAGGCGTACCTCGGTTTATGAATTTAATGCGTTCTGCAAGACTTTTTGTATTGCGAAAAATTTGTAAACCGAAACGCAGTTTCCCATAGGAAAACCAATTAATCCGTTTTGTCAGAAAAAAGTAAAAAAAAAAAAGTATTTTATCTGTTCAAAACTGTTTATCTGTTCAAAACTCTTTATAAAGTGCACTTTAAAGGCATAAATACTGTACAGGGACATGATTAAAAATTAATTTGTAAATGCACTGAAAACCAATTAATCTGTTCCGGAGGTCAGAAAAAAGTAAAAAAAGGTCTTATCTGTTCAAAACTCTTTATATAGTGTGCTGTAAAGGCATAGTACTTTACAGGGACATGATTAAATTAAAAAAAATTGTAAATGCATCGAAAACCAATTAATCCGCTCGTATTGCGAAACAAATTCGTAAACCGAGCCAATATTTTCAATGGATTTTCATTCGTAAACCGAAAATTACGTTGGGTTTTTGTTTATTTTTCTTATTGATACATATGAATGTAAAGAATTTGTATTGTGGATTTTAAATTTCCTAATATGTTGAAAACTAATAAATATTTAAATTAAGGAAACCGAAAATTACGTTAACCGAGGCGTTCGTAAACCGAGGTATGCCTGTATAATGACCCTTACTTGTCCAGGGATCCATTGATATCCTCACCCGAGCCAATTCTTCAATCAGCTTTGTATGCAGGTGCCGACATGAAGCTTTGCGACTTCATAGCTGGTTTCATACTGGATGTGCGTGAAGCGTGCTGAACTTTGTGAATGGCCCTGCAGTCTTCTGAGACCTGTGAAGCGTCCCAGAAGGCTGTGGCGGAAGGAAGAGGAGGCAACGTCCAGCTCAGATTGCTGCAGAGCATCTGACCGGAAGTGGGTAACTGTTCAAACCAGGTACCTGCTCCCCCCTCAAAAAAGTGGAACGTCCCCTTTTGGATGAAGCTCCGCTTTAACCACTGAACTGTACACCCATGGTGCCCTTGTCCTCATAGAACAAAAGGGCCACTGGAAACCTCCAAATCTGATTGTCTTTGCCAGTCATTTACAGTGCAGGTCACAGCAATTCTAACGGGTCAAAGGAACCTTATGGGGGCATTCATGCCTATGGGGCACCAGTATACTATACCTGGACTTCCCAGGCATGGAAATACACCTGATTTAATGTGGTAAGTAGCCTTGCATGCATGGGGCCTAACACACTGGGTTGATTTACTAAAGCCAAATAGACTGTGCACTTTGCTAAGTGCAGTTGTACTTTGCAAGTGCAGCTCCTCCGGAGCTTAGTAAATGATGTAAAGTTTCTCTTTGCAAAGAATAACCAATCACATGCAAGGAAAATAAAAAAATCAACATTTTTGCTTGCACATGATTGGATGATAGAAGCCTTGTATGCATGGGGCCTAACACACTGGGGTTGATTTACTAAAGCCAAATAGACTGTGCACTTTGCTAAGTGCAGTTGTACTTTGCAAGTGCAGCTGCTCCAGAGCTTAGTAAATGATGTAAAGTTTCACTTTGCAAAGAATAACCAATCACATGCAAGGAAAATAAAAAAAATCAACGTTTTTGCTTACACATGATTGGATGATAGAAGTCAGCAGAGCTTCTGCTTATTTACTAAGCCCTGGAGTAACTGCTCTTGCAGAGTGCAATTGCACATTGCAAAGTGCATATTCTATTTGCCTTTAGTAACTCAACCCCACGGTGTTGCGTTAGAAAAAAAAAAAGATGTACAAAATGAAGTATGGTGCGTTGGCAACTCATTAGTTCTGAGTAGGCTGCATTACACACCACAAAGATGTAAATGGGCCCCAACAGTTACATACTACTGGACTGGCAAGGTGTGGGTTGACAATATAATAAAAGAATGATCCAGGTGGCTAGTAGCTGGCATATTTGTGTTCTTTTTATCATTTCACAACAAGCTTTGCCGTTTACTTTCCTTTTAACACCATGTCTAGGTAAGTGGCTTTCGTCATACTGATCTCCATTGCTACTGTGCATCACCATATCTGGCAGGTTGCTGAGCACAAACATCAGCAGTGACTTGGCTTTTTGTCGGCCACATATAAACGTTGAATGCTCCG
Source organism: Staurois parvus (assembly GCF_062004578.1). Classification (NCBI taxonomy): domain Eukaryota; kingdom Metazoa; phylum Chordata; class Amphibia; order Anura; family Ranidae; genus Staurois; species Staurois parvus. The sequence goes on from NW_028320549.1 coordinate 2,866,062, forward strand.
ATCTTTATTCTTACATTGAGGCACGAGGACAAATAACAGTCAGCAACAGTTCACAAGGAAAAGGGTGTGCCGGCTATTTGTTAGCTATATAAATGAGGCATTAAATGAGTCTGTGTACTTATTCTGGATACACACAATACAGTGCACATTTCTGTAAACAGAAGCAATGTTTTCTTGATACAGAACATTGTTCTCTTACATAAAAGATTTCTTCTTCTATAGAATGTGGCGTCTTTTGAAGTTACCTGCAGCGGGAATACAGGATCACTAGGAGACATTATCATCCCTTGACAATATGTATAATACATATCTCTATCACAGTCATGTCTGAGATCCAGCTGAAACAATATAGCATTAAAGTATATCAAAAGCTAAAAACATAATTAAAATAAACAGTGTAGCGCTAATAAATAATATATATATACAGTCATGGCCGAAATTGTTGGCACCCTTGATATTTTTCCTGAAAATCAAGTATTTCACACAAAAAAGGTATTGCATTAACACATGTTTTGCTATACACATGTTTATTCCCTTTGTATGTATTGGAACAAATATAAAACAGAGGCAGAAAAGCAAATATGACATAATGTCACACAAAACCCCAAAAATGGGCTGGACAAAAGTATTGGCACCCTTAACTTAATATTTGGTTGCACACCCTTTGGAAAACATAACTGAAATCAGTCGCTTCCTATAACCATCAATAAGCTTCTGACACCTCTCACCCGGAATTTTGGACCACTCTTCCTTTGCAAACAGCTCCAGGTCTCTCTTATTGGAAGGACACCTTTTCCCAACAGCAATTTTAAGATCTCTCCACAGGTGTTCAATGGGATTTAGATCTGGGCTCATTGCTGGCCACTTCAGAACTCTCCAGCGCTTCTTTGCCATCCATTTCTGAGTGCTTTTTGACGTATGTTTGGGGTCATTGTCCTGCTGGAAGACCCAGGATCTTGGACGCAAACCCAGCTTTCTGACACTGGGCCCTACAGTGCGACCCAAAATCCTTTGGTAATCCTCAGATTTCATGATGCCTTGCACACAGTCAAGGCACCCAGTGCCAGAGGCAGCAAAACAACCCCAAAACATCATTGAACCTCCACCATATTTTACCGTAGGTACTGTGTTTTGTTCTTTGTAGGCCTCATTCCGTTTTCGGTAAACAGTAGAATGATGTGCTTTACCGAAAAGCTCTATCTTGGTCTCATCTGTCCACAAGACGTTTTCCCAGAAGGCTTTTGGCTTACTCAAGTACATTTTGGCAAACTGTAGTCTTGCTTTTTTATGTCTCTGTGTCAGCAGTGGGGTCCTCCTGGGTCTCCTGCCATAGCGTTTCATTTCATTTAAATGTCGACGGATAGTTCGCGCTGACACTGATGCTCCCTGAGCCTGCAGGACAGCTTGAATGTCTTTGGAACATGTTTGGGGCTGCTTATCCACCATCCGGACTATTCTGCGTTGCAATCTTTCATCAATTTTCCTCATCCGTCCACGACCAGGGAGATTAGCTACAGTGCCATGGGTTGCAAACTTCTTGATAATGTTGCGCACTGTGGACAAAGGCAAATCTAGTTCTCTGGAGATGGACTTGTAACCTTGAGATTGTTGATATTTTGCCACAATTTTGGTTCTCAGGTCCTCAGACAGTTCTCGTCTCCTCTTTCTGTTGTCCATGCTTAGTGTGGCACAGACAGACACACAATGCAAAGGTTAAGTGAACGTCTCTCCTTTTTATCTGCTTTCAGGTGTGATTTCTATATTGCCCACACCTGTTACTTGCCCCAGGTGAGTTTACAGGAGCATCACATGCTTGTAACATTCTTATTTATCCGCAGTTGTGAAAGGGTGCCAATACTTTTGTCCAGCCCATTTTTGGAGGTTTGTGTGACATTATGTCGAATTTGCTTTCTTTCCTCCCTTTTTTTGTTTTGTCCCAATACACACAAAGGGAATAAACATGTGTATAGCAAAACATGTGTTAATGCAATACGTTTCGTGAGAAATACATGATTTCCTGGAGAAATATCAAGGGTGCCAACAATTTCGGCCATGACTGTATAAATATTCAGTGAATAAGTGATTACAATAAACAAACTCAATATACACCCCCTAAGAGTATATATACAAAATAATAAACAAAGGAATATACAATAGTGTCATGCGTAAATTCCCTCGTGGGGAATATCTAGTGCCAAAAAACATAATACATTGCATCTTTACCAGTCTTTAGACATGGTAGCTGTATTAGTTTTCTTTTTTTTCAGACTTTTTCCCATTTATTTTCACCAGATAATCCTGCCAGTAACACACTTGCTGTCTTAGCTTTACAACTCTTATTCATTATACTGGGTATCAATGGAGGAGCAGCATTGTCACTCCAGGGCAGGAAGTGTGTTAGGACTACAGAAGAACATCCCCCTCTGCTCTACCATTTGGAGGAGGTGTTTTGTAGTCCTTAGCGCTCATGTGCACTGCAGCTGATAAACTGATGTTCAGGAGCTTTTCTGCGTTTTTTCAGCAGCCCCTGAACTCTCCCTAATGTTTTCCTATGTGTCCATGTACACATAGTCGTTTACAGGCAGTTGAGTTTACAGTCGTTTTTTTGAATGCACCAAACTTGCGTTCAGAAGTAGATTTTATCAGCGTTTCAAACGCCAAATGCTTGTAATGCGGCTAACCGCGTTTATAAGCATTTGTGTTTAGATGCGTTTTTTAACTGTTCCATATCCAGATGCTGTCCAGAGCCTTTTTTCATCATCAGAAATGCAAAGCGTTTTCCATGTATTCAAATGGACCCGGCACACCAACACAGTCAGTTCCAGGTTTTGCGTGAAGGAAAAAATAGTAGAACGTGCTGCATTCTGCTCATGATGGGATCCATAGTGAATACAACCAGAAAAGACAGGTCATCTCAACACATACTGCTCTCTGCTTCTGCTCTCTATTCCTCTCAAAATAGTTAATTTTTTACTGTTTTTCAGTGCATTCTGGGCATTTTGGAAGGTTTCCTGAGGTTATCTTAAAAAACGCTTCTAAATGCAAACGCACATAAACGTGGTATGCAAACGTGTCTAAACAGACGTTTTTAACCTACGTTTTCCAGCAGTCAGTTTCCATCGTTCAGAAGAGTTTTCCAAAAGTCCCGTGTACATGAGCTCTTAGAGAGTGAGAGAGATAGAGAAATTAGGGAGCAATGTAACTGATAACAGTACAGCAGAAGCCAGGTGTAGAGGAAGAAAATCAGTTTACTGGATTTTTATCAAAATAAGTAACAGTCTGATAACAGGATAAACCTGATTTACCCGTCCACATTGTTGGCCCCTGTATGGGCTCAGGCTTCTTCCTTCATCACGCTGGACATACCGTTAATGGGCCTTCAGGGTCTGGGAACCAAAGGGATGGACAACAGCTCTAGACTTGTGTTGTAATTAAACCTCCTAAAAAGTGCCGCGCTTCACCCACCTGTGTACCAATTAATCCTATTGTTTACACTCAATTTTCCAAAATTGTGGATATAAATCATATCATACTGAAATTACATCAAATAATAAATATTCAAAAATATGTATTTATATATTTATTCAATATTCAAATAAATATAAAATAAATGTCCATCAGCAGTCCAAAAAAACCCATCTGTAACAGGTGTGAACACCTGTGCCATCAGTGTGCTGGTTGCCTGAAAAACCTGGTTCCAGAATATTAGATTTCCTCCCTCCCAAATCTCTATGAAATCTCCAGGCTTCAGGTCACAAACCAAATTTTACCACCCACTGATGAAACTGCAAACCCAGTTTGCCCCGAATGAAATACGCATCCTGGAGCCCCTCAACCTGCCTAGTTGAGAATCCTGGGTGACCTAAAACTTACATATATAGTTGTGTTCAAAATAATAGCAGTGTGTTGAAAAAAGTGAATAAAGCTCAAAATCCTTCTAATAGCTTTTATTTCCATACACACAAATGCATTGGGAACACTACACATTCTATTCCAAATCAAAACATGAAGAAAAATATATCAAATTTGTGTTGTTCCTCTAAAAAATTTGAAGAAAAGTGAATATTAGACTGTTCAAAAAAATAGCAGTGTTTGTATTCTTCTTTACAAACTCAAACATTCACTATATAAACTGAAAAATGTTTGAAGATTTTGCTTTCCTTTGAATAACTTAATGAATATTTAGTTGTATAAGCACTGTTTCTGAGAACTGCTGTACATCTGTGTTGCATGGAGTCACCCAACTTCTGGCACCTGTGAACAGGTATTCCAGCCCAGGATGATTGGACTACATTCCACAGTTCTTCTCTATTTCTTGGTTTTGCCTCAGAAACTGCATTTTTGATGTCACCCCACAAGTTTTCTATTGGATTAAGATCCGGGGATTGGGCTGGCCACTCCATAACGTCAATCTTGTTGGTCTGGAACCAAGATGTTGCACGTTTACTGGTGTGTTTTGGGTCCTTGTCTTGTTGGAACACCCATTTCAAGGGCATTTCCTCTTCAGCATAAGGCAGCATGACCTCTTCAAGTATTCTGATGTATTCAAACTGATCCATGATCCCTGGTATGCGATAAATAGGCCCAACACCGTAGTATGAGAAACATCCCCATATCATGATGCTTGCACCGCCATGCTTCACTGTCTTCACAGTGTACTGTGGCTTGAATTCAGTGTTTGGGGGTCGTCTGACAAACTGTCTCCGGCCAATAGACCCAAAAAGAACAATCTTACTTTCATCAGTCCACAAAATGTTGCGCCATTTCTCTTTAGGCCAGTCAATGTGCTCTTTGGCAAATTGTAACCTCTTCAGCACATGTCTTTTTTTCTAAAGTGGGACTTTGCGGGGGCTTCTTGCAGATAGCTTGGCTTCACATAGGCGTCTTCTAATTGTAATAGTACTCACAGGGAACTTTACACCTTCTTTGATCTTCCTGGAGCTGATTGTTGGCTAACTCCTTGCCATTTTGGCTATTCTTCTATCCATTCGAATGGTAGTTTTTCGCTTTCTTCCACGTCTTTCAGGTTTTGGTTGCCATTTTAAAGCATTTGCGATCATTTTAGCTGAGCAGCCTATCATTTTCTGCACTTCTTTATATGTTTCCCCTCTCCAATCAACTTTTTATCAAGGTACGCTGTTCTTCTGAACAATGTCTGGAACAACCCATTTTCCTCAGAATTTCAGAGAGAAATGCACTGTAACCAGCATGTACAACATTTGCTGCTTTCCTTCCTTAAATAAGGGCAATAAGTGCCACCTGTATTTCAAAGAATGACCTCACTAATAGAACTCCACACTGCTATTATTTTGAACATGCCCCTTTCAATAAGTGATTCAATTACACAGAATCAGCAGCATCCATGTCATGACTGTTGGGTCTGTTGGATTTCTATTACTCTACTACACCTGCTAGTAAATTATTTGCCATGTAGAAATATCATTTCTCCCAAAAACAGTGATTGATCTGGTTAGTGATGTCTGACTGCTATTATTTTGAACACAACTGTACGTACAACATACAACTATATATACTATACATACATATATATACACACACACACACACACACACACACACACACACACACAGAATGCATGCAAAAGACAATAACCTAAGTAACCTTTGAATGGTTCCCTCTGTACCAAAGTAAAAGAAGATTAGTTGTACCAAGTTACTACAGTGGTCTAGTACTACAGATTTACTACACTGAAACTCTGCTTTACCTAATGCGGAGCTCGACCCAAAAAGGGGAAGGCTCCTTCCCCCACTCCGCTTTAAGGATTGGCACTTTTGTTGGGGAGCGGGGAGGACAACAAGTTTGACAGGTACCCGCTCCCACTTTTGATCAGAAGCAGAAGTTGTCCTCCCCCCTCTCTCCATATAGTCTTCTGAAACACATGACTGGTCCCAGAAGACTACAGGACCATTCACAAAGTGCAGTACTACTTGCGCATGCACAGTGGGCACCCAGCTGTGAAACCAGGTGCTCACACTGAAGGTGCCGGGGAGAGAAGACGGCTGATGAAACTAGGCGTGGTGAGAACGCCGCTGGACCGAGGGACAGGTAAGTGTCTGTATTTTAAAAGTCAGCTGCTACAGTTTGTTTTTAATCAACTGGAACTCCGATTTATTAAGCCTACTAATGTGCTTTTCTTTTATTTAGGTCCCTGCAAGTTCTGCAAACCCTCCACAGAGATTTCCCTATGCACAAGTTAAAGAGCTCATCCAGGAATTTTTAACAGCAAGGCTAAGAAATGTCACCTATGACCCAGAAAAATCTGGAGATCTCACCAAAAACCTTTGTGAAGACATAAAGAAAATGGTGCGCAGGTACACTCCACCTCGCTACAAGCTCATCTGCAATATGGCCATTGGCAGTAAGAACCGAGAGGACATTTTAATGACCAGCCAATGTCTGTGGGACTCGTATTCGGATAATGTTACATCCTGCAGCTACGAGAACTCCACTATGTTCTGTGTGGTCACCGTGTATGCCGTCTACTTTGAGTAAACAAACTTAAACACTCTTGAAGGCTTTCTGGTCTACAATTTAAAAGATCTGAGTAATCTACTGTTTATTAGAGAGTTATCTGACCTAGTAATAAAGACAATGATGGTCCTAATCAGTAAGGAGTTCTTACAACAAATAATTTCTCTTATGTGCTTCCTTTTGGTCTGCTAAAGATATAGTACCTTTGAAAGCATCTGTTTAAGAAGTGTAAAAAAAAGAATACTTATTGATCCTGACAAAAAAACAACAAGCTCCTACCTTCCTGTGCTTTCTGCCTCTGCTGCAATAAAATCTAAAGCAGTGGTATCAGCCCTGCCTAGTTCACATATGCACATATGTGAACTGCAGAACACCTACTGCTATGTTTTGAAGATTAGAAGAGGGAAAGGTGTTCTATAGTCCAAATCAGGGCCACACAGCCTAGAAGAGCTTGACAAAGAGGTTAGCGCATGCTCTGAAACGCGTCGCTATGCATGCTGGTTCCTGACGTCATCACGCTGACATCGCGCCTCAGTGTGCGTTCCAGACACCATCTTAGTGAGGTTACACATGCCAGCTGGCTTCTTCCTCCTGTCACCACGCTACTCCTGGGTGCAGACGCAGATGTCCGATACTGGAACACATACGTTCCTCCTACTCTCTTGGATATTCACCCAATACATGCCTGTTTTACTACTGCTACATGTGAGTGTTCCTACATTTGAGATTTATTAAAGTGGTTCTGATGCATTTAGAGGCGCTTCTTTTTCCTTTCTCAACACACAGAGTTCTGCTACAATACTTTATGAAGCTTGCCCAAAAGTGCCCCATGGACCTTCCTATTTTAATCTATTTGGACTCTATGGACTTTTACTATCCGTTTGGTCAACTGGTGGTAGTGTTTGCGCTGATTATCTTTTTTTCTTGTCTCCACACAGCCTAGCAGCTGAAAGCGACAACACAGCTCCTTCATAGATATAGTATAGTAAGCGTTGTCACCCTAGGACAGAAAATGTAGAGAGTGTTTTCACCATAAGACCGAAAGTGTGTTACTGGCAGGATTACTGGGGAAAATAAAGGAATAATAAGTCTGGAAAAAACTAGCCAACAGATCTAAGGGTTGGTAAGCTGCAATATATTACAATTTTTGTTCAGCAACCAAACAGAATTCACCCCCCGATCTGACTGTAATAAGTGAATGTTGTTTGGCTGCTACCAGGTTACTGCACTTAAAGTGGATTCTCCCAAAAATGTTACATTCGAGTCATTCTTTGAATGCAAACTGTTACAGTTAATAGTGTACATGTGTTAGATCTCCACCATCAGATGTCTGTTGTCATAAGTGATCACAAGTGCAGCACTATGGGAGATCAAACACAGATGGCGGCTTACTAGGCTGTAAAGGAGAGGAGGGTTAAGTTCCACTTTAAAGCTTTTCTAAAAAGGTACATTTTTAAATTAAAATAATAAACGTGGTATTTTTACCTGCTCTGTGCAATGGTATTGTACAGAGCCGATCCAAACCACCTCATCTGGAGCTCTCTGCTGGGGATCTTGGCTCCACCTCTTCTATGTCTGCTGTAATAGCAAGCCGCTTGCTATGGGGGCAGACATACAGGTTCACTTTTGAGCCGAGCTGTGTGCTTTCATACAGACACACACAGCGCGATTCGGCCCCGCTCTCCGCTCACAGAATTTGACCAATGGCTCCTGCTGCTGCCCTGTCCTCCTGTGAGAAGAGAAAGACAGGGGAGAAGAATTGCAGACGGGCATAGGGCTGGGTCAATACAGGACTTAGGCAAGTGTTTAGGGAGGTAGGGGAGACACAGCAAGTGGCTAGATATTTTTTTTATGGAATGCATTAAGGTAAAAAATGTTCCAGCTTTAGAAACACTTTAAGAATAGGAACTCTTTTCTTGAAAAAGGACATGAGACAAAAATAGTGACAGAGTACTGGAATAATTCTAATAATACTAGCAGGAAAGGAAGAAAGGCAATCTTATCCTTTTATTGGGGATATATGAAAGACGCTATGCCAAATTTAAAATTATATATCCATCAATTAGTTTAAAAACCGCTAATTCAGCTCTTCTCAACTGCCACCCTCTCCATTGGCCTCAGTAGCTGACAGTTACACTTTCATTGGATATTTCAGGGACTTTATATTTAGCATTTGCAAGTATTAGAATAAGTCCTGCAATTGCTAAGTATAAAGTTCCCTAATAAATAGAACTCTTCTGTCTTGAAATGTAAATGTATGAGATGTCAGCACGGAATCATTGAGTACATATCTAGGTGTCCATCCCTTTAGTTGTACTTGTAATAACTGTCATTGGACAGGGGATGGCAGTTGTTGAGGCTCAAATTTATTTATAAAATACAACATTTCTAGAAATCTATTTCCTCAAGGATAGACAATAAATGTTTAGATAATGTAATCCGATAATAATCCCCAAACTTCAAATAAGACCAGAGACTCCAAAATAGGTTTTTAAATAATTTATAAAATAGATCATGAATGTATAGTACAATGTATGTACATAGCTCTTAAATTAAATAATTCCATTTTCCATAATCTCTCTCCTACACTTACCAAAATAATTTATCTCTGACCTTTTGTATTTATTTTGCTGATCATTGAAGTTTCAAGGCTCTTTTTGTTGCGTTTCATAGAAATGGAATACATTATTAAAAGAAAGTATACTGGAAACATACAGTGTCTGCAAGTCCATCCACGCACTTTCCAATGTTGCCCCTTCCTTGTACAATACAGAATAGATGCAGTCACCTGATTGCTGTTTTTTGCGGAGTCAGGTGACAATTTGACATGTAAGGGCTCATTAGCATGGGTGTCGAAAATGCTGTTTAAAATTTGTACAGCATATAGTTTTCTATGCTTCGAATACAGCACTATGGGGGGTTATGTACTAAAACGGCATGGTGCAAAATCTGGTGCAGCTCTGCCTAGAAACCAGTCAGCTTCCAGGTTTTATTGTCAAAGCTGGATTGAACAAGCTGAAGTTAGAAGCTGATTGCCTACCATGTACTTCTGCACCGGATTCAGAGTGCTCCAGTTTTAGCAAATCTCCCCCAGTAGGAATAAATGGAGCCATACACACAGCTGTATTTACAAATGAAAATGTGAGCTGTGTTTAGAGGCATATAAAAAAAAAAAAAAAAGTGTGTTCAGGGCAGTACATATACATACAGATTTTAGACCTGCAGACGGGTACACACATACAGATTTTAGACCTGCAGACAGGTACACACATACAGATTTTAGACCTGCAGACAGGTACACACATACAGATTTTATACATGCAGACGGGTACACACATACAGATTTTATACATGCAGACGGGTACACACATACAGATTTTAGACCTGCAGACAGGTACACACATACAGATTTTATACATGCAGACGGGTACACACATACAGATTTTATACATGCAGACGGGTACACACATACAGATTTTATACATGCAGACGGGTACACACATACAGATTTTATACATGCAGACGGGTACACACATACAGATTTTATACATGCAGACAGGTACACACATACAGATTTTATACATGCAGACGGGTACACACATACAAATTTTATACATGCAGACGGGTACACACATACAGATTTTATACATGCAGACGGGTACACACATACAGATTTTATACATGCAGACGGGTACACACATACAGATTTTATACATGCAGACGGGTACACACATACAGATTTTATACATGCAGACCGGTACACACATACAGATTTTATACATGCAGATGGGTACACACATACAGATTTTATACATGCAGACGGGTACACACATACAAATTTTATACATGCAGACAGGTACACACATACAGATTTTAGACCTGCAGACAGGTACACACATACAGATTTTAGACCTGCAGACAGGTACACACATACAGATTTTATACATGCAGACAGGTACACACATACAGATTTTATACATGCAGACGGGTACACACATACAGATTTTATACATGCAGACGGGTACACACATACAGATTTTATACATGCAGACAGGTACACACATACAGATTTTAGACCTGCAGACAGGTACACACATACAGATTTTATACATGCAGACAGGTACACACATACAGATTTTATACATGCAGACCGGTACACACATACAGATTTTATACATGCAGATGGGTACACACATACAGATTTTATACATGCAGACGGGTACACACATACAGATTTTAGACCTGCAGACGGGTACACACATACAGATTTTAGACCTGCAGACAGGTACACACATACAGATTTTATACATGCAGACAGGTACACACATACAGATTTTATACATGCAGACGGGTACACACATACAGATTTTATACATGCAGACGGGTACACACATACAGATTTTATACATGCAGACGGGTACACACATACAGATTTTATACATGCAGACGGGTACACACATACAGATTTTATACATGCAGACGGGTACACACATACAGATTTTATACATGCAGACGGGTACACACATACAGATTTTATACATGCAGACGGGTACACACATACAGATTTTATACATGCAGACCGGTACACACATACAGATTTTATACATGCAGATGGGTACACACATACAGATTTTATACATGCAGACGGGTACACACATACAGATTTTAGACCTGCAGACGGGTACACACATACAGATTTTAGACCTGCAGACGGGTACACACATACAGATTTTATACATGCAAACAGGTACACACATACAGATTTTAGACCTGCAGACGGGTACACACATACAGATTTTAGACCTGCAGACGGGTACACACATACAGATTTTATACATGCAGACGGGTACACACATACAAATTTTATACATGCAGACAGGTACACACATACAGATTTTAGACCTGCAGACAGGTACACACATACAGATTTTAGACCTGCAGACAGGTACACACATACAGATTTTATACATGCAGACAGGTACACACATACAGATTTTATACATGCAGACGGGTACACACATACAGATTTTATACATGCAGACGGGTACACACATACAGATTTTATACATGCAGACAGGTACACACATACAGATTTTAGACCTGCAGACAGGTACACACATACAGATTTTATACATGCAGACAGGTACACACATACAGATTTTATACATGCAGACCGGTACACACATACAGATTTTATACATGCAGACGGGTACACACATACAGATTTTAGACCTGCAGACGGGTACACACATACAGATTTTATACATGCAGACGGGTACACACATACAGATTTTAGACCTGCAGACGGGTACAAACATACAGATTTTAGACCTGCAGACGGGTACACACATACAGATTTTATACATGCAGACGGGTACACACATACAAATTTTATACATGCAGACAGGTACACACATACAGATTTTAGACCTGCAGACAGGTACACACATACAGATTTTAGACCTGCAGACAGGTACACACATACAGATTTTATACATGCAGACAGGTACACACATACAGATTTTATACATGCAGACGGGTACACACATACAGATTTTATACATGCAGACGGGTACACACATACAGATTTTATACATGCAGACAGGTACACACATACAGATTTTAGACCTGCAGACAGGTACACACATACAGATTTTATACATGCAGACAGGTACACACATACAGATTTTATACATGCAGACGGGTACACACATACAGATTTTATACATGCAGACGGGTACACACATACAGATTTTATACATGCAGACGGGTACACACATACAGATTTTATACATGCAGACGGGTACACACATACAGATTTTATACATGCAGACGGGTACACACATACAGATTTTATACATGCAGACGGGTACACACATACAGATTTTATACATGCAGACGGGTACACACATACAGATTTTATACATGCAGACGGGTACACACATACAGATTTTATACATGCAGACAGGTACACACATACAGATTTTATACATGCAGACGGGTACACACATACAAATTTTATACATGCAGACGGGTACACACATACAGATTTTATACATGCAGACAGGTACACACATACAGATTTTATACATGCAGACAGGTACACACATACAGATTTTATACATGCAGACGGGTACACACATACAGATTTTATACATGCAGACGGGTACACACATACAGATTTTATACATGCAGACGGGTACACACATACAGATTTTAGACCTGCAGACGGGTACACACATACAGATTTTAGACCTGCAGACGGGTACACACATACAGATTTTAGACCTGCAGACAGGTACACACATACAGATTTTAGACCTGCAGACGGGTACACACATACAGATTTTAGACCTGCAGACAGGTACACACATACAGATTTTAGACCTGCAGACAAGTACACACATATGGATTTTATACATGCAGACAGATACACACATACAGATTTTAGACCTGCAGACGAGTACACACATACAGATTTTAGACCTGCAGACAGGTACACACATTCACATGTGAAGTCAGAAGAATTGTACCTGTCTATAACTCAAGTACTTTAGGCATATACAGTATTTTACGCAGGACCTTCCGCCAGCTCTGCCAGCAAGAATTTGCATTCCAAGCAGAAAATATGCATATGCTGTGTGAATGAAGCCTACGGAGTGAGTTAGAGGTCTCTCATCTGTTTTTCTGGGGGTGCAACCTGATATTGATGAGACAGCTTAGAAAAGTTGCTGGTTGTGGCGCTCAATTTCTGTTTCTACACATCTGTCCATTTTTTTCTTATGACAGGTTTCCTTTAGTATGTAAAAATGTTAAAAAGAAAAGACAGAGTCCTTGTTGCACCCCAGCTCATTTACCATGCTTATCATGTCCTCAGTAAATGAGACTGAGCCACAGATGAGTGTGTAGGGTTTTCTTCTGCATGTCCCCAACACTATCTCCAAAAAGGTGGAGTTGATCCTTCCAATCTTGGAGTTCTTCATGTAGCTCATGGGTAGGTTTTCTAACGATTGTTCCTACAAAGAAAAAAAAAAAAAAAAAGGTTTAAAATCATGAAAAGGAATGGACAAGGGAATAGCAAACACAATATTCTAATGAGCCTGATCCCCAGACCATCAGATATCTGTGGAGGTCAAAGGATGACATCCAAATGGAAACTTTGTATAAGCCATTGTGTCAGAATGGAGCGTAATGATAGATGTCATCTATTTACATACTGCACGCTGTCACCAGACCATTCATTTCATCACAATGTTCTCATAATAATATAAGTGCATTTATTGTGTTTTATGTATGCTATTTACCTGTAAAGATTTCCTTTGTGTAGACAACCAAAAGCCATGAGACTGCTGCTAGAAGAAACCATCTTGTTTGTGACATTAGCAGCTCCAGCAGACTCAGAGCTGACACTCAAGTGACACTATAATATTCTATTCCACTCCTTCTCCAGCTGCTGCACAAAAGTTTATGTAGGGAGGTGAAAGGAGGGACATAGGAGCTGGGTCAGCACAGACAGAGATTAGACACTCCCAAAAGAAGAGATGGCTATGACATGCAAGTAGGAGAGGGCTGGAATAGGGGATTAACACTTTAAGTGGTCAGGTTTTCCTAGCAAGTAAGCATGCAAATGGAAAGTTAATAAAAAAAGATTTATGGAAGGTGGCGAATGGTCTCAGAGACCCTGCTGTTGTCCTACCCCTCCCACCCTCCTAAGGACACCTGAGCTTCCCTCTCCCTTCAAGATTGCACCTTCCCATAAAAACCTACCTAAAAAAATTAACCCCTACAGAATCCCCGCCACTTTGACACAAACCATCATGACATCACTCAGCTCCCACTGCTCCTGCCACCTATGACTGCCTCAACCACGATAACCTTTCACCTCTTCCACTAAACTACTTTAGGAGCTCAATTATTCCAAAAGTGTGCCACTGAAAGCTATGCTTCCAAAGATGATCAGCATGTGACCCTGTATACCGTACATTGAATGTTCAATGTCAACCTTTCTTGCACACTTGTAATTATGGTATATTGTACACGCTAAATTATCGCCTTACTTTTGCAATAAAAAAAAAATTAATGGGGAGAAAAAAAGCTGCAAGTAAGATTTTAATATGAAATTTTCCTGCAGTTGTACCTCCATTTTTTTTTTTTAAGTTGGTGACAGGGTCTCTGTAGCCTCCCTAGCGGTCTGATTATATCCATATTTCTGTGCTCAAAGTGGTACATTTTTTTGCATGGAAATATGTCTTTTTTTTTATTGTAGGCCTGTAATTTTTAAGAATAACTCACTGAAATCTGTCCGAACAAGAGTCTAGTAAACATCCCGGGTATGATAAAATTTGAAACACGAAATCATAAATAATATAATAAATAATAATAAAAAATAATAATATAATAATAATAAATTTAATAATATAATCAAACCAAAAACACTGAAATTTGAAATAGAGCGCCATCACTGCGCAAAGTCGCAAAATTGTTTTCAGTGTCTGATGACGAATTTCCCCACAAATCATTATCACTCAATTCTGCTAGTGGTTCTGATTTACTATCGCTGTTCTCTAGCTGGTCTAAAACCGCTTTTGACCTAAAGGGACGCTTTTTGGACGCTTCTCAGTTTCCAGGCAGAAAGAACAGTAAAAATGCAGGCAGGGCACAGGACGAAGCAGTAGGGACAATATGTATGTGAAATGGTTTGATACAGTAATGTTTTACTATGTGATTTTAGTGTACTGAGTGAATGTCACTTTTTGACAATTTTAAATTTCCCGCCAGTTACGTCCCCCGTACGTCCCGAAGCTCGCAGGGAATGGAATCCGGAAGACAGATGCCGGCATCGGCCGGAGGAGATGGCCGGGGACGCTGCAGGGGGGACATCGCGGGAGCGAAGGACAAGGTAAGTACAGAAGGGATCCCAGAGCAGCGCTGCAAGGTATTCCCGAGTGTAGCTCAGGGTTACCACTTGTGGTGCTGAAACTTTACCCCGAGCTACACTCGGGAATACCGCCAGGGAGGTTAAAGCCAATACTAGATAGACTGGGTAAAGCATAGAACTCCTGTAAGGTTTTTAGTTCACTCTGTGCCCCTGTTGGAGAAATTTTCCCTTCCAGGTCAGAGAATTATGGGAATTCTCTCCAGTGTTGATTCAGACTGCAGTTAAACCCTTTTTTCAGTAAAATTGGGAAGGATTAGAACCTCTGTCAAGTTATTATTGCTCTCTGTGATTACCGGCCCTGGTGACACCCGCTTCCCTGATTTTCTGCCCAGTGGGACAGGAAGTAAAGTAATATCTCCCCAAAGGGATCCCAGAAAACAATAAAAAAAACTCTTTTTACAAACCTTTCCAAAATGAAAATATAAAAATGACTAGAGCTGGCGGAGTAGATGTTTGTACACGTGTATGGTCCCAGCCAGAGGGGAGCATCACTATTCAGCAAGAGCTGACTGGTCACCTCTACCTTTAAAGTGGAACTAGACTCTTTCAGTCAACATGAACTATTTTTAATCCTCATGCTGCTAGCATTATTAAATAAAAAGGTATATTATATTTATTTGTTTTAGAGATAGTTCACACTAGATGCAGTCCAGTAGATTTGTTTTGCATCAAAAATGCATGCACAGTGTTTTCCATGCATTCCAATGGCCTTAGTTCACACTCAGTTCCAGTCAGTTTCCGGTGCAGAAAAAAAAAAAAAGTAGAACACGCTGCATTTTTTTCTGCACAGAACTGTTGTGGAACATAGCAAACTGCATCAAAACTGCACCAGAACGGCGTGTGGTGTGAACTGAAAGCAAAAACGTATCCAGAATGCATTCAAAGTGCGTTTTTATGGTGTGAACTGGCCCTTAAACTTTTTTTTTTTTTTTTTTTTAATTTTTCAGTTGTTTGCTGGTTTCTGACTTAGGTCATGCATCCCAGGAGTCTTTATGTTTAGTTTTTTTTTTTCTTTCATCTGGAGGAGGAGCTTTCTCATCTAAGCATACCTTTCCTGCATGCTTGAGCTAAGGGCAGATGGATTCCAGGAAGTACCTACATCTGCCCTTATTCAAGGTGGCCGCAGCAAGAAATGCCAGGGGGTGTTTGCAGTGACTGATCAACAAAATAAAGCATAAAAGGCAGCACAGTGGTGAAATGGTTAGCACTTCCGCCTGGCAGTATTAGGGTGGTTGGTTCGAATCCCAGCCACGGCACCACCTGCCTGAAGTTTGCATGTTCTCCCAGTGCCTGCGTGGGTTTCCTCCCACAATCCAAAGACATGCTGGTAGGTTACCTGGCTCCTGTCTAAACTGGCCCTAGTATGTGTACGTATGAATGTAAGTTATGGATCTTAGATTGTACACTCCTTGAGGGTTAGGGACTGATGTGAATGTACAATATATATGTACAGCGCTGTGTAAATTGACAGCACTATATAAGTACCTGAATAAATAAATAAATAAATAATGGATGGATGGGTGAGCTTGCTTTGAATCATAAAAATGAATTAAATAGCATTTTCGGTTCATAGTACTCAGATACAGTTAAGTTCTGTTTTAACATCAGGATTCCATGCCCCTAAGGTAGCGATCATGTGATCACCGATCTGGATTTTGGTCTGGACACTGGCACCAAAGCAGTGATTTCTGAAGGAGAAACATTACTACTGATTAGGAATGGCAGAATAATACAACATTTGAGTACAGCCTCACTTCAGAGAACCAGATGTGTGCCCAGGTAACCTATGATCTAAATCCGAACCATGAAGACTGACCTGACTAAAGACATAAAACAGTCTGACATTCCAGAATCGAGCTTGTTCCTGCAGAAAATTCTTCATGTAGATGTTTTTAAAAGTTCTGAAACAAGTAACTAAAGTGATGAAGGTCTCATCGTCTTCATTGTCGGTCACAGCAGTCAGGATTGGTATCATTGGGGCCAGCCCGGTTCCTGAGCACAGCATAAGCAGCTCGCCAAACTAGAAAATACAAAAAGAATACATATTGAAAATCTAGAAAAAAAACATCTCTAATATACTGCAAGAATTTAGAACTCTTTTATTCCGTTTTTTTTTTAAGTTTCTGATCTGCAGATGTTACAAACATTTGTTTCCACCCCAGCTGCTGTAATTTTGAAAATCAAGAGGAAATGGTTTGTATTTGACTATACAATTACATGTCCCATCCAGGGGCGGACTGACAACTCATAGGGCCCCCGGGCAATAGGGGATCATGGGGCCCCTGTGTCCTCGCCCACACCCAAAAAAGCCTATGAAACAGCCAATGAAACGTACCAGGGGCATCTCATGAGGCCCCCTACAGTGCCCGAGTGCACGAATGGTCAGTCCGCCCCTGGTCCCATCATTCATCAAAGCTCACAGGATGTAAGGAATAGGCCTGATGAAAATACCACGATGAATCATTTTGTCAAATTCTTTTTATTCAAAAACTTTTTAAACGTATAGACATGTATGAATTTATACAATTACAATACCCAGAGTGAATCGTACATTTCTCAGGGTATCTCTAGTTGAAGAGACACTATGAGGCTCCATGCACACTAGCGGGTTTTTTAAGCTAAAAAAAACGCTGAAAAAAGCGCTGGATAAAAAAGGCTGGTAATAGCATTTTTTGTAGCGTTTTAACAGTACATGTAGAAAGGTACAGTACATGTAAAAAAGCTGTTAGGAGCATTTTAGAAGAGTTTAGCATTTTTTTCTGCTGGAAAAAAACGATCCAAAAACAATTTTTTTTCTGCTTCTAAATGCAGAAGCTCAAAAAGCGCTAATAGCCTAAATCAGTGTGCGTGAACACATAGG
This sequence comes from Staurois parvus, assembly GCF_062004578.1. Lineage (NCBI taxonomy): Eukaryota > Metazoa > Chordata > Amphibia > Anura > Ranidae > Staurois > Staurois parvus. Next base: position 2,884,352 of record NW_028320549.1, read on the forward strand.
AGAACATTATTTAGCTATGAGCAGAAAAAAAAAATGTTAATTACAGCTTCTAGGAGCTTAAAAAAAAACTATTGTGCATGGAGCCTGAGTGTGCAATAACCATAAAAAGAACCGAGTACCTGGGAGCAGGTATGAGAACAAATATACAGGTACAAAATTCAAGAGAAAAGACCCCAGAGGGATTTTAAAGTATTAGGTAATGGGGTAAAAAGGGAATGATAATAAAAAGGATGAAAGTTCTGAAAATGCTGGAAAACACCTCAATAGAAATGAATAAATTACTTTGCAACTAAAGCTCAAAAAGTGGAGTCACTGTGGGCATGTCAGCACATCCACGTAGTCCACACTACTCCGGATCAGGACTGTCTCCCACCACCATAAGATCACGATGAAACATTTCTTGCTATCAAACCTCATAAGCCAGGGGTGCTCAGCATTTTGAAGAGCGAGCAAATGATTTGGTAACCGGTCGTGGGCCACAATGAAATGAAATGGTTCAGAATTTCCCATTTTTTATTTTGAATAGTATAATGAACATTTTCCTCCTGAAGCTGCTGAATGCCCAGTGGGGAGGGGAATCGGGGGTTGGGAGGAGAAGCCAGCTTTTAATGGTTGCAGCAGGAAAATGGAGAGAATCGGTTCCTGTATATGCTGCCTCCGCTGTCCAAGTGTAAAACAGAATGTGACAGGGAGCCTGCACGGGCCCCCTGGAGCATGGGGCCGGGTCGCTATTACAACACATGACGCTACACCAGTGGTTGGGGGTGTGCTAAATACACATCTCAACTATGGGGTTTTGCCACCCCCCAAACCACAGATGTAAATGAGCTCCTACTGTCCTGAGCACCCTATAAGGCTACTTTCACACTGATGCGCTGCGGTTTACCTGCTCTGCGGGTGCAGCACATTGCACCTGCGACTCGCCTACGGGTTAGCTGTGCTTTGCCATAGACGCCATGGACACCAAAACTCTTCCATTCAGAAGTTTTGGTACACTTTCAGAAAATGCACCAAAACAGCAGGATATAAGAGAAGTGCTCTTCCCTGTTTTAAGTTCAAGGGCCACATCAGAGGGCCCTGCGGGCCAAGTTGAGCATCCATCATAAGCAATAAAAAAATGTAATAAGAAGAATATTACACTGCCTGCTCTGATTACATTCCACTTTGAATTCACTTTTTGAGTCACACACACAAGGCAATGCAAAGCTTGTCTATCAGAGTCACAGACCAAATAAATGTTTGTTTTCCCTACTGATCACTCATTATATTATAGTATAGTATAGGTTTTTTATAAAGCAAAAGCAATTTACACAGCGCTTTATATACTATTCATTCACTTCACTCCCTGCCCTCAAGAAGCTTACAATCTAAGGCCCCTGTCTCACATATATACCTACTGGGGCCAATTTAGACAGGAGGCAATTAACCTATTGGCATGTCTTTGGAGTGTGGAAGGAAACCAGAGTACCCGGAGGAAACCTGCAAATTCCATACAGATAGCTTTCTGTTTCTGACTTGAACTGGTGACCCCAGTGCTGCAAGGCAGAAGTGGTTAGCCACTGAGCCCCTATAGGCAGGGATGGAGATGTCTCCATGGATCTCTGATACAGAGATGGTCTCCCTCAAGGTGATGCACACTCCAGCTGCTGTTTGGACAACTTTAAAACTAATACAAAGCAGCACAGAGACACTTTAAAAGAAGGAAATATTACTTAGTGTTTTATTTGTATCACCGATGCGAGTCTAATCATTTTTTTCCCCAAATGTTGGAAATCCACTTGAATTGATGTGCTTTCACCATGTTACATGGGCAAATACAGCAAACTATCATTATAGTTCCTTACCATATAGTATTATATGTTTTATGGAAATCATGACAGAGAACATAGATCCATAGCCACCAGTCCTTGCCACAAAGAGCCTGCAAGTCAGTTCATTTTTTTTTTTTTATTATTATATCTTTTATTAAATTTTCCTTTAAAAGTACATTACAAAACAGCCATAAGTTCTTATTACATCATACACATATACTTAATCCCCATTCCCTCCCAACCCCCCCCCCCCCCCAGTACAAAAATCCCTGTCCAATTTCGTCCTATCCTCTCTTTCCCCTCCTATTGATCTAGTCATGTATAGAGGTCTATTTATCCATTTAACTTCTCTGACTCTACTACCGGGGGGACTTTCATTTTTAAAGCAGAGCTCCACACCAAAAGGGGAAGTTCCGCTTTAAAGATTGGTCCCCCGCTCCACATTAAGGATTGGCACCTTTGGAGGGCGGGGGGGGGGGGGGGGGGAGCAGGTACCCAAATTTGACAGGTACCCGCTCCCACTTCCATTCCGGTTGCCTAGGTGATCAGAAGCGGAAGGTATCCTCCCTTCCTCCCTCCCCGAAGTGTTTAGGGACACATGACAGGTCCCATAAGACTACAGGACCATTCAGGAAGTGCAGAGCTACTTGCGCATGCGCAGTGGGTACCCGGCTGTAAAGCCGCAAGCTGTCACAGCCGGGTGCCCACACTGAAGATGCCGGCGCCAGGGAGAGAAGACAGCTGGTACAACGGGCTGCAGGGGACACACCGCGGGTCCGTGAGACAGGTAAGTGTATGTTTTTTAAAAGTCAGCAGCTACAGTTTTTGTAGCTGCTGAGTTTTATTTTTTGACAGCGTGAGTGGAATTCCACTTTAAATATTTTTCTGATGTTGTAAACACATTCTATCTACCCCATGTCTTTCTAAATTTTTCCATTTCATCTTTTTCCATATAACAAAAGTTCCTCCATCCCCTTAACATATTCAGTTTTATCTATCCAATCCCTCATTGTTGGAGGTTCCTGAGCCTGCCAACACTTAGGGATTAAACCTTTTGCAGCACTAATCAGATGGTATAATAGGCTATTTTTATATTGTTTAACTGACATCTCTGTTTTATTGAAAAGACACACCCACTGATCCTTCTGAATAGATGTCCCCCAAATCTCCTGTATACGATGAATTATCTCCTGCCAAAACAAGTGAATTTTTGGGCACTCCCACTATATATGAGCCATTGTCCTTACTGCCCCACATCCTCTCCAGCATAAAAGTGATACTTCTACTCGCTGTTTATGTTCCCCACTCCGAGTACAATACCATCTAGACAAACATTTAGAATTCATTTAGAAACATTTAGAATTCCTATCAACTATATTCGTGATCATCACCTTAAACATTTTCCTCTTCTGTTGATCATTTATTTCTACACCCAATTATTTTTCCCACCCTTTCAAGAATTATGGGGATCCAGCTCCCACCAGGATCTTATACATCTTACATATTATATGTCCACAGCCCGTCTTAGAACTCAGCAGTTTTCCAAATGGGAGCATGTCCCCCACCGTCCCAAGAGGCTGAGGAAGCGTTGAGACAAGATGTCCCAATTGGCAATATCTCAATTCATCTAAAACAAAAAACAAATCCCTTTTATTCTTTAATTCTTGCAAAGTGTCTCCCTTTGTCTACTATATCTCCCAAACGTGCATTTCTATCTTTAAACCATTTTCCCAAAACGTTCCCTCTCCCCAGGGGAAAATATTCTGTGTCCACCAACGGCAACAATAATGAACTATATTTCCATCCCATGGACTTGTGTAAACCATCCCAAACTCTCAATACATCCCGTGTCAATGTGCTACTATTTTCATCCAATGCCCAAAACTCTTGTGGGATCCAAATGATCCTCTCCAACTGTGTTTTACTTAATATGCCTTCCATTTTAAAGTCAGTTAATTTATTGTTATGTTTTATACCTTGTACATGAGAGACCTTGAACCTGACCTTGTTGGGTTTGTATGGAAAGCCTCCAAATGGTCCCCTCCATGATACAGAGTCTCCTTCTCTCCAGCATTTTATGTACTCTGACATCAGACCATGTTCATAGACCTATAATAACAGACACATACATTATTAAAAGGGGTCTGGAAGTTCATACGTTTTTATTACTCATCTAATCCAACTTTTCTCAGACCGGGTTCACATATGTTCGAGGTCGGTTTCAGTGCGATTTGTAAAAGGAGTCCAGTGCTGTTTCTTTCAGTGGTTCAGGTGCGATTCAGGTGCAAATTTTTAAAGTGTATTGAAATCACGCCTGAACCGGACTGACTCGTACCTGGCTCTTTTTAAAATTGCACTGTGGCAGCCCCGCACATACATGAACCGGTTCCTTAGATAGTCTCATGTCATGTGAATCAGATGGATGAACCTTGGAGGAACTCTTGAAATAAATATCAGGCCTCAAGAAGCCCCTGCTAAAAATAATATCAATGAGTTGTAAAAAGATTTACATAAAGAATGTGGTGTATCTAGAGTATTTGACACCCAGAGGTTATGTTAAAACGGTCCCCTGCTAAGTAAAAACAAAATATTTTTAGTATTATTCCTGAAATTAAATAAAATAGTGGTAATAATAGTGAAACTGCACCCCCTTACATTAGTACCAGAGGAGACATGCCCCCTTACTGAGGTGTTCAGTGTGGGTATCACTCATTGGAGAAGTACTCATTACATTGTTAAACAGTATAGTACCCTTTTATTTTGGTGATTATTGTAGAAGTGACCCCTTACATTGGATGTCAGTGGAAAATTGGCTACTTACATTCACATAGTAGTGCATAGTAGTACATCACACCACTATTCCTCCCTGCTCAAGGGACCCCTAGCAACATCTGGAGGAACCCTAAGGTACCAGGGAACCTTTTTTGAGAAAAGCTGGTCTAATCATTTAAGTATCTTTTCTATATTTGTTATTTATAATCCACGGGGATAACAATCCTCTTTCAGTATGTTATGAATAGATTAAAGCAGGGCTTAAAATTTCAAGTCCTCAGCTACTTGCCAGGCCTTAAGAGTTACTCGCCACCAACAAACACACACAAACAGAGAAACCTGTACACACACACACAGACATGTACATATACACACACAGAAACATGTACACACGCACACACACAGACACATACACACACAGAGACATGTACACACATACATACACGCACAGAGACATGTACACACACACACACATGCAGACACATGTATACACACACAGGCACGTACAGACATGCATACACACAGATACATGTACATACACAGAAATACACAAGCATAGACACATGTACATACACACAGACACATGTACGTACATACACACAAACACATACACACGTACATGCACACACAGACACATGTACATACACGCAGACACATGTACAGATACACACATGTACATACACATGTATATACACGCACACACGCCCCCTATAAAAAGTTGCAGTACTTCGTTGTTCACTCATAGAGTCGGGTACTGCACTCTAGGGGGAGGCAGAGAGCACAGAACACACTCCTTCCATTTCTTTCACTGCGCTCAGCTATTGAGCAGTCTGACGGCTCCCAGTGCCAATGACAGATCCTGCCTGAGCTCCGAGCCTGCTCAGTAAGACGGCCCTAGGGACACCGTAATTTCCACTCGCCATTGGCGAGCAGGCAAGTGGAAATCTCAAGCCTTGGATTAAAGTATAAAATTGGCCACAGACATGAGATTACAGTCACCCAGTAGGGCTGTTTTCTGCGGTACTGGGGTATTATCTCACATCTCTGGCCAACTGCTCTCAGGCATTGATTATACAGTTAGGTAAAGTTAGAAAACCTTGTCTGATTAAAGAATATGTAAACCCAACATTTCATATTTCTGATATATACCTGCTGTACCATGTACCTGTATGAAAAAAGTACCCTGTATTCTTTGCATTTCTTCCTTTTTGTGAAATCCCTGGTGTTCCTGTCAGTCCCTCTGCTTTCCTATTAAAAACTGACCACACTAGGCATGAGAGCACAGTGTGGTCAGTTCTCTAGCTGTGCTGGGAACGCAGCCTGTTCTCCTCCAATGATTACACTTTTCCTGACACGCCCCCCTGTGCAGCCATTCACTTTGAAGACCAGTGTGCTTCTGTTTATCCTCCCCCACCTCTCTAAAACAGCTGAGAACAGAGGGTATGTGATCACTTCTTAAAAAGGGAAATAAAATATATGTGTAATGTTTTGTATATCTAGGCAAGTGTTTTACCTTTTATTTCTATTTTAAACTGAATGGGTTGTTTTACAAGCTGAGGGTTTACATGTACTTTAATATTCTCAAAGAGATAAGAGAAGCTGGCAACATCTTGACAAATCTCCCTCTTTAAATAGGCATGACATGAAGATGAACGCTCAGAATACTCAAGAACATCTAATTCTACAATAGTGATGCAAGAATGGTGCCAGAAGACAGACAAGTCATGGCTACATGTAAAGTCCAAGAACATCTTTTTAGATTACCTGTACAATACAAGGCTGTCCTAAAACTCCTCAATTCATCCCTCTGTAGTGACCAGTACTAAATGTGTTTTTTGGCTGTGTCTAGGACAATCTGATCACATTTGTGCTGCCAAATGCAGCATATTAATGCATCATCTAATGCGGGGGGTCAGCAACCAGCAGATCACAGCCAGGTGACTGGTAGTGCAATGCAGAGGGACTACTTGTAAAGCTGGAGCTGTAGTAGGGATCAAGAGCTGCATAAGCGGATGCCTCCTCTGTAGTGCCGGCTTCTGTCCCATGTGGAGGGATACCAACTGCACTCCACCTCTTATCCCGGCTAGCGGTCTCCAGGGTGGTGCCAGGAGCAGGAAAAAGATGTTCAGGTCAGTGAGAAGCAATACACTGGGCATAGTAGTATACGGCTGCTTTCACACTGATCTGCTGCAGTTTACCCACACCACGGGTGCAGTGCAGTGTACCTGCAGCTTTTCTGCAGGTTTGCTGCGCTTAGCCATATACCTATTATATCCTACAGGATTGGCGCACTTTCTGAAAGCTCACCACACCTGTAGGATATAAATACAGTGGGGAAAAAAATCATTTGATTTCCTGCAAATGTTTTTACATTTGCCCACTTACAAAGAAATGAAGGGTCTATAATTTTTATCATAGGTGTATTTTAAATACTAGAGACAGAAAATCAACCAATAAAATCCAGAAAAAAAACAAAAACATGAAACAAATGTTATAAATTGGAGTTCAGGGGGTAAAAAAAGTATTTGATCCCCTGCCAACCAACAATAATTCTGGCTCCGCAATAACAATAAACAAACAGAGGGTGCACTGGCCTAGTGCATTATCCTTTAACCACCTCCCGTCTGGCTGTTGTATATAAAACGGCCGGACAGTGGCAGTGCAGGGTCGGGTGGTCGTTTAGAAATGGCCTCCCCGCCCCCTGCTTGTGCGCGCTCCCTGGGAGCGCACAGCACCGCGATCCGGTGCCCGCTGTGTCCTCCGGACACAGTGGAGCACCGATCGTCGGACGGGACCTCTGTGCAGAGTAGTAAGCAAGATGTCACTTTTGACATCATTGCTTACTACGTGTCAAATCTGTGAATGATCACAGAGGTCACATGGTACAAGGCTGTTCACAACAGCCTTGTACCATGTGACAAGCTGTGACCAATCACAGCTCACACAGTAGTTCTCAATGGCTGCAAGAATGCAGCGCCAGAGAAAAGGAGAAATGATTGCTTTTACAGCCTTTATGGGTGTAAAAGCAATCAGTGTAAAAAAAAAAAAAAAAAAAAAAGCATCACCGCCCCACAAGTAGTACAGTGTCACCATGGTGACACTGTACTGCTAGGGTGATAGTATGTTAAAAAAAAAACACAAATAATAATATAAAAGAAAAATCAAAATGTAAAAAAAAAACTGCTTAAAAATTATAATTTTTGGTTATAAACTAATTTAGGTTATTTTTTTTTTACTAAAAAGGTAACGGAATAAATTTTGACCAAGATTTATGATGAAATATTATTTATTTGCAAAATTTTATAAGAAAAACACTTTTGTTCAAAATGTTTGGACTTCATTTACATAGCAAAAAAAATTAAAATCCCAGCGGTGAATAAATACCACCAAAATAAAGCTTTATCTGTCTCAAAAAAAATGCTAAAAATTTCATATGGATACAGTGTTGCATGACCGCGCAATTGTCATTCAAAGTGTCATAGCACTGAAAGCTGAAAATTGTCCTGGACAGGAAGGGGGTAAAAGTGTCCTGACTGGAAGTGGTTAAAATATTTAATATGTAAAAAGGTAAGTATTATACTCACAAAGTCATTAAAAGTACAAATTCATCTCACGAGTACAGCACAAACAGTCCGCAAACATCAAGATGTAAGAGAACGATGGAACATCCACAGGCTGATGCATTTTGAGGGCTTATCCTCTTCCTCAGAGAATACTGCTCTGGACTGAGGCTCTGAGGAAGAGGATAAGTCCTCGAAACGCGGACTGTTTCTGCTGCACTCATGAGATGAATTTGTACTTTTAATTACTTTTTGAGTATAATACCTTTTTACATAATAAAGATTTTAAAGGATAATGCACTAGGCCAGTGCTCCCTCTGTTTGTTTATTGTTATTGCAGTGCTCCCAGACCCCCCCCCCCCTAGTCTTGTGAGAGCAGCAAGGCAACTGAACCCCATGAAGGCCAAGTTTTGACTACAGCCCATTAACTATTTTTGGGCCAACTCCCCAAGCGCAGGAAGATTTCAGTTTTCCATTTCTTTGTCAATAATTCTGGCTCCCACAGACTGGCTATGGGCTCATGTGGTACACAGGTTAGTCCTGTCAATTTAAGAAGATGGTCCTAACAACAACTCTTTATGTGTATAAAATACACCTGTGCACAGAATCTCATTCTTCCTCACCATCATGGGCAAGACCAAAGAACTGTCAAAGGATGTCAGGGACAAGATTGTAGACCTGCACAGGCTGGAATGGGCTACAAGATCATCAGCAACAACTGTTGGGGCGATCATTCGCAAATGGAAGAAATACAAAATAACCATCAATCGTCCTCGGTCTGGAACTCTATGCAAGATTTTGTCTCATGGGGTAAGGATGATCATGAGAAAAGTGAGGGATCAGCCCAGAACTACACGGGATGAGCTTATGAATGATCTCAAGGCAGTTGGGACCACAGTCACCAAACAAACCATTGGTAACACAATACGTCGCCATGGATTGAAATCTTGCAGCAACAGCAAGGTCCCCCTCCTCAAGAAAGCACATGTCCAGGTCTGTCTGAAGTTTTCCATTGAACATCTAAATGATTCAGAGAAGGATTGGGAGAAAGTGCTGTGGTCAGATGAGACCAAAATTGAGCTCTTTGGCATTAACTAGACTTGCCGTGTTTGGAGGAAGAAAAATGATGACTATGACCCTAAGAACACCATCCCTACAGTCAAGCACGGAGGTGGAACCATTATGCTTTGGGGCTGTTTCTCTGCTAATGGTACAGGCCAACTTTGCCACATTGAGGGGAAAATAGAGGGGGCCATGTATTGTAAAATACTGGATGAGAACCTTCTTCCCTCAGCCAGAACACTGAAGATGGGTCGTGAATGGGTCTTCCAGCATGACAATGACCCAAAACATACCGCCAAGGCAACAAAGGAGTGGCTCAAGAAGAAGCACATTAAGGTCATGAAGTGGCCTAGCCAGTCTCCAGACCTTAATCCTATACAAAATGTATGGAGGGAGCTGAAACTTTGAGTTGCCAAGCGACAGCCAAGAAACCTTAGAGAAGATCTGTAGAGTGGACCAAAATCCCTCCTGAGATGTGTGCAAACCTTGTAACCAACTACAAGAAAAGTCTTACCTCTGTGCTTGCCAATAAGGGTTTCTCCACCAAGTACTAAGTCATATTTTGCTTGGGGATCAAATACTTATTTTACTCACTGAACTGCAACTCAACTTATAACATTTGTATTATGTGGTTTTTTTGGATTTTTTGTTGATATTCTGTCTTTATCATTTAAAATACACCTATGATAAAAATTATGGACCCTTCATTTTTTTGTAAGCCGGGCAAACTTACAAAATCTGCAGAATATCAAATAATTATTTTCCCCACTGTAGAAGAAACCCTTTATACTCCTTTTTAATCAGGTAAACATAACTTAGTACAGTACACGTTTCATATTTACTATTTGCTACCACCAGACGACAAATTCCAAATAAAAGCAAACACCGGAGGATCAGATGGACATGGTCTGTAAAACAGACCTTAAAGTAAATCCATGGTCAAAATGTAGACTCATAATTTCCACACTGAATTTCAATTATTTATACGGAGATAATTATTATTACTACCAGGGGTGGACTGACAACTCATGGGGCCCCCGGGCAATAGGGGATCATGGGGCCCCTGTGTCCTTGCCTAAACTCAAAAAAGCCTATGAGCCTATGAAAACGGTACCAGGGGCATCTCATGGGGCCCCCTACTGACCCTGGGCCCTCGGGCAGTGCCCACGTTTCCAAATGGTCAGTCCGCCCCTGATTACTACTACTACAGGTACTTATATAGGCCCTTCAATTTACGCAGCACTTTTACATATATATTGTGCACTCACATCAGTCCCTAACCCTCAAGGGGCTTACAATCTAAGGTCTCTAACTCACATTCATACATACACATGCTAGGACCAATTTAGACAGGATCCAATTAACCTACCAGCATGTCTTTGGAGTGTGGGAGGAAACTGGAGAACCCGGAGGAAATCCACGCAGGCACAGGGAGAATATGCAAACTCCAGGCAGGTGGTGCCGTGGTTGGGATTCGAACCAACAACCCTAGTACTGGCAGGCGGAAGTGCTAACCATTTAGCCACTGTGCTGCCCACTACATATTATTCCTAACAATTTTGAAATTTGTAAAATCACTTTGTGAAGATCCCCACACATTTACTTCATCCAAATTCTGTGACATAAATTTACTATGCCCTGCAAGTAGGCACTGCTGTATCACACATTTCACAGAACCTGCTTTCTGACCTACAGAGGAGCTGAAAGGAGGAGTTTGAGGAGGCAGAGTCAGTACAGGAATCACGGTTTGCTGGCAGCAAGGTACCATGAGAAATGTAGACCTTAGATTTTAAAAGTAAACCAAAGGAATGAACAGAGTACAAGCTGCAAAGCATGCAGGGAGTGCAGGAATTTATGGACTGAGATTGCAGCACTGGGTCTCTATGCAATGTAGGCAGATCACGGCTGGTGGGAAAGGCTTACATAGCTTCCAAACAACACTGTAAAAAAACAAACAATAAAAAGCCTGAAACAACAACCCCCTAAAAAGTGGCTGCAAAAACATCCTGAGTACTTTGTATTAAATATTTATCTTTAAAATAAAGACTAAACTGATATTGAAAAAAAATGATGTAAACAATCAATTTATAAAGTTGTGACTTTCAAAAAAGAGGGGTATAAAATTGACTTATTCACATAATTTCTCTGTAGTAGCATTTCTCTGAATGTAGAGCCTGATACAGACACTGTAGGAGGTTAGTTATGGCTGCAGGAGCAGGACGTGCAGTAAATGTTTTATAAAATATCATTTAAAGGTGATGGAGAAGAATAGACTCTGGTGTAAGGTGACTCCGGGGATCAGAAGACACAGCCGGCCATTCTTTAGGTTAGTAAGAGTGCCGACAGCTGATATCATATACATTTCTGTTTCTTCAATTACAGGAGTATTATGTGTCTGTATTTACATCATGTATATGTTTGCTGCAGCACTTCATAGGATGAGCGGACAATTAAGTTAATTACACAATCTAATGCTAGCATTCGGGGAATACAGACAGCCGTAAGAAGCCGACACAACTTCAGGCCTTTCCCAACTCTTCTAAAAGAAAAAAATGCAGTGGGGTTTGCTGTTAATAACAATGACAGCCTAATTTTGCACTAACCTGGTTGCAAACTCTTACATATACCCAGTAAGGTGACTGGCTACAGAGATAAAGCAAATCCTCCTACATAAGTTGTACCTGGCTATCTGCAGCCCTCTCTTCTCTAGTTCCGTTCAAAGTCCAGAAATTATAAAGCTTGTCTGAGCTACCAAACGGTAGGGAGCGGGGAGCTCAGTATGAGAGCTTTCAGAACTGATTGGAGGGAAGGGACAACCCCCCCCCCTTCTTCACACAGCTCAGAGGAACGGAGCAGATGCTGTCAATTACAGGTTGTGTGCTGGAGCTCCATCCCGTCACCATTTTTCCCTTGGTGTCAGGAAACCTTGTCAGAAGTGATTGATGCAGATAACAGAGGAACTGGGCAACAGATAAAAAATGACACTTAGTGTTCTGGACTGAGGCAAGTACACACAATAGATGAATATGCTTTGTTCATATTTCATGTCTGAGGTTTACAACCAGTTTAACCACTTGCCTACCGGGCACATTCATCCCTTTCCTGCCCAGGTCAATTTTCAGCTTTCAGTGCTGTCACACTTTATATGACTAATGTGCGGTCATGCAACACTGTACTCATATGAAAATTTTTTTTTTTAGACATATAGAGCTTTCTTTTGGTGGTATTTAACCATCACTGTTTTTGTTTTTTTTTTGCTAAACAAACAAAAAAAGACCAAAAATTAAAAAAAAATTATTTTTTTTATTAGTTTCTGTTATAAAATTTAACAGAATGTGTGCTGGTGAGGCTACATTGATGGGCACCGATAGGCAGCACTGACGAGGAGGCACTGATGAGGTTGAATGATGGGCACTGACCGTATGCGGCACTGATAGAAACTGACTGGTGGCACTGATAGAAACTGACTGGTGGCACTGATAAAAACTGACTGGCAGCATTGATGGACACTGTTGGGGCTGGGGGCTGTACTGGACTCTCTCTGATTTTTTTACATACATTTGCCAATTACTGTCTCTCCTCTTTCCTCACACTGTGACAGTGTGAGGAAAGTGCAGCTGATCACTGGCAACTGAATTTACACTGTGATAAGCTGTGTCATTGGTCACAGCTGATCACGTGGTAAAAGGGCACTGTGATTGGTCTTTTATCATGTCATGTGATCAGCTGTTTCCGACAGACACAGCAATCACAGAGCTCACCGGGTGAACGCTCCAGGGGGCGTGTGGGAGGCGCAGTTCTGGAGGACATCATATGATGCCCTCCCAAAACTAGATGACCACACTGTAGCCGTCATTTGGCTATAGCCCGGTCATCAAGTGGTTAAGAGATATTTTAAAGCTGAAGTTGAATCTGCTTATATTTTGCCTTTCTTGGTTCAGCCCCCACCCCCCATATACACACACTTCATCAGAGTAGTCATTTCAGTCCAGGAGAGGGGTCTGTACAACTGTGCAAGATTGAAGGGAAGGCCGGAGTTCAGCTTGAATCTGAACTTTTACCTACAGTATATACACTATTTATAAGGTTAAAGTGATAGTAAACACCTACATTTATTGTGGGGGGGGATCCATACTCACATTGTACAATGAATTCTTTTTTAAACTGCCTCTTTTCAGCTCCTGCAGCTGGTGTCTCCTTAGTAAGACAGCTCCTTAGGAGACACCTGTGTGTATGCATCTGTAGACACACACAGCGCCTGGCAAGCCTTGCCCTGCTTCCTTCTCCCATCAACTTGAGTCACGGTAGCAGGAGCCTATTGCTGTGCTGCCCTCAGTACCCGTCTCTAGGATCCGGAAGACCGGGTAAGTGGTGCAGATTGGTGGGGATGGGCAGCAGTGACAACAAACCACTGGTAAAGGTGGCCATGGATGAAATTTGGATGGTTTAGCAGGGATCAGCTGAATGTTGATCAATGTGTAGCGGTTCTTGTTCACAGATATCAATCATTAGAAAGTGATTGCCGACTAGGGGCTGCAGCTGTTGGTCGGTGTATTTTGACAACAGAGGAGGCCTGCTTTTAGAATACAACATCCCAGCAATGCTATACCTCTATCAAGCTTGATTGTGTGGATGGAGGCATCTGTTTCTTTTTTCTCATTTGGCCCGCTGGCTAAACTAAAAATACAAATCATCTATGGCCACCTTAACACTATGTTGACACCAAAGCGGTTTCTGCAGCGTTTTGCAGAAACACAGTACAGTCCATTTAACATGATTTCCTATGGGACATGTTCACACCTGTGCGTTTTTACCCGATGCTTTTTTTGGAAAGGGTCAGGGACTTTTTTGAATGCAAAAAGTTGCGTTTTTGTTTCTACAGATTTCAATGGAAACGCTGCAGAAAAGCATGCATTGCATTTTTTCTGCGTTTTTAAACTGCCAAGCAATAAGAAAAATAAAAAAAAAATGAAAGAAAAAAAAAAAAAACGCGACAAAAATGCAGGTGCAAACACGCAACGCAAAACGCAATGCAGAAATGGCTCAAATGCAACCTGCATAGGTGTGAGCCTAGCCTAAGGGCAGATTTAGACATGTGCCTAATCTTTCTTTCTCTGAAACCTGACGTTCGGATTGCACTTCAGAGGCTACCAAAAGGTGGCGAGGAAGCAATGTGATGTCTCCTCACCACTTGTTTTAACTCCATTTGTCAACAATCGCATCGCAACTGCGTGGCACTTCCTCATTTGCTTGAATGTGTAGTGTTTGACAGCTTTGCTACCCGCCAATCAATCCATCTTGAGTAAACTTTGCGCCTGCAGAATGTTAACACCCTCATCTGCTGCCTATTGCTGATTAAGGTGGGGGGGGCAATAAAGTGTCTCAAATGTGTATTTTCTTCACTCCCCAATTGCATGTCTAAATGAAGTCTTAGCTGTTTGGGGACTGGGGGCACCTTAATGCGGAGAATGCATTAAAGTGGTTGTAATCTTCAGACATGAAATATGAACAAAGGATATCCCTCCACACTAAACAAATAGTATATAGTTGCCAGCGCACTAAAAGCTGCTAAGCACTCAGGTAACCAGTAAAACCTCAGACAAATTGTATTATAGTGCAGTGCTAAAATATATGGACAAAAGCGACCAATAAAATGCAATCACTGTGTAAAATAGTTTGTGACAACTTTTGACATAACACAGGAGGTGGCTTACTTTACAGATTCGCAGGACCCGCGGTAGGATTTCCATACACCTGGTAAGCTGACCTGTCCATCCCTTAAAGGGATCCTGGTTACCTTTCCATCACACACCAGAGGCTACAGGATCCAGGCACACTCAGTGAGGGATTCTACTCCATTCCTGACCAGATCTTGATGACCTTCGGTGACATCAGGATATTTACATACAAATGTGCATTTTATTATGCGCTCTGGTGAGTGCGCATTCTTCTCATTTTTGATTGCACAAGCACCAACTTCCAGTTGAATACAGGATTCATGTTTTATGACACCAGCTATCGTACAAACTATTTTACACAGTGATTGGATTTTATTGGTCTCTTTTGTCTATATATTTTAGCGCTGCACTATAATACAATTTGTTCTTAGATTGTAAGCTCTGAGGAGCAGGGCCCTCCTATCCCTCTTGTATTGATCTGTGTTGTTTTATTGTCTCCTGTTATATTGTAAAGCGCTGAGCAAACTGTTGGTGCTATATAAATCCTGTATAATAATAACACTTGTCTCAATTTAGAGCACTAATTGTCATTTCTGTCTGCTGTGTTGTTCTTCTGCGCTCAGCATGAATCACTGCTTTAACTGGTTCCGCGCCGCCCTATAGCAGAAATACTGCTACAGGGTGGCACGGGTGTGCAAAATCATGTATATATACGTGCTTTTGCAGTTCCGGGTAGGGGGCGCGCACGCGTCCAACCCATGCTGCCATTCGCGGCCTTGGCTGTCAATCACTGGGTCATGGCCGGTGATTACTAGCCGACATGTGGTGATCGCCAAGTGTCTCCAACGGGTAGAGACCAGTGTATAAAAACACAGATCTCTCCCCGTCAGCTCCTGCTCACTGCTTTGTATGACTCTGTATAGCAGAGCAAACAAAGCAGTGTGCTTACAGTGAAACACACACACAGCCCACACACAGCACAGTTAACCCCTTCCTGCCCAGTGCCATTAGTACAGTGTCTTTGCTTTTTATCAGCACTGATACTGTATTGGTGTCACTGGGGATGTCAGTGACAGCAAGTCAGTTTCCTCCCAGTGTCAGAATGTCTGCTGCATTCCCACTATAAGTCGTTGATGGCCGCCATTACTAGTAAGGAAAAAAAAAAAAAATTACAGTATCTATACCACCATTTGTAAACGCTAGAACTTTCACGTAAACCAATTAAATTACACTTATTGGGATTTTGTTTTAGCAAAGACATGTAGCAGAATACATTTTGGCCCAAATTTATGAGGAAATTAGATTTTTTAAATTTTTTTACTGGACATGTTTAATAGCAAAAAGTCAAAAATACAGTTTTTTTTCCTCAAAATGTTTTTTGTTCATAGCGCAAAAAATAAAAACCGCACTGGCGATCAAATACCACTGAAAAAAAGCTCTATTTGTGGGGAAAAAAAGAACATCAATTTCATTTGGGTGCAGTGTTGCATGACCGCGCAATTGTCAGTTAAAGTAACACAGTGCCGTAACGCAAAAAATGGCCTGGTCAGGAAAGGGGGTAAATCCTCAGGAGGTCATGTGGTTAAACCCCTCCATACTCTATCCCAAAAACTAGTAGGGTAAATGCAAATAGATTGTTCACTTTGAAAGGGAAGTTGTACTTTCCAAAAGAAATTATCCCCAGAGATTAGTAAATGAGGTGAAGCTCTGCGTGCAAAAATGTTTTCTTTTTTATTTCTCTTGCACTTAATTGGGTATTCTTAGCAAAGTGAAATTTCACCACATTTACTAAGCTCAGGGGGAAATTCCCTTGAAAAGTGAAGTGAATTTAAAGGAGAAGTACAGCCCAAGCTCTTTTGGCTGTACTTCTGTGGATTACAGGAGTGCAGTTCGTTCTGCACTCCTGTGACCCATTTTCAGCTAACAGCGGGCTGAAGTTGAAGTCGGCTGATGTCACTCAGCCGGTCCAGGCGGGGGAAAGATCCCAACAGAGTCTGGAGCAGCACCTTGCTCATCCTCGTTTTCCTTTAGCGATTTGGTAAGCGCTGGGGAAAGATCCCAACTTTGGGAGTTGGGATCCACCCCAGAGTCTGGAGTGGCACCTGGCTCATCCTCTCAACAAGGCGATGAGATCCTGAGCCAGTCGCTCCCTACCCCTCCACAGCCCAGTGCTCCAGTGAGCGTGGGGGGTGGGGGGGGGGGGATCAGAGCAGACAGTGGTGACTGTCAGTCCCGCTCTCTGCTCAAAGCGGCTGTGAGAACTCAATCAGCGGTCATGTGATCACACTTGGAGCCAGCAGGGGATAAATGCCGCATTGAACCAATGCTGCATCCACCTAGGTAAGTATAATTTTGGGGGGGAAAAAACAACTCTTTTGAAATCAACCCTATAGGGGGGGGGATTTACTAAAACTGGTGCACTCAGAACCTGGTGCAGATGTGCATGGTAACCAATCAGCTGCTTGCTCCATTAAGCATTGACAGTAAAACCTGGAAGCTGATTGGTTTCTATGCTGAGCTACACCAGATTTTGCACTCTCCAGGTTTAGTAAATAACCCCCATAGTGTCTGTATAAATCTGCTACAGACATTAGCTGTGGGCTGCTTGGGAGGCAGAGACAGGTGTGAATGGCTCTGAGTGCAGAGTGCTGTGGAATAAATGGTTTCTATCTAAATTAATAAAAATGTTTTATACGATGTGAAAATTACCTTGATTAAAACATCAAAGTAGCCTTTTGCATCTATGGAGCTGACAGGTGTATACGCTCTTTGTATATCCAAACCATTCACTCTCCCTCTGAAATAAAAAAAATAATAGCTGTGAGTGAACCTATACCAGGGTTTCTTAAATCGGGGTCTGCAGGACCCTAGAGTCCCCAGGGGTTCCACCGCCAATACAATGGCTTTCTATCTGCCCAACACCATCTTCACTTCTGCCCCTGCAGCTATTACTAACTGATACCAGTGCAATGGGGAAGCCTATAGTGGTGTTACCAACCAGGGGCGGACTGACCATTTGGAAACTCAGGCACTGCCCGAGGGCCCGGGGTCAGTAGGGGGCCCCATGAGATGCCCCTGGTACCTTTTTCATAGGTTTTTTTGAGTTTGGGCAAGGACACAGGGGCCCCATGATCCCCTATTGCCCGGGGCCCCATGAGTTGTCAGTCCGCCCCTGTTACCAACATTGTAAACCTAATACCAAAAATGTAATACATTGCAGCTTACCAATTATTGGATGTAATGGCTGCATTAGCTTTCTTTTTTTAGTCTTTTTTTCCTCTTGCGATCTGGTCTGTAACACACCTCCTGTATTAAAGTCTAGATGAAGGAACCCACAGGACACCTTTGGACAGCAGAATCATCAGTCTTGGGGGATGGGAGTGTTGGATGTACTAGCAGATAAATACACTAAAAAAATGAAAGCTGAACTCCAACTAATACCTTATATAATCAGTTACAGCAAACAGTTTTTTTTCCTTTTGAGATAAAGGTTTTACATAAATAAATAAAAGCTGATCATTTTAAGCACCCCTGCCAGTGTTAAATGATTTGTCTCATCCCTGTAACAGCGAGACAGCTTGTTCTTTTGAAAAACAACAGACTTACTGATTGGATCACCAGGTACAAATAAAAGAAATAAAAAAAAAGAAAAATGCAGCCATTGCATCTAATTGGCAAGCTGCAATATAATAAAATGTTTGCTTTTGGGTTTAATACTGCTAGGCATCAATGTATTTTTGTGACTGTCATTTAAGGCATCATTTTTATGGGCATATTTAAAGTGTTAGTAAACCCAGGACCCTGCATCCACTATATCTGCTCTCCCACAATACACACAACATGGAAATTAAATTATTTTAGTAAATATAAACTGCTAAATACCTTTTCTCATCAGCACTTAGAGCAATCTTGTGAATTCTGTTGGTGTTCAGCAGAGCACTGGTTGAAGCTTGTAGGAGGAGTTCTCTTTCTGCTCTAGGAAGATGCAGAATCCCTGACCTCTGTCCGGGCAGTGCCAATTGGCCCTGTGCTGATCACATGCACTCTCCCAAGAAAAAAAAAAAACCTGTGCAGAGTGTCTCCATGCGATATGTCTCACAGCATTCGTGTGGGTGCACGTCCCAGAACACAGGCAGTGTGAGCTCCGGGACAGGGGCCAGCACACACCTGCTCCCACATGTATGTCAAACTGGGAGCAGTGGTTGTGTCCATGCAGGACATGCTGCTCCCAATAGACATAAATAGGACTGTCCGCACGCAGATGAACGAAAGATCTGTGAATCCAGTGCAGGCAAACAAGGTCCTTGCAAGTGTGTACGCTTGTGTACGCCCCTAGAACGAGGTCTTAGTATGCAATTCTGTTATCTATTTTATTAGTGTTTATTATAGCAACATATTTATTACCATACCTACAATTCACTGATCACAATAATGTATCGCAAGCTGTAAATCAGATAACAAATTCAGGGATTCCTTTAGATTGTAAAATGTTTAAGGGTTCCTCGAGAAAAATAAAAAAATTGAGAAAGGCCAATATAAACTGAAACCTAACCCTAAGCTATTCAACGTTTCTACCAAATTCTCCATAAAGTAATGTAAACACCAGGGGCAGACTGACAACTCATGGGGCCCCCGGGCAATAGGGGATCATGGGGCCCCTGTGTTCTTGCCCACACTCAGAGCACACCCAAAAAAGCCTATAAAAAGGTACCAGGGGCATTTCATGGGGCCCCCTACTGACCCCGGGCCCTCGGGCAGTGCCCGAATGCTCGAATGGTCAGTCCGCCCCTGGTAAACACCAATGGAACATGTCTGTGAAGGTTCTTGGTCATTGAAGCCATGGGAGTGAAGGGTCAGACTTGAATCTAGACCCGCTTTAGCGTGCTAAACAGAAAATCCGCTCCCATGGTGATCTTATCCCACGGCTTTTCTCCCGCACTGTCATCTTTACTTATCCTGTGTGTAGATGTGCCAAGGAATTGGCAGGGACCATGTATAAATGAAGAAAAACTCACATATTCGCCAGCACACCACGGATCTTGACATGGTCCAAAAATATTTTTATTCCAAAAAGATCACATCACAAAGAAAAGTGATCCGTATCACATTTTAGGCAGAGCCACACTTGCTGACGTCACGCCGCTGCTGCCTAAGCGGCGGCCATCTTGGTACTCTTTTATACCTGATTTTACACGTTGTTCCACGTGGATATATTACTTTATATTATAAGAAAATTACTACACAATATACGATTTCTGAGCTCCTGTGGTGAGCTATCTTCTCTAGGAAAGGGTCCATCTTCCTTCTTTTGCCTACATCGGAGCAGTTTGTGCTAGATCCCCTGGCTGTCTCTTGAACTTCAGATGTGATATACATACATGCTATTTACCAGTAGCTTTCTTGTGAGTTTACATCTGACAGAGGTGGTAGATTCCTGCACTTGATTATTATCACAGTTATGTTGCACCTTTGATTATTGCACTTTGTGGTCCTATGGACATTGATATAATGAAATTTATGGACTGAATATTATTATTGTATTTCATTTTATACCTCACTATTTTGATGATTATTACTTATGGTTAAGGACATAATTATCATTATTTATTCTACATACCTCTTTTATCTTGTAGTATATCTGCACTTTCAGTGCACTTATATGGTTCACTTGACTGTTCCACTTGATATAATTTATTTTTGTACTCGTTTTAGCGCTGCACTTTTGTACTGGATCCTTATAACATGTCTGACGAAGGGGTCCTACATGGCTCCGAAACGTTGCTCTTTTCTTTGTGATGTGATCTTTTTGGAGTAAAAACCTTTTTTGGACCATGTCAAGATCCGTGGTGTGCTGGCGAATATATATGTTTGCCTATGATGTTTCCAGTCCCAGCTGGTAGTCACTACAGCACCCTCTATTGATGAGCCATACTTCCAGGAATGTGTGAAGGGAATATAGGTATAGCATGTATAAATGAAGGACATCCCCATAAATGAAGGACATCCCCATAAATGAAGGACATCCCCATAAATGAAGGACATCCCTATTAATGAAGGACATCCCTATAAATGAAGGGCATCCCTATAAATGAAGGACATCACTATGCTTATAGTGTCCTCCAGTAAAGATTTCATGGTAAGCCTCAATATGTGAAAACTGACCTCTGACTAAATCTCATGAAATATTAGTGCAGGATTAAAGTGGTTCTAAACCCTAAACATTTTTGAGCTTAAGGCCCCTTTCACACGGCGGGTTTGAACAGGCCCACCTGTCAGTTTTTCAGGTGGACCTGATCAGAAAGTCCATTCTCCCCTATGGAAAGGTAGGCGCAAATGGACTTGTCTATTTACATCCATCCACCTCTGGGTCTGATCTGGTCCACCAAAAAGAAAAAAAACAAACAAAAAAAAAAAACGAAGGGGATCCATCCTCTTCCATTTAGGCAGAATGGATCTGAGAGTGTAAACAGACAGCAGAGTCCATTTATTCCTGGCCACCCATAGTGCAGAGCAGGTAGATGCACTTTCTGCAGCGTGGACACAGACTTGTCATCTGCCTGCTCTTTTCCAAACATCAGGGGATCTGTGAGCGGATCCCTTGCTGATCGGGATGGCGTTCACCTGTCTGAAAGGGGCCTTATGCATTCCTTGCATTAAGGTCAAAAATATTTAGGTAAAAGTATCACCCCCCTCACCCTTCCTAATACTTACCTAGGTCCTCACTTGATCCAGCACTGTGCCTGTCTGCAATGGCTCTCCCCACTCACTTTCTGGTCTCACAGGCGTTGCTGCAGCAGCAGGAGCCATAGTCTCCCGTTGCTGTCAGTCAAATCCTGTAATGATGGAGCAGAGGGCGGGGCTGAGCTGCACTGTCTTTGCAAATGGATACAGGCAGCGCGGCTGAGGATCGAACCCACATGTGTGCAACTATAGGAAGTGACTTCCTATGGTGGCACGCCAAGAAGAGGAGGAACCAGGAGCGCTGGCAGGGGACATGAAAAGAGGAGGTTCGGGGTTGCTCTGTGCAATTCCTTTGCCCAGAGCAGGTAAGTAGAAGTTTGTTATTTTAAGAAAACCAAAAACGTTGTTTTGCAATCACTTTAAGCAGAGCACAGTCTACCTTAGTACAAGGTGTTGTCCCAAATTCAATCCCAAACTGCCTCCAGTAGGCAGCTGAAATCGGTACCGGTTGGTGTCCTCTGTTTCTTGTTCCATCGAGAAAATTCTGAAGTCTCTGAAATCCTCTGCGCTCAGCAGCACACTGGGGTTCTGAGGGTCAAGATTTTAAAACAGCTTCATTCAAACAAACCATTTTAAATCATAGTAAACTTGGAGTTATTCTTTAAATTTAATCCATCAGTCATATATACTATATAGACAAAAGTGTTGGGCCAGCCCTCCAAATCATTGGATTCAGGTGTTCCAATCACCTCCATGGCCACGGGTGTATAAAATCAAGCACCTAGGCATGCAGACTGCTTCTACAGACATTTGTGAAAGAATGGGTCGCTCTCAGGAGCTCAGTGAATGCAAGCGTGGTACCGTGATAGGTGGCCACCTCTGCAATAAGTCCATCCGTGACATTTCCTTGCGAATAAATATTCCACGGTCAACTGTTAGTGGGATTATAACAAAGTGGAAGCAACTGGGAACAACAGCAACTCAGCCATGAAGTGGTAAGCCATGTAAAATGACAGAGCGGGGTCAGCGCATGCTGAAGTGCGCAGATGTCACCAACTGTCTGCAGAGTCAATAGCTAAAGACCTCCAAACTTCATGTGGCCTTCAGATTAGCACAACAACAGTGCGTAGAGAGCTTCATGGAATGGGTTTCCATGGCCGAGCAGTTGCATGCAAGCCTTACATCACCAAGTGCAATGCAAAGCGTCGAATGCAGTGGTGTAAAGCACGCCACCACTGGACTTTAGAGCAGTGGAGACGTGTTCTCTGTTGTGAGTAATCACGCTTCTCTGTCTGGCAATCCGATGGATGTATCTGGGTTTGGTGGTTGACAGGAAAACAGTACTTTCCCGACTTGTATTGTGCCAAGTGTAAAGTTTGGTGGAGCAGGGATTATGATGTGGGGTTGTTTTTCAGGGGTTGGCCCCTTAGTTTCAGTGTAGGGAACTCTTAAGGCGTCAGCATACCGAGATATTTTGGACAATTTCATGCTCCCAACTTTGTAGTAACAGTTTGGGGATGGCCCCTTCCTGTTCTAACATGACTGCTCACCAGTGCAAAAAGCAAGGTCCATAAAGACATGGATGAGCGAGTTTGGGGTGGAGGAACTTGACTGACCTGCACAGAGTCCTGACCTCAACCCAATAGAACACCTTTGGGATGAATTAGAGCGGAGACTGTGAGCCAGGCCTTCTAGTCTGACATCAGTGCCTGACCTCACAAATGTGCTTCTGGAAGAATGGTCCAACCTTCCCATAGACACCCTCCTAAAGCTGGTGGGCAGCCTTCCCAGAAGAGTTGAAGCTGTTATAGCTGCAAAGGGCGGGGCCAACTCAATATTGAACCCTACGGACTAAGACTGGGATTCCTATTAAAGTTCATGTGCGTGTAAAGGCGGGCCGACCAATACTTTTGGCAATATAGTGTATTAGAAAATTAGTGTAAAAAAAAGTAACAGTACTGGTTCAGACATTATATAACCAACAATCTTAGTTTTCAAGATTTAGGCATCATAAATCAAAAAGAATACACCATCTTAAATCATGTGAATGTCTATTGGTGACATGACCCCCACTAAGGAGCTTCAAATTGGCTCCTGTCTAACTTGCCCCTAGTATGTGTATGTATGAATGTGAGTTAGGGACCTTAGATTGTGCACCCCTTGAGGGTTAGGGACTGATGTGAATGTACAATATATATGTAAAGTGCTGCATAAATTGACAGCACTATATAAGTACCTGAAATAAGTAAATAAAAGTTAGATTTAAAGGCCAATAAAGGGCTGTAGCCAAGTTTTCTACATATTCATATGTCTGGTGGGTTTTTATAACGCTCATTTTGGGGTGGGGTGATAATAAGGATGTACAATCCCATACCTTTCATTCTCCAATATTGTTCTAGAGGAAGACAGGAGAGAATCTGATTGGATGTCTAAAACAATTCTTTCACGAACTTCATACAAAAGTCTGTTTGTCTGTTTGTGGAAGCTGCCAATGAATATCCATCATATGAAGTACTGTATACGTAGACCCGTGTTATTACCTCTTTGTCTTTGGCTCTCCTGAGGAGTTGGGGGTCTCCCCTGTCTTTGGCTCTCCTGAGGAGTTGGGGGTCTCCCCTGTCTTTGGCTTTCTCCCACAATTCCAGCTGAGCTTGGTAGATATCATAGACACAAGGGGAACAGCCACTGCCACAGCACTGAGCCGGGGTGGGCTCCACGGGCCTCATCGCCTGCCAGTCAGTGTCATCGGGGTCACCCATCACCTGCAGAGCACAGAATGTCTTATAGAACATGGACACCATTTATTAATAAAAGGGAGGTCAGGTGGATGGGAAAAGCGATCATTAATGAGGAATGAGGACTGAGCTCCTGGAAAGGGATGATTTTGGAGATAAAAGTGGAAAAGGATGTGGTCCAGGAAAAGGACAGCTGGAGAAAAAAAAAGGAAATAGGGACGTAGACCAGGAAAAGGACAGTTCTGCAAGAAGGAGAGACCAGGAAATGAAGAGTGCTGGAGAATGAAAGCAAAGGGGACTGTAGTCCAGGAAAGGGAAAGCTTGGAAAGATGGAGGGACAGAGGATGGTGGTCCAGGAAAGGGACAGTGCTGGAGGAAGGAAGAACACAGAACTGTAGTCCAGGGAAAGGACATTTTTGGAAAAAGGACGGAGAGGACTGTAGTTCAGGAGAGAGACAGAGGACTGTAGTTCAGGAGAGAGACAGAGGACTGTAGTTCAGGAGAGAGACAGAGGACTGTAGTTCAGGAGAGAGACAGAGGACTGTAGTTCAGGAGAGAGACAATAGTTTGAGGAAGGAAGGAAGGATCACTGTAGTCCAAGAAAGGAACAGTGTTGGGGGAAGAGAAGGCAGTGGATTGTAGTCCAGGAAAGCAAAAGGTTATAAAGAAGAAAGGGACAGAGAATGGTGGTCCAGGAAAGGGACAGTGTTGGAGTAAGAAAAGACAGAGGACTGTAGTCTAAGGAAAGAACAGCTATAGAGGAAGAACAGCTATGGTGGAAGGAGGGAGATTACTGTAGTCCAGGAAAAGGACAGCTGGGACTATAGAGGGACAGAGGACTGTAGTCCAGGGAAATAACATTTTTGTAGGATGGATGTACAGAGTATTGTAGTCCAGGAGAAGGACAATGTTAGAGGAGGGAGAGGACTGTAGTCCAGATGAAGGAACATTTTGGAGGATGGATAAAGAACAATATTCTAGGAGAGGGACAGTGTTGGAGAGAGGAGGGAAGGACAAAGGCTTGTAGTCCAGGGAGGGGACAGTGTTGGGGGGAGGAGGGAGGATTGTAGCCCAGGGAATAGACAGTGTTGGAAGGAGGAGGGGAGGACAGAGGATTGTAATCCAGGGAGGGGACAGTGTTGGGGGGGAGGAGGGAGGATTGTAGTCCAGGGAGGGGACAGTGTTGGGGGGAGGAGGGAGGATTGTAGTCCAGGGAGGGGACAGTGTTGGGGGGGAGGGGGGAGGATTGTAGTCCAGGGAGGGGACAGTGTTGGGGGGAGGAGGGAGGATTGTAGTCCAGGGAGGGGACAGTGTTGGGGGGGAGGAGGGAGGATTGTAGTCCAGGGAGAAGACAGTGTTGGGGGGGGGGGGGGGGAGGGAGGATTGCAGTCCAGGGAGGGGACAGTGTTGGGGTGGAGGAGGGAGGATTGTAGTCCAGGGAGGGGACAGTGTTGGGAGGAGGATTGTAGTCCAGGGAGGGGACAGTGTTGGGGGAGGATTGTAGTCCAGGGAGGGGACAGTGTTGGGGGGAGGATTGTAGTCCAGGGAGGGGACAGTGTTGGAGGGGGGAGGATTGTAGTCCAGGGAGGGGACAGTGTTGGAGGGGGGGAGGATTGTAGTCCAGGGAGGGGACAGTGTTGGAGGGGGGGAGGATTGTAGTCCAGGGAGGGGACAGTGTTGGGGGGGAGGGAGGATTGTAGTCCACAGATGGGACAGTGTTGGGGGGGAGGGAGGATTGTAGTCCACAGAGGGGACAGTGTTGGGAGGAGGATTGTAGTCCAGGGAGGGGACAGTGTTGGAGGGAGGGCAGAGGATTGTAGTTCAGAGAGGGGAATAGAGGGGACAGTGTTGGAGGGAGGAAGGGAGGATTGTAGTTGAGGGAGGGCACACTGTAGGATTGGGGAGGGAGGATTGTAGTCCAGGGATGGGACAGTGTTGGGGTGGAGGAGGGAGGATTGTAGTCCAGGGAGGGGACAGTGTTGGGGGGGAGGAGGGAAGATTGTAGTCCAGGGAGGGGACAGTGTTGGGGGGGAGGAGGGAGGATTGTAGTCCAGGGAGGGGACAGTGTTGGGGGGGAGGAGGGAGGATTGTAGTCCAGGGAGGGGACAGTGTTGGGGGGAGGAGGGAGGATTGTAGTCCAGGGAGGGGACAGTGTTGGGGGGGAGGGAGGGAGGATTGTATTCCAGGGAGGGGACAGTGTTGGGGGGGAGGAGGGAGGATTGTAGTTGAGGGAGGGCACACTGTAGGATTGGGGAGGGAGGATTGTAGTCCAGGGATGGGACAGTGTTGGGGTGGAGGAGGGAGGATTGTAGTCCAGGGAGGGGACAGTGTTGGGGGGGAGGAGGGAAGATTGTAGTCCAGGGAGGGGACAGTGTTGGGGGGGAGGAGGGAGGATTGTAGTCCAGGGAGGGGACAGTGTTGGGGGGGAGGAGGGAGGATTGTAGTCCAGGGAGGGGACAGTGTTGGGGGGAGGAGGGAGGATTGTAGTCCAGGGAGGGGACAGTGTTGGGGGGGGGGGGGGGGGGAGGATTGTATTCCAGGGAGGGGACAGTGTTGGGGTGGAGGAGGGAGGATTGTAGTCCAGGGAGGGGACAGTGTTGGGGGGGAGGGGGGATTGTAGTCCAGGGAGGGGACAGTGTTGGGGGGAGGAGGGAGGATTGTAGTCCAGGGAGGGGACAGTGTTGGGGGAGGATTGTAGTCCAGGGAAGGGACAGTGTTGGGGGGAGGGAGGATTGTAGTCCAGGGAGGGGACAGTGTTGGGGGGAGGAGGGAGGATTGTAGTCCAGGGAGGGTTGCCACCTCACTCCTTTAAACCCCAACACATATCATTACACAAGTTCCGAGGCTGATTTAATACAGATCAGGCGGTAGGTGAGTGTCATTAATCCGCCCCAGATCCTGTGTAATGAATGTGTTGGGTTGGGGGGGGGGTGAGGTGACACCCCACTGTCCAGGTGAAGTCCAATGGCGCCCAGTGATCCTGTATGTAGACGTCACTCTTGATGTGACCGGCCCATACTCACCTATACTCGCCATTACTCCCTCACACTCCTCAGTGACTCTCCTGGTTGTCAGTCTTCCCCTCAGTGACAGTCCATTTCCCGTCATCCTCAGCGCCCCAAGATGGCGGCCTCCATGCTGCAGGCTGTGTCCGGGCTGTGTGTCCGGGGCCCGGGGCTCCGCTGTTTCAGTGTGTCCTCCCGGTGTAGTAGGAAGCAGCAGAAGGTCCGCCCCTATCCGAGGACGGAACCCCCGGAGATCCCGGGCCTGGAGCGGATCACATACGCGGAGCGGGGATACTTCCTCCCCTGGCTGGCCCGACCCAAGTTCACCCGATGGAGCCCGGACTGGCACAACCCCCGGTACCACCGGAGTCCGCCCGCCCAGGACATGCCGCTCTACAAGGACACCGAGGCCTATGTCTTCAACCCCAAATGTCGTCTGTTGGGAGGTACAGGAGGGGCAAGGTGACCCTGGGGGGTGCGATCTCCGGAGTGGAGGGATTCAGTGGCTGGGGGGTGACCATGGGGTAGAGGGGAGGCTGGGTGACCCCAGGGTGACCCCAGAGTGGCGTAGAGGGGAGGCTGGGTGACCCCAGGGTGGCGTAGAGCACATCGCTTACCACCCTAATCAGCCACAGAACCTGTATAATTTGTTCAGTTTTAAAGGGATGAGTTGGCAACCATAGGGTGACGCGGGGCTCAGGGTGACGCGAGGATGGAGCGGGGCGCAGGGTGACGCAAGGATGGAGCGGGGCTCAGGGTGACGCGAGGATGGAGCGGGGCACAGGGTGACGCGAAGATGGAGCGGGGCTCAGGGTGACGCGAGGATGGAGCGGGGCTCAGGGTGACGCGAGGATGGAGCGGGGCTCAGGGTGACGCGAGGATGGAGCGGGGCTCAGGGTGACGCGAGGATGGAGCGGGGCTCAGGGTGACGCGAGGATGGAGCGGGGCTCAGGGTGACGCGAGGATGGAGCGGGGCGCAGGGTGACGCGAGGATGGAGCGGGGCGCAGGGTGACGCGAGGATGGAGCGGGGCGCAGGGTGACGCGAGGATGGAGCGGGGCGCAGGGTGACGCGAGGATGGAGCGGGGCTCAGGGTGACGCGAGGATGGAGCGGGGCGCAGGGTGATTTGAGGACGATTTGGAGAGCAGGGTGACGGGCGGATGGAGCGGGGCTCGGGGGGGCGGGCGGATGGAGCGGGGCTCGGGGTGACGGGCGGATGGAGCGGGGCGCAGGGTGACGCCGAGGATGGAGCGGGGCTCAGGGTGACGCCGAGGATGGAGCGGGGCTCAGGGTGACGCCGAGGATGGAGCGGGGCTCAGGGTGACGCCGAGGATGGAGCGGGGCTCAGGGTGACGCGAGGATGGAGCGGGGCTCAGGGTGACGTGAGGATGGAGCGGGGCTCAGGGTGACGCGAGGATGGAGCGGGGCGCAGGGTGATGTGAGGACGATTTGGAGAGCAGGGTGACGGGCGGATGGAGCGGGGCTCGGGGTGACGGGCGGATGGAGCGGGGCTCGGGGTGACGGGCGGATGGAGCGGGGCTCGGGGTGACGGGCGGATGGAGCGGGGCGACGGGCGGATGGAGCGGGGCGCGGGGTGACCCGAGGATGAATTTGGGTGCAGGGTGACCCGAGGCTGGAGTGGGGCACGAGGTTACCCGAGGCTGGAGTGGGGCACGAGGTTACCCGAGGCTGGAGTGGGGCACGAGGTTACCCGAGGCTGGAGTGGGGCACGAGGTTACCCGAGGCTGGAGTGGGGCACGAGGTTACCCGAGGCTGGAGTGGGGCACGAGGTTACCCGAGGCTGGAGTGGGGCACGAGGTTACCCGAGGCTGGAGTGGGGCACGAGGTTACCCGAGGCTGGAGTGGGGCACGAGGTTACCCGAGGCTGGAGTGGGGCACGAGGTTACCCGAGGCTGGAGTGGGGCACGAGGTTACCCGAGGCTGGAGTGGGGCACGAGGTTACCCGAGGCTGGAGTGGGGCACGAGGTTACCCGAGGCTGGAGTGGGGCACGAGGTTACCCGAGGCTGGAGTGGGGCACGAGGTTACCCGAGGCTGGAGTGGGGCACGAGGTTACCCGAGGCTGGAGTGCGACGTGAGGTTACACGAGGCTGGAGTGCGACGTGAGGTTACACGAGGCTGGAGTGCGACGTGAGGTTACACGAGGCTGGAGTGCGACGTGAGGTTACCCCGAGGCTGGAGTGCGACGTGAGGTTACCCCGAGGCTGGAGTGCGACGTGAGGTTACCCCGAGGCTGGAGTGCGACGTGAGGTTACCCCGAGGCTGGAGTGCGACGTGAGGTTACCCGAGGCTGGAGTGGGGTGTGAGGTTACCTAAGAACTGAGATTGACATAGGGTTACCCAAAGATGGAGCAGTGTGCAGGGTGGAGCAACATGACTCGAGGATGGAGTGGAGCATGGTGTGACCTGAGGATGCGGTGACTTGAGGGTAGAGGGGGGTACCTATGAGTGGTGTAGGTGACCTGAGGGTGGTAGGGAATGCTGGGTGACTCTGGAGGGAAGGTGGTTGGTGAGCCTTTTTGTGTAGGGGGATGCTTGGTAACCAAAGGGTGGAGGGTGAGCCAGGAGCAAAAGGGGATGGGGGGGAGCATGGTAAATCAAGAGGGTGGAGGTTATGTGGGGTGACCTGGAAAAGGTCATATACTGTACTTGTCAGGCCAGTCCTGTAGTCCCAGTTGGACGCACACCTACCTGTGTATATGTGAACTCACCCTCCACACACAGGACATTTCAGGTCATACTAGGCTTCCATCCCAGGAGACAACTTGTAGGTGTCAGGATCTTTGAGAACATTCTTCTGTTCTCCTCCATCTCTCTCCTACTGACCCCACCAGCATGGCGTCTCCTCTTCACTCCTTCCTCTCTATGACCGGGGAGGTAGTGATGGTATAAAGGTCAGTATTCTTTTTAGTGATCAGACAATTTGGTGTAGCCGTAGGACTGGTGGTGGTCCACATCTTGGCCTGGGAAGCTCTCTATCTGCATTCTGTGTTGCTGAGAGAGCTTGTTCTAGAAAAGTGAGGAGAAACCTTCCCAACAAGGACATGGAAAAGAACTGCCCTGAATTATCCAGAACCTGTTCTGTGCTTCCTGAACTTCCCTGTTATTGTCAGAGAGGGAGAGCCATATCTAGGACTCGGTGAAAAGTGTGTTGCTCCATGACTGTCTTCTCAATGAGGAGAACTGGTGGAGAAGATTTGAGCGGACAGTTTAGAAAATCTTCCATTGATATTTTTCTGTTGATAAGCCGGCCCTGGATTTGTCTGCAGACAGGATCAGTTGCCACAATAAGCTGTGCTGAATGATACAAATCTATAGATTCATGCAAAAACAGCCTGACTGGAGGAACCTTCCCTGACGACTATTGTATTCTGACAGCTGCCACCCATGGTGACGGCTTCTGATTGGACACAACTACTGTTTGGCTGACAATTCTCCACCTGACTCCTTTTGATTTTCAGATCTCAAATTTCAGCCAGTTCATGAGGAACTTGCCAAAATTTGCTGCATGTATGGCCAGCTTTAGGGAAGGGAAGTCCATTGAAAACAATCAACCAGG
The DNA here is from genome assembly GCF_062004578.1 of Staurois parvus. Lineage (NCBI taxonomy): Eukaryota > Metazoa > Chordata > Amphibia > Anura > Ranidae > Staurois > Staurois parvus. The sequence continues at coordinate 2,915,234 of NW_028320549.1, forward strand.
TATTTAAAGATGTGCAAAGGTTCTCTACACAGATGGAGAACAGACTTTTAAAGATATTTACCCCAAAAAAATGGGTTTGCTGACACGTCAGTATTTAAAGTGGTTGTAAACCCTTATATATACACCCAGTGAAGTGACTGGCCTCAGTTGGTACACACAGAGGAAGCAAATCCTCCTACTTAAGGTGTACCTGTTTATTTGCAGTCTTCCCTTATCTGCTTCCATTCAAAGTGCTGAATTTATAAAGCTTGCCTGAGAGTTCAGAAAAAAAAAAAGGGGACAGAGAGATTAAATTAAATACTGCAGAGCTCAATGAGGAGAGCTGATTGGCAGGAACACACGCACGCACGCACGCACACGCACACACACACACACACACACACTTTGGCAAGTGTTGGTCCGGCGTTTGCAGAGCAATTTTTAATGGTCGGCAAACGCTCCACAAACGCCGTATGTGCGGTTTAGCGGAGGTTGCTAGGCATTTGACGAGCGTTAAAACTGCCCCACAAACGCCTATAATGACTTTCAAACGGTGTTACCGCTCCGCAAACATGCCGCAAATGCTGGCCGGGCGTTTGCGAAGCGGCAAAATAGACTAGAATAGGAGGCTTCAACTCCTCCTGACTCGACCAGAGGCGTCCGTTTTGCTGCGACACTAACGCTCCCATTAGAACAGCACCATGTGCTGCAATGTGCAGAATTGTCTGAGGCGTTTGGGAAGCGGTAAAAACGCCTCTCTACCGCCTGCACATAACGCTAGTGTGAACGTAGCCTTACAGTATGTGTTAAAAACAGGGGTTTAGTTAGCACACATTTGCAAATACATGCGTAAGCTACAGAGCCACATCACGGCACCCCGACATTCTGTAGTTCCTAACTCTACAAATTTTAAGAGCCCCCATAGTAGAGGCACATGTATGTAATGGACAGACTAAGGGCAGGTGAACCCGAGGGAGCCCACCCCTCTCTAAAGGTACAGGAGCGCACTGGACACCCAGCATGTAGCACAATGGCAGCTAGGGTATCCAGTATGCCCCCTTACCAACAATTCAACAGTACAAAAATGGCCACTGCCCCAGTCTATAACTGGCCTTCACAGCAAGGAGCACATGGAATGGCGATGCATGTCAAACAACAAAACAGAAACATTCCCAGCTCTAACTTGCCAACCAGCCTGCAAACAAACCGAATTAACCTGTCTATCAGTATGCATTAAAAACGGGTTTAGTTAGCACACATTTGGAAATACATGCGTAAGCTACAGAGCCTCATCATGGCACCCCGATATTCTGTAGTTTCTAATTCTACAAATTTTAAGAGCCCCCATAGTAGAGACGTGTGATTGTGCTACATGCTGGGTGTCCAGTGCGCTCCTGTACCTTTAAGGAGGGGTGGGCTCCCTCGGGTTCACTTCTCTTGGTCTATCCATTAAATACATGTGCCTCTACTATGGGGGCTCTTAAAATTTGTAGAATTATAAAACTACAGAATATCGGGGTGCCGTGATGAAGCTCTGTAGCTTACGCATGTATTTCCAAATGTGTGCTAACTAAACCCCTGTTTTTAACGCATACTGATAGACAGGTAAATTCGGTTTGTTTGCAGGCTGGCCAGCAAGTTGAACCATGAATATTTCCTGTTTTGTTGTTTGACATGTGTCACCATTCCATGTGCTCCTTGCTGTGAAGGCCGGTTATAGACTGGGGCAGTGGCCATTTTTTGTACAACAGAAGAAGAAAGCTGCAGACAGAAATGACTCTTAGTGTTCTGGATTGAGAAAAGTGACTATAGAGGGATATGCTTTGTTCATATTTCATGTACAAGGTTTACAACCATTTAAATTTCAGTTCCATCATTCAATATTATGGAACTAATCAGATTTCATCTTTCACCAGCTGCTATGGCTGCCTGTACTTTGCACATAATGAATACATTTGCACCTATTCAATAAACCTGTAAATATTTGTCTGGTCCTATGTGGTAAACCCCCCAGGTGAAACTAAACTCTTTCCCTTTAGGTGTGAAGCAGGCCCTCTGGCTGACCAAATCCAGTTTAATTGAAGGCTTGCCACAGGGTATAAGGAGTATATATGAAGATCCGGCATACACATTCCCAAACCATGAAGAGCTGGTGCACAATACAATTTCCAATGCCTGCCTGTTGAGCACCATCGAGAACCAGAGACCCAAAGAAGAGTACTGGTGAGTGTCACACCATGACCGACCAAGTTAGGTCTTGAGAATACGTCCTCTTGTCACCTCATTCCAGCATGTACAGACTCTAGAGCACGGGTGTCAAGCTGGTGGCCCTCCAGTTGTTTCCAAACTACAACTCCCATGAGGCATTGCAAGATTGCAGTTCCAAGCATGACTCCCAAAGGCAGAGGCATGATGGGACTTGTAGTTTCGCAACAGCTGGAGGGCCACCAATTTGACACCCCTGCGCTAGAGTCTCTGGATTACAGGGGGCGGGGTTGGGAACACCTGATGTTCACAGGACAATTATTTTCCCTGGATACCAAGTTACCTGCATTCTTGGATACTGAGCAAAATACTCAGGTTGCCACCAGTGAGCTCTCCAGCTAGACATGCTGGTTTCTTGTGGGTTATGCTGATCCAGTATACTTTATCCAATACTTTTGCAGTCGCTGGCCTGGAGAAAGTGCAGATCAGAAGTTTCAACCTTGTGTGATGCTTAATTGTTCCCAGTCAGGGGCTTGGTATTGAAGCCAGAGACAGCCAGGCAACTAACAATTTCAGCAATGGAAGCCTTAAGCTGGGAACACACTATAAGAAAATTAGAAGCAAAATTCCGTAAGAGGAACAATTGTTCGATTTTCGTATAGTGTGTACACAGCTTTTAACATGCAATTCAGACTTTACAAACAAAATTTTCCGAGGGGACAAACTCCAAACTTTTTCTAGCATGCGAACAGAACAAACGATTTTTGTTTAATTTGTACTGTTTTCATACGAGAAAAATCAGATGCAAAAGACTGCACATGATCAGAAACAATAAATAACAATCTACATAAAAAAAAAGAAAGCCTTTGTCGTTTGAGAGTTTTTGTACAATTAGGCTTTCATGTCTCCATATTGCTCATTGAACATGAGATAGCTGAGTAACAGAGAGATGATTTCATCAGTATGCTGCCTCTCCTTCATTGTCCAGTACAGGTAGTACAGCTCTTTTGTATGCATTTTATGTGTATATTTATGTTTATGCAGAATATTTGTTTATACTAAAGACTGTAATCATTTTCCTTTAATCCTTAAGCCCAAGGCTGCTGCAAGGTCTTCTGCATTTGTGCCTGACCCAAAGCTGTTCATATCCTGGCCTCTCTGAAAGGAGTGTTATAGAAAATTATTGCCTAGCAGCATCCTGGAGAAGAGGTAAGTCCCATAGGAGAGCCTACAACAGGGAGCTGGCACTAAAAAATGTATATGAACCATGTTTGTTTGAAAAAACTATACACAACGTATGCTAACAATTGCACACATGAAGACCAAGTAATATAGTGTGTGCAAGAGATTTGTTACCAGGACAGGAAGTGAAGGCAAATCTCTCCAGATGAAACACATCTATTCTATATCTGCAGCAGGTTCATTGCTTTCTGCAAACTTGATTGCTGGGCTGCTCTGAGCCAGCAACGTTCTGATACGACCTTGTGATGGAGCTTGCTTGCCACCAACCAGGCATTCCTATTGGCCACCTCCAGGTGCCTGCAGTTTACATGTTGGCAGCCTTGCTGTTTACTTATTTTGCCCAGAATAGGAATTTAACTGCTTCCCGCCCCGCCTATAGCACTTTGACAGCCAGGCGGACCGCTATTGTTCTGGGAGGACGTCATATGATGCCCTCCCATTCTTGCTGTGCATGTGTGCCTGCGTGGGCCCACAGCAATCATTGGTGTGCTGTGTCCCTCAGACAAAGCAGATCACCAATCGTGGTAAAGAGCCGATGACGTAGGCTCTTTACCATGTGATCATCTGTGTCCAATCACAGCTGATCACATGTAAACAGGAAATGCAGATTATCGGCAGTCCTCTCCTCAAATTTCTGGTCTGTGACATGTTCCTTCCATGTATTATGCTTCTTTAAACTCCAGATCTGTGCAAAATAAAACAAAAACATACCATAGTGCAACACTGTTTTATATAACCAAAAATTAATTAGCATTGAGCAAATGAAAACAGAACTCTTAATTGGCCTGTTTGTTCCTGGTCAGCGACTCACAATATTGAAGTCAATGAATCAGCCTGACAGCAGGCAACTAGCATTTTCATAAGGAAAGGTCATCAGTGGAAGCCTGAGCAATTCTCTGACCTTGTGGAGTCATTAAGAGATGTATTTTTTACATGTTATACTGTTTTTAAACTGAAGCTTGTGTCTGTTCTGCAGAATCTGCTCTTTTTCTTGTGAGAGGACTCACTGGTGTAGTGATGAGCGCTAAAAGTGCTCTAGAGCCCCAGGCCTCGCCCAGCGACATCCAAGACACAGAACAGCAAGGCCTGGATTCCGTATACCCGCTGTCTCCGATGATCGATCTGCAGGAGGTGAACGTGTACGAGGAACGAAATCATCTAGGTATAGTTCCCAGCTTCAGCAGGACGGGCTTGAATAAAATATTTTAATTTGAATAAAATCATTTCTTTTATTGTTAGGGCAGCTATATGTTCATTTCTAATTTTAAAGTGACATATCACTTGCCCAGTGCAAAAAATAATAATTCTGTAAACATTTTACAGAGGAATAAGAGTATGATATGAAGAAGCTCATATATATATTTTAAGGCTGGCCATACATTAACTAGTTGCCGACCGCAGATAGCCAAATGACGGCTGTACTGCGGCCGGCCAGTTCTGGGTGGACGTCATATGACGTCCACCCAGAATGCGCTCTCCTGCACGCCCCCGGTGATCTGCGTGATCGCTGTGTCCTACGGACACAGCTGATCACGTGATGTGGTAAAAGGCAAATCACAGCGGCCTTTTACCACGTGATCAGCCGTGTCTATTGACACGCTGGTCACCGAAAATGCAATTGTTGGTTCTCGGCTGCACTTTCCTCACGCTGTCAGAGCGTGAGGAAAGTACTGCCAAGAACCAGCAGTTGTTAGAGCAGGGATCAGCACTGATCATCAGTGCCCAGATGATCGGTGCCCAGAAGTGCCACCCACCTGTGCCCATCAGTGTCACCCACCTGTGCCGCCAGTCAGTGCCCAGCTGTGCCACCAGTCAGTGCCGACTATCAGTACCCATCATCAGTGCCACCTATTAGTGCCGCCTATCCGTGCCACTTCATTAGTGCTGCCTTTCAGTGCAGCCTCATCAACACACATCAGTGAAGGAGAAAAATTACCTGTTTGCAAAATTTTGTAATAGAAACAAAGAAATTTTTTTTTTCAAAATTCTTGCTCTTTTTTTGTTTATAGTGCAAAAAGTAAAACACCCAGCAGCGATTAAATACCACCAAAAGAAAGCTTTATTTGTGAAAAAAAAACTATAAAAATTTCAAATGGGTATAATGTTGCATGACTGTGCAATTGTCATTCAAAGTGCAACAGCACTGAAAGCTGAAAATTGGCCTGGTAAGGAAGGGGTATAAGTGCCTGGTAGGCAAGTGGTTAAAAGAGAAGTACAGCTAGAGCTCTTTTGGCTGTACTTCTCCTATGGATCACAGGAGTGCAGTTTGATCTGCACACTTGTGACCCGTTTTCAGCTGACAGTGGGCTGATGCCAGTCCAGGTTGGGGAAAGATCCTGACTTTGAAGTTGGAATCCACCCCAGAGTCTGGAGTGCACCTGGTTCAGCCTCTCGGCGAGCCACTGAGGGCCTGAGCCATCCACTCCCTCCCACTCTACAGCCCAGTGCTCCGGTGGGGGGTCATCAGAGCAGACAGCGGTGCTCTTTGCTCAGCACGGCGGTGAGAATGCGCGATCAGCGGTCATATGATCACTGAGTTCCCACACTTAGAGCCAGCGGAGGACAGATTCAGCATCAGACTTAGCTAAGTATACCTAGGGGGAAAAAAAGCCAAACTTCTCTTTTAAGCAGGAAGGAAAGAAAATTACTCAATTCCCCCATCAACACTGTCAGTATTGATGGCAGAATTCCTCTTGCTGTGCTGTTGTATTCTGACAGCAGGAGGTTTCCCCACCAGCAGAATACAATAATCACTGCTGGTGGCTTTAGCCAACAGCAGTGATCGCACAAAAAAAAATCCAGACAGGCTGGTTGTACTGATGTCGATCAAGAGATCGTATTCAGTACAACAAGCCTGCTCGTAGATGGATCAAAATTTTGCCCAGTTTCTGTTAAACCGACCGAATTTTAATCAGTATGGCTGTCTTAAGGCTAATGTTACACAGGTGATTTTGAAGCAAAGATTAATCACTGCTACAAATCACTAATGCCATTGCTTTGCAGGGCCATTTTAATTAGGAGTCCCAGGTGATAGTGCTACAGAATTCGGTTGTGATCTGCTATAATTCGCTTTCCTTTAGCGATTTGGTAAGCGCTGGGGAAAGATCCCAAATTCAAAGTTGGGATCCACCCCAGAGCCTGAAGTGGCACCTTGCTCAGCCTCTCAGCAAAGCGATGAGAGCCTAAGCCAGACGCTCCCTCCCCCTCCACAGCCCAGAGCTGCAGTGAGCGCGGGGGGGGGCTGAGCAGACTGCGGTGACTAACAGTCCCACTCTGTGTTCAGAGCGGCTGTGAGAACTCAGCGGACATGTGATCGCTGAGTTCTCACAGTCTAGGGGGCCGATGCTGCATCTACCTAGGTAAGTATAAATAGGGGAAAAAAGCCCTACTTCTCTTTTAATAAAAAATTTAATTACAAAAAAAATTATAAAAATAAAACAAAGTTATAGTAACTTGTTGCCCTGCACACACCTGTAAATGCAAATATAGCACAGGGGGTACGCACATGTATGTAAACAGTGATTGCACCACACATGTTATATATCACCACAATTGTCAGAGTGGGAGCGTTAATTCTCAGTCCCTTATTTACAGTTCGAAACTCTAAACTGATGAGCTATAAAGGCATTCAAAGCATCATCTAGATAATTTTGGGTACGATCATTTTTCACCATTTTGCAGGTACATGCAGTTTTGTAGCTTGCACATTTGATATCTATTTACTCTGCACTGCTTCATCCTTTATTTATATGCTGCCTCTTGGTGGGTGGGATTTACTGCTGAGTGGCCACATATATTCGGCCCTAGGTAAACACTTTACTGCTCTGAGAGTGCGAACCCAGCAGGAGCGTCCCTAGGGTTGGTGTCACCCGGTGCGTTAACACTTAATAACACCCCCTCCAACGATCCCCGCAGAATGGGTCGGATCTGCGGATTGAGCATAATGGATTGGACTCTGATCCATTATGCTCCCCAATCCGCAGATCCGATCCATCCTGCGGGGATTGTCGGCATGCAACCTATACGGGGTGACACCGGACCCGATCCACGAAAAGGTAAGTTGTAAAGAAAGCCGACGATCCCCACAGGATGGTTCGGATCCATCCTGCGGGGATCGTCAGCTTGCTTTACAACTTACCTTTTCGTGGAGTGGGTCCGGTGTCACCCATGTGGTAGGTGTCACCCATTGCGGTGCTCACCCCCTGCACCTGCCTTGGTACGCCACTGGCACCCAGTACAGTAACGAGCGGGTACCAGAAAGCTCCCAATGCATACTTGCGATCATGTGACCTCTGTGACTGCTAATCACAGTGGTCTCGTGATCGGAATGCCCACCTCCTGGCATTTAGATCCATTTAAAGGGCTGGGAGCCAGCGGCAAGAAGGGGTTAAATCGTGTTTGTGTGCCATAAAATTTATTTTGTTGTACTTTTCCTGAAAATATATACTTGATAAACAAATATCAAAATGGTGAAAGATCATCAGTTCCAAGCAACCAATAACATTCTACAGTAACACAAATGTGAAAATAAAACATTCAATCCAAAATAAAACATCATTAAAATAAATAAGTCCTAAGAAATGTCCATAAAATGCCCAAATAGTGCTTCATCTCATCTCGATGGAGAAAATGACTGAATCCACCTCCAAAGTAAGAGTGCAGGTCAATCTCCCTTTAAAACATCACTCACCGGACCCAATTGCCACTCGCTCTCATGACTGGCAAAGGCGCAGCATAATGGTGATTGGATTCCACCTCCGGAAATTTCTCTCAACTTCCAACACTTTCCTCCAGCTCAAATCAACACAAACGTAGGAAAAAGAGAAACCCCTCCAATGGTGTAGTATCTCACATCACATAATTTTGTTAAAAGTAAACCACTCACATTTAAAAACCATAATAATCGCTCATCACATAAAACTGGCGTCAGGTACAGACTATAGTGTATCTCACCGTCTCGGGATGGCCGATATATCACTTCCGGCCCTGGCGTCATATCCGGTTGAATATTTGATAAACAGTTGCTGAAGTATTGTGCAACATAAAAATTGCAACTACTATATTTTTATTCTACAAAGCCTCTGTTTTAGAAAATATAGTTCTGGGAGTGTTACTTAATTTTTTTTGCCATGATTGTAGATTTGCAAGAAAAAAGTAAACATTGCTCTATAGGGGAACTGGTACAAATAATGCTTCCTTTTAATAGCCTGCTTATTCTGCACCGCATGCAATACAATAATCCATCCAATCCATATTTTCTTTTGATTTGTAATCCTTCTGCCACAGGATTTAAAGATGGTTGCCCATTCATCCACCCACATACTATATACCTTCTGGATCCTTGTAGCACCAAAGCAAGATTCCTGCCAGACCAACTCCGCGCCAAAATGATTATGACTGCTTTTGGGAGTGCTGTGGCTAAAGCCAAGATGCAATATGGGGTGAGTTCCGTGTTTTGCCAATGAGTAACTCCAAGTTCTGACAAGCAGGAAGGTCAAGATGAAGTGGAATTCCAAGCAAATGGCTAAATACATCATAACTCAAATAAGTCTGCACACCAAATAAGTGCCAAAAACATATAGTATCAAATAGCAAATTGTGATCTGTATACGTAAGTATAGAATGTACCGCAAATCTGCTCTACTGTGCTACACGAGTGGCTGTCTGAAGCTGTGAGCAAACTGTGCTACAAACAGTGTTAGGGAGACATCCACTACAAAATGGACAGGACCATAAAATGAAGGTGGAGGTGGAGACAGACCAACAACATTTTGGAGAGTCAGCCCCCTTACTCAAGTCAAGTGCCTTCTTTTTGGGTTTCTTCCACAACTGTTAGCTAGAAGCATTAATGGTGCACCGAAATTAAAATTCTGGTAGCAAAATAAAAAATTCAGGATGCACTTGGCCAAAAACCTTTTTTTTTAATTATTGTGGCTGACAGTTTTGCATTGAAGTCAATAGGGGGTGTTTTTGCATTGAAGTCACTAAGGGGGGGGGGGGGTTTGCATTGAAGTCACTAGGGGGTGTTTTTGCATTGAAGTCACTAGGGGGTGTTTTTGCATTGAAGTCACTAGGGGGTGTTTTTGCATTGAAGTCACTAGGGGGTGTTTTTGCATTGAAGTCACTAGGGGGTGTTTTGGCATTGAAGTCACTAGGGGGTGTTTTGGCATTGAAGTCACTAGGGGGTGTTTTGGCATTGAAGTCACTAGGGGGTGTTTTGGCATTGAAGTCACTAGGGGGTGTTTTGGCATTGAAGTCACTAGGGGGTGTTTTGGCATTGAAGTCACTAGGGGGTGTTTACGCATTAAAGTCACTAGGGGGTGTTTACGCATTGAAGTCACTAGGGAAAGTTTTCGCATTGAATTCACTAGGGGGTGTTTACACGTTGAAGTCACTAGGGGGTGTTTTCGCTTTGAAGTCACTAGGGGGTGTTTTCACATTGAACTCTGTAGGATGCGATTTTGCATTGAAGTCTATGAGGCATGATTTTGCATTGAAATCTTTGAGATGCGATTTTTCATTGAAATCACTATTGGATACGAATTTGCATGTGAGCTGCTTTGACACATTTCTTTTATAATAAAAGCAGAGAAGCCATTATCAGCACCTTTTTTCCTATAGACAAAATGCTAATAGTATTTTCTGCTGACATGTTTCAGCCCCTGGTATATCGGTGCATCCCTAATAAGCATAGTGGAGCAGATTTACTAATGTGTATGTATGTGTGTGTGTGTATATATATATATATATATATATATAAAATCACACTTTATTTGATACTATAATGTATTTGATATGCTGGCATATTTGTGATTTTATTGATAGCTCTATACAGGCCTTATCGGGATGGTCTCTTTGTATAGTTGGAGCCCCTGTATAATTCTTGTTGCTTGGGGTTTTGCTACAGAGGAATGTAGAGTGCAGATCCTATTTAAACAGATAATTACATGGTTGAAATAGATATTTGTTTAAAGTGTTACGTATCTGTAATGCCGTCCAGCCATTTTTTTCATACCCACACCTCTGCAAGTCCATAAGATTTCTCAGCTACATCAGGATAACCGCTTCTAAGGAAGATTGTACTTCATGGACAGGGGGTGATAATGCTGATTTGCTGTCTAAAATTGGGGGGGTGGAGGCAGAGAGATAGCAGCAAGCTCAGTTCATACTCAGAATAATGAATTTAATCAGGATCAACTTGAGGCACCAATTTTACAGCATGGAATTGTGCTTAAGTAACTTTACTTTTAATCCTTGGCTTGCACTGATCTCAAACTTTATAGGCCATCCACGCCATTGCTTTGTGGTAGCATGCTATTAAATGTATGCGTTACTGCTACGCATGGTAATGCACCAAGCATGATGCATTGCACTGTGCTGCCATGCACATCTACAGATTGCACCTGCTCCACAGCCCATTGCAGCGCTCCACAATAGATGATTGAAACCCACTTTGGCACCCACTTAAAATGAATGGGCTGCAGTAACACAGCGCCATAAAGCACTTTGCTTGGTAACTGCAACACACCATAGTGTGAACAGGCCTTAAAGAGACCATAGTTTAAAGCGGCTTAGTGGTTAGCACTTCTGTTGGGCAGCATTGGGGTCCTCCGCTTGAATCTCATGCAGGACACTATCCACATGGAGTTTGCATGTTCTCCCTGTTCTTGTGTGGGTTACCTCCTGGTACTCTGGTTTCCTCCCACACTCCTAAGGCATGCTGGTAGGTTCATTGGCACCTGTTTAAACTGGCCCTAGTATGTGTGTGCATGCATGTGAGATCTTGAGGGCAAAAAGTTTTATGTGAATGTACAATATATGTGAAGTGCTGTGCAAATTGTCAGCACTGTATAAATGCTTGGAGTGATAAATGTTCAGCTCTATTAAACATTTTCCATTACCGTACCATATGTGTATTGTATTACACATGCAGATTTGTACATAATCCATCTGTTTGTTCTTTGTATATTAACAAAGTGGTTTTGTCCTCCATGCTGACTGACAATCTAAATCCACCCTTAAAGTGATAGTAAAGGTTCTTTTTTTTTATAGATATAAAAAATATAATAATGATGTTATACCTACCTGCTCTGTGCAAGTTTTGCACAGAGTAGCCCTGATCCTCCTCTTCTAGGGCTCTCCTGGCTCCTCCTGCCTTTTGAGTGCCTCTATAGCAAGCTGCTTGCTATTAGGGCTCGATCTCAAGTCAGAATGTGTGCTTCTATTGACGAACACTGTGCTGCTCAGCACAGTGCTAGGCTCTCCACCCAGGAAGGCCATAGATTCCGATTACTAACCACTTGCCCTCCTGAGGATTTACCACCCCCCCCCCCTTCCTGACCAGACCATTTTTTTGCATTACGTCACTGCATTACTTTAACTGCCAATTGCGCGGTCATGCAATGCTGCACCTAAATGAAATTTACATCCTTTTTTTTTCCCCACGAATTGAGCTTTCTTTCGGTAGTATTTGATTGCCTGTGCAGTTTTTATTGTTTGAGCTATAAAAAGAAAAAATGACCGACAATTTTGAAAAAAAAAAACAATATTTTTGACTTTTTTGCTATTAACCATTAGCCGCCCGGCCAATGGCCGTTTGGCGGCTTCAAATGCGCTCCTGTATTCCGGGTGCACGCCATTTGGCGTGCTCCCGCACATGCGCAGTTTGCGGCACAGCAGAGCGGCGCAGCAGCGGGATCTGTCACGGGCCGTGCACCTCGGACACGGCCGATGACAGATCCGAGTACCGCCTCCCGTAGCTGGTACCATGTGACCTGCTGTGACCAATCACAGCAGGTCACATGATAGTTGTATACAATGGATTGCTTCATTCATGATGCCATCCATTGTATACTAGTGCCTAGCTGTGAATGGTCACAGCAGGTCACATGCACATGTCATGTGATTAGCTGTGACCAAATCACAGCTAAGCACAAAAAAAAAAAAAAAAAGCTGAATGAATCGATTTCATTCAGCTAAATGCTTGCTTATAGCAAAGTATTTCTTTGCTATAAGCAAACTGTGTAAAAAAAACAAAAAAAAAAAACTGATCACTCCCCCAAAGTAGTACAATGTTACTATGGTAACATTGTACTACTTTGTTCATAGTAAAATATGAAAAAAAATCTTTAAAAAAATGTAATAAAAAATTAAATATAATAAAAAAAAAAAATATATATATATATATATATATATATTTTTTTTTCATACTGTCACCAGTCAGTGTCCATGTTCACCGCCATGCCAGTTATATGATGACGCTGTACTGCACTGGTGACAACATGTAAAAAAAAAAAATAGTGAAAATAATTTTTTTAATTTTTTCATTTTCCGAAAAATTATGACAAAAAAATACAACTTCAAAAAACTCGCCATGCCTCTTATGAAGTACGTCGGACTGTCTACTCTGCAAAAAGGGGTCATTTGGGGATATCTGTACTATTCTGACATTCTTGGACCTCAAGAAATTAGATTGGCCGTCAGTACTTCAGGATTGATCAATATTCAGATCTATACCATAGTTTGTGAACTCTATAACTTTCCTACAAACTAAAAAATACATCCTAATTTGGGTTATTTTCACCAAAGACATGTAGCAGAATACATCTCGGCCTAAATTTATGAAGAACAATTATTTATTTGTAAACTTTTATAACAGAAACAAAGAAAAATGTGTATTTTTTTCAAAATTTTTGGAATTTTTTTTGTTAATTTAGAAAAAATAAAAACCCCAGCAGTGATTAAATACCACCAAAAGAAAGCTCTAGTTGTGTGAAGAAAATGATAAAATTTTAGTTTAGGTACAGTGTTGTATGACCGCGCAATTGTCATTCAAAGTGTGAGAGCGCTGAAACCTGAAAAATGGCCTGGGCAGGAAGGTGTAAAATCACACGGTATTGAAACGGTTAAACATGTCCAATAAAAAAAACCTTAAATAAAATTTCTGTCATAAATTTAGGCCAAAATGTATTCTGCTACATCTTTGCTAAAAAAAAACAAATCCCAATAAATGTAAAAAAAATTGGTTTACGTGTTTTAAGTTATAGCGTTTACATATGGTGGTATGTATACTGGGAATTTTTTTTTTTTTCTACTGGTAATGGCGGCGGGCATCATGACACTGGGGGGAACTGATTTAGTGTCACTGACATCCCCAGTGACACCAATACAGTGATCAGTGCTAATAAAAAGCACTGTCACTGTGCTAATGGCACTGGGAAAGGGGTTAACATGTGGGGCGATCAAAGGGTTAACTGTGTGCTGGGTGCCGTTTACAACAGTGCTGTGTTTTTGCTTCATTGTAAGCAAATTGCTTTGCATGGCTGTTCTATGCAGAGCCATGCAAAGCAGTGTGCAGGAGATGACGGGAGAGAACGTTTTTTTTTTTCTTTCTCACAAACAGTTCTCCCCTCCCCCATCGGAGATGCTTGGCGCTGGTGAGTAATTACGTGATTTTGCGCACCTGTGCCGCCCTGCAGTAGTACATCTGATATAGGGTGGACGGGAAGCGGCTAAACAATACAAAGGCGAAAGCATTGATATAAAGCTCTTTTGTTTTCTATGTTTTATGTATTGATATAAGGCTGCATCTATTTTTCCTCCTTTGTATTGTCTATGGATTGTGGTTACTCAACAATCTCCTTCATTGTATTTCTGGCAGTGAGCTTTCTGTTTTTTTTCATTTATTTGTGTTTTACATAAAATTACCTTTTATTAAAAAAAAATCCTGATATGTAGTTCCCTTACATAGTTTTATATATACCTATATTAATACAAGATGTAATTTGACATTGTCAGGTTTTCATCAGCCAATGTAAAGAAGCCCTAGAGAAAAACTGATCCAAATGTGTAGGCTGCCATTGCTGACCTGTGTTCCTGTTGCTGATCTAATGGATTCAGCACCTCCTACATCGCTGGCCTGGAAGAAGAATGCAGATCAGGAGTCCTGCCTTGAAGGGAGAGAGAGAGCAGCATCTAACCTTTTCCCAGGAAGGACAGATATGGCAGCTAGGGTTGCCACCTCATCCTTTTAAATTCGAACACATATTAATTACACAGGTTCTATGGCTGATTAAAGTGGTAATTAAACTCACTCAGTGCCTGTGTAAGGAATATGTGTGACGGAAGTCACTTTGGGTGGGGGGCCCATGGAGCCCAGCTCACTTTGGAGATGTGGGAGACCCCTGTCTTAGCTCCCCATAGCCCTCTTATGTGTAAGTCACCCTGTGCCTGTTAGGGGTACAGGGTGATCTGTCCTAATATTGTGTAGACATGTCTAGGAGATAGGTGGGGTGGGGGCTGTGGATTGTTTGGTGTTGTGTGGCCGCATCCCATTGTTCTATTGTGTGTCTTGCTTGGGAGCAAACTATTATGGGATGTATGTGTTTATGTGTATTAGCTTAGTAGGAGGGTGTCTCCAGCAGCCCTTCCTCCTGATGGAACTGTCTGCTGGAGTGAAGTTTGAATACCTGTTTGTCTCTTGTTGCTAAATGTAGATTGCCCCACCCTGTGTCATTCTGCAGGGAGGGGAGATCTCCCTAGTCTACTTTCTGGCTTACCTCAAATCTGTGGTGTCTGTGGTCGGTGTTCGGACGGGGAAGCGGTATTCTAACGGAAGTACTCAGCGCAGGCTGGGACGGTTCCAGTACAATATGTGTTCGCCTTCATATATCTCTCTATGCAGGGGTGTCAAACTGGCGGCCCTCCAGCTGTTGCAAAACTACAAGTCCCATCATGCCTCTGCCTTTGGGAGTTATGCTTTAACTGTCAATCTTACAATGCCTCATGGGACTTGTAGTTTGGCAACAGCTGGAGGGCCGCCAGTTTTAAACCCGTGATCTATAGATTTGATCTCCTTCGCGAGAATATTTTACAGAAAGTCAGCCATGGTTAGAAAAATGTCTCCTCTCACTAACACCTTTACCTCCATTACGGGTTCTGAAAAGGCTGAAAACTTTAATACGTTTGATAACAATACACAGCCATTCCAAGGAAACATGTCCTGAGGAAACATGGAGTCTGCCATTGCTAATCTATTTTTAGGAAAATTCTCGTTATCTGGCTGCCTGCTGATTCTCCAGCTTTTTTTTTTTTTGAGTTGATGATCTGTAATAGTCATGTAGATGAGGACTTTACAGATCTACAAGGAGATCAGCAATAGTGCAATGGTATCCTCTGTATTTTTTCATGATGGGTGAAATTGTATCCAAACCTCATAACACAAATGTAAAGTGTACATAAATAAACGTTTACTTTTTTCTTTTTGGTTTTGGATGGAATTTTGAATGGTTAAAGTGTTACTAAACCCACAGCAGTAAAATCAGCCTGTATATGCAGTAAAGCATGATTGTGTATACTGTCCTCTATCCATCTGTTGATAGTACATAGCCCTAGGAATCACTTTTGTACATGCTCAGTTTGGTGTGTATTGCTAGAGAGGTTTTGTTTTTTGGGGGGGGGGTGCATGTGATCAGTACAGGGCCAATCAGCACTGTCCAGACAGAGGATCAGGGGTTATGCGGCCTCATAGAACACTCAGAGCAGAATGAAAACTCCTCTTACAAGTTTTAACCAGTGCTCAGCCGGACACTGATAGAAGTCACAGGACTGCAATATACTGCTGATGAGAAAAGGTATTTAGCAGTTTATTTTTATTAAAATAATTGCAGTTCCATGTTCTGTGTACTGTGGGAGACCGGATATAGTGAATGCAGGGTCCTGGGTTTATTAACACTTTAAGATCCCTGACTTTTTTGGCCTTTACAAACACTTTAACATATTGCAGCTTGGACCTGCTGCAAGATTTTGATATTTCCCCTTGCAGATTTTTCCAGTACCTTCAGCTATGCCATTCCCTTATCAGCACAGGCCAATTGATCTAACATGAAACTGATCCCTACTCTTGCCATGGATTCCCTTGCTTCTACCACGGATAGAAATGGTCTTGTTTTCTCGCTCTATAGTTAGTTGCTGGATAAATCTCTGTCCAATCTTCATATACCTGATAGGTTAGGGTAGGAACAGGATCCTTGGGAGCTTGATGAGGAGACTTGGTGGGCCGTGCTGAGCAGGTTTTACTAGTATCCCTTTCGCCTATGCAATGATCATCTCAGTTTTCTGTAATA
Organism: Staurois parvus; assembly: GCF_062004578.1. Taxonomy (NCBI): domain Eukaryota; kingdom Metazoa; phylum Chordata; class Amphibia; order Anura; family Ranidae; genus Staurois; species Staurois parvus. Next base: position 2,931,784 of record NW_028320549.1, read on the forward strand.
CAGAGTATATAGAACGCCTGTGAAGCTCCATCAGTGGAACTGTAGGGAGAGTCCGGATTGCCCAAGATGCTGTAATTCCCCTGCGGATCTCTGACACATTTAGTGCTGACTCAAGCTGGTCCGTTACTTGCACCTTATTATCGATACTGTAAATACGGTTTTTCAGGTAAAACTGAACAATGGTCCACTGACGTGTGTTATATTTTTAGATAATAAAGATTTTCCACCACAGGTCAGGACCTCTATTACCTCTCCTTAGTCTTCACCAGTTGAGAACGGCCCTTCATGACCATAGTTGGGACCGGTCCTTTCCTGTTGTAGCCATTGGGACATGATGTAAGAGGCCCTTGACGGCCGTAGCCTTGCTTTATGGATGACGGTCCCTTTACTACCTAAACCTTAGTCAGTTTTTTTGGCCGGTCCTGTTTACTGAGCATTGTACCTACTTTTGGATGCTGTAACTGGTGTCTATTGTTTGTCGGTTTTGTGAAGTTACCGTTTTTATTGTACCTGTGTCATAAAACTTAATAAAGAAAAAAAAAAAAGTTAGGCACAACCAGAGCCAGCTCTCCAAACCATGCACTTCTGCAGTACATATACCAGTTAGAAGCATATACAGTGAAGGAAATAAGTATTTGATCCCCTGCTGATTTTGAATGTTTGCCCACTCACAAAGAAATGATCAGTCTAAAAATCGAATGGTAGGTGTATTGTAACACTGAGAGACAGAATAGCAACAAAAAATTCAAAAGAAATGCATGTCTAACAAATGATGCACTGATTTGCATGTTTATGAGGGAAATAAGTATTTGATCCCCTATCATTCAGCAGGATTTCTGGCTACCAGGTGTCTTTCATACAGGTAACAAGCTGAGATTAGAAGCAGTCTCTTAAAGGGAGTGCTGCTAATCTCATTTTCTTACCTGTATAAAAGACGCCTGTCCACAGGAGCAATCGAACAATCAGATTCCAAACTCTCCACCATAGCAAAGACCAAAGAGCTGTCCAAGGATGTCAGGGACAAGATTGTAGACCTACACAAGGCTGGACTGGGCTACCAAAGTATCGCCTAGACCTAGGCTGATCATTTCTTTGTAAGTGGGCAAACATTCAAAACTAGCAGGGGATCAAATACTTATTTCCTTTACTGTACCTAGTGGTGTGCCAGAGATAGAGATTTAACCATAAATCCCTGAGCAATCCTTTTTTTCCTTTTTAAGATTAACACTGAAAAATCCATAAGGACACTCGGGTCAATGGGGCTAGACTTGGGGTCTTTAGCCATGGATCCCACAGCTTTTCATGTCTGCGGGGAGTACCCCTTTGTTGTAAAATATGATGTTCTTTGAGAAGTGCAGAGTTAATCTGTGTGCGCCAATCCTCAAACGTTGGGGGAAGAGGAGGCAATCACTTGGAGGCTATACATTTGCATGCTAGGAATAGCAATCTGGTAATCTATCACCATCTGTGCATACCAAGTTTTTGTGGATATTATAGAAAGAAAAGGATATGGAAAGGAAAAAAGAAAAATTATAGGACAGAAAAGGGGAATAAAGAGAGGCGAAAGTAGAGAGAGAGAAATTGGGGGAGATAATTGGGCGGAGAGCGGTGTTGTGGGGGGGGGAATTCAAGCATGGTGAAAGTGGCGAGGGGAGAAAAGAGGAAATACTCTCAGGGAGCAGGAAACGCAAAGACAGAGCAGTGCCTAACTTTTTTGATTTTTGTCAAGGCTGTGGCTGTTTTCTTTTAGGTACACTTGTTACTGGAGTACACAACTAAATATTGCTGTATTTGGCGTCCCCTGATTATATAATGGGAAGGCATTTAATTGACTATCAGGACTGCTAGCCAAACATGACACTCGTATTCTTCTCTTTGAAGTGAATGTACTTCTATAATATTGTACTGTGATTGTCTATGTGTACTGCTCATTGACTGATGGCGGCAGGATTGTATCCTGCAGTCTCTTTAGTGTACCTTCTTTACCGTCTTCTTTTTCTGTCGTTTCTTTTTTGTTTTTGGATACCTAAAAAATTGATGACAAAGACTTTTTTGGTAAAAAAAAAAAACCACATTGCAGCTTACCTGTCCTTAGATGTGGTGGCTGCATTAGTTTCTTTGAATAAAATAAAACCTGCGCCAAAGAAAGAAAAAAGTATATATAATATAATCCAAATGTAAATGCTGCTGCTCATGAAAGGAAAAAAACAATCAAGTATAAATATAAACACTCCACAGCGCAAAAAAAAATTTATAAACACTCCACAGCGCAAAAAATGTTTTCCGTGGGAATCGTTTTTGGAGAATATCAAGTGCAGATGTATCTGGGGAGGATATACCCCGTCTTTTCAGCTTGACTCTTTAGCCATGCCAGCAAAGAGTCCACTCCATGTGGTGAGTGGGGATTGGATTATCAATCACGGATGGTGTGAGCACTTTTTTTGAAGATTTTGTTGAGCATTGTTTCTGGGATTGAAGCACATTCTTATATACTTTTGGGACTTTTATTTATAAAAAAATGTTTTGTGCTGTGGAGTGTAGTTTATAGTTACATTAGTTTTTTTTTATTTTTCAGGGTTTTTTTTCACATGGCAGTCTGGCAGTAATAGACTTCCTATCCTTGGGAAGCAATGCTCACTTGTCATACAATATGCATTGAGCAGTATTGTCCCATTAGGACAAGAGTGTACCTTTCACTGCCCTCGATAACATGGAGGGAGGCGTTCTGTAGTCTGCAGAGTTTAGATGGTAAAATGCTAACTGAAAAGATTCAACAGAGGCAGAGGGCACAGGGAGTTACCAGCTCACAAGATTTCTGGCAAGACCAACAGGTGTTTTTTGTTCATCATTAGCATTTACATACACTTTAAGAATAACTGTGATGTTCAGGTTTTGACCAACGTAGCTACTCTAATATTTTCCTTTGCTATTCCCAGGAGGATGTCAAGAATTTGGAGAAGCCGGTTGTGGTTCAGAGTGTAGCTACAGATGGACAGCTGTTCCACTTTATGGTTCTGCAACTAAACACTCTGGATTTAGAGTCCAGCAATGGCATAAAGAATATTGTCTGGATGGATGGAGACCAGGCCTTGTATGATACCGTTGCAGGCCCAGCGAAAGTCAGAAGGAAAGCGGCTGTGGTAAGTAGTGTGGGGACCATGTAATGCTGTTAAAGCGCTAGTAAACCGCAAAAGAAAATCCCCCCAAAATTGTCCCTGCAAAATAGTAGCATAGTGTGCTAGTATGCATCACATACTAGCACATTATGAAAGACTTACCTTAGAACGGCAGCATGCTGTCACTGCTGTAGGTGCCTCCATCTTTACCCAGTCTTCCTTCCGGGTTCGTGGGCTTCCGCTATTTGACTGGCCAAGACGAGATGATGTCACTCCCGCTCATGCGGGCAGGAGTCAAGGTTGCGGCACAGCTCTCTCAATGGGTTACATAGGTAGTCTGGCTGAAAAAATACAAACATCCATCCAGTTCAACCACAGAAAAAAAAGTTATAATCCTACACCCACAGTTGATCCAGAGGAAGGCACAAAAAACCCCCAGCAAAGTATGATCCAATTTGCTCCTGCAGGGGAAAAAAATTCCTTCCTGATCCCCCGAGAGGCATCGGATATTCCCTGGATCAACGTTACCTATAAATGTTAGTATCCAGTTATATTCTGTGTATCTAAGAAAGAATCCAGGACTTTTTTAAATCAATCCACTGAGCTGGCCAGAAATAACTCTTGAGGGAGTCTAGTCCACATTTTTACAACTCTTGCTGTGAAGAAACCTTCCCGTGTTTGGAAAGAAAGGCAAAAAAAAACAGGAAAGCATGATCCAATTTGCTCCTGCTGGGAAAAAAATTCCTTCCTGATCCCTTGGGAGGCAATCGGATATTCCCTGGGTGGCATGACGTCCACTGAGAGCGCAGTGCGCATGCGCCAGTGATGTCACTAGCTGCTACTATAGTAAATATCTTCTAAACGATCCATATTTAGGAGTTATTTACGGTACCTACAGGTAAGCGTTAATGTAGGCTTACCTATAGGTACAAGCAAGCAAGTAGGCTTTACTACCACTTTAATACAATAGAGGGGAACATTTTATTATTCAAACCCATGTGTCTCATGCCTTTGTTATGGTAGTAGTTCTTACAGGTTCTGGGCTGCCATCAACATGCAAATCAGCCTGTGTAGTTCTTACATGAAAAATATCTGAGAAACCAAGTTTTGTTTTTTTTAATTTCTTGGAAACATTGGTGAAAAGATGAGTTTGAGTTCCTAAAACTGCACATTTCACTTTCATCCATAGACGTTTCCACTCTCCTCTTGGATTTTAATCTATGTTATTATGGAGCATTCTAAAGAAAAGTAAAACCATTACTCTAAGGTGGGCAGGAATTGGCAGAGATGCAGGGGCAGTTAGGGCGGCTTCACACTGCTAATGTTGTTGTTGAAGTGCAGATAACCTGTGGTTTTTATGTGAGTTAGCTGTGCTTTCCCATAGACTTCTATAAGGTCTATGTGGTTTTGGGGCAGTTTCAGAAAAGAGCATCAAAACTCCTGCATGCTGAATCTTCGGTGCACTTTCTAAAAGTGCACCGAAACCGCAGGACATCATAGAAGTCTATGGGAAAGTGCAACTAACCCACATGAAACCCACGGGTTAGCTGTGCTTTGCCCAAGGAGCAGCAGAACTGCACAGTGGAAGCTTGAAGCTGCTTTGTCCCCCCCCCAAATGTAAACCCTTCAAAAAGAGAGAGCAGATACTCAACAGTCTCTCCAACTTCCTGTGCCGACCATCACTGCTATAATGATAGGAAACCACTGCTCTTAGAATCTGGCACTTTGAGTATGTTGGATTTCTGGGTCCCCCGCTGTACACATTGGTTCCTCCCACTGGTGGTACTTTGCTATAGTGTCCTTCAGTGATGAAGGGGTTAACAGGAGCAACCATCAACCACAGCAAGGACCAGGATCTGACACTTCTGGAAGTGTTGATTTCTGAAAATTCTTCAGCCAGTAGTTCACTTGATCATATCAATGGTGTGGGAAGTGGGAGAGTGATTATTTACTTCTTCTTTTGCAGAGGGCCCTTGGGTTGCATATTTATTTTGACAGGGCCAATGTAAGTGAATTTGTTGCTTTGCTTTGAATGAGCAACAAAAAAAAAATAGTTTATCAATTGTTCATCCTCTAGTCTATACCCTATGAAACTGGAGTTTTCCTTCCAATTAGAAAGGATTAAACCAGGTGCAGAAATATATTGAATTCATTTTGTCATGATTTTAAAAATACAAAAAGTACCACAAACAACTGTAGAATAAATCCATAAAATGTGTTTGGCTACAACTGGTAATAGAATGCGCTGGTATTATCACAATATAACGGGGTGGAAAATTTCCATTAAAAGCTTTATTTGGCTTTAGAACGAATGCCTTGTATTTGGTTTGCTGATAACAGGTGGGGCATTTGGTTGGAATAGAATCTGCTCCGTTTTTTTTTTTTTTATTGGTCTCTGTCTCAGCTCACACTATATGCGCAGACAGCCCAACCGGACATATAAATATGTATGAAATGTGAAGAAAAAAATTTAAAAAAAAAGAAGCTTCAAGGGTCATGTATCTAAATTTGTCTCTATAGCGCCAATGTACTCTTTATAGGTCTTTACAGAGTACATTAAATCGTTCTCATTAGTCTCAGCCCCCGAATGAGCTTTTAGCCTGTCTGTGTACACAAACAACACATTAAGGCCAGTAGCCGCTTATATTCTGGTGCGGAGGAAATTCTCACATACAATCTCCTTAATATTGGCCTTGTGAGAATTGATACCAGGTATCGGTGCTGACCACGGAGAAATCATGCTGCAGACATGCTCACATTTCATTGATTCGTGTATTTTATAGCACTTACTTATTCAGCAGAAATTTACAGCAAATATTATTGGTCCATTCCCATTTATCAATGCCCACCAGCAACACTTCCAGCCATTAGCTGCAATCACAGATAAACTCTGTTACTTTGTAGTGTTGGTGCCCTGCATTCAGTATGAGTACAAGTAATCACATTGTCTGAGAGCAGAACTATTTGTTGTTTATGACAAGCGTGACACTTAGCCCTGGTTCACACTGGATCTGACTTCGAAAAACGTGCGACTTCACTTGAAGTCACATGATTTCAAAGCCGCATGTCACTGCGACTTGGTATTCATCTGTGTGACTTCATGCACAGATGACTATGCACGTTGCGCCTAAAATCACAAAAAATAGCGAAGGAACCTTTTTTCAAAGTAGTGTGGCACTGCAATGTCGTCGCCGATTTGAACGGTTCCATTACCGATAATAGGGTGCAACTTGTCATGTGATTTGGAACTGTAAAATCACGTGACAAGTCGCAGCGGTGTGAACCAGGGCTTAAAGGGAGAAACTGGTTGCAATGGGCAAACACAATTTCTCAATAATTTTAATAAATGAGCTTTGGAGGGGTGTGTCTGTTGACAACCACCTCACAATTTTGTCAGAGGTTAGACTAGGGGTCTCCAAACTGCGGCCCAAGGCCTTTATCTGGCCCTTGGGGCACTATTTCTCCCAGTGATATGATGTACTATTTCTCCCACTGACACCAACAATGGGACACTATTTCGTACACTGACACCAATGATGGGACATTATTCCTCCCATTAATACCAATGAAGGGTTTTAATGGGAGGAATACTACCCCATGTTTATTTTCACTGATGCTGGGCCCGGGACATTCTCTGCCCCCACTGGTCACAATCTGGTCCTAAAGTTTGAAGGACAGTAAACCAGCCCTTTGAAAAGTTTGGAGACCCCTGGGCTAGACTGTTAATATATAAATTAGCTGATTTGTGTAGGCAACTAGAAAAATGTAATAGATGTAGTAATAAAATGTTTCCTCTTCTTCTTTCAGGTACCTGCTGGAGTCTCTGGACTCAAACCAGAAACATTTCAGACGTTTTGGGCAATGTACCTGCATGGGGCAGTCTAGATGAGCTGGGAGATACCTGTACATACAGCTTATGGAATAAACATTTAATATTTGTATACCATTGTGTCATTCTTCATTTACCAACATCTAATTGGGAAACTTATAGGTTGAAGTACATCTGTCATAAGAGATAAGTTTAGGCTATGGAACCAAAAGGCCCTTCAATGAACCAATACGGTACACAGTAGAGTCTTCTTAAAACATAAAATCTACAGTGGTTGGACAAAAATATGGAAACACTACATGATTTGCAGGTGTGAAAGTGACAACATGTTTCGTGTTGAAAGCGTAAGTGATGTAACATTTTTCCTTCCGCTGTGTGATGAGATTCCAACTAACAGGTGGGAAGCCTCATTTTTGTCATTCACTGTGTGACCTGCTGTTAATACGGAGTCATGTCAGAGCTTACTGAGTTTCAAAGAGGGCAAATTGTTGGTGCCGCTTAGGTGATGCCTCTGTGATTGAAGTTGCTAATTTATTTGCTGTGTCACCAGATACTGTATTAAAGGTTATGACGGCATATACAGTTTCCGGGAAAATGCCGCCTGATGAGCATAAGCGCAGTCGACATGGTCAACTGACCGAAAGTGACAAAAGGACATTGTGCAGGATTGTCACCCAGGATAAAGAAAACTGCTGCAAAAGTAACTCCAGAGCTCAATCTCAGTCTTCCAAAGCCCGTGTCTACAAAAACTGCGGAGGGAACTCCATAAGCAGAATATTCACAATCGAGCTGCAATTTCCAAACCACTAGTGACCAATATTATGCTAAGAAGATGAGAGAGTGGTGCAACACCCATGAATCGTGGATTATCGATCAATGGAAGACTTTACTATGGTTCCATGAATCGAGCTTCACACTGTTCCCAATAACCGGACGTGTTTACAGGTAGCAATCACCATCCCAAGCTTATGACTAAGACTGTCTAGTGCCAACGGTAAAGCATGGTGGTGGCGCAATCATATTTTGGGCAGCCATATCTTGGTATTCTGCAGGTCCCATCATCACCTTGAAAGGTAGAGTCCCTGCCAGCGACTATGTACAAATTTTGGCCAACCATGTGCACCCCATTGTTTCCTGAAGACAGTGCAATTTACCAAGATAATAATGCTTCGATTCACACAGATGATGTTTTCAAATCATGGTTTGATGAGCATGCAGACAAAGCCTTGCACCTTCCCTGAATCCCGCAGTCGCTGGACCTCAATATCATGGAGTCACTATGGTCAATTTTGGAGAAAAAGGTTTGGGTTTGTTTTCTGCCTCCGGCATCTCTGCGAGAACTGGTACGATTTTTTGCATGAAGAGTGGTATCAAATTGCATTATCCCTACCTTTTTCAGGCCTCTTCAAATTTGACAGGAAACTATCCTCCCATGTTTTAACAGTGGCCATGAGAACCATTCCCATGCACTGGCTTTCTACTACGCCTCCTACACGACTGGAATTGGTGAAGGTTATAGCAGAGATTAGAAGAATGGAGTACCTCACTGCTTTGCCTGCTAACTCTGTCCTCATCTTTGAGGCAGTTTGGGAACCATGGGATCTTTCCATTACCGATTTGCCTACTCAGTTGTCTGAAAATGATGGCTAGTTCACTGTTATGTACTGACATTATATGTACCTATATGCCTCTCATCCATGAGCCTATTTCTTTGTTCTTTCAAATTAAATTCTAATAAAAAAAAATTGCATTATCCACCATCCCAGACTTATATTGGTCAATTCCCAGGAGGATTCCAGTGGTCCAACACCATATTAGGCAACGATTTCATTTTTACCTGGTGTTTCCATAATTTTGTCCAAGCCCTGTACATGTCTCAATGCATCATAAATCCCCAAAATAAGGTTATTCCTCATTTTAGGAAATTGGACAGCCATGTACGTAATTGCCATATGCCCTTTGGCCAACTCTACTCCATAACTGCTGGTTTAAAAAAAAAAACCCAAAAGGCCAAGCTGTACATGTTTTATGAAGTGCATACAGCTGTTTCAGACTTGTTGCTGTCATAAGTGCACTGCATGGAAACAATAGCTTTTGTAGAGTGAGGCAGGGGGCCTCAGACTTTTTAAACAAATGGCCAGATGACCGCTGACCATAGTGAGACTTGTCTGTTGCTAGTGAGAGTAGAAATTGCCACAGGTTCTCAGGTCAGTGGGAGAAGAAAATGCCCTAAAGAGTAGTGGGAGTAAATAATGGTGTAGCACCTGTGGTTAATTGGAATATTTTTCCCATTGTTGGGTGTTAGTGGGAAGAATGGTGTCTCAGTTTTAGTGTCCATGCAAGTAATAGTGCCCCATCATTGGGCATCATTTGAAAAAAATAATGCCCTATTAATGGTGTCTCTGGGAGCAATATTTCCTTGTTGTTGGCATTGATGAGTGGAATAATGCCCTATTGTAGGGTGCAATGGAATGATTAGTGCCCTATCCTTGGGTGTTAGAGCAATGTGCCTCATCTTTGCTGTAGCTAGTGGGGAATAGTTCCCCCAGGGCCAGTTAAGGCAAACTACTACACGTGGCTTGTGGGCTGCAGCGTGGGAACCAGTGGCAAAGTATAACCTGACCTGCCTGGTTATATGTCTTTGTTGATCCTTAAAACCTACTCCATGGACACAGCTTCCACGCACTGCACTGATCACAGCCAGCAAGTGTGAAACAGCTGTATGCAGTTTGGAATAAACAGCTTCCTAATATTATGTTGTATCTGACTTTAAAGCAGCTCTTCTGGATGTAGATACATTCTGTTCTAAGGTAGTTAAACCCACAAAAGTAAAATCAGTCTGTATATGCAGCAAAGCATGCTTGTTATACTCACTGTGGACCCTAAGGAGTTAATCTTCTGCATTGTGTAAAAAGGATGTTTGATCCTGACTTCTCTGATCCTCCCATTCTTTCACAGTCCCCAATCCATCTCATGATAGAACAGAGCCTTGGGGGAAAGATGTGCATGCTCAGTTTGAGTATAAGCTAGATTTTTTCTTTTCTTGGGAGGGTGCATGTGATCAGCACAGGGCCAATCAGCGCTGTCCATACAGAGGGTCAGGGGTTATGCAACCTCATAGGACTGGCAGAGGAGAATGAAAACTCCTCCTACAAGCTTTAACCAGTGTTCTACTGGACACTGATAGATGTCATAAGACTGCTTTAACTGCTGATGAGAAAAGGTATTGAGCACTTTATATTTACTAAAATATTTGCATTTCTGTGTACTGTGGGAGACCAGATATAGTGAATGCAAGGTCCTCGGTTTAGTGACACTTTAAGGACAAAAAGAAACAATTGCTCAATACAGCTATAGACCTAGTTAAAATGATGGCAAAATGTTGAAAAAGCACTAAAAACAGCAGACAGATGTATATTTACATTTATAGATATGCTTTTATTTCTTATTAAATGTGTGAAACATTAGCCAACCCTAGTGTGTGGTAAACCTGACAATGGCACGGGAAGAATTATGGTGGTCACCAACCTGTTTCTGCAATGATTTTATAAAGTATTAAAAGGCAGTGTTCTTGGGAGGGCAGCAATGGTAACCCTCAAACCTTGCCATATATGAAGTAAAATGAAGTTCAGTATATATATGTATATCATGCTGCCTATAGACGATTGTGCTTAGAATTCTTTAGACTGGAAAATACTACCAATTAAAAAGCCAATCACCCCACAGCTACAAAAAACACATTTGAAAACATTACTGTATACTGCTAAGGCAAAACCTCTTCTATTATTAAGATATGGAAGTAGTGGAGTTTAGCTTTTCACTGGCTCTAAAGAGATTTTACAAATCTATATGCACGCTGTTATTTCCTCCAGAGGAAGAAACCAGAGACAAAACCAGTCTGGATGACATTTCATTTGAATATATTGTGACTAATTTAGGTTACATAAAAGATACACTATTTTGCCAAAAGTATTGGGACACCCCTCCAAATCATTGGATTCAGGTGTTCCAATCACCTTCATGGGCACAGGTGTATAAAATCATGCACCGAGGCATGTAGACTGCTTCTACTAACATTTGTGAAAGAATGGGTCACTCTCAGGGGCTCAGTGAATTCAAGCGTGGTACCATGATAGGTTGCCACCTGTGCAATAAGTCCATCCATGACATTTCCTTGCTACTAAATATTCCACGCTCAACTGTTAGTGGGATTATAACAAAGTGGAAGCAATTGGGAACAACAGCAACTCAGCCATGAAGTGGTAGACCACTTAAAATGACAGAGTGGGGTCAGCACAAGCTGAAGCGCAGAAGTCGCCAACTGTCTGCAGAGGCAATAGATAAAGACCTCAAAACTTCATGAGACCTTCAGATTAGCACAACAGTGCGTAGAGAACTTCATGGAATGGGTTTTCATAGCTGAGCAGCTGCATCCAAGCCTTACATCACCAAGTGCAATGCAAAGCGTCAGATCCAGTGGTGTAAAGCATGCCGCAACTGGATTCTAGAGCAGTGGAGATGTGTTCTCTGGAGTGACTAATCACACTTCTCTGTCTGGCAATGTGTCTGGGTTTGGTGGTTGCCAGGAGAATGGGACTTGCCTGACTGTGTGTAAAGTTTGGTGGATTATGGTGTGGGGTTGTTTTTCAGGGGTTGGGCTTGGCCCCTTAGTTCCAGTGAAGGGAGCTCTTAAAGGCATCAGCATACCAAGGCATTTTGGACAATTTCATGCTCACCATCCAACCTGACTGAGCTTGAGAGGATTACAAAGAATGGCAGAAAATCCCCCAATCCAGGTGTGCAGAGCTTGTCCCATCATCATACCCAAAAAAACTCAAGGCTGTAATTGCTGCCAAAGGTGCTTCAACAAAGTACTGAGTACAGGGTCTGAATACTTAAACTGAACTTCACTCTCTCAATCAACAGACTATTTTTAATCTTTATGCTGCTAGCATTAACAAATAGAAAAGTATATTATTCCACCCCCCCCCCCTCGCTAAAAACCAGTCTCAGCCACCTAGCAAAGGTACATCTAGTAGCCTTACAACGCTTTCTTCCCTGCAAATACAAAAAGGGAATCAGACTTCTTAATATCTTTATTCCTCTATAAATAAAGGAGACTATATCTCTTAACATCTAACGTGAAATTTCCTTTCCTGGTCACACGAAGTAGAACAAAATGTTGGTAAAAATTTCTTGGTCCAGATGAAAACTCTAGGCCAGCTTGGGTAAAAAAAAAAAAAAAAAAAAATTAAAAAAAAGCCAGGTCTGTCCTGAATGTTACCCTATCTAAAAAAAAAATCTGGAGATAAGGGGCCCTGATGCATAGGGCTTACAACACGCCCTCCTTACTGTAGTAATAGCTACCAGAAAGGGTAGCTATTAAGGGTCAAATTTCTCAGGGAACCCGAATCCAAAGGCTCAAACTGGGAACCTGTCAATTCATTGAGCACAGTCGTCCGGTCCCATTTAGGAAATGGCCACTCCCTCAATGGCTTTTGTCTGGTCAAGGACTTAAAAAAAATAAAACCTCACCATGAGCTTGTCCCTGGCCAAGGGAGACTCCAGAAATACGCTAAGAGCTGACACCTGGCACTGTAGTGTACTCACCGCTAGCACTTTCTCTGGCCCAGCCTGTAGGAATTCCAGGACTGACACTAAACTATGCACTTCCGAGAACATTTGGACACACCACCTGTTAAAGCTCCCAAACCTTAAAAGGTGGGTTGAACGGGTCTGCTTCTTTCTACTATTTAAAAGGTCGATACTACCCTAGCAGAAAATGCTTTCCTCATCAGCAGCTGTTCAGAAACCAAGCTGCAAGATTCCACCTGGGGACATAGGACCGGACCCTGCGAGAGAAGACCCTCAGCAAGGCAACATCCAAGGAGGATAAGTTGCCATGGCCGCGAGGGTTGAAAACCAAGCCCGCCTGGGCTAGCACAGGGCTGTCAGGATTAGGGAAGTTCGCTCGATCCTGAACTTTCTCAGAATCACCGGCAGCAATGATACTGGAGGGAAAGTGCAACACGGGAAAGCTCCGCTGCTGCGTTAGTGCACCCACTGCCAATGCCCCATCCCAGTGGTTTATGAAAAAGAACACTGGGACCTTGGCATTCTGTCCTGACGCAAATAGGTCTATGGAGAGAGTCCATGGCTGAGCTCCCACTCTGATTCCCTCAGCTGCCTCCTGCTGAAAAAGTCTGCCACCTGGTTCAGATCTCCCTTCAGGGGCACGGCGGATAGGGAGGCTACACTGGCCTAAGCCCAACTGAGCAACTCCAAGGCAAGGACCCACAGGTCTCTGCTTCGTGTTCCTCCTATTATTGACATACACCATAACAGAGGAATGTCCGAAAGCACCCGCACGCGTTGCCCCTGCAAGGCTGAGAAGGCCCACATCACTGCTTTCAGTTCTTTCCAGTTCGAGGATCTGCTCAAATCTTCTGGTAGCCAAGAGCCCCTCACCCCACCCCCACCAAGTGAGCTCCCCAACCTCAGGCACTTGCATCAGTTGTAATCTCCCTGAAGATGGGAAAGGCTCATAACAGCCCCTGAGTTAGGCTGGTTGATCTCCACCACTAGAGTGTTCTCTTCTCCCGGGAGAGAACCTGTCCTAAGGAGTTTAGAGACTCCTGATGGTGATCCCAGGTGTCCAGAATGAACAGCTGGAGGGGCCACACATGCAGTCCTGCCCACTGTACCACTGGGACGTACGACGTCAGAAGACCTAACACCGGCATGGTTTCTCGGAGGGACACGGCCTGACTCCCTAGTAGCCACCTCATTCCCCTGTCCAACTTCAAAAAACCTTCCTACTCCAGTAGAAAATTCTAAAGGGTTGAATCCAGTTTGTAACCCAGGTACGCCATCCTTTGACCTGGGACCAAATTTGACTTGGCTAAGTTTGGAAGCCAACCTAGACTCTCCAGGTGCCTCATCGCTAAGTATGTCCTGTGTGAGCTGTATCTCCAAATCTGCGAACAGAAAGATATCGTTCAGATATGCCACTACCAAGACTCCTTAGCCAAAGAGATACCAGGGCCTCGGCCATGATTTTGTGAAATTCATGGGTGAGGAGGAAAACCCAAAAGTCAAGGCTTGGAACTGCAGGTGGACTATTCCCCTGGGGCCCCGGACTGCCAACCTGAGGAACGTCTAAAAGGGTTCCACAATTGGGATGTGCAAGTTGGCATCCCTTAAGTCTATTGAGGCCAGAAAGCAATTTGGGGGAAGAAACCTGATCAGAAATATGGAATCCATACGGAACCTCTTGTATTTTATGGACTCAGGGAAGTACAGGCTCATCCTGAACCTCTGAATGAGGGCTTTCTGACACAAAGACACGGGAATAAAAACATTTGCCGATCTCTGCAGAGGGAACCATGACAACAACCCTCTGTTCCTCCAGCTCCTCCAAGGAAGAGAGCAAAGCAGACGCCTTCTCTGCTAACTGTGGGAGTTCCAAAACCAATGGCCTCTGCGGCGGAGGTTTCAAGAAATCTAAGCGGTACCCCCCTCCTCACTATATCTAGGATAAAGTGACTGGAGGACACAGCTTCCCACTGTGGGAAAAAGACCCCAAGTCTTCCTCTCACTGTGGGAACACTGTTAGACTTTTGGGGCTGATCAGGACACCAGAAAAATCACTCCTGCTCTGCCTCCTGCTCTGCCTCTCCCCTTCTGCCCCCAGGATTCTGCTTCTCTGGCCTACTGGCTTGTACCTGCTTTTGGGTGTGAAATCTCTTCCTCCCCTGCGCATGGGTTTTTTTTTCTTAAGTGGAAAAGCCTTTTTCTTGTCAGTGGGGCTATCCAACACAGTCTCAAGACTGGGCCGAAAAAGAAGAACCCGTGAATGGGATGCCACAATGCTTAACCTTGGAGGCAGCGTCTTCCTGCCAAGTCTTAAGCCACAGGGCTCTGCGGGCAGAGTTAGTCAAGGCCCCCAACCTTGCTGTCATCCTCACTGATATTGCAGAGGCATCTGCAATATAAATCGACCCCCTGCAGTAAGATAGGAAAGGAGGCTAGAATTTTTTCCTTTTGGGGTACCTGCCACAATATGGGCCTGTAGCTGTATGAGCCAGTATTCCATGTTCTCGGCTACCACTGTAGTGGCCATGGCTGGCTTTAAGTTGGATAGTGTGGAATCCTTGGATTTCTTAAGAAGGGAATCCGCCCTCCTGTCCATGCTATCAGACAACATTCCCATATCCTTGAACGCAAAGTCAGTCTTTCTGGCTACTTGGGAGAACGCAGCATCAAGCTTAATGCTATTATTCTACACAGAGGGCAAATCCTTGTTGAAAGGGAACCTGCATTTGAGGGATTTTGCAAAGAACGGTTTCCTCTCTGGGTCCTGCCACTCCTCTTTTTTTTTGGATTCCACTAAAGCTTCGTGAACTGGGAAAACTATGTTTTTGTTCCCTCATACTCTGGTACAACTAATCATGCAACGTAAGGGGCTTCCTAGCTTCTAATCTCCAAGGTGGTATAAATGGCTCCCAGTAAATCATCCACCTTCTCCAGAGATAACTTATACCTAGAGGGGCTTCTTGACTCGCTAGTGGGACTTACTGGTCACTGGGGAAACCTGCTGGGGGGAGCTCTGTGCTTGGGGCAGAGAGATATCATCTACCAGGATCCTAAAACTGCTTAACTGACTTAACCAAGTCCCACTGTGAAGGAGCTTCCTCCTTAATAAGGCCCTCAATACGAGACCCATGTAGCACCTTGGTCCAGAAGTCCAAGTATCACCCTACAAGAGAGGCACTCCTTTTTCATCCTGTGGTGCGGCTAGGGCTTCTCTCTGGCTTTCATCTAGAACCAAACACACAGGAAAAGCTGCCAATTACACCATAGCCTTTCAGCACCCCCCCAGGGAGAGGCGTGGGAATCTCCTTAGCTCCCGCCCTGTCCCTCCGACCACCAGGAGGACTAAAGAAAGCCCCATGGAGCTTGGGGCCCAACAGGTAGAGAAAAGGCCCCTCTGAGCAGCCTACCTGTGTCTGGCAGGTGCAGGCGTCACCTGGTCCCGGTGCCTCCGCTCTGGACATGGTCCCCGCGTGGTTGTCTGTTCCAGGGTATGCCTTTGCAAGTTGCAGCTCCCCGCACCAACCCACTCTCCCGCCCACTATCACGGCACCGCAGCTGGAAGCCATGCACCAAGAGTAAGTCCCACCCTCAACCGAAAATGACGTCCCCCACCATCTGGCCTTGCGAAAGCTCCACCGCTGGCGTCTCCACGGAGCAGCGACACCCCTCCTGAGGACCCCCCTGGGCCAGTGACCAGCAGATGCCCGACACTTCTCTCCTCCCCAGGCGGAGGCCAGGTAGGAGTACTGGAGGTAAGGGACCCCCCTCCTCTGCCCCAAAGGACTGAACCTGGCCCTCTCCTCCCCACTACTGGAGAGTAAAACCCTCAGACCGCACTGCATCCCGGGTCCTCCCCCTCCACCCAGGTAAGCATAGCTCCGTAGATACCCTGGAAGAGCTTCCATTTGTGTCTCTCCATCGGAGGAAACACCATTACTGAGGCCGCATTTTAATCTGGGTGGAGGGGACATTTCCTCTGGTGGGGAGGAGCCGAGATCATTTAAGAATGCTGTCCTGAAAGACTTTAAGGGGAAAAACAACATCAAATCCTTTCAATTTAGTTTTGTATAGAGTGGGGAAAGGGTTAGACACTCTGGGGTTTTTACTAAAACTAAAGTGCAAAATCTGGTGCAGCTATGCATGATAGCCAATCAGCTTCTAACTTCAGCTTGTTCAGTTAAGCTTTGGCAATAAAATCTGGAAGCTGATTGCTTTCTATGCTGAGCTGCACCGCATTTTGCATGATCCAGTTTTACTAAATGAATCCAGAAAAGTCCACGTGACGATAGAAGTCCTGTCAGCGGTGACAGCACACTGCTGGAGGGATCTGTTTTAACGCAAGTCTTTCATAATGTGCTAGTAAGTGATCTACTGTATACTAGCACATTATGTCCTTAATACAACGGTTTACAACCACTCTAGGCTTAGCATGAGTAAAGATCAGAGAACATGGTATTTATCAAAATGTAAAGTCCATGTCCTGCCAAAATAAACATTTAAGCTTTAGATACAGTGTGGAAGGGACAGAAACCATATTACTGCTAATCAGGGCTCCATTAGGGAGATTTCCTCCCACTTTGTCACTTTGACAGGCATTGAGGGAACATCTGTAACTGGCAGAGTCAGAATCAACTAGAAAACCATCAAATCCATCCAGCACCTTATCCATATGTCCAATGTTCCAATGTTGAGGTGTTTTGCTTATGGTGACAATTACAAGCCAACACAATGGCAATGTACCTCAAAGATTTATTGCTGCCACAAGGCAAAAGTAGCACCCCCCCCCTCCCCCAAAAATGGCAGTACATAATATCCACTGACATTTCTCAGAAAGGTGAGAAGACATCACTTTGCCATCCAGAGGTCCCTTGTAGCCCTTAAACATCAGTGGACGCTATGTACTTTATCTTTTTCTTCCTTTACAATACAATATCCTCTACAAAAAGATAAAAAATGTTCTGTAGTCAATTTGACAGGAACTTAGGGGAAAATCGGTTTGCTTATGGTCTTCTAGAGATAAATACTAGACTATTTGCCAGCTGGACACAATTCACAGCTATTGACCATCTCTTCAAACCTTCAGAAGATACGAACCACGGATGTGGTTGATACATGGCCAAAGGGTGATGAAAAGAAAACCGCAAAGGCAGAAACCTAGCCATTCATAGAACTCAAGGCCAGTTTCTGATCAACGTACCATTAGGAGATAATCCAAAATCTGAGCTGACTATAGCAGAGAGGGCATTTACTACCACCAGCCCAGACTGCCCATTTACTACCACCAGCCCAGACTGCCCATTTACTACCACCAGCCCAGACTGCCCATTTACTACCACCAGCCCAGACTGCCCATAGGTGGTGTTGTATTTGTTTTTCTTTCTGCCTAGTGTCCTACTCTTGAAGGTGGCAATATAACCCTAAGGTCAAGAATATTGACTGATATTGGAAAGGTGATTCAACCTACTGGTATCCTCTCATATCTTAAGTAGGCCATAGAAGAGTCGAAAACCAAACAAATTCCTGGTCGTTCGTTTTTCACGTTAATGTGCCAGCTGCGACATGGGATTTTCGTGTCACAATCGAAAGTGCCTGATCAAACATTCTGGTTTTGTTTCAAAAAAACAAAACAAATGATGGCACAATCACATACACCATTTTCACTTTTCAATTGATCGAACGTTCAGTTTTCAAGTCTACTATGGCCTACCTTATTTTTTAAAATACCTCTAAAAGAACACGAATAGCAATTTCCATTACATTTTTAGCTCCCATGTATATGCTTTTCCAATTGATAAAAAACAGGAAAAACCATGATATTTGTTTGAATTTATTAAATTTATTACAGCATGGAGGCGGAAAAAATTACCATATCATTCCAAGCTGTCCCATACCAAGAGACAATAATTTAACTATCCCTTTTCGAATACACAAGGAATTTCTCTTTTAACAATGTCCTGAGAGGAGCTGCTATTGTTCCTTCCTTCCAGTCACTCCTGACAAATAAAAAGGACAATAAAGAGAAAAAAAAAAAAAGGAACACCTGACAATATGATCAGAAACTCCAACATCCTACACAAACTGTCCCTTTTACCGAGCGAATGACCAGCCAAGTCAAGTGTAGGTGCTTTCCAAGTTCCCAATTTTCAGTTACTCAGAAAAATAAAATAAAATACAGTGTTGTGTTATCAGCTGAAGTTGTTCTGGGCCAACAATGGTGTGACAGGAAACAGACCAGGCAGTTGTATCTGTAAGGTTGGTGGCAGCTATGCAGTAGGAGTGTATGTGGGAGGGTCTTTGTTTTGTGGCGCCAGAAGCTCCAAAACACACCGAGCCGCCAAACAAATAAGTATTTCCTCCCGTCCAGAGTCTGCAACCAGTTCATAAAAATGCGGCATGTTGCAGGTCGCATAGTCCTATAAAATCCCTTTGTGCACCGAGTGTGTCCTCTTGATTCTGGGAGCTCGTGGTAAATTTTCTCTCTTGCAGAGGTAAAAAGAAAAATCATACATAGTCTTAGGTGTTTAAACAGATCATCAAGTGTTTGTATGAGGTAAAGAGGTGCAGTTCTGACCGCTTCTGCACGGTGGAAAAACAAAAAATTTTTTTCCAGAGGTCCGGGACTGCACTAAAATCTCTTTGGAGGGAAGTGGGCAACTAAAAACCTCAGTCCATTCAACAAAAAAAATAAAGCTAAAAACTAAAGACACATGAATTTTCCTATTTGAGCTATTCTCCTTGAATATCACGTCACAGACATAGAACAATGGGAGAGGGGGGGGAATATAAAAAGTACACAGCAATCATATTCATAACTTGAAATTTCCTTCTCTTGCAAATTAAAAAAAAAAAATGAAACAAAAAAAAAAAAAAGAAAAAAAAGTTTTATGTACAGATATAAATCCTCTGAGAAGGATTTTCTTGTCTTGACAGTTTTTGAACTGTGTTTGATGGAATAAAAAGTTTTGGCTTTTTATTGCATGAAACCAAACTGAAGGAGCTGTTTGATCCTCTTCTGCAACTCCAGACAACGGTCTCCGGCAATCTCAGTAATCTTCCAAAGCAGCAGCTGAGTGAAGAGTTGTCCCTGGTGTCACACGCTCATAGTCATGCTGGGAGAGTACTATGAAAAGGAGACGGAGGGATTAGACAATGCAAGACCATACCCAACTAGTTATCATAAGCAACCGCTTTAGTTTCAATAAACTGGTTCATGCGACTGAATTCACAACAGACATCATAAAAATGAACTGATCACACAATAATATTTGCCAGATGACATTATTTTTGATGGTATCAATACTAACATGACAATATTTCTGTTCTCATTCCTGGCCAAACTGCCCAGACCAGCGTATTACCGTGGCATGTATGGTAAAACTGATGCTGCTCCACATTAGTCTACTCTTGGCTGCTAAATGCCAGGTACAGATCCGGATTGTTACAGACCATTTATAATCTCTGAATAATCAGAGGACTGCACAACGGTTTGTAGCTTCTTTATTCCATCTGAAAAACTGGCATACACCATACAACACACAAGGTCAAATGCTTGTTCTGTTGACAAGAGACGATGTCCTCCCATTTCCTGTTGTGTCCGCGGGACAGGAATTGAAGGGATGTCTTCCCATTAGCAAAAAAAAAGGGGGGGGGGGGTTTAACCATTCTCTACCCTATATCGAATGCCAAAATATTTTTCA
The DNA here is from genome assembly GCF_062004578.1 of Staurois parvus. Taxonomy (NCBI): domain Eukaryota; kingdom Metazoa; phylum Chordata; class Amphibia; order Anura; family Ranidae; genus Staurois; species Staurois parvus. Next base: position 2,952,021 of record NW_028320549.1, read on the forward strand.
CTTTGGATACTTTAGGTTGAAAGACTGGCAAGAAATTGGAGGTCAATATTCTAACCCACAAAGCATGTCATGACTGACTCTGAAGAGTCAGTATTTCAAGCTTTGGACAACATCTAAATCCCCCCCTACTCCAATCTCCTTTTCCACACTTATACTCACCAAGGTTTTAAAATAAAAACATCTACATATTAATACATTGTAAAGTATGACTTTTTATACAAAGCCTTTTGCTAGAGAATAGTTATCTGTCAGCAGAACACTCACATTGTCATTCTGGAAGGAATGAAGGAAATTTCCTCCTAACTCTCCATCGTCTCGAGGTGTGCCTGGAGGGTTGCTAATGCCACTTATGTTATTTGGGGAATTCTGTGAAAGAAAACAAACATTTTTTTCAATACAACATGTTGTTTAGATTTGAAAGATATTTGAAGAAGTACTGCCCCGGGATTCGCCACTGTAACATACAATGGCTGGGGGAACTGCGGATTCTCCTTGTGGAGGCACCACTCACCATTATGCCTGCTACCAACCCCTTACCCACCAATGCACTGTGATCACCAAGCCTGAAACCTCCCCGCCACTGTGCCATTACACAATCATCCCCACACCCTACTGCAGCTGATCTGCCATCCTCCTCCTCCTGCCCATCAACACTCATCCTATTGACATCTTCTCAAAAAACAAAGGTTGTGGATGGTTATAAAAAATAAACAAAACACATTGGGAAGAAGCAATGAAGCTGCTGGTAGGGACTTTGAGGTTATAAGCTCTGTGGCTAATATACAGTTGATATAACAAGTCTACACACTCTTGGTAAAAATGTCAGGTTTTTAAGATGTAAAAAAAAAAATCAGGCCAAGATAAATCACTTCTGAATTATTCTCACTTTTAATTTGACTTATAATCTGTGCAATTCAATTAAAAACAAGCTGAAACCTTTAAAAAGGGGGAAAAATAAAAATCTTACAAATGAAGTGGTTGCATAAATCTGCATACCCTTAAAATTGAATTCCAAGAATTCAGTTCCTTTGTAAAAAGTGAAGGTACACCATGAGTTAAGTAAAGTGAGGTGCATGACATCTCCTGGACTTCTATCGTTTATATCTGACAAGTTTGTAGTACTCCATTGGTTTTGCTGTATTTCCAGGAGTCTAAACTGATCCTTCTGATCCCAGCATCTTCAACAGTAGAGAAGCTGCAGTTGTTATGCCTGCCCCTCCCCTCCTCTTGCCCGGTAACTGAAGCCTTGGTATTACAGTCCGGTCCATAAATATTGGGACATCGACACAATTCTAACATTTTTGGCTCTATACACCACCACAATGGATTTGAAATGAAACAAACAAGATGTACTTTAACTGCAGACTGTCAGCTTTAAATTGAGGGCATTTACATCCAAATCAGGTGAACGGTGTAGGAATTACAACAGTTTGCATATGTGCCTGCCACTTGTTAAGGGATCAAAAGTAATGGGACAATTGGCTTCTCAGCTGTTCCATGGCCAGGTGTGTGTTATTCCCTCATTATCCCAATTACAATGAGCAGATAAAAGGTCCAGAGTTCATTTCAAGTGTGCTATTTGCATTTGGAATCTGTTGCTGTCAACTCTCAAGATGAGATCCAAAGAGCTGTCACTATCAGTGAAGCAAGCCATCATTAGGCTGAAAAAACAAAACAAACCCATCAGAGAGATAGCAAAAACATTAGGCGTGGTCAAAGCAACTGTTTGGAACATTCTTAAAAAGAAGGAACGCACCGGTGAGCTCAGAAACACCAAAAGACCCGGAAGACCACGGAAAACAACTGTGGTGGATGACCGAAGAATTCTTTCTCTGGTGAAGAAAACACCCTTCACAACAGTTGGCCACATCAAGAACACTCTCCAGGAGGTAGGTGTATGTGTGTCAAAGTCAACAATCAAGAGAAGACTTCACCAGAGTGAATACAGAGGGTTCACCACAAGATGGAAACCATTGGTGAGCCTCAGAAATAGGAAGGCCAGATTAGAGTTTGCCAAACGACATCTAAAAAAGCCTTCACAGTTCTGGAACAACATCCTATGGACAGATGAGACCAAGATCAACTTGTACCAGAGTGATGGGAAGAGAAGAGTATGGAGAAGGAAAGGCACTGCTCATGATCCTAAGCATACCACCTCATCAGTGAAGCATGGTGGTGGTAGTGTCATGGCGTGGGCATGTATGGCTGCCAATGGAACTGCTTCTCTTGTATTTATTGATGATGTGACTGCTGACAAAAGCAGCAGGATGAATTCTGAAGTGTTTCGGGCAATATTATCTGCTCATATTCAGCCAAATGCTTCACAACTCATTGGACGTCGCTTCACAGTGCAGATGGACAATGACCCAAAGCATACGGCAAAAGCAACCAAAAGGTTTTTAAAGGGAAAGAAGTGGAATGTTATGCAATGGCCAAGTCAATCACCTGACCTGAATCCGATTGAGCATGCATTTCACTTGCTGAAGACAAAACTGAAGGGAAAATTCCCCAAGAACAAGCAGGAACTGAAGACAGTTGCAGTAGAGGCCTGGCAGAGCATCACCAGGGATGAAACCCAGCGTCTGGTGATGTCTATGCGTTCCAGACGTCAGGCTGTAATTGACTGCAAAGGATTTGCAACCAAGTATTAAAAAGTGAAATTTTGATTTATGATTATTATTCTGTCCCATTACTTTTGGTCCCTTAACAAGTGGGAGGCACATATGCAAACTGTTGTAATTCCTACACCGTTCACCTGATTTGGATTTAAATACCCTCAAATTAAAGCTGACAGTCTGCAGTTAAAGCACATCTTGTTCGTTTCATTTCAAATCCATTGTGGTGGTGTATAGAGCCAAAAATGTTAGAATTGTGTCCATGTCCCAATATTTATGGACCTGACTGTATGTGAATACATTCACAAAATACAAAGGCTTATGTGAATGGGCAGCAAAGTGGAGGGGGCAGGTATAGTTGTGCGTTTCTCTCCTGTCAGATCCCAAAGTGACAGCAGAACAATAAACCTGTCGGATGTAAATAATAGAAAGAAGTCCAGGAGATGTCATGCACATTCTTGGGATTAACTCATAGTGTGCCTTCATGTTTTACAAAGTGGATGAATTTCTTGGACCTGAAGCACCTTGTAATTTTGTGACAGTACTCAGTCTTTTGAGGTAGAGAATCTACCAGCATGCCACAGTCCTCTTTAGGTCATCCCACAGATTTTCAATCAGATTCAGGTCTAGGATCTGGCTGGACCATACCAAAACATTGATCATTTTCTGGTGAAGCCATTTTGTTTTTGGCGGTATGCTTTGGGTCATTGTCGTGCTGAAAGGTGAAATTCCTCTTTTTTTGTGGCAGCATCCTGAAGATTTCAGTTTTCAATTGAACAGATTATAGATCACATTAGGAAGGTGGAAAGAATTCTGACATGATTTATCTTGGTCTGATTTTTTTACATCTCAAAACCCTACCATTTTTACAGAGGTGTGTACACTTTTTATATCCATTGTATTTACCTTCACTGCATAGCGAATCAATAACCTGAGACATGTATGTACATATCAGACACCATGTATTGAAGCAGAAAGAAGAGAACCCATGTGCCTTCAAAAACAATTCGACAAATGTAGCTCCAAGTCTACACATTACTGATTCAAGAGAACACTGCTCACTAGAAACTCCACAGACAGTGTCCGATTAGGTTTTCTGGTATAATACTGCTATTAAAACGTTTTGCATTTGATAGTATGCAAATAAAGAAAAACAAAAAAAAACACAAAAAACATGCAGCTCCTCACCTTGGGAAGTCCATCCATGTCTCCAGACCCTTTTGGGAAACCAATAAAATGAATTATAATCAGTACAAGTCACAGATCTTGGCATTCATATAAACCAAACTACAATTTAAACATAAATGTGATAGGAAATTACTAAGGTGTGTGACTTACCTAATGACCCGTTCATATGATGAGGTTCCATTCCACCCATTCCGCCCATAGGCCCATCAGAACCAGGTCCCATTGGGAACTAAAGTAAAACACACAAGCATTACTTTTCTCTCCAATTTCACAAACTGCCTAATGTCAATGTTACGCTTGGATTGTCAATGCTGGCATAGGTACACCAGGAACAATAATCCCAACGTGGCCACACACTGGACCCCCCAGGAATTTGTCTACTTACATTTGACCGGTTCCCTGTGGGCGGTCCTGGATTCATCATGGTGTAAATGTTGTCACTTGAATTTGTCGATTCTACAAAAAAATGAAAACGCATCAGTGACTGCATGAAATCCAGAATGTTCATATTTAAAGACGGTATGATCAAATGCAAGCAATTCTACACTTGTGACAGCGGGAATGTGCAAAAGGCAATTCCTGAGCTATCAGGATATGAAAAACTGTAAGGCCCGATTCACATCTGTATGGTAAACTTTAGGTGCATTGCTACTGACCTCTATATAAAATACGTTTTGATGAAAGTGCAACAAAAGATGCAGGAAGCATGATTTTTTTTTTTTCCTTTTAAACCCATTGCACCAAAAGCGCACAAGTGTAAACAGGGCCTTCGTCCAGCACATCAGTCAAAAAAAGCATAAGCAGTACTATTACGGTTTATCATCACTTGTTATCGACTCAAACAATAGCACCATCATGTATTTAGTCAATGCAATGTTACCTATATCTAGGTTATCCTAAGACAGTAAACGGTGACCCAAAAATTCACCAAGGTCTTGGCCCCCTGGCTTGCGTCTACTAACCAAGTCCTTTTGGAGACTTAGAAGTTGGGTAGGTTTGGTGATTGTCATTATCTTGGACAACCCCCCCCCATCATGGGAATAATTTAGCTTTCAATGCAAAATTTTAATAAAAATATAAAAATGTATAAATAAAAAAAAAAAAAAAATTATATATATCTCTATCTCAAAAGCACCATCAACATGAATGCAAGAGTGAAACCATGTGACTAAGCCCATTGCTTGAATGACATCTTGAAAGGAAACCATCACGAGAGACACGGAGGATACCATTGCTGACCACTGTTCCTGAAAATGGCAGTTACCTGTCTGTTAAACCGGTATTCTCTACTTTTAAGATGCCACTCTGAAAATGGTATAAAAACAAAAATTTGCAATTTTACTGATCCAAGCACTTGCTCCAGGTTTTGAATTCAGAAAGTACTGAACCAGAGTTCGCACAACTGGCAGGCAACGAGCATTATTCAAAAGAGGCCAGCAACTACTTTATTTCCCTTACAACAGGTGTACTTTATATTGCAAGGATAGACCAGCTATGTTGTTAGAGCGAATAAACAGGTCAGAGTTCATTGTCAGGTTCACAACAATTCATAGGTAGCAAATATACACACCTGCAGGACTGGGCATGATCGGTGTTCCTGGAGGTCCTCCACCACCTGGGGGCCCCTGCAAGTAGACCAAACAAGTTTTGGTTTTAAAATGTTTCAACAACTGACCAAAGAATAATTCAGTGGCTAGGATTACCAAACACCTACAGTCATTGTTGCAACATTCAGTGCGCTATATAAACCACATTAAAATATCTCCAGCACGATCATCAGAGGAGCGGGCACACCTACATCGTTCGACCTATGTATATATGAATTATGAACCATCCAGAACCGACGACTGAACCCATATGGTGAAAAGATCTTATTCAGATCCTGCTACTATGATGGGCCACCATAAAGGTCCCACAGCAAACATTCTTTTTATCTAGCTCTTCACCAGCAATCTGCTTGTATATTACAGTGAAAAATTATATATATGTATGGAATCACCTTACAAAAGCCACAGCTCTACAGAAAAGCTAGACCTCAAAAGGGTTTGGGTAGTGACTTTGAAATCAAACATAATGACACAAAATTCATTAGTCGTTGTACTGTAAAAAGCTGGCCATACGCTGTGCACATTAAATCTGTTCCCAAGGAACCAGACAAAATTCGCTCATTGGATAGCACAGCCTCACTCTGTTCGACAAAGGTCGAAGGCCCCTGCTGGAAAGATTGAGCAAAAAAAGCAGCTGCATCCAATCAGATGCAGATACTCTTTGGATATTTTGACAGCCAGTAGGGCAAGCTGTCAAAATAAAAAACTGCAGTGAAAAATTCCCCCACCTTTGGAATCTGCAGGCTGAATGGGAAAAAAGTCCCATCAGTGTACGGGCAGCTTTATATTTAGGTCATTTGACTTTTTTTGGGTCCCATAAATCCTTGGCGATAGTTAGTTACACCCCCTCAATTTCTGACACAATCCCTCTCCCAAGAAGGAAACCAAGAGCACCCCTGTTGGAAGGGGGAGAAGCTCTTTAAAAAGTAGATATCCTATCAGTGTGATCGGGGTCCAACTCTTCCTCCTATGGGGTAAAAATGACTGCAGTAGTGGAGTCAGGTACTGCAGATCATCCTGGAGTGTCAGTGTCATTCGAGGGTGGACAGATGTCTGATCACCCATCATTTTTGAAAGAGGTCACGTACCTATAGACGGCTTTAGAACTACTCATTCAAAGCTCAAAAAAGTATCTGTTAATAAGAAAGACTCACTGAGTGTAAAGAGGTAAGCTATGCTGTACTAGAGAAGGGAGGAGGAAGTGAGATCAGTTGGTTTGCCAACTGCGTGCAACAGCCAAGGAGAACTTGTCAGTGATCGAGTAAACCAAGTAAAAATCGGAACAGTTTATCCAACTTACCACATATGTGCCAGGTGATGACGAAGAGTATGGAATCTGTGAACAAAGTAGAGATAAGATAAGACTATATCCAGAGAAAACTCTCCATTATCCTATGTCCCCACTAAAATGATGATTAATATGAACATTTAAATTGTATGTGTGGTCATAATCAAACTAAAACAAAGCATTCTGTACATGTCTCACGCACCTTTCACGTTTTATCTTTACAATGACAGTACAGAAAAGATAAACCTCTTGATCCTGCCAGAAATGATCATTTCCTTTGCTGGCAGACTATGCTGCCTGCTATCAGAGGTGTTCTGTAGTTGAGAGAATAGATAACACCTTCCCTCTGTCACTGAGTTGAGAAAAGGGGAGAGCGGGTGGGGGTTTATTCTGTAGTAGTAGAACTTTCTGCTCTAGAGTGACAACACTGCTCCTCCATAGTTACAGCATTGGGAGTGAGCATTGTCACCCTAGAAGAATAAGGGAGCTACTGGTAATATCAACCAAGTGGTGATTTAAAAAAAAAAAAAAAAAAAAAAAAAAAAAAGCCTGAAAAAGAAAGATCAAAAGCAGCTGCTACATCATACTCTTATTTTGTTTTTTGCAGGTAAAATGTGCATTTAATCTAAATTGATTCTTAAGGAGCCTGTAAAGCATTGCACCTACGATCAGCAGACCATGGGTGCAATGTCGGGCTCCTGCAGACTCTCAGGATAGCGGTCTGCCTGTACCTTCCCATACAGGCAGGCAGTTACCTGAGAGCAGGAAGATCAATGAACTACGACAGCACTTCCAGTGCCCTTGCAGTTAATTGAGAACTACAAGCCAGAAGTTGCAGCTCATTCATCCACATAACTCTGAATGATGTGGCTGTGTGGGCAGAGCCTCATACAGCCATAATGTTTTCAAAATGTGACAGCGGCTGCTGGGAGTAGAACCTTCGCCCACTGTCACGGGGCTGGGGTATTGGGGGGAGAGGAAGCAGATGCTTAACAGGTCTCACCCTAAATACAGATCTAACATGTTCAGATGGGTGAACTTATCCTTTAACCACTTGCCTACCGGGCACTTATACCCCCTTATTTACCAGGCCAATTTTCAGCTTTCAGCGCTGCCGCACTTTGATTGACAATTGCGCGGTCATGCAACATTGTACCCATATGAAATTTTGATCATTTTTTTCTCACAAATAGAGCTTTCTTTTGGTGGTATTTAATCGCCACTGGGTGCTTTACTTTTTGCGCTATAAATAAAAAAAGTGCAAAAAATTTGAAAAAAAAAAAAAAAGTTTCTTTGCTTCTATTTTCTAGTTTCTATCTAGGCGGCACTGATAGACAGCACTGATGAGGTGTCACGGATAGGCGGCACTAATATGCAGCACTGATAGGCGGCACTGATATGCAGCACTGATAGGCGGCACTGATAGGCGACACTGATGATGGGCACTGACAGACGGCACTGACTGGCATCACTGCTGGGCACTGACTGGCGGCACTGACTGGCACAACCCCTGGGCACTGACTGGCGGCACTGACTGGCAGCACTGGTGGGCTGCACTGGTGGGTGGCACTGGTGGGTGGCACTTCTGGGCACAGGTGTGTGACACTGCAGAGTGGCACAGGTGTGTGACACTGCAGAGTGGCACAGGTGGGTGCACTGCTGGGCACAGGTGGGTGCACTGCTGGGCACAGGTGGGCGGAGCTAGTGGGCGCACTGCTGGGCGGAACTTGCGGGTGGCACTGCTGGGCACCGATCATCAGGGCACTGATCATCAGTGCCCTGCTGATCGGTGCCGATCCCCGCTCTGACAACTGCCGGTTCTCGGCAGTACTTTCCTCACGATCTGACAGCGTGAGGAAAGTGCAGCCGAGAACCGGCACTTGCATTTCCCTCTGATCAGCGTGTCATTGGACACCGCTGATCGCGTGGTAAAAGGCCACTGTGATTTGCCTTTTACCACATCACGTGATCAGCTGTGTCCGTAGGACACAGCGATCATGGAGATCGCCGGGTGCGCGCCCCCTGGGGCGCGCAGGAGAGCGCGTTCTGGGAGGACGTCATATGACGTCCACTCAGAACTGGCCGGCCGCAGTGCAGCCGTCATTCGGCTATCTGCGGTCGGCAGCTAGTTAAAGGAGGAATCAACCCATAACTAAAAACACTGGAGACTGATGATATTGCTGTTGTCTACCACTTCTTGCTACCTATGCTGGAAAAATTCCCAACTGACAAAAAGGCCAACATACAGAAATGCCAGCCACAACCCCAGTACTGGAAAAGCCCAGCTCTAAAGGAAAATATAACCTTACGCATAGGATGGCCAGAAGTTTGAGACTAGGGAAAGTTTTTCTTCACTGAAGCCTGCAGGCACACAGTTTCTGTTCCCCAAGTAACTACTCTCTGCTAGGACCACCTCTAACACAGGATAGCACTTATTTTCCTGGTGATAATCAGAATAAAAATATTATGGTAGCGTGATTGATTTTATATGAGATGACTATTCCAACCGAAGGAATGGATTGACGATACTGGGGGGGTGGCGAGTAATAAATATACAGGCAAAAGTCGCCTCTTTGCTTCTGCAGCCTGTAGATTTTTGCTTAAGCCGGCTGTAGACGGATCAAAATTTGACCAGTTAAACAGGAAACGGGCAAATTTCAATCCACCTTTGGGCAGGCTGGTCGTACTGAAGTCAATTGATTGAATTTAGTACAACCAGCCTGCTGGGTTTTTTCTGCTCAATCACTGCCGGTGGCTTTAGCAGCTAGTAGTGATCATTGTATTCCAATGGCTAGAGAACTTTCTGCTGTTATAATACAATAGCAAAGTAGAAGTTATTTCCCCATCAACACTAACCATGTTGATAGTAGAATCCAGCAATTTTCTTTCAACTGTGGTTGAAGGAAAGAACATTACATAATGTGTGCCTGCCTGTAGTATCTCGCTACAGCAAAATTCCCAGATGACTATGACCTTCACTGCACTGCAGATTTTGTGCATTATTATTATTATTATTACATCGAGTTTATATAGCGCCAAAGGGTTTGCTCAGCGCTGTACAATAGGGGGGGGGACAATACATGGCACAGTACAACAATAAACAACATACGAGGGGTAAGAGGGCCCTACTCTTTCGAGCTTACAATTTAGGAGGGAGGGGTAGTGGTACAGTAGGAAGTGGCTGAGGGGAATGAAGTGGTGGGAGGAATGAGGGAGGATGGCCGTTAGGTGAGGGTGGGGTAGGCTTCCCTGAAGAGATGTGTTTTAAGGGAGCGCCTGAATGTGAGGAGGGAAGGCGACAGTCTGATGGATTGGGGCAGTGAGTTCCAGAGGATGGGGGAGGACCGGGAGAAGTCTTGCAGTCGTGCATGGAAGGAGGAGACCAGGGAGCAGGATAGAAGGAGGTCCTGTGAGGAGCGAAGGGTACGGGTAGGGCGGTACTTGGGGATCAGGTTGGTGAGGTAGTCAGGGGCAGTGTTGTGAATGGCTTTGTAGGTCAGGGTTAGAAGTTTAAATTTGATGCGTTGGGCAATCGGGAGCCAGTGGAGGGAGAGGCAGAGGGGGGTGGCAGAGGTGGAGCAGTTGGTGAGGTGGATGAGTCTAGCCGCTAAGTTCAGGATGGTCTGAAGCGGGGAGAGCTTGCACTGGGGTAGGCCGATGAGGAGGGAGTTGCAGTAGTCAAGGCGTGAGATAATCAGGGAGTGTACGAGTAGTTTAGTGGTGTCTGGGGTAAGGAAGGAGCGTATCTTGGCGATGTTGCGGAGGTGGAGCCTGCATGTGTTTGTAAGTGATTTGACATGAGGTTGGAAGGAGAGGTTCGAGTCAAGAATGACACCAAGGACTTTGGCTTGTGGGGCGGGAATGATAGTGGTGTTGTTGGTGATGATGGATAGGATTGGGGGGGGGGGGGCAGGGGGAAAAACGAGGAGCTCGGTTTTGGAGAGGTTAAGCTTGAGGAAATGTAGCGACATCAAGTCTGAGATGTTGTTTAGGAGGTGAGTGATGCGGGCGGAGAAAGTGGGGGTGGAGAGGTAAATTTGAGCAAAACCCAAAGTGTTTAAGCTTGCTTTGAACTGACACTTACTGAATTTGCATTATTTGGATTTGGCCATGGTCTGCCTGTTCCTGGACCCCTGAAACAATACAAGAAAGCATTAAAGCAAACTTCCTTGACACAGTAAACCAACAACCCAGAATTCCCTTGTGGCACACTGCTTACATGTTCATGCCGGGACCTAATGAATTGGGTGGAGGCCGCATCCCGCTTCCATAATTCTGCAATGATAACCAAGGGTCAGACTACGGTAACGAGGGATCAACCGGAGAGAGGTGGGAGAGAAGAAAATGAGAGGGTTAGTGGTGCAGACTGAAGAGCCATCTAGTAACAGTACAATTATTGACTAATAATGCAAATGATGCAAAGAGCAGCAGGATCATTATCATAGTTAGTCAGAGGCTAATATGATTAACGCTTGCATTGATCCACATTTCAGATGACAGGACACAGTGCATTAACTGCCTGACAGTCAAGGAATCAGCCAGCCTCGCCATCCCACAGAGGGATAAAATCAGTCATTAGATTCATGCAAGTTTAATTATACAAGTTTCTTCGGATGTCTCCTGTCAATCACAAGGTTCGGAACAACAAAGCCTGCCCTACAGTGTTCCTGCTTCTAAAGTGCCAGAAGTAACCTGCTTCTTTTAATCAGCTTTTTCATGACATCATGTCCCTGTTTTCTGTGTTGTAGAGGTGACATATCTATTGCGGAAGACATGTAAAAGAGGACTTATCACTTGAAATAAGTTTAATGCAAGTTCCAAACTTTTTTTTTTTTTTTTTTAAATACTTTCTGGGGTCGTTTTCACTATTGCTTTTCATATTGGACCTTGTTTACAGCAGGCCACATTTTCCCCTTTTTTTTTTTTTTTTTTTAAAATCAAACATGCAATACACGGTTTATCAACAATAAGGCCTCATTCGTGCATATGTACTGATCCGTAAGCATGTGCTAAGGGCCACCTTCGGCCACCCAGGATGCACAGATGTTCCATGTAGGGGCATGCAGGCAGCCTGTATAAATCAACAGGCAGCTAGCTTTATGGAGCTCCATGCACATCCCAGAGTGCACATCCGTATGGGTGCAATGCATGGATCAGAATGCAGTCTATATTTATTCTAATCCATAAATCTGACCCACGGGGATATACACTCAGGGATGTGCATGGAGGTCCACACAGCCAACCACCTGCCAGTGATTTAAACAGGCTGCCTGCATGCCCCTAAAGGGGACATCTGTGCATCCCAGGCAGCTGAAGACAACCCCTTCTCTTGGTGTATGATCGGTATTACCCACGTGAATGAGGCCTTAGAAGAGTTTACCACTTTTGAAGTAAGTTAGAAGACAGTGTGTCTCCTGTGTATCATATCCACTTTATGGGGACCTTCTAAAATTCATCTGAGAACAGATGTCAAGAATCTGTATGCAGGCACAACCAGAGTGGCTGCTGAGCTAGGGGTATCCAATTTTGGGCTCTACCTCTACAAAGATCCTACCCCCTGTAAAGGTTCTCTGCCAGAGCAAATACCTAAAGAGAGCCTGGATCTGCTTCTGTGCAAGGGCCAATACCCGGAATGAAGCCCAGAGCTGTATAGAGCTATACAACACCACAAAATAGCTACTTTTCGTTAGGTTTTACATCCTCTAAGTTAAAACAGTCAAACATTTCTATGGAAAAAGTTGCCCAAAAAATATATTTGCAGAAAAAAGTGTATTAAAATTTTAAATATTCTATGTAAATAAATGGGCATCTTTAAGGTGTACATACAACTGGATTAAGTAGTTTTACTCCTAATATGGCAATAATTCATTGTGTATAAGTAAGAAATGATTGACAACCTATTATGATCATGGGTACCCTAGAGGTGTAGTAAAAATAAATAACTGTATGATGACCGTACTTGGTTGTGCACGCGCCCACTGCGTTTGCTGGATGTTTGGTCTGCAATGAACACCAGACAATAACACACAAGTCTCTATTGGAGATTTAGAACACTGAAGATTTTTTACTCAAAATGACTGTGGAATCAGTCTCTGAAAAATGCCCAGAGCCGCACTGTAGATGAACCGTGTAAAGCATTAGCGCTTAATCTTCTCCATAAACTAATGGATTGATGATATTGACTGCTCATTAATGAGGCTGTTGGCAATATTTCCAATTTTAAGTAATCTCCTGCAGAGTTAATTTTAGGACTAAATGTTTCAAAGCAAAAACACTCACTCGCCCAACAACGCCCTGCAATGGCAAAATATTACTCAAAAAAAAAAAAAAAATCACTAGTTCCATCACAACGAAATGACAACATGAGAATCACAGGAAGAGACCAGCTCTAGCATAAAGGCCCTGTCGCAGGTAAATAAGGTCACGTTAATCTCCAATGTATGAGAGATACAGCAGGGTAATTAAAATCTGTATTCTCACCTGAGGTCCAGGACCCATGGGGCCCATCGGTCGGGGGGGATTCATCCTTTGCATGGGTCCTCCCATGCCAGGGTGTCCTTTAGAATAAAATAAAAAAAAAACAAGCTAATGAGACATTCCCACAAAAGTGGAAAAGAACCAAATGCCAGTTTTTTGACCAGTTACCTTGTCGGGTTGGGTCCATGGAGTTTGGTAATAAGGGCTGTGATCCTGGAACTCCACCTGGTGGCTGTTAACAAAAGCACATTATTGATACAACAACCATTGAGAGCACAACTATGGGTAAAAAAAAATGTGTTAACAGTTAAATCACTGCATCAGTATTAAATCCATGTATGTGTGGAGGGTGATAAATATCTAAAAAGATAACTTGCCTGACTTGCCATTCTTATGTGCGGCCTGGGTCCTCCACCATATCGAGGTGACATAAAAGGCTGTAATATGGGAACACGATATAATTCAGAATGTATGTTAAAGCATATTAAGATTTCGAGTGAAAATGTTAAACATTCATAAAGCAAAAATCTAATGTAAATATTGAGACAGTATATCGAATTGGAAAGGTTTCTGCGGAAAACAAAGTTATGGACTTGTGTCATGTTTCACATGACTGTCACATTGACTGATATGCCTTTAAATGTTTTCAGTGTTTTGTCTCTGCTCCTCCCTTTCCTTTAGTTTAGCTAATGTTGCATAGATAGAAGCCCCCCCCCCCCCCAGAGATGCATTGCAGCAGCCTCATGGCAAGAAACAGAAGCAGTATGTTCTTTTGACCCTACGAATGTTTATTGTTGTAAGATTCTCACAGTTTATGGAATAAACTTCACATCTGCAAGACATCATTCTGATTGAGTCACTGACTGTGGACCCCAACTGAGGTTGAAGTTATCGCTATCTCATAACAACTGTAAGTTACAGAGATCACACTACCAATGATTAGATTGGACACACAGAACAACTTGCACAGCACAAATCATACATCAACAATGGAATGCCCATTATCTCAATCTTGTAGAGCAGACAAGAAAGACCTTTTGAGAGAGGAGGGAAAGGCATAGATCAGGATATACTTATCCCACAGAGCTCCAAGATCACAGGAGGGAGAAAAGCATTATTTCAGCTTGGTAATAACAAGCAGGTTGAGGTAAAACCCCAAGAAGCATTCTGCCATAGGAACTGGGGCAAAGGCACCTTGATCCAGAAGACGAGGAAGGGCTTGAAGATCTGTGAGTCTGTGCGGAGGTATAGGAAAATTGAAAGCGACAAGGAGAGGGAAGACAGAACAAACTTCAGATTGTAGCTCTGGGACACCGCCTTCCGCACCAAGGCATTTGGAATACAAGTTGTCCACACATCTGCCAAGATTAGACATCCCCTACTCAAGAACCGTGGAGGAAGGCTCGATTGAGGATTTGGCAGACTTGGAATGCCAGGCCTTGTAGGTGGATGTAGAACCAAACTTGGAGAGCTTGATGTTGAAGTCAGGGGAATTAAGAAGCAGAAGGGACATTTCTTAACAGCCAGAGTGGGAGAGAACTTCAGTCTGCTGTTTAGGCTTGTTTTGCTAGAGAAGATCGGCGTTCTTGCCACTAGTAGCATTCTTGATAATGTTATCAAGAACATGTCTAAAGAAACATTGTCCATTGAAGGCCATGCAGATCACACTTGAATCAATGTTCCATAGTCCAGTCCTGAGTGCCCTAAGCATATGCACTAACAGGAGGCATATGAAAGAGATGACATGGGATGCGTCAAGAAACAGTCATAGCTGAAATGTAATGCTACAGCTATCTGCTTCACACATTAAACAAGGGATCAACTTCCACAGTGACTAGGTCTCTTAAGGGATTTTAAAACAGTTAAGAGTGCTTAAAGTAGAACTATACGCAAAACTTGTTTAATTTTGGATAGAGTAAGGAAGGGCTAGAACCCCTCAGTTTATGTTTGTCATCTGTGTCCCTTTGGTGAGATTTGCCTTTACTTCCTGTCCCATAGCCAAAACAGGAAGTGAGAAAATCTGCAAACTAGTGTCCCCATTGGAAAATTTCCCCTCTATTACTTTTCTGGGGACAACAAAAAATGTGGGTTTTTTTTTATTTTCACCTTTGATGACAATGGTAAACAAGATAAACAGAGGATAAATTTGCCTAATGGGGACACAGCACACAGGAATAAAAACAGATGTTCAAATCCATCTCAAGCTTTTCCAAAACTGAAAATAAATTTTGCCTTTAGCTATACTTTAAACAAAATAAAGTCACAGCCATGATAGAGTGTAGAGCAGGACTCCCCCAGCAAGAATGGTCAGTTGGGTTGTAGGAAGCACGTTACATGTTATACCCATATTAAAGGTGTACAATGCTCCTATGCACCTGCCTACCACCGCCTGTGCTCCCCGCTCTGTGACAGCAGGAGAAGGATCTTCTCTCCACACTGGCTGTAATATTTTGAAAACTGTGCACTGTATGAGGCTCTGCCCACAAAGCCGCATCAGTCTGTGAATGAAAAAACTACAAGTACCGTCTGCCACTGCAGCAGGCTTATTGTAGTCTGAATGGGCTACGGATTTAAATCCTTTAAAAGACAGACTGCACCGGTATGGACAGCACCCTTGGTATGGCAAGACATTCATGCATACAAAGTGGGAACAAACCACTTCTGAACAAAATCCTCACAAAAAAGGATACAACACTAGCAAGAGCTTGGGGGAGCAAACAACTTATCAGGAATCTTCCAATCTCTTATCTCAAAAAAGTTTGAAAAACATGCAAAACAGCAAGTCTTGCATCCTTAAGGATTTTTAAAGGACCCAAACCTGGAAAACAGTACTAGTAGAAGCAACAGGGTGATCCTCCAGCTTCAAAAGGGGAGCACATTGCATCAATAAGAGCCAAACAGTCTCCTTTAACTTAAGAGTGATAGCAGAAGACTGTGGGAAAACATCAAACGTATCAGACTTGAGCAACTCCGTATCTGAAGCTAAGGCTGCTGGTAAATCACATACAGAATTTGCTGCAGAAGGTGCTGAAGTGCTCTTGTGGCCTCTGCTACAGTCATTAATGTTTTGACCCAAATTACCCAGTTATTTGCTGTCTCTTATAGCAAAAACCTCCGTCAAAGGGTATCAGACCCAACCACATCTGAGGGAGCCAAACAGGACTCTAGAGGATGGGAGGGACTACAGAATGACTCTAGGCTGCAGACGTTGGCACCATCAGGAGGCCCATTGCAAGCATCCCCTTAACCTTTAGCAGAAAGTGAGCTGGTGGCAACGGGTATAGCTGGACCAAGTCTTCACATACAGGGCAAGCACTGAGGCAATGTTGGCAGCTCTGAACTGGAAAACCCCAATGTGGAATCTAGGGCCCAAAAGTCAACTCCAGGCTACCTCTGTAACATTCAGTCCCATGGGACCTGGATGAGGTACACCAAAAGTCAGGATGAAGATAACTATGCCTGATAGCTGCAAATTAGAGAGGAACCTCAAGCAACCATGAAAAGAAAAAACTTTTGGAACTGATCCCCTCTATTTTCTTTCTGCAACCGCTTAAAGCAGGCATCTCCTTTTCTCCCTCCCGGCAGCATTCAGCGGCTGCAGGAGGAAAATGTTCATTCTATTAAAAAACAGAAATTGGATCCAAAGCCTGGATTCTGACCAAGCATTACAGGCAAATTACAGTGTGCTGCATTGCCAATCGTATTGGATGGCACTACAAAGCACTTTACCAGATGTGTTGTGATTGGCTACTTAAAAAGATAAAAAAGGTACTGGTGTGATATGCATAGGCAGCCCTAATACAACACCAATCAATGCATGTGCAGCATTGCGCCTCAACAGTGTGAATCTGCCCCCACAGAATAATCAGTTCAACTTTGTGAAGTTAAGCAGAGGAATTTAAACAAACTGATGCAAACCACATTGTGGATAGCAACCTGGAACTGGAGCCATGCCAAAGTAATAGGACAGCCCAGTTTTGTTTTTTTTTTTGTGGTAGGCTGGCCAAGTGATACCAACATTCTCTATTTTCCAAAAACCTGTCCATGCATTTGAGTGTCCAAAGTCTCACATAAAAGCAGAGCAGAGCACGTCTTTAAAAAGAAAACCAGAAAGTAAGCACTCTACGCAGCATGAGGCAATTTCAAGACGGCAGCTCCAGAATGCCATTTGACTCCAGGTGACACTGAATATTTAATGTAGGATTCTAAATGAGTCACATACCTGACTGTGAGGACCCATCATGTTGGGGTTGTGAGGTGGTGGCTGTGCATGAGGAGATGGCTGAGATCCAGGTGGACCCTGCTGAAAAGAACATATAAGACATAGTTACTATAAACCAGGGACATATCAGATCTGTCATACCTCCAACTAGAACGACTTTACAGATAAACAGCAATGTACATTATGGAATACTTCAGTTTTTAGTTTATGTTGAGGAATGGAATTGCCTGTGGACCAAGATGCATACTGCAACCATTTTGCAAGCTTCTCTTGCATAATTAAACTACATGTGAATCCTAACAACTCCTATTTGCGTTCTTTTGGTCATTTAAGCCATTGAAAGCTTTTTGTTCTATAATTTATGTCCTGTGCACAGTTGCTTTATCTCCACAAGTCCAGTCAGCCCTCCAAGTTCTTGGTAAACAAAAAACACTACACCCCGTGTCTTGGAGATGAGAGAAGAGAAGAAGAGAAGAAGAGAGAAGAGAAGAAGAGAAGAAGAGAAGAAGAAGAGAAGAAGAAGAGAAGAAGAAGAGAAAAGAAGAAGAGAAAAGAAGAAGAGAAAAGAAGAAGAGAAAAGAAGAAGAGAAAAGAAGAAGAGAAGAAGAAGAAGAGAAGAAGAAGAAGAGAAGAAGAAGAAGAGAAGAAGAAGAAGAGAAGAAGAAGAAGAGAGAAGAAGAAGAGAGAAGAAGAAGAGAGAAGAAGAAGAGAGAAGAAGAAGAGAGAAGAAGAAGAGAGAAGAAGAAGAGAGAAGAAGAAGAGAGAAGAAGAAGAGAAAAGAAGAAGAGAAGAGAGAAGAAGAAGAGAAGAGAGAAGAAGAAGAGAAGAGAGAAGAAGAAGAGAAGAGAGAAGAAGAAGAGAAGAGAGAAGAAGAAGAAGAGAGAAGAGAGAAGAGAGAAGAGAGAAGAGAAGAGAGAAGAAGAGTGAAGAGTGAAGAGTGAAGAGTGAAGAAAGAAGAGAGAAGAGAGAAGAGAGAAGAGTGAAGAGAGAAGAGTGAAGAGAGAAGAGAGAAGAGTGAAGAGAGAAGAGAGAAGAGTGAAGAGAGAAGAGTGAAGAGAGAAGAGTGAAGAGAGAAGAGTGAAGAGAGAAGAGTGAAGAGAGAAGAGTGGAGAAGAGTGAAGAGTGAAGAGAGAAGAAGAGAAGAGAGAAGAGTGAAGAGTGAAGAGAGAAGAGTGAAGAGAGAAGAGTGAAGAGAGAAGAGTGAAGAGTGAAGAGAGAAGAAGAGAAGAGAGAAGAGTGAAGAGAGAAGAGTGAAGAGAGAAGAGTGAAGAGAGAAGAGTGAAGAGAGAAGAGTGAAGAGAGAAGAGTGAAGAGAGAAGAGTGTGAGACATTCTGCTTAGCAAAAGCGAGCTTGGTAGGGCTTACACCATTTTCTTGTGACTTCAGTCCAGAAAAAGGCACAACAGGAAACTCTAAAACAGAGTCCATTTCTGCCAAAACAAGTATTTTCTGGACTTGCAGATTTCAAAGCAATACAATATGGACAAAAGTGCATGTATTATCCTCATGTCTTTAAAAGAGAAATTACAATATTTAAGTCAATTCTATATATTTTTTTAAGCTTTTAAATTTACTGTCCTTTAGTATAATGCTCACCACTTTGATGGACAGCCTTCACTGACATACAGGGAGGCTCCGGCTATACCAGTCTTCAACACTACTTCTGGGTGGCAAGCTAAGCTAGCCTGTCTTCTGCACCCCCCTAGTTGTTACTGAGGTTATCTATCAATGGGATGGGCCAATCAGGAGGAAGAGGACACGGGGACAGAGCTAAGTGGCACTCTGTGTGTGAATGGACACACAGAGCAGCAGCTCAGGAGCTAGCATGCTCAGGGGCCCTCCATAGCAAGCTACTCGACAGGAGGAAGTAGCCTGGAGCTCCGGCAGAGGACAAGGAGTTCTGTATTATTTTTATTTGCACTTTATAAACAGATTGAAGATTTTCGCTCTGATGAATATCTAGAAATTATGGAGTGCAGTTAACTTCAGCCAGGCAACAGGACAAAAAAAAAAAAAAAAAAGGGACACTAATTATCAAAAAGTGAGGAGCAATCTTAGCCCAAGCTCACATATATTTGAGTGCAGGAATGTGCATAAATTGCATGAATTCCTTCAGCTGCACACAATGCGGTGCTGCACAGAAAACGCACAGCAGTGCCATTGATTCCTATAGCCTTATTTCACACTACACACTGCATATGAATCGCCAGAAATTACACCGCATTCCAATGCAAACATACTATTCATTGTGGTGCGTTTTAGCCCATTCATTTTGAATGGTCTGAAATTACACCACATTGCACCAAAAGACATGTATGCACCAATTTTGGAGCCACACTGCAACAGGATCACATGATTGTTTGGTACCACACGATCCTGTGTAGCAAACGCGCTGTGTTTGCAACCTGCGTTTGGGGTTTCATTAAGAGTGCACTGACACCCGCTGCAGATCACAAGGGCAGTGTGGGAAATGTTCACAGATCGTGGGTGTCCTGCACTGCTTTCTAGTATGAACCTAGGTTTAGGGCCCGTTCATGCTAGATGCAAATTGCACTGCCCCTGTGATCTGCTACAGGAGTCAGTGCAAAGTTATCACCACCCCAAATGCAGGTCACAAATGCAGTGTGCTTGTCTGCCACTAGACAGGATCACATGGTATAAAGGTTAGTATCATGTGATCTAATTGCAGTGCGTTTCAAAAAAAAAAGTGCAGTGTAGTTAGATTTCAACTCTTTCAAAATAAATGGGTTGAAATCGAACTGCATGCGAATCGCACATCGTCCCTGTCCAATTCACATGCAGTTCCTAGTATGAATGGGCTCTTCATGGCACACCCAACCTCCACACTGAGAAATGCGGTGCAGTTTCCCGCACACAGAAATGGCAAAAGCACTCTGATTTCTGTGTCGGCCACGTTTTAAAAAAGGTGCAGGGACCTTTTCTCTTTAGAAAACGCAGGCACAACAGCCCAATGAAAGGGCTGCCATGCCCGCACACCCACGGCACACAGCCACATACAGTTGTGTTCAAAATAATAGCAGTGTGTTGAAAAAAGTGAATAAAGCTCAAAATCCTTCTAATAGCTTTTATTTCCATCCACACAAATGCATTGGGAACACCACACATTCTATTCCAAATCAAAACATGAAGAAAAATAGATCAAATTTGTGTTGTAAATAGCAGTGTTTGTATTCTTCTTTACAAACTCAAACATTCACTATATAAACTGAAAAATGTTTGAAGATTTTGCTTTCCTTTGAATCACTTAATGAATATTTAGTTGTATAAGCACTGTTTCTGAGAACTGCTGTACATCTGTGTTGCATGGAGTCACCCAACTTCTGGCACCTGTGAACAGGTATTCCAGCCCAGGATGATTTTGACCTTGCGGGGGCTTCTTGCAGATAGCTTGGCTTCACATAGGCGTCTTCTAATTGTAACAGTCCTCACAGGGAACTTTACACCTTCTTTGATCTTCCTGGAGCTGATTGTTGGCTGAGTCCTTGCCATTTTGGCTGCTATTCTATCCATTCGAATGGTAGTTTTTCGCTTTCTTCCACGTCTTTCAGGTTTTGGTTGCCATTATAAAGCATTTGCGATCATTTTAGCTGAGCAGCCTATCATTTTCTGCACTTCTTTATATGTTTTCCCCTCTCCAATCAACTTTTTAATCAAGGTACGCTGTTCTTCTGAACAATGTCTGGAACGACCCATTTTCCTCAGAATTTCAGAGAGAAATGCACTGTAACCAGCATGTACAACATTTGCTGCCTTCCTTCTTTAAATAAGGGCAATAATTGCCACCTGCTTTTCAAAGAATGAATGACCTCACTAATAGAACTCCACACTGCTATTATTTTGAACATGCCCCTTTCAATTAGTGATTCAATTACACAGAATCAGCAGCATGCATGTCATGACTGTTGGGTCTGTTGGATTTCTATTACTCTACTACACCTGCTAGTAAATTATTTGCCATATAGAAATATCATTTCTACCAAAAAAAGTGATTGATCAGGTTAGTGATGTCTGCTATTATTTTGAACACAACTGTATATGTGAACCCAGCCTAAGGTTCCTATCTCACATGCATACACATACTAGGACAACTTTAGACTGGAGCCAGTTATATTTGTTCATATATAATGGACGCATGTTCGTGGAAAACAACGGATGAGCTCAATGCTCAGGAGGACCATTATTCTTTATGGCCATGCATAGCAGTGAGGACCGGAGGGCGAGGAGCTGGCCTAAGGAGTGGGCAAGCAATGCAAGTTGACATTTGGCTATAGTGATCACAATTAACATCTAAAAAATAGTGAAAAAAGTGCAGCGCTATTTATTTATTTCGCCTGAGAGGGTATTTGTGCCTAGCGGCTACTTTAAGATTTGGGTACTACATAGTTTTTATCACATGCACTAGTTTTGTGATCCATAGCAGTGCGCAAGATTCTATTTATTTATTTCACAACGCACATTTAAAGGTGTAGTATATAGAAATGTCATGATGTGCATGCTGGGACTTGTAGTTTGTGGACAGCTGTGAGCTTTCATGATACCTACAACCAGTAATTAGGCATGGATCTATGCTTGCTGGGGAATGTAGTTCCTTAGCGGCTGCAGAGCAAGTCTAGCCGCGGCTGGCCTGGAGGCATGCTTCCATGCTGTGCTCAGTGACAAATCACCTCTGCCTCCAGAGGTGAACGAAGACTGATGACTGCGCTCTCCGCAGACCAGACTCTGCTGCTGTAATGCATCTCCTTAACCCCGTGAGAAGAGGCGCGTCCCATGAACCCACCGCTGGAGCGAAGACGGCTAGTTACCATGAGCAGTTTGCCTTAATTAACAGAAATTAATTAGCCATTTTGCAAGCACTTGTTTAACAGCTTTGCTAAACATTAATGCCACTGATAATTCCTGCTGATTAGCAGGTCCCATAATTAGCAGTGGAGGAACAGAGGGAGGACGGCTCAGCACCTGTACGCCCACTAATCAGGGATCTGGCTGCCGCTCGAGCCAGCAAACACGCTGCAAACCTGGCTGCCTGTATGCTTTGGAAACATCCCAGAACTCTCCTCTTCTGCAGCAACCAACTAGCCGGCACTGGTCATCCAAGACAGCCAAGGACACGTTCAAAAACAACGAGGGTCTTACCTGGAAGAAGCCGGGGGGAATGGGTCCTCCTGGCATCCCATCGTTGGGAGGAATGTTGCCAAGAACTGGGCTTGGGGCGGCTGCCGCACTCTGTGGAAGGAAACAGACATTTTGTAATTACAGGGTCTATAGATCATCAATGGCCTGCACTGTCCCACAGCAACCGGGAGGGAACTGTCCAATGCATAATAAAGGTCTGTCACAAAGCAAAATACGTGTGAAAAGCATCAGATGGAAGCTGCAGTTACCAAGGGTTTATGCCCTTTCTGGGGCTGGGACATCACTTGCAGCTAACCAGGTACAGCTTTACTTCACCAGAACTAGAATGCATCTTGGATATGGGGTGCAGTTTCCAGCAGAGGCTTCTCACACATTTGCTTTTATTAAATATTGAATTATAGCATACATAAAAAGGCAACCTTTTAATCAAGGTGTTGATTTACTGAAAAATCATTACATGCATTTCAAAATAATCATATTTCAGTCTGTTGCTGTATGCTTTCCTGTATTTCTAATAAAATGTTATTGAACAAAAATAAATTAAATAAAAATATTAGCATCTTGCTCTGTCCTCATATTAGGTTTCCCTATACAGAAAGCATCAGAGAGAGGAATGGTCAGCACTGAAAAAGTGTTATCAGTCCAACATTGGCAGTCTGCTGGCAGGAGAGTAAAATAAGAAGAGTGATGATGCCATTACTAATCTGCTGTCCAACTAGGTCAGCAGCCAATGGTATTGCATACATTATCTAGATCACTTTTTTACCCCCCCCCCCCCCCTCCCCTAAAGTTTAGAACAGATTAGGGAAAGGTTAAGGCTGCCATAGACAGCTCCCATGTATGCTGAATCAGCTGAAATTTAAACTGTGAGTGGCCCCACCTGGCTGGCAATCATCATTTAAAAAATTGGAGAAACAAAATGGAAAATTGTAGGCTGAACAACAACTGCATTCTATCAGATGCAGTCACTGTTCAAGTATTCAGACAACCGAAGATGCCAGCTGTCTAAACACAATAGCCAGCCCAGGAGATTCATCTATCCACACTGCTGTGCATGGAGGAAACGATCAGATCTCTCTTGTACAGCCCATGGGCTCAACAAAAGAAACCTATACATGTATGACTAGCCTTAAGTATGGGACACATTTTTTGTTTTGTTTTTTCGTTTGTTTTCTAAGCCCATTGGCTAAACAAAAAAAAAAAAACAACACAGATTCCTGCATACACACAAGTGTGGATACGGGCATACTCCCCTGCAGGGACATTGTATTCTGACAGCAGGAGCACTGTGCTGGTGGAATACACCGAGCAGTGGTACTGCCAATTGGCTGCAAGCCGCTGATAAAAAGGTTGTCCAGAAGGTCCGATCAGCTTCTGTCAAATAGGAAGGGTTACCCGCAGATCAAAATTTGGCCGGTGTCTGCTGAACCAGCTGAATTTCGGTCCATGTGTACTCAGCTGAAGGACCCTAGTCACATTTTTACAGCCGTGTCCCCCATGGGAAGAATTACTCTTTGTATTTGCACTTGTGATCATCACCCCCAGTACAAAAATGAATGGGAAATCTAAAATGTGTGCAATTCTTAGAAACAGAAGGTGAGGAAAAATTTAATATGACACCTTCTCTGGTGACAACTGTCTAATGCCAGTCATAGACTGTTCAAACCTTGGCCGGTTCAGCAGGAACCGACTGAGATTCAAACCATGTACAGGCAGGCTGAATGTACAAAAGTTGATCGATCAATCAACCTGGGTACAGCCAGCCTGCTGGAGTTTACAAGGAATTATTGTTAGTGGCTGTTATAGCCGCTAGCAATAATCACTGTCTTTTCCTGGTTGGGACAACTTCCCCCGCATTACCGCAGTGAGAACACAATGGCTCGGCAGCAGGGAATCCCCTGTCAACACGGTGTGGTCCGTGGTTAGAAGAAATAAATTTGCTCCGTCTATGGCCTGGCTTTATGCACACTGCAGCTCAAAAACGCTTTTTCCAGGCATTTTGACTTTATTTTCTGCATCTAAATACCCCTCCGTGTTAGCACACGTGTCCATGCACAGGCAGAAAAAAAAATAATCACTTGTGTGTTCAGGAGAGGAACGTTTTGGCAGGAAAAAAAAAAAAAAAAGCCCAACGCACCTAAATGCATATAAATTTAGCACTTGAGCATTTATTTCAATGGCCAGAGTGAATTAATATTCAGGCCAATTAACTGAATGAACGTCCAAGCACTTGACATGCCTAAATGTGTTTCCAAAAATTTGATTGAGACATGTTTTTGATGCCGCTTTTCGCCTTTAGCAGTCAATGTTAATTAAATCACACGATACACAAATGGACCTGTGGTAAGGCTTGACGGTGCCATCAGGAGACACGGATTTTCATCAAGCCTTAACACAGGTCCCTTTGTTCATTTGGTCATGATTTTATTAATATCTCCTGATCAAGTGGGAGACTCTCCTAAAACATGTTGGCTGTATCTAATTCTCTTAGCCAGTTGTCTCCAAACTTTTTAAACAAAGAACCAGTTTACTGTCCTTTAAACTTTAGGAGGGCCACACTGTGGCAAGTGGGAGAAGAAAACGAGCTGGTGTCAGTGGGAGCAAACGATGCTCCATGATTGGTATTAGGGGGAGTAATGGCACCTCATCATTGGCGTCAATAAAAGGAAGAGCACCCCATCATTGGTGTCAATGGGAGGAATGATGCGCCATCATCGGTGTTAGTGGGAGGAATAGCACCCCATTCTTTGTGTCAGTGGCAAGAACTATGGGGGGAATAATGCCCCAAGGGCCAGATAAAAGCAAGCAAAGGGTTGCATCCAGGCCCAGGGCTGCAGTTAGGAAGCCACTGCTCTTAACCATTAAATGTTTTAAAAAGTCCTTCATATGAAATTAACTTTTGTAACAGGCACTCCATCTGGTGATCATCTACTCATGTCACTGTTTGAAGACTGATGTAGGTGGACCCTGTTCTGGTCCTCTGTTACGGATTTGCTTCTTTTAAGAAGGAATCTCTTTACAATAGATCAATCAGAACCAATTTTTATGTCTATTGGTCCAGTGCTATCACACACATCAAGGGTTTGAAGGTAACATTCTCCGATTGCTGAAAGACTTCATTGTTAAATAAAGCGAGCCGGGCCCTCTGATTCCTCTTGTACCAAATTGTATTGTAACTGTACTGTCTACCTTCATTTTGTAAAGCGCTGCGCAAACTGGTGGCGCTATATAAATCCTGTATAGTAATAACAACATACTTAAAGGGGTATGTCAATGTCACCAGAGTGGGAAACCCCGACAAATGGGCCAGCCACTCTGACTCCTGGAGAAGCTCGGAGGAGTTTGAGCTGCTTTTGCTTTCTCTGGTGTGATGTAGCTCTGGCAAACAATATAATCATTTATTTCTTTTGGCTTCTGAAGCTGGAGCCGAATCACAATACATAGCAGTACAAATTAACAGAGCATGCAGTCTCATCTTGCACAGGAGCTCCGGTTGTTTTGAAGTACGCCAGTCATGAGAGAACTGTTGCGGCTACCATTGCTGACCTTTTGAATATGCCAGTTGCCTGGATGTCTCTGCATTCTACAGAACAGGCATGCAGAAAATCAGCATCAGAAGTCACAAACATGTATTGTAGGCCAGCGACTCACAAGCATTGAAGCCTGAAGCTAGCCATACTTGGCTCGAACTTTGGTCAGTTCAACATTTCTTTTTCTTTATTATTATTTTACAGGTTCGCTTTAAGCAGGTCACATTCACTGGCCACCAATTCTCTACCAAGGCAGAAACACTCTGCGATACACAGAGTCAACATTGCAGATGACAAATCACTTACGTAAAAGCAGAAACAGAAAATCTAACAACAACCTCTCATCCCACCAAGATCCACAGTAACGTCAAGTTCTGTATCACCACAAGTGCTATGGGGCAAAGAGCCAGATATTGGCTTTTAAGACATCCGTTTCTGTTCTGATGTGCTCATTAAGGACATTGTACACAAACATGGATGTTTCTCAAACAGCTTAAAGGGGCCCCATCACATTGCTCACAAATGTATGGGCCCATACCAGCAGCTCTAAATCTATCAAGTTTTCATGAAAAAGTACCCTTTAAACAATGGCACGCCTATACATTACTGATGGTATATCATCATCATAAAGACATTGCTTCTGAATGGCCGACCTAAAGCCTAGGCAAAACATTGCATTCTTTAGTCACCAGGAGCTCTGTGGGTGTTTCACTGTATTACAGACCACAGCAAAATCATAGTCTTATGCAGGCTATAGACGGGTTGTTTATCGGCCGAATTTTCATCTGCACGAAAAATCGGTCGATACGCATGCGGTTAGTGGGGCCAGCCTGTCGGCCGTTTTTCGCGGATCTTCTCGTTTAGTTTTATCGGTCATGCTGCAAAATCCGCGAAAAACAGACGTTTTTCGTGGACGTGGGTGGCAGCATCGGCAAAGGGGCCGACCAATTTTTCGTTTATTGGCCAAAAATTCGGCTGATAAACGGCCTGTCTATGGCCTGCATTAGAAATACATTGTCTGGACTATTTGCAATGAGATACAAAGATTAGCAAGACACCACCAAAACGCAGCAACTCTACAAGTACATCCAAAAAACACGCTCGCACCTACAAGCGTGTTTTTTGGATATACTTGTAGAGCTGCTGCTTTTTGGTGGTGTCTTGCTAATTTTTTGAGTCAAAGTTACATGACTTTGGAGATCTCTCCAAAGTCATGTAACTTTGATGCAACTTTGAACTGGTGCAACTTGGATGTGACTAGTCCCTCTGCAAAGCTGGACTGACTGTTGCGTGTAAAACATTTAGGTAGGACTTTCATGCAGCTTTTGAGGGTTAACATTGAAGTATATGACCCTGAATTTGTATGAAAGTCAGACCAAAGTAATGCATGAACTACTTGAAGCTGCACATATATGAATGATTACAATTGGAAAACATGGAATACGACTTGCCATGTAACTTTGATGTCCAAAGTCGCATGGCAAGTTGCACAAGTGTGAATAGGGTCAAAAGAAGTCTAATGATTTGGCATCAGATTTTTAATTCAACTTTTAAAGTTTTTAAGTGGATGCTTTAATCTTAAAGCTAGACACCGGATTTATTTTCCTCAGAACAATACCAGTTACAAATGTTAGTATTGATAATGTGTGGTTATGGTAAACACACTTTACATAAAACACACAGTAGATGGGTATTTTGAGTGACATATGAATGGAGGTATTACAGATTTTTCATGCTTTATGATCGCCAGATGTTTCCTTATCTGCATCAATGTACTGAAAGCATTGGATTAGCATGACAGTCACACAGTTCCTATGTTTAAAAGAATTAAAAAAAACAACAGCTACCCCCACAGACTCTCAATTTCAATTCAGTAAAAACAAGATTGACTAGAAAGAACGATATAATCTTGTGTGCAGTTTAGATGTACTAACTATACAATCTAAGCACTGCAAAGTGCCCCAGAAAAATCGTTAAAATGGGGGCAGCCACCATTCAAGTCTAACCATTGACTTCTGTACCCTTTATGTTACAGCTCACTTCAGTCCAGACGAGGACATGAGAAGGCTGTAAATGACAAAATGTAACAGCTGTAGATGAATAGAATAGTGAATGGGGTTTCATAAGGGTGATCTCAACAAGGAAGACATGGAGAGTTCAATATGTCCAGCCTCGAGGGGAAAAGGAAGAGCGATGAAAGAAAGATCTTTAAATATGTAAAAGAATTCAAATAAGGATTCAGAAGGATGTTTTTATCACATTGAGCTGTAAGACACCAAAGAATTCTAAAAAGAGTACTAAAAGCAACAACATTTATCCAAAGAGCAGTATATGCTGAATCTGCTACTAGCACCTGCCTGTCAAGGGTGCACTGACACTAGGCAATCCATACCATACCGGAGCACACGGACTACCCAGTTTGACGGTCATAATCGTTCTGTACTGTGCATGGGCACGATTCAGCATACAATGCCCTGGCCCACTTGAAGGAGGTAGGCTCAGACATGGTTCAGTTGGACTCAGGAACAGTACAAATCTGTGCAAACAGAGGTGATGAAAGCATGCTTGGACCTTGGACAGTGTGAAAGCAGGCCAACTGGGACAATTGGTTATGCCTAGTATACACAATGAGACAAATTGGACAAAAAAAAGTAATGATTTCGGAGTTATTGCCCGATAATCTGATCGTTCGTACACAGCTTTCGAGACCTGATCATGACAGTTCATGCAAAATTATCCAAAGCATGACATGCAAAATTATCCGAAGCATGAAAATTTTCTTGTACAATAACAGAACATAATTATTTTAGTTTAAGCAGTAGAGTATTTCTCTATTAAAAAATTAAAAATTGAGTGACCAAGACCGTGCATGCTTGAAAAAAAAAAAAAAAAGAGTGCACTACAGGACAATACATCATTATTGCAGCTGTATTCTATTTAATGAGAATATTCTATTCAATGAGAACCTATTTGTTTTCGATAAGAGACTAGCATGCAAAAAGAAAAAAAACCACACGGAAGATCATTCATTCGATATTCTTATCAAGTTTACTAGGCATTACTCTAACACCTAAATTAACAAATTGCCCCTAGATTGGTGATGGATAACATCACATCCCAATTATTACTGGATTCAATCGCCAAAGTTGCAAAAAGAGACTTTTAATATATCAACTGTATATAAATAAGTTCTTAATGTCCAATAATAAAGTGACATATTATTACAATATCATCTGAAAATAAGATAAAAATGCATAAAATATATTCTCCCCAAAAGGTATGATGGTGATTCAATATTGGCGTGGTAATGGCAATCACATACGTTCTCATACAACTGCCATTTACTTTCTAGCAAATACCTTCTGTTCCATAAGCCACAAATTGTTTTACCTTCCAGTATAAGCTGATAATGGAGAGTGAAAATGGCAGACATAATTGACACGTTTCTCAGAATCCAGTCTACTTCCTTAGGATGTATGAGGAATGTACGGTGACATGTCTTCACCAAAGAACGGGAGACCAAAAAGGGAATAAAAAGTGAAGGCACCACCGCACCACCAAAAACTCGCTGAGCCACAAAAACCGAGTTCTCAAAGTGTCCACACACTGGTTTAGACAATACAATCCCTTTTAATCAAGGCAAAGTTGCTCAAAAATTGGTACCACTATATAGGAGTCAACCGCTAGCATTGGTGTCCATGTCACCACCAGCAACTGGTTACATCTCCCTCATGTGATCACCGATTGCTGCATCGTCCACATTGGTGTCCAGAACACAAGTCTGGAGCAGAGAGAATACTAAATTGCACAGCCAACATTAGCATAGACAACATTCTAGTAAACCTGCCATGAATGTGGTCACCTGTTTTCAGCTGTGTGAGGTCAATGCACATTAAACTAGCACAAAGTTCCTGGACCACTCATGTGATGCCAACACCGATCTCCCGTTACTATTGCCTGGACAAAGGCTTCAATAAAATAGGTACGCAAGATGACCACTTTGGGGCCCAAAGTGACAGCCTGTCTCTGGTAACACTTAGCTATTCAACAAAACCACTAACCAGATAACATTTTAGGGCAGGTGTGAATTAAAAAATTGTCCATACACCAGAATTTCATTTAAAAAAGTGGTTAAGGGAATGATGAATTGTCTAACCATTAAAAGGATCAAACTGATGAATGTTTTTGACTGACATGGCAAGGAAAAAACTCAAAATGAACAAAAAAATTCTAATGCAGGCCATACATGGTTTGAAATCCGAACGATTTTTCATCCGAAAATCGAAAACGTTGTTCGCTCAGTAATCCAATGGTGCCATGAATGATTTCGAAAATCGGCCGACCAAGTCATAAAGTTCACCATATATAACAGGCGAACCTTCTGTTCCTTCCAGGTCACGGCTCATGCGCAGATTCTTTTCGGAAAAACGTTTGTATGATTTGACCATCGAGTCGAAAATCGGTCGTTTTTCACAAATTTTCCAACATGCCCGATCACCGAAAAGGGGAGGAACCATGAAAATCGGCCGGTGCCATTGACCCAATAACAGTGAAAATCAGCCAAATATTCTTAGGTCCGATTTTCGGCTGACAAATCGGTCGAATTTTGACCCATGTATGCCCGGCCTAAGACTTGATTTTGTTCAGCAAAATTCATATGAGGTATGCGCATCCTCAAATGGAACGCTGAATCAAACAATATTTATCAGGCTTCCTATACAAATTTTGTCCACAATGCTATTGAACGCCAGTTTTTCTGAGCTTCCATACAAACTCCTGAACAAAACATTCTACTGGTGTACGGCCAGTTCAACTGATGTCTTCTCCTGGGAAGACATCTCCACTTTTTAGTGCCGACACCAGGGGCGGACTGAACATTTGGAAACTCGGGTACTGCCCGAGGGCCCGGGGTCAGTAGGGGGCCCCATGAGATGCCCCTGGTACCTTTTTCATAGGCTTTTTTGAGTTTGGGCAAGGACACAGGGGCCCCATGATCCCCTATTGCCCGGGGGCCCCATGAGTTGTCAGTCCGCCCCTGGCTAACACTTTGATACATCGGGCTCCCTTGGTCTTTTTTGTTGTCCGCCTGCGTTGTTTTACCATAGTACTTACACAGCAATGGCAAAATTCGCCCAGCAGGGGGAGCTCAGGCACCAAATCTGGAACTGGAGCTCAGCTTGAGATCAGCAAGTCAGCAGCAGTGTCACAATGCCATCAAAGGGCACCAATCAGCATAACAAAATGGGTGCTATACCGGCTAGTGTAGTTTAAAAAGGTAAAGATCCAGCCTCCCTCTCCAACTGTTTTGCAATACAAAAGAAGATTTGCCATGGATGATAAACCTACTCTTTGTGGGGTATATTTCCTGCTATTAAAAGTAAAAATTCCCTGTTCTTTCACAAGGACATTACATCCTGCTTTAAAATGATCAGAGCGAAGGCCGTCAGGACAGGAATGAGCACACCGTGACACTCCAGGAATTCTACAGTACAGCTCAACAATGAAGAGATTACTGAGGAACTCAAGATTTTATCTGCCAAATAGGTTTCTGTCCAGGTTGTCCGCACAAATACAGGGACAAACCAGGCAGAGCGAGACCAATACGGACAAGGACCAGAGGCAAAATGGCCGCCCAGCGGCCAGCGTGAAAAATGAGACAATTCTAAGCCCCAATTTGCATTAGGCTGATGTTATTTGGGCGATTTTGTCGCAGAGATTAACCACTTCAAGTCTGGACACTTTTACCCCCTTTCTGTCCAGGACAATTTTCAGCTTTCCGTGCTATCACACTTTGAATGAGAATTGCACGGTCATGCAACACTGTGCCCATATGAATTTTTTAGCTTGTTTTTGAGACAGATAAAGCTTTATTTTTGTGGTATTAATTCACCACTGGGATTTTTATTTTTTTGCTATGTAAATGAAAATGTCCAAACATTTTGAAAAAAAGTGTTTTTCTTATAAAATTTTGCAAATAAATATATTTCATCATATATCTTGGCCAAAATGAATTCTATTATCTTTTTAAAAAAAAAATAACCCAAATTAGTTTATAACCAAAAATAATGTAACATTTTTATTTTTACATTTTTAACATACTGTCACCCTAGCAGTACAGTGTCACCATGGTGATACTGTACTACTTGGGGGTGAAGATTTTTTTTTTTTTTCACACTGATTGCTTTTACAGCCTTTATGGGTGTAAAAGAAATCATTTCTCCTTCCTCCTTGCATTCTTGCAGCCATTGAGAAATACTGTGAGAGCTGTGATTGGTCACAGCTTGTCACATGGTACAAGGCTGTTGTGAATAGCCTTGTACCATGTGACCTCTGATCATTCACAGATTTCACACCTAGTAAGCAATGATTCCGAAGTGACATCTTGCTTATTACTCTGCATGTGATCACTGATTGACCAATCAGTGATCACATGATCGGGACTTTGCACAGAGGTCCCGTATGACGATCTGTGTTCCACTGTGTCCTCCGGACACAGTGGGCACCAGATTGCGGTGCTGTGCGCTCCCAGGGAGTGCGCACAAGCAGGGGGCGGGGAGGTCATTTATAAACGGCCACCCGACCTTGCACTGCCACCATCCGGCCATTTATATACAATAAATGTGTATAAATAATATACAATATATGGGTCCATGCACACTGGGCATACAAAATGCTGCTTCTATAGGCGTTTAGCATTTTGTTCCTTCAGCCTGTAAAAGCATGTTAGCCCATGTGTCCATGCACATTAAGGCGTTTAGAGACATATTTGCAGAGGAGCGTTTAGAGGCAGACAAAAAGGAAAAAAAAAAGCAATAAAAGTTTCAGGCTAAAACGCGCATAAAACGCAGCATTTCAGTGCATTCAGTGTTTGCAAATATACATTGAGAAATGAGCAGAGGGGAAAGTTTTGGAAAAAACACCTATAAAAGCAAATGCCCATAAACTCTCCTAAACTCTTGTGCAATACAAGCCACTATGAGCATTTTTGTGTTATGAGGTTCTGGTGTTTTTTTCTGCTCCTTGTGTACATGGACCCTAGTTGTTGTTACAAATCACTAATGCCAATAACTGACACTGATTTAATCACTAGGGTCGCTGGCAGCTTGTCGTCAAGAAGAGATTTCCCGCCGCTACAAGATAAGCCAGTGCTACAGCATGGAGGTCGGTTGGCTCTGCAACAAATGGGTCTCCTTCAGCGATTTGTAGCTAAGCCATAGAGGTGCAAAGAACGACTGTCACTGGTGATCTTGTTAGCGACACGAAAAGCTGCTAAAAAACGCAATTGCTGACAAATTAACCAGTTTGCAATTCCATACAAAAACTATTAACTTGTCAGAAATCACTGGACTGGTAGCTTTAACCACTTGCCTACAGGGCACTTATACCCCCTTCCTGCCCAGGCCTATTTCCAGCTTTCAGCGCTGTCGCACTTTGAATGACAATTGCACGGTCATGCAACACTGTACACATATGAAATTTTTAGCATTTTTTGTGACAGAGCTTTATTTTGGTGGTATTTAATCACCTCTGTGTTTTTTATTTTTTCTTAAACAAACCAAAAACCACTGAAAATTAAAAAAAAAAAAAAAATTTAGTTTTTTGTTATAAAAATTTTGTAAATAAGTGATTTTTCTCCTTCAC
Organism: Staurois parvus; assembly: GCF_062004578.1. Lineage (NCBI taxonomy): Eukaryota > Metazoa > Chordata > Amphibia > Anura > Ranidae > Staurois > Staurois parvus. The sequence continues at coordinate 2,985,743 of NW_028320549.1, forward strand.
TGATGTGCGCTAATGAGGCTGTAGTGATGGGCACTGATAGGCTGCACTGATAGGCTGCACTGATGAGGAGGCACTGGTAGGTGGCACTGATGGGCATTGACAGGCATCACTGATAGGCAGCACTCATATATGGCACTGATAGGCGGCACTGAAAGTCAGCTCAGATGGACACTGATATGTGGCATGGATGTGCACTGGTAGGCACTGAAATGTGGCATGGATGGGCACTGGCAGGTGGCATGGATGAGCACTGACAGCTTGCACTGATGGACACTGACAGATGGCACTGCTGGGGCTACACAGATCATCACGGCACACTGATCATCAGTGCTCTGATGATCAGTGTACATGTCCCCTCTGAGGGATCCCGATTACCGGCTCGGCTCTCCTCTCCTCTGTCAGCGTGACAGCTCGTGAGGAGAGAAATGCTGATAACCGGCATTTCCCTGTTTACATGCGATCAGCTGTGATTGAACACAGCTGATCACATGACCGAGCCGACATCTTCGGATCTTTCCGTTGATCGGTGATCCGCTGTGTCCGAGGGACACAGCGCACCGCACGCTTAGAATGGGAGGACGTCATATGATGTCCTCCCAGAACGAGTGAACCGTCTTGCGCCCGTCATTGTACTATATGGCAGACGGGAGGCGGTTAAAATATAACAGAATGCTACATTTTATTTGGGTAGAGTGGAGAGGGATTAGAGCACCTTTTTATTGCTGTCCATGCCCCCATTATGGGGGATTCACCCTCTCTGATTGCATTACTAAAAGTGAAGAAAAATCCTAAATTTTGGGTTGTCACCAGAACAGGAGTAGATAGGAAATCTTAAAAAGGAGGATGCTAGTTCTGATGACAACCATGGATTTCCCAAACTTTGGAGGAATTTCTTCTCACTTCATGGTTTGGCTATTAGACAGGAAGTGATGGCTCCCCAATGGGGAACAGATGGTTAAAAAAAAAAATTACACACATAAAAATGACAGCGGTTATAACCCTCCATTACTCTATACAAAATGTTTTGCCTTTAGTTCTACTTTAAACTGGTTGTATAGTGGCACACAAATGACACACAGCGGACAAATTTACATGCAGCATTCAATAGCTGGGAATTCCAGAAGCCATGACATCACCCATAGGCTCCTATGGCCAGCCTCTGTCAGTGCTTCTTCCTCTCCCCTGGAACGCCACTCACTGACACAGGAGCCAGAGTTGCAGGACCACATGACCAGACCGGATTAAGTACTCATCTGAGCCCTATCGTGATCAAACGTTGTGCACGAGAGCTTCGGCTCTGCGGGGATTGTACCTCCTCATTCGCTGAGACAGCAGTGGGAGCAATTGGCTCCTGCTGCTCTCAATCACAGCCAGTGAGCCAATGAGGAGAGAGAAGGGGCAGGACCAAGCTGCGGTTATGTGTGTGAATGGACATGCAGAGCAGTGGTTCAGAAGCAACGCTGCTTTGGTGCCCCCATAGCAAGCTTCTTGCTCTGGGGCACTCGGCAAAAGGTAGGGGGGCGGGGGACCCAAGAGAAGAACCAGGGCTACTCTGTGCAAAACCATTGCACAGAGCAGGTAAATACGACATGTTTGTTATATTAAAAAATAAATGGCTTTGATATCACTTTAAGAATAATGTTAGGCTGGAATTTCATTTTAGGACCAGACAACTCCCTCTTATCTCCAAAGTTTGGGGAAGGTGTTTTGTAGTCCACAGAGGAACTAGGCAGCTCTGAAAATGCTGCAGAGTGCACAGGACAGCACTGGACTTGTCAGGTAATTTGAGCATTTAATAAACAGATATTGAAAAAAAAAAAAAAAAAAAAAAAACACATTAAATGGGATATTTAACAGACCATAAAGGGAGCAAATAAGAGAATTGTTGGTGTTTACATACACTTTCACTCAGTGAGCATAATAAACACAATGATTGAAAAGATAGCAATAGTTTTTTTTTTTCTAGGATGAATTTATGAAGAATGAACCACAAGGGCTGTGCTTACTAAGCGGTAAGTACAGCATGCACATATAATAGCAAATATATTGATTGATGCTTGCTCCCAATATAAGGAGACACAACCTGTACAAAACAAGGTCTAGAAACCATTACCAAATTCGGTGTCATGTATACCCCTGTAAATGAGTCTGATCACAAGGAACACCCCTCTACAATGCAGACAGCAGGGGCCCGCTAACACTCCGGCACAGGTGCCACTTTCTGTTGCCCTCACCAGCTTCAACTGGCCAAACAGAACGAAAGTGCGGCTGAGGAGTTCAGTCAGTGGTGCAGTCAGGTACGTTTAATTGGAATCCAGCTAAGTCTCTTATCTAATTAAAGTAATCACATTAACGTCAGTCAGTGAGAACTGTCACACCTGCTGTTCTCAGAGCACACAGGCAGACATGGCAAAGTCACCTGATATTAGGGCAGACCACCGAAAGCCATCAGAACAAGCAACCGGACACAAAAGATGCAAAATACGCTCTGAGCTGCTCTTCACATTCTCATCCATGAACCAAGCAGAGCATGTAAAAGGCTGATCAGCACATATCGCTTCTACTCAGATTTGATTTCCCAGCTCCTTACAGTGGATTTCCACTTTTGCAATCAAATTTGAGAAGCCCCTACTACACGTTTGTTGTGTTCCCATTCACGCTGTATCCCTGAAAATATAAAAGCATCTCCTACCTTTCAGAGCAGGTTTATAGGACTCTATAGATCGTTCTAAATTCTTGCAATGTGCAATTAGGGGACACATTTATGTATTTATTTGCATTAACATACTCATTGTATCCCTCAAGCCTTGAGATCTTTAACCATTTGTTAGAACACTGAAAAACAGGATTTGTTTGTTACTCACCATAAAATTCCTTTCTCCAAAGTTCACTGGACAGAGGGTTATAGCGCCACTTACAAGTAGGGACATTAGGTAGAAAAACAAATCTGCACCGCCTATGGGCAGTCCTAGCTGGTATAAACCCCCCTCTCTGCTATAGGCAATTCAGTTTTTATTCTGCCTACCGGGGTGACCTCTGGATCTACATTATCCAGCCAGTTGCCCAGCCCGGCTGTTGATTGAAGATCTCTGCAGAAAAAATTTCAAGGGAAAAGAAAAGAATAAAGGGAAAAAGGCAATAGAACCTGAAGGTCTCATCAGGGAACCAGTTTCCTACTCCTATGCTAGGCAGATTAAAAAAAAAAAAAAGGGTTGCCTATATTAGAGAGGGAGTTTTATACCACCTAGGACTAGCAGAGTTCTTTTTCTGCCTAGTGTCCTACTCCTGTAGGTGGTGCTATAACACTATGGTCATGATTCAAAAGAGCTGTGTCCCTCAATGAACATAAGAGAAGTATCGTTAGCAACTGACAATGAAGATCTGCCAGCACAGAACATCCAGGTAGGTATTGCAAGTAAATGCAATCCCTGCAGGCCCATTGCATCCCCCTTCCCCCAAAAGCCAGGCCGAAATGTCCATAGCTATTTGTGCCCTATCCTGTCTTGTGGCTAGGAAGCTCGACTGGAGTGAGCATGCTTCCTTACATCATTACGGAGCTCATTTATTACCTCCCAGGGCTACATAGGTCATTCCTTTAAGAGGGGACCTGAGCCTTCAAAAGTGCATTTTTGCTAGATTGCTTTTTAACTCTTAATTCTTATCAAGCAGGAGACGTGCCACCTGTACAGCAAACTTTTTGTATTATAGATCTGGTCATTCCTAAACAAACTACCAAACTATTTACAGGAGCTTTTAATACTACTAGTAGACATAAATGCAACAGTTGCAGGAGATGAACAGAAGATCCCAAAATTATGATGGAATAGTGAGGGGGGACATTTCCAACACATGACTTCCTCTAATTTCACTGCAGAAAACTGCCTACTGTCATTTTGTTGCCCCTTTACGAATTACATGGCAAAAATGGAGCAAATCTACGGCACAGGTATAAAATATCTTGCTTTACTGGTTTAGTCGTCCTTTCAGGACATATTAGGCACACAAAAATGGCCATCTTCAGATCCAATCACAGCTTACAGCCGCTGACCTCTCACAGTTACAGCTCACCTTGCTAATTACGCAGCAGACACAATCCTCACACGGACAAGCAGTTTATATAGGCATCATTAAACACAACAACAGCGTGGCATGACAGGCTGAAATAACACAGCCTGGCTTAGGTCCCTTCTCGGCTGGTCTAGGATTGGAAATGAACAGTATATATATATATATATATATACATATATATATATACATATATATATACATATATATATACATATATACATATATATATACACATATATACATATATACATATATATATATATACATATATACATATATACATATATACACACACACATATATATATATAAACTTGAACTGGTCACTTTTCTTTCCTACTGTGCGGCCTAGCTTACAACATTGTTTACAGACTAAATATATCTTAACACTTTCTTAATTATATACCAAAAATATTAACTTATGTTATATACAAAAAAAAAAAATTATCAAAGGGTCTAGAGAAGCTTCCCAACCAGGGGTTCCATTTATTGTGGAGTTTCCTCAAGATACTCAGGACTCCTTGAGCAGATTGATCTGCCACCTACACTGACCACCAATGTCAGTGGTCACTTCTACCCTGACCACTAACATCAGAGGACACCACAAATATTTATAATGTTTTTTTCCCAATTCATTTTTTGGATAATTCCCAACATTTTTGGTGTATAGAGCAAGGCGTGATTAAGAATGACCTTTTCTAGGAGGTGAAATATGCTAGGTTTGCCATATTATTTATTCTTTTATTTAAACCCTACTACAACAACGTATTAGTCGCACTAGTGTATGAAGTATAATCATTTATATCAGGGGTTCCCTGAGACCTAATTATTTCAAAAGGTTCCTACAAGATAAATAAGCTGGCGTAGAGCAAACATTTTAGCTTGGGTAGGAAAATATCCTTTTCCATAGAACAAACTGGTCATTCCACAGTAGTAACTTCATCTCTGGCATGAAATTTCCCACAAATTTTTGCCATGTTTCTCGTAAGGTAACAAATATCACGGACACAATCATTTACAGCAGGGGTTCACCGAGATTTAAAAACAAAAAAGAACGCTTGTCTAGAGCGAAAAAAATTTAATTATAATGTCCTGTTCCACAAAAACTAGACATTACACATTAGCAATTCCATCTTAAGTGAGCGAGAATTTTCCCAGCAATTGTTGACATATTTCTCCTAAGGTAACAAAGTGATCAATAACAAGGGCACCCAGTAAACGAGAGGGCTTTGGCCGAACCACTTTACATTGGCTGACATGAATGTGTTTGCTCTTACAACCCCAGTACTCTATATGCCTTTCAAACATCTGAAGTAATGACTCAAATACCTACAGCAAACAGGGACAGTTTACAGACCCATCAAACTACCTAACGTTGCCTATAGAAGCCCACCTCTCGATTGTCTATGGGTTTATATGTCACTATGTTGATACGTGTTTATATGGATTTAATATACCAAACTAAACAGCTCATCCACTCCCTCATCATATCACGACTCGATTACTGCAACTCCCTCCTTACTGGCCTGCCTCGTCGCTGGCTATCCCTGCTTCAGTCGATCCTGAATATGGCAGCCAGACTCATTAACCTTTCCAACCGCTCCATCTCCACCACCCACCTCTGCCAATCCCTCCACTGGCTTCCGATTGTGCAACGGATCAAATTCAAAATCCTAACATTGACGTACAAAGCTGTCCACCATACTGCCCCAAATTACATCACCGACCTAATATCCAAGTACCACCCAGCACGCACACTCCGCTCCTCACAAGACCTCCTTCTCTCTAGTTCCCTGGTCTCCTCCCATGCCCGCCTCCAGGACTTCTCCAGGGTGTCACCCATCTTCTGGAACTCCCTGCCCCAACCCATCAGATTATCACCTACTCTCCTTTAGGCGCACCCTGAAAACCCATCTCTTCAGGGAAGCCTACCCCACCCCGCTAACTTGCCGACCTCCTCCACTCTTCCTAACACTCCATCCCCCACAGCTATCTCCTCCTGTGCCACCATCCCCTCCCTCCTAGATTGTAAGCTCGAAAGAGCAGGGCCCTCAATCCCCTCATGTTTTGCATTGTATTGTTATTGTTCTGTCACATGTTCTCTCCCCCTTTGTAATGTACAGCACTGAGCAAACTATCGGCGCTTTATAAATACTGTATAATACCATTAATATGTTTGAATACACAGTTTCAATGTCTGTATAGATGTATAAAAAGCTAATAAAAATTGTGAAAAAAAATCCAAGAAATATCATTTGAATGTAGACCAACAATTTTATAAAGATTTTACAAAGAGGTGATGATCCTAAACTGGTGTAATCCATGTTTTCCACTGGATGAGGGTGGGAAACAACCATTCTGAAGGTGGTGTGTTGTTTTTTTTGGGGGGGGGGGGGGGGGCCTTTTTGCATTTTTACCTTTTCTTTCTTGCAATCAGTCATAAATTATTGAAAAGTGCAGAGACATGAAAAGCTATTCCATTGCCAGTATATATAAACAGGGCCTTTATATTTCACTTATATCCTGTAAACCAGTACAGGCAATGTACATACATCCAGAAAAATAGACCACTCAACAACCTCTAGCCTTGATCTCCAACCTATCACTATGCGGTAATGGTAACCAAAGAAACAACAGACAATAAATTGTCTTTTTTGTAGTTTCAGATAGAGTTGGGGAGATTTCACTTTCTTTCCAAAGTCATGACCGGAAAGAAGTAGAAATCCCACCTTCGAGGGTGGTTACTCAATAGATGAACTCATAGAAAAATAACCCCTCTACTACTGCACCTGTGACAACTGCAAAATTTGAAGATTTCATCTCACTTTCTGTCACATAGGCAATGGCCATCAAGACAGTTGGGGTGAAGCTCCCAGGTAGGGTTCTATACCCTCACCACTATCCATTCATAAGAAAGAAAAAAAAAAAAGGAGAAGAGATGCACTTAAATTTTCAGGTGGACCGAGAAATCATGTTTATGACTTCCAGTGATACTTGGTCAACTCTTGTAGATCATTTGGCCAGACTGGTTAATTTTGGCAAATTTCTATTGGCCTTCCCCTCTCTGCTGCAAGGCCAACCAATGCACTCAGGCAACCTAATACAACAAACATAATTATTCATCTGGCAGTCATACGTTCAACACCACAATTTTGCAGCTAACTTGATAACCCATCAAGGTAGAAATATGGAAGCTGCAAGCCCCAGAATTGTCATCCTTCATGTTAATTTACAATAAAAAAGGGACAATACAGTCACAAATTTAAAATGACGTCTGCGGTTGGGAGCCAAGGCTACCCCAGGTTCTTTTATGAGAAATCTGGGATCCTGCTTGTGATGCAGGAGAGTTCTTCCCAATTTAAGCTCCTTGTCATAGCTTGACAGATAGGTAGTGCTAAGGTAGGGATGCATTGATACCAGTTTTTAAGACCGAGTAGCAATACTTCTCCCTACATACACGCTGACACCAATTACCGATACCTATTTTTAGTGTTGACTTTTTTTTTTTTTTTTTTTTTAAAGACTAATGAAAAATTATTACCGTTTCTATAGAATGATGAAGAACTGTAATGCAAAAGACATTGCCTTAGTGACTTAGTGGTAACCCAGCAATGTATGAATTTATATATATATACACAAATTAAATATTACAATTTTATTATTTTTACAGTTTTAACTTCTTTATTTTACTACACTTATTTGCTGTGCTTCTGCCCTGGTGGTGTAGTGGTAGGCCAGCACACAGAAAATCAATAATTGCCCTTGGATGCATTTATTTTTTTTACACAACACCCAGCTCGCCTGCCTTAGCCCTGGTATTGCAGATGTAGAGCACTTGCCAGAACTTTTGTGGTCCAGATGTCACATCTCACACTGCTACACCACAATTGACGTGTGTTATGTCAGACACCCGGAAGTTGCCCTCGCACAAAAACCTCCTGCATCTCTCTCATTAATGGTGGCAGTTACAGTGTGCGGATTTGAAGGTATCGGCTTTAGTATTGGAGCACAATATGTACTCTCCAGCGCTCAGAGGAATCAATTGCCAAAGGAAGGCCAAGGAATCCAGGACAGGAGAGACCTATGGATAGTGCTTCAGGGATGCAGCCCTTCTCAGATGGGGGAATCAATAACTGGAAAAAGAGCAAACAGGTGGCGCAAACACCTAGTGCATTATCCAAGGTTTATTGAAAGATTGAAAAAACATACAGACATAGCATGTGTATAAAGCTTTGTATGATAATGGAGATGGCCACAACAGTGGGCAGGGTGTTCCGACTGTCAGTGTGGTTGGCTTACTGACGCGTTTCGGGGACGAATCCCTTTCCTCAGAGATACTGCCCTCTGTTGCGGCAATCTCCATTATCATACAAACCTTTACACACATGCTATGTCTGAGTATGTTTTCATCTTTTCAATCTTTCAATAAACCTTGGATAATGCACTAGGTGTTTGCGCCACCGTTTGCTCTTTTTTTTAGTAATCGGAGCACATTGGTGCGACACTACTAAGGAGAATTTCCCTGTTTCCAACAAGATTAGACCTGCATGAGAAGGTTGAATTAAACTAGTGATGGCATGATATAGAAGAGAGGAAGTTCCTTAGTATATGCTGCAGGAAGTACATTTTAAGTGACCCTGCGAGGTAGCAAAGGCTAGTAGGACAGTCTTTTGGAATAATGCCAAAATCAGCAATGGCTGCTCTCATATTTCTACTCTGATGGGTTCCCTTTAAGAGAATTCATTCCAAACAAGGTCAGCACACAAGATACCATCATAGACATGGCCACAAGTATACTGTATATAGTTGAGATAGTTAGTCAGATTTTAGGATGTTGATAGTCTAGAAATATCTGTGACGGATGGTCATACATCAAATCGCAGGTCAAGCATTGTTTCCTGTCCATCTAAAATGTAATAAAGCGAACTCTCGGCAATTAAAGAATATGAAGGCTGGGTTCCTGGCCTTCTGACCAGTTTTGGCAACCCTACAAACCATGTCAATGCTGTGATTCCGCCAGGCCACACACTAGTCACTGCATTGTAATGCGGAGGTTAGAGTGAGTTAGCTCTATTAGTACAACAAAACTAACAATATAGATTGTAAGCTCGAAAGAGCAGGGCCCTCAATCCCCCCATGTTTTGCATTGTATTGTTGTTGTTCTGTCGCATGTTCTGTCCCCCTTTGTAATGTACAGCGCTGAGCGAACTATTGGCGCTTTATAAATACTGTATAATAATAATATAATAATATAGCTAGGGATGCTATAATCCATGGGACTGGTTGTCTGTAATTTGGCTCAAGTTCTGTGCAGAGGTCTGGATGAACATATAAACCAATTAAAGGCCATAAGGATTTTAATAAATTCTGTCTGCACCCTTAGCAAACGTATTCAGTTTGTAAAGGAGAGACTCTTTTTTTTTTTTTGAACCATAGCTGGCTGTAGAACACTAAGAGGTCATTTTGATTGTATCTGTCGAAAGTATTGTCAGATCCATCTTCAATTAAACCAAAGTTCGCCTTTAACACTTAAATCTGTTGCTGGCCTGTTTGGTACATGGAACCCTTAGCAAGTTGTTCCCAAGTAGTGAACTGGACACCACTAAACTACTGAGAGACATGGGATATAAACCCGATTTGCAATGTGGACAGCTTACTGGAGAGAAGTAAACAAACATGGCAGGTGTGAAGAGAATAGGCCAAAGACTAACAGGCCGGCCCATCTCTTTGTTCAGACATCCCCTATTATTTTGGGCTGCAGGGTGTCTTGGAGTGAGAGGACATCTGTTCCTGCCAGCTAAGGTTGACAGCCATCAATCAAACCACAGAATGCTGCAGCAGCCTGGGTCTTACCAAGACAGAGTATTATACAAACAGTCATATCGGAGACGAGAACAGTGCTGGGTGGTGTTACTTACCGGAACCCATTCATAAAAACTAAATCCAAACCCTTACTGGATGACTTCAATTTGCAACTGTGGATCAAGAATTACATTTTTCCCCTCAGAAAACACAATTTTACATTTGATATTTTTTTTTTCATCTCAATTATTCTAATCTCCTCCAGCATCTTCCCGGGTGACAAAGCAGGAGTTGACACCCCATAACAGGAAGTGCCTGAACAAGGTCCTGTAGGGCAAGGACAGTACATTTTCTTTTATTAAAGGCTCTATAAAAAAGACTGAAAACAACTTTTGCAATCAATTAATATGTAAAGCATATAGGAGACATAACATGTTGGGGCCTTTTGAATAAATTCAAGGCTTGAGCTCACGCTCATAGAAGTGGTTACATGTGAGTAAGGCATCTGATCAGCCCTGCAAACGGTCTGCATCAAGGACTGGTGGATTTGGCCACACAGCCAACTGCTGAGATTGTATGCAGCCACAGCTAACAGTGCTGCTGCATCCAAATGCAGATGATGTGTCACCAAACTTGTTTCATACCAACCATAACACTCCCTGCCTGGAGTTTGCATGTTCTCTCTGTGCCTGCGTTGGGTTCCTCTGGGTACTCCGGTTTCCTCCCACATTCCAAAAGACATGCTGGCAGGTTAATTAGTTCCTGTTTAAATTGGCCCTAGTATGTGAGAGTTAAGGACCTTAGATTTTAAGCTCCTTGAGGACAGGGACTGATATGAATGTACAATATATGTGTAAAGTGCTGCGCAAATTGACAGTGCTATGCAAGTACATGTAATAAAAATAAATAAATGAAGGACCCCTGTGCCCCAAATGTTGCTTCTCTAGGTGATCATGCAATAAAAAGGGATTTGTACCTTCTGAAACCAGCTTTCTTAATGTGATGGTGACATATATATATTATCCAAGTAATTCACCCTGACTAGTCGGGAGTCATTGCAGCACCCTTTTAATCACATGGTCAATTCCAGTACGGAGTGAGAAAGGAATATACTCCATTGAGTTTAGACGCATCTTAACGCAGAATCCTATTCACCTGTCTGAATGAGCCCTTATTCTGGTTGAAGAAATGTATTAAGGCAACATGATTACAAAGCATTGATAAGCAGAAAAAGTCAAACTATAGAAAAAAATAAATTAAAAAAATAAAATATACACACACACAAAAAAATAAATTAAAAAAATAAAATATACACACACACACACACACACACACACACATATATATATATATATATATATATATATATATATATATATATATATACACACACACACACACATTTTTATTTTATTTTTTCTAATTAATTTAGATAATTAAGGAATATTACTGCACAAGCAGAGATAAAGACCGATGTCTACGCAACGCAAAAAGAGTAAAAAAGTCTCCCAACTAGTGGAATTTCCCTCACTTTGTAAAGATTTTCTCTCCCTTTCCAAACTAGAAGTACATTTTTATCAACAGAACACAGCAAAAAAAACCAAAAACAAACAAAAAACACCCTTGCAGGGTTTTGGACTGATCTTAGGGCCAGTTCACACCACAGAAACGCAGTCCGGATGCGTTTCTATATGCGCGTTTTTGCCGCGTTCCGGTGCGTTTTACTGCGTTCCAGTAAAGTTCAATGCAGAAAAAAATTGCAGTATGTTCTACTTTCTTTCTGTAATTGGAACGCACTGGAACTGCCTGCACTGGTGTGAAACCATGCAACCAATCGATGCGTTTTTGATGCAGAAATAAAAAAAACACACTGGACAGCATGTGGTGTGAACTGTCCCTTAAAGCAGAAATAACCCTCCTATCCCTTTCAGCCAAGGTAGCTGCCATCTTGGCACCTGTTTGATCTGCAACTGCCATGGTGCTGCACATGCGACCAGTTATGACACCAGCCATTTGATGGTTTGACAGTTTGGTGAGAGCACAGGCACATGTGACCATTACATTCCCAGCATGCCAAGAATATAATGGTTTTTTGAATTTGATGGGTTTAGTTCCACTAACTTCAGTCAAAACAGAAAAATGTTTTGGTTATATATACAGACAGATTTAAGGAAGAATAAGTCATTAAAAGTCCCTGGACACACAGGGATGCGAATTGGCATGTGATTTGCAGGCCATGCGACTTGCAAATTGCATGCCAAGCCACACCCTATTGTCTGCAATTAGAGCTGTCCTATCGGTGCAGTCGGCACAGATTTCTAATGCAGTACATGTACTACTTTTGGCGCGATTTGCATAGACATCTGTCAGATGTCTTGCAAATCGCACCTGAAATTGGCGTGTCACCACTTTGAAATCGTGCAACTTCACTGTAAATCGCACAATTTCAAAGTCGGGTTTTATGTGACCTGGGTGTTGGGCTAGGTTCAGATTATTACAAGTTGGGAAGAATTGTGCACACAATCGCATGCATTCCAGATACGCAAGAGAAACTAGCTGCTCTTTAGCAGGCACGCAGGAGTACCATTAAGGCTCCATGCACACTAGCAGTTTTTTCCCGATCCATACCTGCCCCCCCTGCTGCACGTTGTGGTTTCTCCTGCTGAGTCATACATCACTACAGGACATGTGAGCTGAATGGGAGAAACCAAAGCATGCAACGGGGAAAACAAGTCTTCAACCAACTGATTACATGTAGCGGCTTTGAAGCAGCATAAGTTCACCTTTTATAACATGTTACACCCATCTTCAGGGTGTATCATGTAAAATGTTACGAATAGATCGGCCTCTGCACCCCCCTCCGATCCACACCTGCTCCACGTTGTGGTTTCTCCTACTGGGTCATACATCACTACAGGACATGTGAGCTGATGGGAGAAACCAGAGCATGCAACAGGGAGAAACCACAGCATGCAACAGGGGAAAAAAAAAAAAAAGTCTTCAACCAAATGATTACGTGCAGCAGCCATGACGCAGCATTTAACCTCTTGGCGCCGGCCGAACGCAAATGTGCGGCCTCCTGGCATCTGGGCCTAGACGTCAAGCGGCCGCACATTTACGTTCTATTAAAAAAAAAAAAAAAAACACATATGTGCTGAGAGCGCGCGCCCTGTGCGCTCCCAGCACACACGTTCGGTACTCACGGAAAGGTCCCGATCTCCTTTTTCGATCGGGACCTTTCCCGATCATGTTACCGTCGTGACAGCGAATCACGGTGGTCACGACCCTAAAACCCCACCCCCGGATTCTGGAACCCTTAAAGGGCCGGGAGGCACCGGCGCCAAGGGGTTAAAGGGTAAGTTCCAGTATGGTTCTGTGCAGGAAAAAATGCAACATGTTCTACTTTTTTCTCTGCACCGGAAACTGACTGCACTGATGTGAACTAGTGCCATTGGAATACTTGAAAACACTGCATGCATTTTTAATGCAGAAAAAAAAAACCGCACTGAACTGCATCTAGTGTGAACTAGCCCTCAGCGTTTACGAGCAGAATTTTTTTTTTCCTGCTGTAATAAAGCTCCCAAAAACAAATGCTGAATTCTCCTAAACACTGCTGAAATGCTCTTAAGAGCTTTTTTATAGCTTTGTTCCCCTACATGCACTGTAAAAACGCTAATAAAACACTAAAATGCTCCTAAAACACTACTACAAGCCGACACAAAAATGCTATTATCAGCTCTTTTCATCCAGCTTTTTCTCTAGTGTGTTCTGAACTTATAAAAACCACTAGTGTGAATGGAGCCTACTTCTGAATGGGACCCCCATGCAACAGCGAAATATTCATGTTTTCCATGCGGTTTTGTGCTGTTGATTTATTTTTTTTTTGTAAAAAAAAAAAAAAAAAAAAAAAAGGGTCAGGGACTTTTCCTTGTGTTTCTGTGGGTAGGTCAGATCATTGAAATCAATGGGCTGCCCTATACGCCCAATGAGCCTGCACAAATGTGAACTAAGCCTAATTGTACTGTGTGCTGGAAAAAAAAAAAAAGTGGCATGCAGACATCTTAAGCGACTATAGCCAAGAGAACTAGAAATGTCACTTTGTGACTTTCTATTTACACAAAAAAAGTAAATATGGTGATATAAAGGTTTGCGTTGCCGCACTGGAATGTAGCTGCTGGTGTGAATGGGCCAATATTCACTGCCCAGGAGTCACAGGTATCAGCAGCAAAAATCAATCGGGGGCTGAAAAAAAAATGAGGCAGCACAGTGGATAAATGGTTAGCACCTCCACCTGGTAGTACTAGGGTCGTCGGTTCGAATCCCAACCATGGCACCACCTGCCTGGAGTTTGCATATTCTCCCTGTGCCTGTGTGGGTTTCCTCCGGTTATTCTGGTTTCCTCCCACTTCCAAAGACATGCTGGTAGGTTAATTGGCTCCTGTCTAAATTGGCCCTAGTATGTGTATGTATGAATGTGAGTTAGGGACCTTAGATTGTACGCCCCTTGAGGGTTTGGGACTGATGTGAATGTACAATATATATGTAAAGTGCTGCGTAAATTGACGGCACTATAGAAGTACCTGAAATAGATGGATAACATTTCAGATATACATGGTACTTGGGGATGTATGCTCTGCTCCAAACAGCTCGAATTTACAAATCAAACCCTCACAGTGAGTTGTCTAATTTTTGATGATACAACTGCATGGTTACTTTTATCGCAACGCACAAAAACAGGAAGATTCTGACCAAGCCAGGCTTCATGTTTTGCATTAGGCCCAAAAATCTGAAAAGGATCTTTTCTTCTTCCAAACGCTCAAACACCATTCAGAACTACGCTCTGTATCTTGTCCGGCGAGTCTGAGATGAGTAGAAATGTCTGCGAGCAAGGGAAGCCGGCGTGCTATAAGAGAAGGCGATTCAGAGGTCCCTTTTCTTTACACCCAGAATACTTGGGATGCCAGGAATTCTATAGGATGAGGGGGGGGGGGGGGGGGGGCAAAGTCAGCCTGGACAGAAATTCAGGAAGTGGGGAGCCTACTCCTGCAGCCTAGGGGTCACCTGCTTCCAAGGAGACCACCGCTAGCAGGCCACTGTTAACCCCCTCACCTCCAGCAATGTAGACCACCACACTGCAAGTCCGTGTAAATCCTGTAAGCAAGCATCTAGCAAACACTCTCTAGTTGAACGCTGCATCCCCCAAAGCCGGCATGTGGCTCCCCAGTCAGGAGCTGCATGAAATTTGCAGGTTTGACATATCTCATTTTTGTTTTTTTTTGTTTTTTTATTAATCGCAAGAAAAATATCCAAAAAGAATGATTCCTGCAGAATCCGGCCTGGGAGAAAGGCCCTACAACAAGGGGGCATTCTAGGGGAATGCTGAGAATCTGCATCCTTTGTAACATCCATTGTGCCATCACCAACACTCCCAACCCCCCCTTTGCCTGTAATCCCCCCTCAAGGCCTTAATCAGTTATGCAAATACTGCCCTCCCCCCTCCCACTGCATCTGCTCTGGTCCCTCTGTGGAGCGGCCTATTCTGAACCACAGGGCGTTAACCCCTGCACTCCTGCACCGACACAAATACACAGCGGCAGGCCAGACACAGACAAAGCTAGAGCTTAATCTCACCCGGCCCTCTCCCCTGCTGTACACTCCTGAAGATACAAATCCTGGACACCATTCATACACTGCAATACTGTCCTATAAATGGGCTCCTGTGCAGCCGACTTATAGGAAACAATTGGTGGCAAAGTATTTACAAAATCACTGTGTGGCTCTGTACATACAAACCAGGGAGAGCAGGCATTGAACGCATACATAAACAATTGCAGGGGCATGCAGATAACTCATGATAATAGAATTTAAAAACATGGACCGTATGTAGTATTCATAAAGCACAGTGGCTAAATGGTTAGCACGTCCGCCTGGCAGTACTAGGGTTGTTGGTTCGATTCCCACCCATGGCACCACCTGCAAGGAGTTTGCACGTTCTCCCTGTGCCTGCGTGGGTTTCCTCCGGTTACTCCTGTTTCCTGCCACACTCCAAAGACATGCTGGTACGTGAACTGGCTCCTAAATTGGCCCTAGTATGTGTATGTATGAATGTAGGTTAGGGACCTTAGATTGTACGCCCCTTGAGGGTTAGGGACTGTGAATGTACAATATATATGTAAAGCGCTGCGTAAACTGACGACGCTATATAAGTACCTGAAATAAATAAATAAGATGAAACACTTGTCTGGAAACACTGCTGTTTCCCAGCAGTTGCAAGCATTCCACACCTCCCGATGTGTGCCATGCCTGCTCCCCTGCTGCACGTTGTGGTTTCTCCTGCTGGGTCATACATCACTACAGGACACGTGAGCTGATGGGAGAAACCACAGCATGCAAAGGGGAAAACATGTCTTCAACAGATTATGTGCAGCGGCCATGAAGCAGCATTTAAAGGATACGTTCACCTTTCGTAAGATGTTACACCCATATTCAGGGTGTAACATGGAAAATATTACAAACAGATAGGTATGGGATCGGGGGGGGGGGGTTGGGGGGTTTGGGATGCCAAGACCTATTTGTAATATTTTCCATGTAACACCCTGAATATGGGTGTAACATCTTACCAAAAGGTGAACTTCTCCTTTAAATGCTGCTTCATAGCCGCTGCACATAATCAGTTGGTTGAAGACATGTTTTCCCCGTTGCATGCTGTGGTTTCTCCCATCGGTTCACATGTCCTGTATTGATGTATGAACCAGCAGGAGAAACCACAATGTGCAGCAAAGGGACAGGTATGGGATCGGGGGGGGTTTGGGGTGCCAAAAACTGTCCCCCCGCTGCACATTGTGGTTTCTCCTGCTGGTTCATACATCACTACAGGACATGTGAACTGATGGGAGAAGCCACAGCATGCAACGGGGAAAACATGTCTTCAACCAACGGATTACGCGCAGTGGCCATGAAGCAGCATTTAAAAGTAGAAGTTTACCTTTCGTAACATGTTACACCCATATTTCAGTAAAATGTTAGGAATAGATCAGCCTCCGCATCCCCCCCCATCCCCATCGTGACAGCTATCTGGGGATCTTCTCCTCTCTGCTAGCTGTCACAGTTTAATAAAGTATTCTGGAAATGAGAACACTACAAGTTCCAAAAAGCCTTTGCAGCCGTCGGCTTGTAGTTCTCAAACTACCACGTAGTGCCATGGTAGTTCATGGAGTCTTCCTGTAAGAATGTATCTGCTTGCACTTAAGAGGTGTACAGGCAGACAGATACACCAACAGGTCTGCAGAAGTCCTGCATAGCACCAGCGATCTGCTAATCGCTGCTGCAATGCTTTAAAGGATAAGGTCACCTTTTAATAAAAGGAGCCTGGAGCCTGTAAAGACCTGGGCAACAGGAAAGGCAAGTATATTCCCTCTTTTTTAAGCCTGTGACCTTATGGTGAGACCAGGTCACTTTAAAAAAAAATGCTTAACATAAACCTGAATGAAACATGGGGAGGTTGTCCATGCTGTCCTTTAGAAAATGCTCGTTGGCTGGATGTCCCTGGCTACACTATTCCGAGATATATCTAGAGACAAGCGTACACATTCAGAACTTGGTTGACCTGGCCAGCTTACTTGTTCTGTCAATGACACAAAGTACTGAAACCAATGAATCGGTATGAAAGCCAGAGGGCTAATATTTTCAGGACAGGTCAGTAATGCCGACCTCCATAATTACAAACTACAAGTTTTCTTTAAGAAGGCCCCATTTGACTATCATGGGTGTTCTGGTTGCAGTACTGACAAGCGTTTAATAAGGTTCAATGGTCATGCATGCATACATTGGCCTAAGGCAACAGAAACAGCCAACGGGTTCATAAATAGGAACGCTCTTCTCAATGTTCTCGGTTACGTGACGGCAGACAGGAAGGAGAAGATGATTAGCAGAGCTTGAGTATTTCAAGGGACAAGAACAGCGATCAAGACAAGTGTCCAAGCAAATGATCCCCAAGACAGGGGTCAACTGGGTTGAGCTGAATGACTGTTATCTGATGTCTATTGCCATGCTAAGCATTTTGGCTGGATGCAGATGGGAGATTTTTGATAAAATCACACTTTCTAGCTGCAGCAACTCATAGTTGTAGTTAAAGTAGCGACCAGGGGCAGACTGATAACTGATAGGGCCCCCGGGCAATAGGGGATCATGGGGCCCGTGTCCTTGCCCAAACTCAAAAAAGCCTATGAAAAAGGTACCAGGTACATTTCATGGGGCCCCCTACTGACCCCGCGCCCTCGGGCAATACCCGAGTTTCCAAATGGTTAGTCCGCCCCTGGTAGCGACTGATCACATACATTTAGTTTGCTTAATTGTCTTCAAAAAAGCTACTTGACACTTTTTTAAACTGCCTTGCAAAAGCTTGCTGCATGCAATGTTGAAAAAGACGGACACAGTTGACTCTGGATTCACCTACAGTTTTACTAGAAATGTAGACTGGTTTACACCAATGCGATTTGACAGTTCAAAATCGCATGACATGTCGCACGCTATTGGCGGCAATGGAAAGGTTCAAATCATTGCAACTCAAGTCGCAGTGACTTTGAAAAAGATTCCTGTGCTTTCGATTTGCATTGACTTCTGTTAAATGAAGTCGCAAGCCCCGATGAAATTGCACAATAAAATTGCACTGATCAGCGGCTTAAAGCAGAGCTCCAACCAAAAGGGGAAGTTCTGCTTTAAAGACTGGTCCCCTGCTCCCCATTAAGGATTGAAGGATTGAGGTGGGGGGGGCAAAGAGTGAAGTGGGTTCCCGAAATTGACATGTACCCCCGTTTAAACCTACGATCGCCTAGGCAATCGAAAGTGGAAGTTGCCACCTCCTCACTCTACACGTGACAGGTCCCAGAAGATTGAGACCATTCAGAAAGCGCAGCACTACTCGCACATGTGCAGTGGGCACCCGGCTGTGAAACCACAAGCTGTCACAGTGCGGGATGCTGACAGTGCGGGATCAAGGGGCAGGTGAATGGCTTTTTTTTTTTTTTAAAAGTCAGCAGCTACTGTTTTTTTTTTCCCCACAGTGTGACTAGAACTCCGCTTTAAAGTAGCGCAATTTCAAAGCTGCACTGGTGTGAACCAGGGCTAATAGCTGCTATCAAACTATGCCTTACCAAGGCAGCTTCAGAAGAATATTTAAAACATTTTGTAAAACGATACAAGTTACATAAACAAGTTATAAAACCGTGCCAATTAAAAATGAGTAATAGCAAAATGCTTGTGGGGAAAAAAAAAAAAAAACAAGTATATTTTATATAGTACCAAGCTTGAAAGCTGTAACTCTTTCTGTAAGGATTCATTTAGATGTGTGGCTGGGAGCTGGTAAACATGTGTGGTTGAGCTGTGTTTTTGCTACCCACCAATTGCGTTTCTCTCCCTCTTAAGCTGCAATAGGCAGTGGATGGGGGTCTTTACATGCTGCAGTCATGATACTTTGCTCCTGAAGCAAGGTCTACCCGACATGTAACAATTGGCGGCAAGCCCACCGAACAGAAACATGCAGTCAAATGGGGAGGTGACAAAATGAGGTTATAACAGGTGGGGAGAAGTCGCCACATTGCTCCTTCACTGCCCGTCAGTCGCCTTTGAAGTGTGATCTGAACGTGGATAATGCTTCAATAGAAAGGTAGATCTAGAGGCACGTCTAAATCTACCCTTAGGGCCCATTCACACCACATGCAGTGCAGTGTCTTTTTTCTGCATATAAAGCATGAAAAATAGGTTATATGGGTTCCAATAGCATAGTACACCCCAAGGCAGTGCATTCCAGTTCTTTTCAGTTTCAGAAAACATGTTGCTTATTTTTGCTTTGTACAGGAAAAAGGTTAAAAAAACGCATCAAAAACATACCCCACCCCAATACAGTGAAGAAGAAAAGAAAAAAAAATCTTCAATGCATCCAGAAACACATAAAAAATGCGTTAAGGGCGCATGCAAAAAAGCATTCGTAACAGATCTGGAGGACTTTTTTGGGGTGTGAACTGGCCCTTAAAGTTTACACCTGCCTTCTATCCTCCTAGTGTCTCTATGGATTCTTTAGAGCATAGACAACATAAAAAAACCAAAACAAAAACAAAAACAAAAAAAAAAAAACACATTTCAGAGCTCTCTGCAATACATGCACATTTCCCATAAATCATGCAGAAAGTACAGAAAAATAAAAGGTTGATGTGCCAGAATTATAGCGCGCGCCTACCTTCATCTTTGACATGACAACACAACATGTTTGCAGCTCTGAATTCCTAAACATGTGGTGTCAGCCCTGCCAACTTCATTTCTGATGCATTACAAATAACACAGCCCTCTCCTCCCTCTCCTCATCGTGCACAGAGACCACAGGAACATATCAACATTTACAGGTATTTTGTGCATTAATAAAACATAATACAAAACACTTTAAATGGAAAATCAAACTGACCAAAAGGCAGCAAAAGAGAGAAGTTGGCTTGTGGGGTTTACATACCCTTTATAGTCTTGGGTGGCTTTTCTGACCACTAGAGAGGACAGGGCAAGCTTGGCAGGAAAGATCACGAATTGCATGCAACAGACTCCTGGGATTTATGGGAGTTCCCAGTGCCAATTTGCTTTTAAAAGTTGTGGATTCCCCCATTTCTTGCCGACACACGTCCTTTGATCAGAATTTCATAAAATTCCATTGCAGCCAGATAGAACAGGCTTCTCATGGTGTTGCTTGGTGGGACCCCCCATCCCAATTATTCTGTGCTATGCAGCCTCCCTATGCTATGGGTGTTTGAGTGAGGACATAAAGGACCTGGAGATGGCAGTTGGCAGTGAACATCGAAGCCTGAGGACCGAAGATGGGGAAACTATGGCTTGTAGGCTGGCAGCCAACACCCATATGTAATGACAGGATCAAAGTTCCGGCAACTTTTACAGGCTAGTCACAACATTTTCATGCGCCAAATTCACAAAATAATTTAAAAACACGGAGCATTACAAATCCAAAACAACCGCCTCACCACTATGCCACTCAGCCTGGGTTCACACTTATGCGGTGTGGAATTTGCACCGGTTTCTGTACGAATTCTGCACAACATCAGAATTGCACACCCCATTCATGCGAACCAATGCGGGTGTGTATGTTACGTTACAACACCCCGAAATTGGTTCGCAAAACACGGTGCGATGTGCAGAATCAGATCGCATGGGTGTGAATACCCATGCAATCCGATTCTAGTGCGGACAATAAAAAAAGTAAAAATGGGCTCTGAACCTTTTTGGTGCAGATGCAGTGCAATTTTAGCCATTCAAAACGTATGACTCAAATCGCACTGTACAGAACTCACATGTGATTTGCACAGGAATACGGTGCAGTTCCTGTGCGAATCACATGCGAAATGCTGCACCGCAGAAGTGTTAACCCAGGCTGCAATTGACACTTTTTTTAATAGCAATGAAAGCATAAGACTTCTGACTTTAAAGCCGATCTAGGTATATATATATATATATAAAAAATTGAAAAAAAATGACTGCAGCTCTGTAATCATTAACATATCACTTTTTAGCAAACAGTCTAGGGTTAAATTAACTGTAGCAGAGAAAAATCAGGTGTCCTGCCATGCCAGACAGGGCTATACTGTGTGGCAGAGCTATGCAAATAAGAGGACTGGGTAGACCGAAACAAATACTTTGGCAGATAAAAGAGCTCCCTAACCTCCGTTTCACACATCTGCGTTCCTGCGGTCCGCGTTTTGCGCGGGCACGAGAGCCCATTCATGTGAATAGACTCCCGTGCCCCAGGACACGCAGGGAAGAAGTCCCTGCTCTTCTTCTGAAAACGCAGCCTGTACGGGAACATCGGTTCCCAGTATGGTTGCGATTTCCAGTGTGGGTGACATGCCATTAGTATTAATGGTACCCGCCCGCGGAACCACATTCCTCTGTGTGGGTGGTGCGGCTGCATGAATTTGTGTGCGGATCCGTAGCGGCACCACCCGCACAGATGTGAACCTAGCCTTACAGGTGTGTATTTAGCAGTTTGTCTTGAATTTAGCTTTGAATCCTCACAAACAATGCCCCATCCCATGAGAATGGTAATTAAAATTGTAGACCAGAACTAAGAATGCACACTTGTGCTTGCTCCTAGTTCTCAAACTACATTTTCTAAGTTTCTAAATTAGAGTAAAGGCCCGTACAAATGAGGAGAAAATGTTATGAACATTTCCATACGGAGAACGATCGGCCAATTGTCTGATTGTTCGTATAGTGCTTTCAACAGTCGATGCAAACTTTTCAGACGACAAAAACTGAGGGTGCAAGTTAGAAGATTTTTATCGTATGCGAAAATAGCATCCGATTTACATTTATTGTGTACACGAATTGCACAGAAATAATCAAATAGAAAAAAAAACAAGCATGATCAGAAGCTTAGAACAACCATATACTTCCTCTTCTACTATACTAGTATGTTGGCCTGTGTTGGATGAGGATGTTCTTACAAGTCCATACCATTCCGATTACACCATAATACGCACGTTTGTGGAAAATTGAATGAATGATCGATTGTCTGATTTTCTCATAGTATGCTGGTCATATACCAGTAGAATTTCATTCAAAAATTAAGTTTCAACCATAGTGGTGAAATTTTGAAGAAGCAGAATGGAACATTTTTCTCAAAACAAATTAATTTCTAACTGTGTCAGAATGACCAGACAGTGCCTGCAGCTGATTGGCTGCAAGCACTGTTTGGCCAACTTTTCAGCCCAACTTTTGTCAAAAGCCAGCAGGCCCACTTACTGTAAAAATGTCAGCCAATTTCTCCAAATCATGTATGGCCAGCTTTAGTCAAGACACTTCCCAAGGCTGCCAAATGTAGTTTGGGAATGTAAACGTCAATGACCATTGGTCGGGAAATGCTTAAAGTGGAACATTTAAAAGAGGTATTGACTTTTTTTTTTCCCCATTTATACTTACCTAGGTGGTTGCAGCAGCGGTCCGATGCTGCATCTGTCCCCTGCTGGCTCTAAGTGTAAAAACTCTGAGATCACATGACCACTGAGTTCTCACAGCCGCTCTGAGCAGAGAGTGGTGACTGTCAGTCACCGCTCTCTGCTCTGTCCCTCCCAGCCTTAACTGGAGAGCTGGGCTGTGGAGGGAGAGTGAGTGGCTGGCTTAGCCACACAGCAGCTCGCCGACAGGCTGAGTCAGGTGCCGCTCCAGACTCTGGGGTGGATCCCAACTTTGAAGTCGGGATCTTTCCCCAGCCTGGACTGGCTGAGTGATGTCAGCCAACAACAGACTTCAGCTGAGAACAGGTCCCAGGAGTGCAGCATGAACCGCACTCCTGTGGTCCACAGAATTACAGCCAAAAGAGCTTTGGCTGTACTCCTTTTAAGTGTGTTCCTCTACTCAAGCAAACTGAACACAGTACCACATCCCACTGGAATGAAACAAAATACAGAGAATACAACCCTAAAGTCCCCTTTCCCCGCGTTCTCTCTGTATTTTGCTTAAAGTGGACCTTTCCTATCCTTTCTGGCCATGGAAGCGGCCATCTTAGCCTCAGTTTGATCTGCAATCACCATGGTGCTCCACATGTGATCACTTATGACACCAGCCATTTGATGGCTTGACAGTTCGCTTGAGTGGACAAGCACTTATCAGTTTAATTCAAGGCATGCCGTGAGTGTTTTGGTAAACCATTAAATTGATGGATGTATTTCCACTTTAAAAAGGAGCTCCTATTGCTGATTTGCTTCTAAAAAGGTGAAAACTCAATGGCTTTGCCCCAGCTCAAGGTGTATTATATAGTGAAGGAAGGATAATACATGAATATGGTCAGTACTGGAAGATCCTATTTTCTATCCTGACAAGAGTCTCTTTAAAGTGGAACTAATCTCTCCTATCCTTTTCAGCCAAGGAAGATGCCATATTGGCCTCCGTTTGATCTGCAACTACCATGGTGCTGTACATGTGATCAGTTCTGACACCAGACATTTGATGGTTTGCTTGAAAGCACAAGTAAACTGACAGTTCGCATTCTGGTTTTTTTTTAAACCATTAAATCGATGTGTTTAGTTCGCCTTTAAGAACCAGTTCCTCGACAGACTGGCTCCTGCATTCTCTGTGGATTTGTCCACCTCCAATCATTAGCCTTCGTATAAATCATCTTCTCTGGAGTAATAGGCTACTTACTTATACTTAGTATTCCAGTGAAGTGACTTCATTTACATTTCCAAACTCATTTTGACACATTACAATTACAGGATTTTAACCTTTACAGTGATGTACAATATAAAAAAAATATGTTCCGGATTCCGTTCATTATAGCAATTTTTTCTCTAAAGAAGACGTGCCATGAAGTGCTGTGACTAGACAGTCCATAGCGGGAATGAGGACACCACATGCAGTGACAAAGATGGATTCCCAGGCCGCCATCTCCTCTGTGAACTGACATTGCATGAACTCAGCTGCCCTCAGCCATATGCTCAGTGAGATCGCCCGAGTAACCAAAACTTGCTGAAGCTGTGCAGGCCAGAAGCTATGGATATTACAGACTATGAACATTTTTCAGCAAGGACTTCCAACTGTCACAGTTCAAAGGGCAGTCCCCATTTTCTGGTTGTGTTTGCCTGGCCCCATCATCACCCGGAGTTCAAAAGAAAGTGAAAAAAAAAGAAAGTGTGTCCACCTCCGTCACAGGCAAACTCTAATCAAACACCAGCAATTGGTACGTACTCTTCTTGGTTGTCACACTCAGTTTTCAGGTCTGGTACATGAAGCTTTACGATTGGCCACACACAAGGCTGTCACCTTTCCTGGGAGATAGTACCAGCCCGCTATGGGCTCTTTCCCTATTAACACCAGCAACAAGTATAGTTTTTACTCACTAGGCCAGTAAAATATTGGCTAGGTGGCAACCCTACCCACACATGGAGTAGGAAAGGGAGGTTCTGCATCATAGGAGAAGATGCCGTTATCCTACCAGAATCAGAAATACAAAAAGCCTGCCATAGATGGATAGAATTGCAGCCATTTCAGCAAGAACCAGATTAATTTTGATTCCTGTATGGGACAAACTGGTTGAACTAAAGTTAATCCATCAAATCGACTTCACCAAAACCAGTCTGTTGGGTTTTTCGTTCAATGACTGCCGGTGGTTATAGCCGCCAGCAGTGGTCATTGTATTCTGATGGTTAGGAAACCTCCCACTATCAGCTCTGTGGGAGGGATTCCCCCCATCAACACTGACTGTGAACTGAGAATTTTTCTTTTGTCCAACCCATGGCTGCAGAAAAGAAAATTGCCTCATATAGGGCCTGGTAAAGGTTCAATATTTGCCTGCACAAGTTTTTATAAAGCTCTGATAAGAGTACACTTCTGCTATCCCACGGCTACAGATTCCTTTATCCGCTCTAACCAGTGTGGCTAAAGGAATCTCCAGTTTCTGCTGCAGCACCCACGGCAGCCTGAATACCCAAACGCATAGGATGCAGTCACATTTCAGCCAATAATTTTGCACGCAGCTCAATGAATTTTTAAAAAAAATCGACTTGATTTGATTAGTGAAGACTGGGCCATCCATGGCTTAACTTTTGGCTGATCTAGCAGGAATCAACTGAAATTTGAGTAGTCTATGGTCAACTTATGGGACCCTTCTGACTGTATTTTACAATGCAGAATAAAGCGGATCTCCCGGCATTTTTTAAATCTTTTTCAGTATTTATTTTAAACAAAACCCATGTAAATTTTGTCTACATAGTATCCTCCACTAATCTGTAGAGCGAAAACGCCATCACTACGGATTTGCACAGTGCCGTCTGTCCATGCTTACAATAGGGGAGAGAAAAGCAATAGGCCCAAAGTGAGCTGCTGATCCTTCACTGCCCAATCACAGACTCGGGAGGGTCCTGGACCAGGATGTACTGGTTAATTGCCATGTAGTCTGTAGGGGGGTCCAAAACCAGGCTCTGCTGTGACAGCGATGCCTACATCACAAAACCAGCTGAAAAGAATAACCATTTGTACCAGATAAAATATGTCAAATATTTATTAAAGAATATGTCAACCCATCATTCCATATTACTGATACGTGCCTGCTGTACCATGCACTTGTATGAAAAAGTATCCTGTTCTCTTTGTATTGCTTCATTTGTGTGAAATCCCTGGTGTTCCTGCCAGACCCTCTACTTACCGATTAAAAACTGACCACACTAGGCATAGCATGGTTAATTCTCAAACTGTGCTGGAATTCAATGATTAGACTTGTTCTGACAGGCGCCCCCCTGCACAGCCATTACACTTGGAAGACCAGTGCGGTTTCTCCTACGTCACCACTCTGTGCAGCTGAGAACAGAGACTATGTGATCAATTAAAAAAAAAAAAAAAAAAAAAAAGTATTTATAATATTTATATCTATCCACAAATGTTTTCCCTTTCATTTCTATTTTAAATTGTGTGGGTTGTTTTACAAGGTGAGGGTTTACATATACCTCTAGCCGTGGTTCACACTGAATACGACTTTGAAGTCGCACGATTTCAAAGTTGCATGTCAATGCAACTATAGGTGCAACTTGTAAGACATCTGTGTGACTTCATGCGCAAAAGTCAATGCAAGTCGCGCCAGAAAGTGGAAAAAGTACTGCAGGAACTACTTTTCACATAGGTACCACTCTGACAAAGTCAGACTTGCACCAATTAGGGTCATAGGCTGCGACTTGTCATGCGATATAAACTGTCAAACCGCATGACAAGTCGCATCGGTGTGAATAGGGGCTTAAATTGTATATTTAGCAGTTTGAATGGAAGGAGTGCACCGCTCTCTTCCAAATCTTCACAGCAAACTCACCCAAACCCTAAACAAATGCAGTCCAATCCCCTTCATGCACATACTCCTACTATTCCTGCGAATCAGAAAATTATAATCTCATGTGAAAAGGCAGCAGAGACAACCCCAGCAGCCTGTTCATAGGAAAGTAGTTAAATGGCCATGATAGATTTGTTCATCCAAATGCTGCCAAGGATTAAGTCAACCCTCGCCTTCCTAAATATAAACATGCACACTCCGGTGATTTGAGCATCAAAGTTTATAAAATAAAAAATAAAAAAATTTATATATATATATATATATATATATATATATATATATATATATATATATATATATATATATATATATATATATATATATATATATATCCCCCCCCCCCCCAACAGTCAGACTGCTGGCATGTCTGATGTTTTCAGCCTCCTTTACAGCTAGAGTATATAAGAGGGCCGGAGGATGGAAGGTCAGAGTCTACAGCCCTAATCTCTTGGATTCTTTTCCCTCCAGATGCATGCTGGGGGGTGTGGGGGGGAGGGGAGACATGCATTCATTTTATACACAATGCACTAAAGAATTTTCATCCCTACCATTGTCCCAAGGTACAAAACTCACACATCCACAGACACAATAGTAAGAAACCTTACTTAATATATGTATTATAAAGAACACCACAGTATACCGACATTCATTTTACTCATATAATAAATATTGACCCATTTTTCATGTAATTGGCTAAACTTGGCTTCATATTAGGCTGGGCAATGCGCAAAATACAGTAGCAACTGACAAAAAGTCAGCATTGGCTGATCTGATGGGTGGTTATAGATTACGGCACAGTGCCCTACCTTATTGCTCATGTAGGCACAATCAAAACTAAGAGCAGACTCATCTGATCCACTTGATCCTTGATGGTATTTAAGCGAGAATATGGCCAAATAAAAAAACAGGTATAACCAGTTTGATCCTGAGCTGCATAGCTGGATCCTACTAAGCCCCATTAGCTTAGCTGGTCAGCTGGTAAAGTCAGTGCCCTAGAACATTGCCTCCAGCCAACTTGATTAACATCTGACTAGTCATCAGATATCACCGCAAAAGGTTAAAAAAAAATGAGAATATCAGGAAGAATGTGCGGCTGCTAAAGGGTTACAGAACCGCTTTCATACTATGAAATGCCAAGAGTAACATAGGTTACAGCAGGATGTTGCATTCCTAATGCTCAACACAACTTGATAATGGTGGCCACATCCAGTAATGGTGTTCTGGTCCATGGCATGCAAAGCTGGCACCATGGCCGGATGGGTGGCATAGAAACTTTAATGGGTGGGCACTCTTATGATGAAAGAAATATTAGGAATTGCTAAAAAGAACGTGTGTAAAGGGGGAAACAATTCATGTTGGGGGGAGACACTCATCTACTGCCTCCCCGACACCAACGTTAAAGCGGTATTAAACCCAAAAATGTAATTACTGCAGACTGTCAATCGTTCGATGTAATGGCTGCATTAGTTTTATTGTTTTAGGCTTTTTTTTGCCCCCCTGGTGATATGGCTAGTAAAACACCTCTTGTATTAGAGTGCCCCCACTCTGGATGAAGGCACACGGGGGGCATCTTTGGACAGCAGCCTTTTTAACCTGGGGAAAGGGGAGTGGTAGATGTAGTAGCAGATTTAAATACACCAACAAACTCCAGCTCACGCTTTAAAACAGGCCTCATTCACATCCGTGTGCAGAGACATCTGTTTTTATCCATGCATTCTGCAAGGGAACAAAAAAAATTATGCCCTGTTCACACCACAACACTATCACTTGCAAATGTTTTTCTGTGCAAGAATCTGCAAAATGTATAAAACTCACTGAAACGTGCATGAAAACTGATGTCTCTGCAAGGGCAACCTGCATATCAGTTTCCATGCACGTGTGGTGTGAATGAGTTGCAAGGGATATCTGCATGTCAGTTTCCATGCACTGTGGTGTGAATGAGTTGCAAGGGCAATCTGCATGTCAGTTTCCATGCACGTGTGGTGTGAAGGAGTTGCAAGGGATATCTGCATGTCAGTTTCCATGCACGTGTTGTGTGACCGAGTACACACAGCACAAATTTTATTTTAGGCTAAGCCTCCACTCACACTTGTACAGCTCCAAAGTTGCATGACTTTGCAGAGGGACAAGTCATTTCCAAGTCGCACCCATCCAAAATTGCAAAGTCGGACCCACTGTTGCATGTAAAACATTCAGGTACGACTTTAATGCAACTTTTGAAAGTTAACATTGAAGTCTATGACCCTCAAGTTGCATGAAAGTCAGACTAAAGTAGTGCATAAACTACTTTGAAGTCGTTGCAACTTTAAATTCGCACATATAAATGGCTATCATTGGAAAACAGGAGGTATGACTTGTCACATGACTTTGATGTCCAAAGTCTCATGACAAGTCGCACAAGTGTAAGGTTTTACATACATAAAAGCTGATCATTGTAAGCATGCCTGCCAGTGTTGAATGGTTTGGCTTCTCCCTGTAACTGCAAGAGTGCTTGTCCTATTGAAAAACAGAATAGCCAAACCATCAGATGAAAATAGAAGGAAACCTAAAGAAGAAACTTAAAACTAACGCAGCCATCACATCTAAGAATTGGTAAGCTTGCTTTTTGGGTTTAATATTCCTTTAATGGTATGCATTCTTGTGAAGTTATACCAGCCGGTCGGGAACGGTCAACAGACCAAGAGGTCCTTGAAAACCAGCCAAACTTTCCAGCAGAGCATTCACAGTCACAGCAGCCTTCTAACGGTACACCATTACCGATTTACAAGAAAGTGTTAAAGTGAGAGGCGGCCGGGTCGGTCATTTGCTGGCTCTCTGGAAATTGGGAGAAATGGGGGAAACACATTACATTTCAGATATTTACAAAAATAATAAAAGCATTCACAGTGAAGTGTTCCTGGCACATATTACAGGCTGGCAAGTTAAATGCACCAACCACTATACCACCATATCATTCTGGTAGGGTGAAAAAGAAGAATGGCCACCAGAAAAGAAAAGTAAATTGCTCTCTAGCAGCACTGATGGCAGGTATGATTGAAAACTATAGAAGATCCTTCTGAATTGGGTATATGGACGGGTTTCAGACATCGTAAGTGGCACAGGTGGTGCTTACACTCCATGAGCCGGTGGAACACAGCTAAGTACAGGAGATACTGCGGTACAGCAAGTCCTCAACATATGAACCTTCAAATTGTAAACTTTCAAAGATGCAAACGTTTGGATGACTAATCATGCAAGTTAGTTCATGCGTCTGGTGTACATTGTCAGGTATGTGCATCCTCTACAAGTGGTTGTGATTTGTGTACAGTATAGAGTTCAGTAGTACAGTATCTATTTCAAGATTATATACCAATTACAGTAGAGCAGTGGTCTCTAAACTGTGGCTCTTTGCTTGCCCCTATCTGGCCCTTGGGGTACTATTCCTCCCACTGACACCAACAAGGAGGCACCATTTCTTTCACTGGCACAAATTATGGGGCACAATTCCTAACACTGATATAAACAATAAGGTACTATTCCTCCAACTAATACCAGCCATGGGGCACTATTACTCCCAAGGATATCAATGATGGGGCACTATTCCCCCCCCCCCCCCCCCCCCGGACACCAATGATGGGGCACCGTTTCCCCCCGGACACCAATGATGGGGCACTATTCCCTCCCGCCCTGGACACCAATGATGGGGCACTATTCCTGCCACCGACACCAATGATGGGGCACTATTCCTGCCACCGACACCAATGATGGGGCACTATCCCTGCCACCGACACCAATGATGGGGCACTATTCCTGCCACCGACACCAATGATGGGGCACTATTCCTCCTACTGACAGTAATGATGGGGCACTATTCCTCCTACCGACAGCAATGATGGGGCAATATTCCTCCCACTGATACCAATGATGGGGCACTATTCCTCCTACCGACACCAATGATGGGGCACTATTCCTCCCACCGACAGCAATGATGGGGCACTATTCCTCCCACCGACACCAATGATGGGGCACTATTCCTCCCACCGACACCAATGATGGGGCACTATTCCTCCCACCGACACCAATGATGGGGCACTATTCCTCCCACCGACACCAATGATGGGGCACTATTCCTCCCACCGACACCAATGATGGGGCACTATTCCTCCCACCGACACCAATGATGGGGCACTATTCCTCCCTCCCACAGACACCAATGATGGGGCACTATTCCTGCCACCGACACCAATGATGGGGCACTATTCCTGCCACCGACACCAATGATGGGGCACTATTCCTGCCACCGACACCAATGATGGGGCACTATTCCTCCTACCGACACCAATGATGGGGCACTATTCCTCCTACCGACAGTAATGATGGGGCACTATTCCTCCTACCGACAGCAATGATGGGGCACTATTCCTCCCACTGATACCAATGATGGGGCACTATTCCTCCTACCGACACCAATGATGGGGCACTATTCCTCCCACCGACAGCAATGATGGGGCACTATTCCTCCCACCGACACCAATGATGGGGCACTATTCCTCCCACCGACACCAATGATGGGGCACTATTCCTCCCACCGACACCAATGATGGGGCACTATTCCTCCCACCGACACCAATGATGGGGCACTATTCCTCCCACCGACACCAATGATGGGGCACTATTCCTCCCACCGACACCAATGATGGGGCACTATTCCTCCCTCCCACAGACACCAATGATGGGGCACTATTCCTCCCACTGACACCAATGATGGGGCACTATTCCTCCCACTAGTACCAATGATGGAGTATTATTCCTCCCACTAGTACCAATGATGGGGCACTATTCCTCCCACTAATGACAAGACACTATTCCTCCTCCCACTGACTACAAGCACTATGTCATTTTTATTTTATTCCTACTGATGCTAGGACATTGTCTACTCCCACTGGGCACTCCTAAAGTGTGAAGGACAGTAAAGCGGCCCTTTGTTCAGGATGTTTGGAGACGCCTGCAGTAGAGTACTGATATAGTCGACTGTTCGTTGGGTATTTAGGCTTCTTTGTTGGACTTAGAAACTGTCCTTCCGAACACTCAGACAGAACTTGTTCGTATGTAGGGGACTTACTGTATATGACGAGAGGGTTCTAGAAAAATATTAAACAGAATACAGTACAAAAAAACCCAATATTGGATTCTTAAATACTTCGCTAGGAGAAATGCATACAGATTTAATGACCTCTTCAACCCGAATTACATCAAGCCAAGGACTTGGTGAGAACAATGAAAAGGCACCCAGTTGATTGTTATATTAAGAAGTGAACGTTAGGACTCCAAGGACACCCAACAAACAACACTTTCCCATCAGCCGATATAGCATGTTTGGTTTATAAACCGGGGAGGATTAGTGCAAGAGTACACACCAAGCTGTCCTACAGGTCCGGTGGGAATGATCCGAGGAGCTTCCCTGAACATTTACGGGTCATGTGACTCAGTACTGCGCTGTGCACATCCTGTCCAAGCTATTTACGGAGTAAATACTATTATTGTAATTGCAACTCTGCTCGTTTCAGCGTGCTGGGGCCCCGGACAAGTCAAACTACATACTCCTAAAGTGCAAGTTTTAACATAATGGATGACTATCCATGGAAGGAATAGATTAGAATGTTCCCACAGGGAGCAGTATGCTGCATTCAATAACCACATAAAAGGATGAACAGTAAAAAGAAAAAAAAAAAAAAAAAACACAACAACACACTGCTGTATGCTACAACCTAAAACAAATCTATAAAGAAACGAAAAAGACCAGATTTGGCCCACAATCAACTAATCAGCTAAGCAAAGTGTTCCTTTAAAACAAAGCAGAGCATTATAATATAGTAATATACTGGGGATAAACTAATTATCTAGCTACCTGTGAGCTTCAATTACTTATGTTTTAATTAAGCTATACATTGTACATATGCAGCCATTAGCTGGGAGGAAGAAAAAAAAAAAAAAAAAAAGCTTGTCGGGAAACATTTTTATAGGACAGCATCAGTAAAGGTTCAACAAAAACATGTGGCCCCCATATACTGCTCCGAACAATATTTTATACATAACTGACACAGATATTTGATAATGTATATGCTGGTATTTTTTTGGGGGGGAAATTGGGGTGGATGCCTAAGAAAAAAAAAAATGGCCCCTCTTTACCAACACAAAAAAAGGAACCCTTTAACCACTTGCCTACAGGGCACTTATACCCCCTTCCTGCCCAGGCCAGTTTTCAGTGCTGTCGCACTTTGAATGACAATTGCGCGGTCATGCAACACTGTATCCATATGAAATTATCATTTTTTTTTTTAGATAGAGCTTTCTTTTGGTGGTATTTAATCACCTCTGGGTTTTTATTTTTTGCTAAACAAACCAAAAACTGAATATTTTGAAAAAAAAAAAGTTTTTTAATTTTTGTAATAAAATTTTGTAAACAAGTGATTTTTCTCCTTCACTGATGTACGCTAATGAGGCTGCAGTGATGGGCACTGATAGGCTGTACTGATGGGAACTGATAGGTGGCACTCATGGGCACGGATGAGGAGGCACTAGTAGGTGGCACTGATGGGCATTGAAAGGCAGAACTCATATGCTGCACTGATAGGCAGCACTGACAAGTGGCACTGTAAGGCAGCTCAGATGGGCACTGATATTGTGGCATTGATATGG
This sequence comes from Staurois parvus, assembly GCF_062004578.1. NCBI lineage: Eukaryota > Metazoa > Chordata > Amphibia > Anura > Ranidae > Staurois > Staurois parvus. The sequence goes on from NW_028320549.1 coordinate 3,019,154, forward strand.
CACAAATGGGCACTGGCAGGAGGCATGGATGAGCACTGACAGCTGGCATTGATGGGCACTGACAGGTGGCACTGCTGGGGCTACACTGATCATCAGTGCTCTGATGATCAGTGTAGATGTCCCCTCCAAGGAATGCCGATAACCGGCTCTCCTCTCGAGCTGTCAGTGCGACAGCACGTGAGGAGAGAAATGCCGATAACCGGCATTTCCCTATTTACATGTGATCAGCTATGATTGGACACAGCTGATCGCATGACCGAGCCGACATCTTTGGCTCTTTCGGTTGATCGGTGATCCGCTGTATCTGAGGGACACAGCGCACTGCCAATCGCCGCGCTGCGCACTCCCGGAGCTGCGCATGTGCGGTTAGAGTGTGAGGGTGTCATATGACGTCCTCCCAGAACGAGAGAATCGCCTTGCGCCCATCATTACCTTATATGGCAGGCGAGAGGCAGTTAAAGTGTTACTAAACCCTGAACCCTGCATTCACTATATCTGCTCTCACACAGTGCACGGAAATGCAATTATTTTTAGTAACTATAAACTGATAGAAGTCACAAGATTGCTAAATACTGCTGAGAAAAGGTATTTAGCAGTGACCAGCTGAGCACTGGTTAATCTTGTAGGCGTTTTCATTCTCCTCTTACTGTCCTATGAGGCTGCATGACCCTGACCCTCTGTCTGGATAGCGCTGATTGGTCCTGTGCTGATCACATGCAGAAGAAAAACTCTAGCAATACACAACTAACAGAGCACGTGCAGACTGGTCACTGCTGCTGTAACTATGGCAGATGGATGGGGGACAGTAGAAGAGGAGGATCAGAGAAGACAGGATCAAACAGCGTTTTTTTGTTTTGTTTTTTAAACACAATGCAGAGGATGAACCCCTTAGGTTCCAGAGTATGTATAACAAGCATGCTTTACTGCACACACAGACTGACTTTACTGTTGTGGGTTTAGTAACACTTGTGGCTTTAGACAACAGCTACTGTATGTATGCTATCAGAGAGAAAAGTCATGTATCAGTCAGAAACTTGCCAAGTGTACTGCTTACTTTTATCCTGATTAATTCTCCTTTAAATAAGGAGAATAAGTACACGTGTCAGTAGAAGCAGTGTAGCACATTGATAAATACCACCAATAAAGAAAGTGTGGCTTTATGTTATGTTACAAATTGATATCTTGCATGTACTGTACATGCCTACTGTGGTTGTTAACCTTAAGAATCATTCACTGAAAGCATATGAAGGCTAAAAAATGTACTATTTACATTAAAAAAAAAAAAACAAAAACACACACCACAAACCACACAGATCCTGGCAGAAGCCCAGTGTGCTCTGATCTCATCCCAAGCAGTGTTTTAAGTCCTGCCTGTGACAATAGTGCGGTCTGAGCCCCAAACTGTGTGGAGACCATGAGGGAAGTCATACTGAATACAATGCCCATCTAATTCTCTCAAAAATTCACAAGTGGTTGGTTGACAAAAACTGTCATTTAAATCTCCTGTCTGCTTTAGCGGCCATGCTCAAAATGTTCTAATGTACATATGACAACACAGGCCAAGTAAGTACAAAAAAGTACTAAAGTATATAAAATGTCAAACCTCAACCTGCACTGTCTTCAGAAGACTCCCAATGAGACCCCCATCATAAGTTGGCCTGTTGTAAACAGTCTAAAGCCCCATACATACGATGAGAATATCGGACGAACGATCTCCTGTTTCTTTTCCCGCCTGCTAGTCTCACATCAAAAAGTGAAAACGTTATTAAAGATGCGAAAATTCTCCTATAAAAGAAAAGAATTTTGAAAGTGATGTCATGTATTGTATTTTCAGACGACTACTGTACTAATGAATGATCTGGTATCGTACAAGAAAGATTTTTGCACTTGTCCCTTCGGATATTGTCGCACAAATTGTCGTGATCGGCTCTCAAACGCTGTGTACCAACGATCCGATTATCAGATGATCGATCCTCGTACAATATTCTTATAGCATGTACGGGGCATTAGTGTCCTTTCACATGGGCGTTTCCATCTAGATTAGTCTGTCAGATGGATCCAGACTAAGAACCAGTTCACACTACATGCGTTTCAGTGTGGTTTTTTTCTGCATCCGAAAACGCACAGAAAGTAGATTGTATGGTTGTCAATGTCAGTTCACATCAGTGTTTGCAGTTCCTGTGCATTCTGGATGGAGGAAAAAAAAAAAAAGTAGAACAGGCTGCATTTTTCCAGCACAGAACTGTACTGGAACATAGTAAAACACAAAAACGCACCAAAACCGCATGTCCCTATTTACATTGAAGAAAAAGAGGGGAAATAATTGGAATGCATCAAAAACATGCCAAAAAGGCATATTTATTTATTTCAGGTACTTATATACCGCCGTTAATTTACACAGCACTTTACATATATATTGTACATTCACATCAGTCCCTAACCCTCAAGGAGCTTACAATCTAAGGTCCATAACTTACATTCATACACATATTTGGGCCAAATTAGACAGGAGCCAATTCAAGTACCAGCATGTCTTTGGAGTGTGGGAGGAAACCGGAGTACTCAGAGGAAACCCATGCAGGCACAGGGAGAACATGCAAACTCCAGGCAGGTGGTGCCATGGCTGGGATTCGAACCAACAACCCTAGTACTGCCAGGTGGAAGTGCTAACCATTTAGCCACTGTGCTTCCCATATGCATAAATGCATCTGAACTGTGTGATTATCCATTTACATCCACCTACATAGTGTCTATTCAGGTGCATTTTTCCCCCCCAGAATAAGATTGCATCCTTTTCCATTTAAACTTGCTAGAAGTACTATTTCACTCTATGAGGGAAATCACATTTTCAATGGTGCCCCTTCACGTGACTCTGGAAAACGTTCCTATGCTACTTTGGTGCAATTTACATTGCGATTTGGCCCATACAATATATAAACCACATACAAAATGCAACCAAAGTCACAGTGAATACCGTGTTATACATCACATGACAGTGTGAACAGAGCCTTAGACAGATCTGAGCAGATGGGTGCCATTTGTTTACATTCATTCCTTTTATGTCCATTTTTAGGAAAGAAACATTTTGTTTGTACTTTTATTACCTATGATTGCTTTCTGCAGCCATTAAAAAAAAAAAAAAAAAAAAAAAAAAACAGATTACACGGATGTAGGCTGATGTCAACTGAATTCGGGGGCGGACTGACCATTTGGAAACTTGGGCACTGCCCGAGGGCCCGGGGTCAGTAGGGGGCCCCATGAGATGCCCCTGGTACCTTTTTCATAGGCTTTTTTGAGTTTGGGCAAGGACACGGGCCCCATGATCCCCTATTGCCCGGGGGGGCCCCATGAGTTGTCAGTCCGCCCCTGACTGAATCCATTTTTTCTTAGCAAAAACATAACTGGGAGGACACCCGGGTTAAAGGATCCCAGGATAGCAGCCCAGAATTACATATTTATCAAAGTGGGGGTCGTAACCTATACTGACCTAAAGATTAACTACACAGTGTTAAATTCCATAAATTGTCCATAATTCTTAATGTAATGAGCTATCTTCATCAAAAGAGGTTATGCTAACAGGTAAAAAGATAGCAAACAAGGTTCAGAAGACTAAAGTCTAGGTTCACACGTGTGCGGGTGGTTGGCGCTGGAGGACCACACCTGTCCCGCATCCATAACCACCCGCAGGTAAAAAGGTGCTGCAGTTTAGGAGATGCGTGGATGTGCGACTCATCCGAATGGCACCCCCATGCACTGGAAACCACAGTACGGCTTCCCACAATTGGAACCACACTGCATTTATGGCTTCCATGTGGTCAGTGTTTTCAGAAAAAAGGTACACGGACCCTTTAACTGTGTTTTCGGGAGGCAGAGCAACCTATTCCAATGAATGGGCTGTTGTGTCCGCACAAAATGCAGCTCGCAGAACCGCTCAAGTGTGATCCTAGCCTAAGACACAAAAAGATGCTTCCAATCTATATCTTTATGTTGGATATCCAACAAGTTGTAATTTGAATGTGTTACATATGCTGATTTTCAAACTGTAAATACTTGTTATATGGGAATCTAGACATGCCCAGGATAAATGGAATTAGGGTGTGTCTGCTGGCATTATAAAAAATACTTCAGCACACTTTCAGAACACCACTCACACCATCAGATTGGGTAGAAGTCAGCTCTATGACCCCCTCCCTTCAGAAAGGGGGAACAAAAAAACAAAACAAAAAGTGCACTGAGCTCTCATTGGACATCAAATCACCACCAGGATACTGGGAGTCGCGTTTAGAAGGACAAATCCAAAAATCAGGCAGACTGTAGTTTGTAGATCTTCCCTTGGATGCCATAATGCGCTCCTTGGGCATTAGAGGATCCAGAAGCACTTAAAAAGGGGAGTAATATTCCAAGTTTCAGACAAGGTGAGGAAGGGTTAAAACATGTCAGGTGTTTGCTGCTATGTCCCTATTTCAGAGATTTTACTTAAGCCTTTCTCCCTCACTCCCCATTAAGGATTGGCACAGAATTTGACAGTACCCGCTCCCACTCCGGTTAGCATGTTGTCCTCCCCGTAGTCTTCTAAGACAAGCGACAGGTCCCAGAAGACTACAGGCCATTCACAAAGTGCAGCGCTTCTCACGAATGCGCATTGGGCACCCAGGAGTGAAGCTGCAAACTGTCACAGCCGGGTGCCCGAACTGAAGATGCCGGCACCAGGGAGAGGAGACGGCTGGTGAAACCAGCGGTGGTGAGGACACCACTGGACCAAGGGACAGGTAAGTGGCTGTATTTTAAAAGTTAGCAGCTACAGTTTTTGAAGCTGCTGACTTTTTTTTTTCCCCAGGTGGAACGCTTTAACTTCACCAGCTCTGGGGCAAAGGGGAATTTCTCCAATGGAGACATAGACAATGAAAGCAAATTTTATTAGTAGACTGAAGTATATTTAAAAGCACGGTTAGGGTTTTGCTGCTGCGTTCCCTTCTTTGAAACGCAGTTATGTGTTTTGTGTGTTCCCATTCGCACGCAAAAAAAAAGAAGAAAAAGGGAATTTCTTAGCCAAGTTGAGCACAAAATATACCAACAGTCCCGTTCGGGAGTACTGTAGTCAATCACTAGGTCAACTCCTCTTGAGTGGGAACAGCCATACAGAAATCAAAATTCCACCAGTTCCTGCTGAACTGCCAAACTTCTTGAATGTGTGGATGAGTGCATCTGTCCATCCAGGTTTTATGCCCTGATGAACAGGAAGTAGTGTTGCACCCAAAAACGCATTGGGTATTTTTATAGGACTTATTTACCAACAATTAAATGTATTACTCTCATCCAATTTTGATCAGAGGCAGCTTTTTATATTCCTATGGTTTGAAGCATTGGGACCATCTCAGTTATGTTATATACTCACCAGCCACTTTATTATTTACACCTTGCTAGTACCAAGAAAAATCCCCCCCACACCATTACATCACCACCAGCCTGAACCATTGATACAGGGAAGGTTGTATCCATGTTTTCATGTTGTTTATGAATTTTCGATCTGAATGTCACAGCAACCAGTCTGCCCATTCTCCTCTGGCCTCTGACATAATTTCATCCAAACAACTGCTGCTCACTGGATATTTTCTCTTTTTTTCGGACCATTCTCTGTAAACTGTAGAGATGGTTGTGTGAAAATCCCAGTAGATCAGCAGGTTTTGAAATACTCAGACCAGCCCATCTATCACCAACCACCACTCCACGTTCAAAAGGCACTTAAATCCCCTTTCTTCCCCATACGGATTCTCGGTTTGAACTTCAGCAAGTCATTTTCAGCACGTCTAGATGCCTAAATGCATGCCATGTGATTGGCTGATTAGCAATTTGTGTTACCAAGCAATTGAACAGGTGTACTCAATAAAGTGGCCGGTGAGCGTAGATAAACAACTGTTCAAACTGACCCTCTCTGGCACAGAAACAGTAATCCCTACCACTTTGGCCAGGTTTGTACACTCTCCTCACATACAGGAAGTCAATAAATTGGTGGTGATGAGGACCTTCATGTTTGGGTATACTGACCTGCAGTTTATCATCGAACTCCAATTGAAAAAGGCAACTCAGTGCAACCTTTGGTAAAGTGCATCTTGAACCATTTTTTTTAAGTTTTCAATGAGGTAGGAAGAAGAATGAAAGCATCTATCAGGTTTTCATTTCATTTGTATCCAGACTAGGGAAGATCACCTTCTCTATGCATTCTAGTGACTGTCAAATGGACAGAAGGGCCTCATTCACACAGCTGCAGAGGGTTATACACCAACATGGAATAAATGTTACATTTTGTGTTGTCATGTGTTAAGATTTCTTCCCCAGACTGGACCAGCACCAGAAGTATTGGAACAGTGCATAAATATGTATGTTCATACCAAAATGAATAACCATGTTTATGAATCATTAAGGTGGGATATTCTCACAGCTTTGGGAAAATTAAAAGTAAAAATGCTAGAAGTGCGAAAGAGGCTTTGGCAGAAAGACAGTGCCAGAGCACCTGAGCTTCATAAATTGAACCTAAATGTTCACTAGCAACCATTGCAATACAACCGTAGTTTATTCTGGGAACATTTTACACACCTACAGTTTTTGTGTGGCCAGTCGTAATGGCTGGTCACCTGTATTTCAAACAACAATAGATATATCACTCAGACTAACTGCCCTGTGTTCTTGATTGTTTTAGTTTTGGATACAGTAGGAAGGGTTGAACCCTGCTTTTTTTGTTTTTGCTTTGCCACATCTGGGACATTTCCCATCACTTATTGTCCTAGAGATGCAAGAGGAAAGTCTAGTTGTTCCGAGCAATGTCCCCACTGGAAGATTTCCTTACCTCTTCTGTGGACAACTCTAAAAATGTTGGATTTCCCTTCACTCTCTCAAGGTGACAACTGTCACCAGGACAAAGAGGGGTGAATATCCCCCAATGGGGACAGACCGCATTAAAAACCTCTCTCCACTCCAACCATCCAAAACAAAAAGTTTTACCTGGAGATACTCTCTGAAAAAATTACATTATGCCTTTCCCTCGTTTTGACTGGTTAGCATTTGAATGTTCCTGCAACTCTCCTTTAGTTTGTCTTCTATTATTGCTGCATTTTAAGGCAAAAATCACTCCATGAATGGCTTGTCCTAGAACAGTTACATAGTCTGGTTGAAAAAAAGAAGACAAAAGGGCATCCAGTTCAAAAAAAAAAAAAAAAAAAAAAAAAAAGTTATAATCCTATAACCACCATTGATCCAGAGGTAGGCAAAAAAAAAAAACAAAAAAAAAACAGCAACGCATGCTCCAATTTGCTCCTGCAGGGGAAAAAAATTCTTCCTAATTCCCAGAGAGGCAATCTGATATTCCCTGGATCAACTTTACCTATAATAACCCAGTCACATCGGGTGTGATTTGCATGCCAGGCAACTTGAAAATCTTATGCCAAGTTGCACCCTATTGTCCGGCCCCCCTAAAGTCTGAAGGACGATAAACTGGCTCTTTGTTTACAAAGTTTGGAGACCCCTGCTCTAGTCTAAGGTCTGCTGTGCAGGGACCTTAAGAGGCCGATGCCAAGTCAGATTCAGGTACTTATATGTCAGACTTAAAAAAAAAAAAACAAAAAAAAAAAAACAATGTTTACACCCCGGGCACATCGGGTGCGATTTGGCATGCAATTTGCATACCATGTGACTTGCCAAGTCACACCCTATTGTCCGCTATTAGAGTGATCATAGCGGTACAGTTCCAACTTGATCAGAGCCATAACTATTTCTAAAAGTAGTGCATGTGCTACTTTTAGAAATCGTTATGGCTCTGATCAAGTTGGATCTGTACCGCTATGATCAAAGTAGCGCATGTACTACTTTTGTTGCAATTTGCATAGACATCTATGTCAGATGTCTTACAAATCACGAGGAAATCAGCAGGTCACCAGATTTTGAAATCGTGTGACTTCACTGGAAGTCGCACGATTTCAAAATTGGCTTTGATGTGACCAGGGTGTAAATGTTAATATCCAGTTATATTCTGTGTATCTAGGAAAGAATCCAGGCCTTTTTTAAAGCAATTCACTGATCTGGCCAGAACCAACACTTAAGGGAGTCTATTCCACATTTTTACAGCTCTTACTGTGAAGAAACCTTTCCGTGTTTGGAGATTAAATCTCTTTTCCTCCAGATGTAAAGAGTGCCCCCTTGTCCTCTGTGATGACAGTAGTGTCTAACCTGTGGCCCAAGACAGCTAAGAATGCAGCCCAACACAAAATCATAAACTTAACGTCGCCGCTACACTTTTTTTTTTTTTTTTTGCAATAGTGAACACACGCAACTGAAGAAAAAAAAAAATATGAGTCCATTTTCTGGACTTTTTCTCTGGAAATTTTTATCTTCCCAATGAAAAATCTCCCACTCTTCAAAATCATGCCTTATTCATGTCATCAATCTTAGGCAGACTGATATTTGTGAGCAACTATTTTCAAGAATAAAACTCACGAAGGGCAAAATTAGAACCAAAATATCCGATACCTTGAGAATTGCCACTATATCCATAGAACCAGATACCGATGTGTGAGTTCGTCAAATATCACACTAGTTTTATGTTGCCCCCTTTTACTTTAATAATTAAAAAAAATAAAAAAAGAGAAAAGATTTTCCAAAAAAAAAAAAAAAAAAAGTTTTATTTCTCAGATAAATACATTATCTATATCAGTGATTGTTAAAAAATGTGATCTACCTGACTTTTTCTGCTCATCAGCTATCATTTTCATCATCATTTATTTCAGGTATTTATTTAGCGCCGTCAATTTGCGCAGCGCTTTACATATATATTGTACATTCACATCAGTCCCTAACCCTCAAGGGGTGTACAATCTAAGGTCCCTAACTCACATTCATACATACACATATTAGGGCCAATTTAGCCAGGAGCCAATTAATCTACCAACATGTCTTTGGAGTGTGGGAGGAAATCAGAGTACCCAGAGGAAACCCACGCATCACAGGGAGAACATGCAAACTCCAGGCAGGTGGTGCCGTGGCTGGGATTCAAACCAACGACCCTAATACTGCCAGGCGGAAGTGCTAACCATTTAGCCACTGTGCTGCCCATCATCCATGTGCTGATCATCATCATCATTAATATTCAGGATGTACATAGCACCAACAGTCTCCGCAGCGTTTTACAACATAAGGGCAGACAGTACAATTACAATACAGGAGTGATTAGAGGACCCCGCTCGTTAGAGATTGTTAGTGTATTTTATGTGTGGCCCAAGACAATTCCTCTTCTTCCAATGTGGCCCAGGAAAGGCAAAAAGGTTGGACGTCCTAGAACATCCAACAAAATGAGGAATTTCCAGCACAAAAGAAGCACATCATCTTTGGATACTACAAATATGATCCCAGCTCAGAGTCAGACCGAGTTCACAACAAGATCTGGGAGCAGGGCATGCTGGGAAGGCGAGCCCTTCTGACAACACAAAGCTGTTAATTAGCAGCCGGCCTGCCCCCCCTGTGAAAGGAGGATGATATCGGGGCAGGGGTGTTCCAGTCTGCTTCCCTGATTTATTGCTGTCCGTTACCTCCCATGTAAAGAGGCTTTTTGTTCTCAACAGTGTGGAGTCTCAGAATTGCAAATGTGAAGAGCTTTGTGTTCCTTTTGTTTCCTTGACCAAGAACAATAAAAGCAGATAACTTCCAGTTTACGAGCCCCCCCCCCCCAGGCCCAAAACCTACAACCTTTGCTCACTAGGGCATATGGGGGAAAAAGAAAGAAAGGAAAAAACACAACCAATTCTGAACCGAGCAACAGAAGTTGGAGGGCACGCAAGCCTGATCCAGCCTAAGAATCTTTTGTAAAATGATCTTTGCATGTATGATCATTAAAAGTAAACCTAAAAGCTTACTAGATGACATTTGGATCAATAAAAAGGACTGCAGATCAAATGAAACTGCCATGTTTATTCCATTTTTTACATCTCGGGGGCTGCTGATTGGCACCTTTTTGCACCCACTTCCTGTCTACATGCAGTCACCCCCCCAACACCAGCTGCATATTGTTGTTCAACACTGGCTTCCTTAGTCCTCTTGCACACGGGACGTTTTTACAGCTGCGGTTTTTGGCTTTTGACTTTTTTTTCCATTATTATTATTATACAGGATTTATAGAGCGCCAACAGTATGCGCAGCACTTTACAAAATGAAGGAAGACATAATTACAATACAATTTGGTAGAAGAGGAAACAGAGGGTCCGGCTCCTTAGAGCTTACAATCTAGGAGGAAGGGTTAAGTGATACAAAAGGTAATAGCTGTGGGGCATGAGCTAACAGAGGAAATTAAAAGCAGTTTACTTGTTAGAAACAGGATAGGCTTCTTTAAAGAGAAAGAATTTCAGGGACTGTCTAAAGGTGGATAGATTAAGAGATAGACAGATTGGGGAAGGGAGTTCCATAGAATGGGAGAATCTCAGGAGAAGTTCTGGAGGCGAGCATAACAGGAGGTGACACAGGAACTAGAGAGCAGAAGGTCTTGGGAGGATCGAAGAGAGCGATTTGTTTCTACAGCCAGTAAACGCCCCAGCATGTTATCCTATGTGTCCATGCACATAGACTGATCAACGGTTTTTGGCTGAAAAAAAACAAAACAAAACAAAAAAAAAACAAAAAAAAACACAGAACTAGTGGGTTTCTAGAGGAGGTTTTTAGCTGTAAAAACGCGTCAAAATCTGGCAAACTGGCGTTTTTGGACTTTGAGAAAAAAAAAAAAAAAAAAACACCCCTGCTAAACTCTAATGCAAAAACGCTGAAAAACTTGAGTTTTTAAACATATAAAAAGAAACAAGCAAGCGAGCGCTAGGAACCAACTAATGCACTAAAAAGGTAACCAGATAACCTCCAATAACATATAGTAATAAGAAGTGCAGCGCTCATAAATAAACGACAATATAATCAAGTGCACATGTATTATTATTATTATACAGGATTTATATAGCACCAACAGTTTGCTCAGCGCTTTACAATATAGCAGGAGACAATACAGCAACAATACAGTTCAATACAAGGAGGGATAGGAGGGCCCTGCTCCTCGGATCTTACAATCTAGGAAAAATTTATAATAAAATTCAGGATGAAATGTGGCAAAAATAAAGTGCTATTAAATAAAGTGCTAATGAATGGGTAATATACAGTCCTAATGGGAACAGGTAACAATATAAATGTCCATAAACTGTGGCAATAGGTGAAGGTCCTTATATGAGTGATCATAAGTGATATTCCTCGTGCCATTTGTGATAATTCGGTGAGTGGATATAGTAAAATTACGCACTCACCAGATGCCAGGGATATACATGCAGTACCGCAGCCGTCCTCCATAGTGGGCTCTGTGGATTTTTTAGCTCATAATAGAGCCAAAGAAAAGGATGCCCATACTGTAGTAATTTTAAGAGTAATTTATTAAATAAGCATAGATAGCCATCCACGTGCGTATAAAATAGATTTAAAAAAACGAGTAATCAGTAGCACACCCCTTATGATTAAGTGTGTGACACGAAACACGTCAAGGAGGAGCCGGACGCAGTGACGTCACGCCGCCAGACCCTCCAGCAGTTCCGGCGGCCATCTTTGATCTTGGATGGTCAGTGTGTGTTACTGCTACTGATTACTTATTTTTTTTTTATCTATTTTATACCCACGTGGATGGCTATGCTGATTTAATAAATTACTCTTAAAATTACTACACAATGGGAATCCTTTTCTTTGGGTATCGGAGTGACTGAATAATTATGAATCAGCTGCTGCATCTGCAGGGCACCAATGAGGAAACCAGCAAGGTCTGCATCCCTTTAGCCAAGGCTCCCACTGATGCGGTGCGGAATGCGCATCAGTTTGTGTGCAATTTCTGCACTGCATCATAATCGCACCCCATTCACACGAACCGTTGGGGGTGTGTATTTCAGTTATCAACACCCCAAAATCGGTTCACAAAATGCGGTGCCATGTGCAGATTTGGATCGCATGGGCGTGAACAAAAAAGGGCCCTGCACTATTTTGGTGCGGATGTGGTGCATAGAAAAAATATATGCCTCAAATTGCACTGCATAGAAATCACATGCGACCTGCACAGGAACGCGGTGCTTAGGTGCGACTTGCACAGGAACGCGGTGCTTAGGTGCGACTTGCACAGGAACGCGGTGCTTAGGTGCGACTTGCACAGGAACGCGGTGCTTAGGTGCGACTTGCACAGGAACGCGGTGCTTAGGTGCGACTTGCACAGGAACGCGGTGCTTAGGTGCGACTTGCACAGGAACGCGGTGCTTAGGTGCGACTTGCACAGGAACGCGGTGCTTAGATGTGATTTCCCATAAGGAGTACTTTAACAAAAATGACATTTTTATTGCAGGGGATGCCAAAAATCTGACTTCGTATCTTAGTGCAGACATCTGGAAAAAAATCAGTAAGCCTATCACACAAGCAGGAAATTACATTTTCAGGGGGTGTTCTGTACATAGAACACCTCCAGGTAGCCATATTGCACAGCATTTTACAGAAAATTACAGCACTGCAGATTGAAATGGAAAAACAATTTTTAGTAACATTCAATTACAATATACAGTAACTTGTTGCAAATGTAAATGCTATATTTTATTTTTATAATTTATTTTTCCCACGAAAGTGGAAAAAAGGCAGTTCTGAAGGCAAAAGGGGGTCCTATCCAGTACTAGCATGGTGTACCTAATAAATCTCTCTATCTACACACACGCAAATATATTCAGGTCTTGAGAAAAAAAAAAAAAGGAAAGACTACAGGAATTGCAGGTGTGAAACGGACGACATGTTTCGTGTTGAAAGCGGAAGTGGTGTAACATAGTTTTGCTTCTGCTGTGTGATGAGACACCTAGCTAACAGGTGGGAAGCCTCACTTTCGCATTCACTGTGCGGTGCGCTGCTAGTATTACGGAGTCATGTCAGAACTTACTGAGCCTCAAAGAGGGCAAATTGTTGGTCTCTGCTTAGCTGGTGCCTCTGACTGAAGATGCCAATATATTTGCTGGGTCAAAGGTTATGACGGCATATACAGTTTCCAGGAAAACGTCATCTGATAAGAAGAAGTGCATTTTCATTTTAGGAACGCTTTTTTCTAGTCATTAGTGGGGCTAAATCAATGTTCGCTTTCAACTGCAGAAAATTCTAAAAAAGGAGCAGTACAGAACATATTTCTCACAACGAATTTCTAACAGTAAGCCCTGGTTCACACGGATACGGTGCGGCATTTGCAGCATTTTCAGTGGGAATTCTGCACCACATCAGAATCGCACCCCGCTCATGCGAACCACTGCGGGTGTGTATGTTAAGTTAACACCACCCTGAAAACTATCCGCAAAACGTGGTGCGATGTGCAGAATCGGATCGCATAGGTGTGAATACCTACACGATCCGATTCTAGTGCAGACCTAAAAAAGGGTCCTGCATGTTTTTGGTGCGGTGCGAATAGAGCCATACAAAATGCATGGCTCTAATCGCACCGCACACAAATCGCATGCGATTTGAACAGGAATGCAGTGCGGTTCCTGTGCGAATGACATACAATATACCACACCGCATATATGTGAACCTGGGCTGAATGTGGTTTTCTTTCAGGAAAGTACAATCACTTCAAAAATCAAAACGTGTTAAAAGCGAACAAACTTTTGAAGTACTTTGAACGTTCGTCATGTCATCGAATGAACGAGACTTTTCGTACGAATGTCCATTAGAAAATCTACTAGTATATAGCCAGCTTTACACTGGACAGGAACATTTAAAAAAAAAAAAACCAAAAAATGTACGTAAAGCCAGTAATCATACACAAAGGCTCTGCGACTCAAACGGCTGCTTCCTTATTATACCCAGCAAAGCACATACTCGTTACACTAAACATGCCAAAGGCTTAAAGTGCCTACTACACCCGGCTCAGTAGGCCACAGAGCCCCAGATCATTGTGCTGTGGTTTTATGCCTCTACAGCAAAGACCACAAATCAGCCACTGCCCAAAGGGCTGAGAGAATGTGGTTCGTTCTTCATTTGTGTACAATACCACCAAAGCCTAATGGTTATACCAAGCAGGTTTTAAATGCATTCCAATCTAGGGAGTATACAAACCAAAAAAAAATAACCTAAATGGACCTAGCTTCAATTTAAATTTTTTTCCCATTTAGTATACCATAAAATAAAATTAAAAAAAAAAAAAAAAAAAATCAGAACAGACTTGAAAATAGAGAAGAATCAAGTATACATGATATATCCTTACCATTTTTTCCCCCCAAGAGTTATCAAAACCCATCCACAACACTGCCCCAATTTTCATAACCGATCTCATCTCTAAATACCACCCAAACCGTACTCTCCGCTCCTCGCAAGACCTCTTACTCTCTAGCTCCCTTATCTCCTCCTCCCATGCTCGTCTCCAAGACTTCTCCAGGGCGTCACCCATCCTCTGGAACTCCCTACCCCAATCTATTAAACTATCACCTACTCTACTTGCCTTTCGGCGATCACTGAAAACCTCTCTAATCAGGGAAGCCTATCCCGCCCTCTGCTAATTCTGGAATCCTCTACTCTTCCAACCACTTCATCCCCCACAGTGACTACCTACTGTACCATTCACCCCGCCCTCCTAGATTGGAAGCTCCAAGGAGCAGGGCCCTCCTATCCCTCTTGTATTGAACTGTATTGTTACTGTATTGTCTTCACTATATTGTAAAGCGCTGAGCAAACCGCTGGCGCTATATAAATCCTATATAATAATAATATCTCTGGGCAGCTATAGATAAAATACAAATATTTTGTCCTATTCTGCAATGGCTATTGCACTCATTACTTATTGTTACGTCGTCACTGTAACACTCTGTGCATGGATGTAACTATACATATTTTTATTCATGACTGAAAACATGACACTGTACTTGTTGCTAAAACTCTCAACAAACTTTTATGGAACTAAAATACCAATTAATGCAATATAAATATAATCTTTAGGGATAGTTCACACTAGATGCAGTTCAGTGTGCATTGCATGCACAGTGTTTTCGATGTATTCCAATGGCCCTAGTTCACACCAGTGCAGTCAGTTCCAGTCAGTTTCCGGTACAGAAAAAAAGAAAAAAAAAAGTAAAAAACATGTTGTATTTTTTCTGCACAGAACCATACTGGAACATAGCAAACTGCATCAAAACTGCACCAGAACTGCGTGTGGTGTGAATTGAGAGCAAAAATTTATCCAGAATGCATCCAGAGTGTGAACTGGCCCTTAGCAGCTGGAAAACCGACCAATGTACATAAGGACGGTTTTTGGCTTCTGGCATTTTTTTTTTCTAGAGACAGTAAACTCCCCAGCATGTTATCCTATGTGTTCATACACATATAGGCTTTAGGGCCAGTTCACACTACAAAAATGCACTCCGGATAAGTTTTTGCTTACAGTTCACGCTACATGCAGTTCCAATGCAGTTTGCTATGTTCCAGTATAGTTCGGTGCAGAAAAAATGCAGCATATTCTACTTGTTTTTTCTGCACTGAAAACTGACTGCACTGGTGTGAACCAGGGCCATTGGAATACATGGCAAACACTGTGCATGCATTTTTGATGCAGAGAAAAAGCACACTGAACTGCATCGAGTGTGAACTAGCCCTTAGGGCCAGTTCACACTATAGAAATGCAGCCCAGATGCGTTTTTGTATGCACTTTTTTTATGCATTCCAGTTCATTTTTTCCTCTCTCTATCTTCAATTTAAACAGGGACTGGTGCATTCCAGTGTGTTTTGGTGCATTCTACCATGTTCCAGTAAAGCTCTGTGCAGAAAAAATAATGCAACTGAAACGGATGCAGTGTGAACCAGGCCTTAATCAGAACTGTTTTGGTAGAAGCGTTTTCTGGCTGGGGAAAAAAAAAAAACCCCCAGAACTAGTAGGTTTCTAGAGGAGTTTTTAGCTGTAAAAATGCTCCAACGCTGCTAAAAGTTGAAAAACGCGACTATCTTGCGGCAATTATCGGCAGAGGAGCTGGATGCACAGCATGATGCCTACAATGCTCGAATGGATACAAGTGATTCCAGTCCTTTTTCCTGTGATGTTACGGCTCCGGAAGGTCTTTCTATACAAATTGTTTTTTGTTTTTATTTCTAATAGGTTTTAAACTCATATAAAGTTTGAGCCTGAAGATTTTGTGGGAGTATAACTTTGCTAAAAAACGCAAACGCTGAAAAAAAGCTAAAAAACGCGAAAAAAACTCAGTTTTATTGCAGCATTCTTCAGCCAATACTACTGGCGTTTTTAGAACGTCCAGTGTGCATGAGGCCTTAGAATATTTTAAATGCCACTAACAGTGCTTTTGCTGCCAAACAGCCCTGACCCATCGAGGCAAGGACTCTACTAGACCTCTGATTGTATACTGTATCTGGCACCAAGAAATCAATAGCAGATCCTATAAGAGCTGGAAGTTGCAAGGTGGGGCCTCCATGGATCAGACTTGGTTTTCCAGCACATCCCACAGGTGCTTGATTAGAGTGAGATCTGGAGAATTTGGAGGACAAATCAACACCTCAAACTCATTGTGTTGCTCAAACCATGCTTGAGCCATTTTTTCAGTGTGGCAGGGAGAATTATCCTGCTGAAAGAGGGCACTGCCAGCAGGGAATACCATTTCCATGAAGGGGTGTACTTGGTCAGCAACAACATTTAGGTAGGTGATACGTGTCAAGTAACATCCACATGAACGGCAGAACACAAGCTTTCCAAGCAGAACATTGCAAAAAGCGCCACACTGCCTCTAGCGGCTTGTATACTTCCTATACCACAACCTGGTGCCATCTCTTCCCCAGGTAAGCAATGCACATGGCCATCCACATCATGTAAAAAAAAAAACACAATGCATCGAGGCAGGCCACTTTCTTCCATTGCTCCGTGGTCCAGTTCTGATTGCTCACATATCCAGTGAAGGCGCTTTTGGCTGTACACAGGTTGGCATGGGCATACTGACCAGCGCACACATTTTCTGCTTCAGGGACAACATGTTCAATTGCTGCCTAATATACTCCCCACTGACTTTCAGATGCTATTGTAATATACGATATATATAGATATCTATCTATATATATAAAATTTATGTTTAGAATATCTATTTTGATCAATGTTAAGCCAAATTAACTTTTTTCCTCCAAGTTGTAGAAATGCAAAAAATAAACTTTCCAGTGACTAATCACAAAATAAAACAAGAAAAAAAAAAAAGACAAAAATTTCCAGTACTAGAGAGGACATCTTTGCTTGCAGGTCACACAAAGAAGTTTCTCAGAAAACAAAAACGTACGGTGTCCTAAAATGAACTCGGTAGCTATTCAGTAATACAGCAGTATAACCGTCAAGGTTGACAATTGGACCATGGTCAACTAAGCTAACTGGAGATCTCAGGTCTACTAAAGTTGAACTCCAGGCAACCAGCGAAAATCCATACATGTGACCAGCCTCACCGGTCAATGAATTGGTTATTCCTTTCAACCATTCCTATAGCAAACACTCCTGCCACTGCATAGCCAGGATCTGCACTCTTAGGACTCCCTCACACATCCATGGAGCTGTGTTTTTCTGCACACCACTTGTGTATGGTGTGAACAAGTTCTTAGATTTCTCTGAAGACAATACTGCAGATAAACAATGCAGCTTTGTCAAAGACACTTGACCTAACAATGACTGGATAATGAAGCATTAGCAGCACACCAATGAGATCATCACTTTGCTTTCCGCTCTTCATAGAAAGCATCCAGTATTCGATGGAGAGCGCACCATGCAAAGCAGTGACGCCCAACTGGCTTCTAGTGCTCTTCATCCTTCTCCTAGTTCCATGACAACTACTGGCAGGACAAACAGATTTTGGCTGTCAAACTACCAGCAATCAATGCCTGTACCAGTTTTCAGAGGAATTTGTCAAGTGGTAAGGAGGCAATAGGTCACCCTTTCAATGCTGCACTACCACACCGTGGTTCCATAGACCTGCATTAGTTGCATTCTGCAAATGACATGGCTGCCAAAAGCGACATGCGCTTTCATTTTTGCCACGGTAATGAAGCACAGCAGGGTCACAGTAGGTCTAGTCATGAGTGGCTGAATGTTACCTTTCAGGTGGAGTGTCATAAAAACTGCCTGGTTTTACTGCCCCCAGGCCGCACATGAACAAAACCTTAGGTATACAGTGACTAAGGCTCCATTTACATTTAAGCTGAGTGACTTTGGCTCTTTTGAGGCTTTTTGAGCATTTGTACAAGTGTTGCACTTTTTTTGGAATTTTCAGTCAATAGAAAGCTAGTTACTAGGCAAGCAAAATGCACACAAAAAACAAGCATTACATGCATTTTCAGATGCTCCCATTGAAGTCGATTGGGGCCAGAATGCACAACTCTGCCAGACAAGGTGGCCACGCACTTTTGAGCGATGAGCTTCAAGCTCCTTTACATTCAGGTGTGAACCGGCATCAATGAATATAAAGGAAATCCTAATGTTAATCCTTAGAAGAGCTTCTGGTGAAGCTTTAAATCCACTTTGAATTCAGTCAAGATTAATGAGAAGCATGTTTATCAGCATCAACCAATATTTCCTAGAACACCCAATTCTCAACTCAACCTCACCTATTGGGTTACTGACACCAAGCTTTAACTGAACAGAACTGCTCTCACACTTCAAACTGGAAACATTTTTATGTCATACACCATGACTCCACAATGGACAGCATCTTATCCTGATAATAAAGTAAAACAGCTTTGTGCTGCATATCCCCTATAAATATAAAAAATAAATAAAATAAGTGAGCGCTAAAACAATCACAAGCAGCCAAAGCACCGAAAAGGCAAAACAAAAAACCTTCAAAATAATCAAAAGACAGAAAGGTGCAGCGCTAGAACAAATAAAGTCCAATATATACACATATATTACAATATGAATTGCACAAATCACGTGTGTGAAAATTAAAGTGACAGCAAGTGCAAATACACAATCCTAAGAAAGAAGTGTAACAGGTGATGCTAGTGAGCACTTAATAGTGCTAGATATCTATTCACATTCATAGTCCTAAAAACAGTTCATAAAAAGGTGCTTAAATGTGAAGATCTATCTGAAAAGATCTCAGGTAGGTGCCCCATATGTCATCCAGGTGATGTGCCGTGAAATATGTTAGGAATATGCACTCACCAGATGCGCAACCGTAATGCACATGCATATATATATATCTCAAGTTGTCTGCCGGAGGTCCCCTTAAGGATAAGATCAGCCTGGTCCGGTCAAAGACAGATAAGTATCCCCTTCCCCTGGGCAGTCTGCAGCATCTGGTGAGTGCGTATTCCTAACATATTTCATGACACATCACCTGGATGACATATAGAGCACCTACCTGAGATCTTTTCAGATGGATCTTCACATTTAAGCACCTTTTTATGAACTGTTTTTAGGACTATGAATGTGTATAGATATCTAGCACTATTAAGTGCTCACTAACATCACCTGTTACACTTCCTTAGGATTGTGTATTTGCACTTTTGTCACTTTAATTTTCACACACATGTGATTTGTGCAATTCATATGGTAATATATGTGTATATAGGACTTTCTTGTTCTAGCGCCGCACCTGTCTTTGATATGCCCTATAAATGGTGGAGCTCCACAACTAGAATCTTCTATATCCTGTAGCAGTATATGCTAAGTCTAGGAGAATGACTGTTGGGTCAGAAGGCTCAGATCCCCTACCCATCAATAAAAAAAAAAAAATGCAGTACAGAAATCCAACATAATACAGGCAATCGCACTTTATGAAAACGCAAAATCAGCTCAATTTAGAAAAACTAAAGCTAGAAATTCAAACAAGGTACAAATCAATGAGGGGTAAACTACAGTGTACGTGGACAATTTTACTCTTGCTATTGAATGATGTAACCTCTTGTTAGTGATCCCCTAATCAGCAAAACACTGAAATCAATATGCTGCAATTGGCAACAAGACAGTGGTGGGAGATAAACGCCTGTGTAGCTTACTTCCCTCTAAAGCTGGCCATAAATGGATCGAAATCCAGCCAATTCAGCAGGAACCGACCAAATTTCAATCCATGTATGGACAAGCTGGTTGTATTGAAGTCGATCGATGACGTCAACCAGCCTGTCAGGATTTTTTTTCATGTTCGATCACTGCCAGAGTCTATAGCCATAAACCGTAATCATTGTATTCTGACGGCTGGGAAACCTCCCGCTGTCAAAACAAAAAATCTCTGGGGAGGAATTTCCCCATCAACACCGACTGTGTTGATGGGGGAGATCAAGCAATCTTCTTTCCTTCAACTCATGATTGAAAGAAAGAAAAATTGGTTGATGTATGGCCCGCCTAAGGCTAAAGTCACTCATTCTTATGGTATATATGCACTGTGCATGAACGGTGATGCTGGGATTTAGTCAATGCACCATTTTTGTACAGAATTATTTTCTTACATTTATGGATGTGAATGCAGGTATATTGTTTTCTGTAGGCCCATGCACACACGTACTTACATGCACACAGATCCATAAATATCAAAATAGGAAAACCACTGAACATATATTATGTTGTACATGTGTAAAAGTTTGCATTGCAGCGCAAACAGTCTATTGGCCTTCTCAGGCAAATATCAACAAATGTGTAATCCAGTTGATTCCACACGATCGAGTTGACATGGCCTGGATTCTCTCTTAAAATACACAGAATATAATGGATACTAACATTTATATGTAAAGTTGATCCAGGGAATATCCGATTGCCTCTCGGGAGATCAGGAAGGAATTTTTTTTCCCCTGCAGGAGCAAATTGGATCATGCTTTGTTAGGTTTTTCTGCCTTCCTCTGGATCAACTGTGGGTGTAACATTATAATTTTTTTTTTTTTTTTTAAATGGTTGAACTGGATGGACATTTGTCTTTTTTTTAGCCAGACTAACTATGACATATTGGCCCTTAATGGTCAGTCCTAGCAACCAAGGTGGCGAGGGCTGGCCTAGCTTCCTAGCAACCAAGGCAGCAGTGGTTGCCTAGGGTCCCAGCAACCAATAGGGTACATTAGCATTGTACATATAAGTGTTAGCACACAGTACATGCATACACAGTTTTACAAGTTTTTATGTAAGATCTTGCTGTCTGCTAAGATGCTTGGTCATGTGCATGAGTCCTAAAGCACGGAGAGGAAATTAGGACCACTAATCAAAGAAAGTGTACACGTCAATGTAAGCCCATTTACTAAATTTGTGCACAGAATTACACAGATTTTAAAGAAGAGGGGGGAGAAAAAAAAAAAATCACTGCAATCATTTAATGCACAACAACATGAGTTCATATTGCACATGTTGCACGCACAATAACACACACTATGCAATGTGAACAAGCCTTTTTCCCTCAAGCATCAATAGTGTCGCTTTTATCAGAGCTCGCGACTTTTAAAATTGGAATATCCGTACAGCAGATTGTATCTGTTCACTCCACCGTTCTTCAGTCTGTGCTGGCTTTAGCAGGTATTGGATTACAACATCTCAGGAAGGGGATGTTGCAGCTTCACGAGTTACAAGCAAAGCCAGTGCGAGGCCTCCTTACTGTGCACTGTAGGACACAGATCCAATCTACGATCCTTCTATTTATTGTGTGGTCTTCTGTCCCCCATCTCTACACCTGAATATTCACTTTTAAAGAATGCCTGAACAGAACCATGCCTCCTGTATTTGGCGTGTTGGCAATTAGCCTAACCAAACATGTATGTGAAAGATCTGGTCTTACCAGCAGAACATGTAGCATTTACCAGGATTGCTCTTCACCCATGTATTGTTCCTTCGCAAAATCCTGCAAGATTTATGGCTTTCTACAAACGGCACTAGAGTCCACATCATAGTGGGAAGCGGGCTATAATACCAGTTTGCTTTAGAAGATTTTAGGCAAATAAAACTTTAAACCCTTCAAAATCTCTCAAGGACTGCTAGGTATGAGAACGGGGTTTAAAATCCCTTAAGGTCCACATGCTATAAGACGGGCCTTGTTCTCCAGGTCTGGACAAAAAACACACCACAATGAAAGAGCTGCTGGTCAATTCCAACACACATGGGACTACCAGAAAAGAGGCGATAATGGTACCCAACCTAGACATAAAAGAATCATAGATTGTAAGCTCCAAGGAGCAGGGCCCTACTAACCCTCTTGTATTGAACTGCATTGTCTCCCGTTATATTGTAAAGCACTGAGCAAACTGTTGGCGCTATAGAAATCCTGAATAATAAGAAGATAAGACATTTTACCCAGTTCAGTTGGGATTTTTTGCTTCAGTTCCAGCTCAAGAGTACAATAAAAAAAAAAAAAAAAAAAAAAAAAGGAAGTGTTTCCAGACCCCCCAACCCAAGACCATCACAGTTGTGAGCCCCATGTATAAGCCAAAGAGCCAGTCCAGTAACAGGAAAAACATGCCGGCTGTCCAATCCTTTTTGGGGGGAACCAGCAACCCAGGAGCTATGTAAAGTCCAGGCATTTAATGCACAAATGCACACGTCTACATCCTGTATTGATGGATAAGCGGGAAGAGATTTTTGGCATTAAAAAAAAAATATAAAGGCCCAATGACTCAAACACACAAAATAATGAGATTATTCTAATATTGCAAAGTATAAAGTGCAGAAACACTTAGCAACCACTGAACTCAACGGAATCCTCCATACTTGTGTACAGTGGATTCCAACTGGCTGCTACAGAACTCAATTTTGCTCTTTGCACCTCTACCGAAGAAGCCTATATTGGTCAGATCTAGACACAACTTCCAACATAAAATCCAAAACATTACATCAAAACACCACACAGGCTATGATTATGTTCAGTACCTCTAAAGGAAACCAAAAGGACTGCAAAATTATTCCTACAAGGAAATATGTAGCCCACCATTGTTGATGTCCTGGAAATGTGATCTGTTTGGCCTTTTCTAGTTTCAAGAGAAGTCAGTACACCTAATCCACACCAGTGATACAAAGCAAGGAAGTCACTGGATCACCGACAGCCAGGCAGCTAGCATTTTCAGCAAAAGATCAGCAATAGCCCTAATATTTCTTTAACACTTTTCTCCCTCAAGAAATTAATATCCCTCTAGCAAGATCTACTAAAACCTCAGGATTGTCCAGTCAGCATTTTATTTGACAAATTCAGAGAAAAGCAGATGTTTATTGCAGCCAGTAGAGTCTGTACAAAAAGCCATTCCTGAGCTGGGATATCATAAAAAAAAAAAAAAAACAGTGAAAAATTAAAAATGCTACTAAGTAAAATCAGTCAGCATACTACGGATACTTTCCGGCATCTGCCCTAAAAACAGACTAATCAATGTACATTTAGCCAAAGTTTCATGATTGACTACAGCCAAATTAAACAGTGTTTTCATTGCGCCGCTGGCAGGACTGCAGTATCATGTCAAATGATTCTGTGCAGTACAGTCCCTTTTACCAAAAGTTCCAGAAATCACTAGTTGCAGTAGGGGTTACTAAAGAGCTGTTGTATAAGAAAAAAAAAAACAAAAACGAAAAAACTAAGCTGCGGCACATTTAAACATTACTACTTAATTGACAATACCATTCACGTGTACATTAATATAAGAAATGTCTCATCACTCAGAGGCATGGAGGATAGTCTATGCCACAAAGAAAAAAATGGCAATGCTGCATACCAATACAAAGGCATTACATGAACAGGAAATCATTTTGCAAAGGAAGGATTTCATTTGCTGACGTCTTACTGGTGGTACTTCGTTTATGTCTTTGCTTTACATCAGTGGTCTCCAAACTGCGGCCCGGGGGACGGATATAGCCCTTTGCTTGCATTTATCAGTCCCTTAGGGCATTATTCCCCCACCATTAGCAACAGTGGGGCATAGTTCAACGCCACTGACGCCAACGACGGGGCACTATTCCCCGCCACTGACGCCAACGACGGGGCACTATTCCTCCCACTGACACCAACGACGGGGCACTATTCCTCGAACTGACACCAACGACGGGGCACTATTCCTCGAACTGACACCAACGACGGGGCACTATTCCTCGAACTGACACCAACGACGGGGCACTATTCCTCGAACTGACACCAACGACGGGGCACTATTCCTCGAACTGACACCAACGACGGGGCACTATTCCTCGAACTGACACCAACGACAGGGCACTATTCCTCCCACTGACACCAACGACGGGACACTATTCCTCCCATTGACACCAACAATGGGACACTATTCCTCCCACTGACACCAACAATGGGACACTATTCCCCCCATTGATGGGGCATTATATCTTCCGTTAATACCAATGATGGAACATAGTTTACTACCACTGGCCACAGTCCGGCCCCCCTAAAGTCTGAAGGACAGTAAACTGTCCCTTCGTTCATATAGCTTGGAGACTCCTGCTTTACACAAACAGTGCTCATTGGAGTTGCTCTTTAAGCAGTTAAAGAATCAGTTCACCTTTGGGACCATGTTACATGTTCTAGTCATTTTTATGGTGGACCATGTAACATGTTCCCGCTCCTGCAGTGGCTCAGCGATCCAAACCCTCTATGTAACAGCGTGGGGAGGAGTTCCCCGTACCAGCTGTCACTTTTTGAAAGAGCGCGGACCTGCAGGGCTCCGTCCACACAGATGCGCCATTCATTCAGAGTTCTGTGAATGAATCAACCACAAGTTCCGACATCCTTTGCGGATGTCAGCTTGTAGTTCTCAGTGAACTACCACGGTGGTGTTTAGCTCTCTGTTAATTCATTGATCCTTCCTGTCAGTGTAAAACTGCCTGCCCATACGATGTACAAGCAGACAGATCACACTGACAGTATGCAGGAGTCCTGCATGGCACCAGCAATCTGCTGATCAATGGTGCATTGCATTCCAGTCTCCTTAAAAAAAAAAAAAATATATATATATATATATATATATATATATATTTTTTTTTTTTAATTTGGTAAATTCACATTTCTCTATCTGCAAAAAAATTAAACAGTGTTACTTATTTAACACTGCAGGCCATATGCAAATTATAACAAAATATTTGTCTACAATAGAACAAATAAGAGCACTAGAGACAATAGGTCATCCCTAATTGCTCTATCCAGAGTCCCCAAGTTATAAAACTCCAACACCTTAAAGTGTATGTAAAGTCCCCCCCTCCCAATATATTTTAATACGGTGGGCGTGGGTTAGAACCTCCAACTGATTTTTTTTTGTGCATCTCCCCCAAGTGAGATTTCCCTTCACTTCCTGTTCCACAGATGCAACTGAAAGTTAGAGGAACCTCTGCAAAGTGAGGAAAGACCCTCAAACAACTGTCAGTGGAACAAGGAAAGGTCTACATTGGAAGATTTGCTTTTAGACACAACTTCAAAATATCTTCACCAATGTACAAGACAAGGGAAGGCATATTTACATGATTACAAACACATTTTAAGTCCTACTATCCAGCCTGACCACATGGAAGTGACCACACTGTACTCACGTAGTCGTGGAAAGCTTTTGCTTCACTTGAATGTTCACAGGTATCCCTCCTTTCTGGAGCAGCACAGTATAAGTCCCAGAACACACTGCAACAGACAAAATTGTGATTTATATTAAATGGCAACTAATATTACCCATGTTGAGATGCATTTCCAGTGTTTATCTAATACAATTTTACATGCAGGGTTACAGGCGTACAAAGATCCTTTAACATCAGTCACTGGCCCAAATAATTTTAGATTCTGAATGGAAATGTGCTATGAAGAGAACAAGAAACCTAGGCCAGAACCTTACGGCTACAATGCTTTGCCAAACAGGTATCACCAAGAGTCTGATGCAAATGACACCCATTCATGTCTATGGATCACTGTATGCTGCTCTAGGACATCCGGGACACTAGAAACACAATGGGGTTGATTTACTAAAACTGGAGAGTGCAAAATCTGGCTGTGCATTGTAGCCAATCAGCTTCTAACTTCAGTTTGTTCATTTAAGCTTTGACAAAAAAAAAAAAAAAAAAAAAACTGGAAGCCAATTGGTTTCCATGCAGAGCTGCACCAGATTTTGAACTCTGTAGTTTTTAGTAACTCATCCCCTTACTGAGGATCAGAATTCATATCCAATACCCTTTGTGAGATAGCATGCGCCTTCTAGAGTTAGATACCAACAGCGGAAGCACGCTGGCTTCACCCAATGTCTAAAAAAAGGTTTCTCGCTGCTCTTCACTAGACATTTTGGAGAAGGCTGCCTCCTTATTACATGGGCTTGAGGGTTATTTGTAAAATGACTATGAACCGGGCAACAGTATAGCCAAGACTGTGTGGGAGCTATTTAGATAGATGGTATGTTAGTAACAGGTGACGATCGGACAGGGATAATAGTAGACAAGAGTGCAGAGTGTAGCCAACTATGGTCTACAACATCCCACTTGAATCAAACATTTTGCTTGTTAAGATGGATGATGGCAATTACTCTGTCTTTAGTCATCTCCACACTTGTATTCCTTGGAAAAAAAAAAAAAAATACAATCCAACTCCAACTTTTGTTGATCTATGTTACTGGCCTTTATGGTTTGTAAGATTTGAGAAATCATTCAATATCTTTAGAAGAACACACACGTAATATAAATGAATAGGGTATATGGAATAGAAAAATCATTCGACAGATGCAAGTTTAACTCACCACCACCAAGAGTGTAAAAAGCCTGGAGGTTCCCCCAATGTGATATTCTTCTCCCACCTTATCTGTTAACACAAATGAATAAACGTTTTACAGTGGAACGTGTCAAGACAACTATATAGGATGATAAATAAGGGAACAAAATAGAAAACACAAATACTCAAAATTATCCTAAAAATACTGACTAAAGACTGTGTCTAAAGGATATAGTCATCCGTCTAAAAAAAAACCAAAAAAAAAAAACCACACACTCAAACTTGTGTACCAAATATCAAAAATCATATTGTACACGTGTATAATATGCTATATTAATCATTAAAAATGTTTGCTATACAGTGTTTATTTTTATATTTATGGGTGACTATTAGACACAAAAAACCCAATTTAGAATATATAGGATGGTACTCTGAAACCTTTAAATGGTACAAATGTTTCATATTAGGCTTTGGAAATCAACTGCATTTCTCAAAGTGAGTTATCTAGAAATAATACAACCTTCGGAATTATCTGCTTGAAGTTAAAGAATTGATACATGAAATGTCACAGTGAAGGAAAAAAAAAAAACAAAAAAAAAAAACAAAAAAAAAAAACAAAAAAAAAAACAAAAAAACACAAATTACGGTACACACACACACACACACACACACACACACACACACACGAGGACCTCTTGACCAATTGCACTCATCGCTGCTAACTGACAAGGATGCAACCTAAAACAAATATGAAGCTCAAAGTCCAGGTCTCACCTCAGACAGGAACGTCTGTGCAGATTTCTGGGCGCCAACATGTAGCAAGTATTCATATACATAAAGAGCAAGCCTGTGAGACAAACAAAAAAAACAAATATATGAAAAAGTGTAATGCAAGTGTAAAGCAGACAGGTCGATCATTCAAACAGGTCCAAAGCCTTTTTTAAGTGCATGTTCCTCTTTTCTTAAAGGGCAAATCAATTATTAAAACCCCCACATTTTGCTCCCCACGTCCTGCCCTATTATTCTGACCTCAGAAGCAGACTGATGAAGGTTTTAAAATGTTAGTCGTGCCCAGGTATGAAAATGCATCTGTATTGGAGAACAACATAAGCCACAAGCAAGCCGTTTTTTTTTTTTTTTTTCCAATATAAAAATAAAAAGGTATTTACAAAACAGCTAAATACGTGACTAAAAAGCACAACCAAGAATATTTTGGTGGTT
The DNA here is from genome assembly GCF_062004578.1 of Staurois parvus. Taxonomy (NCBI): domain Eukaryota; kingdom Metazoa; phylum Chordata; class Amphibia; order Anura; family Ranidae; genus Staurois; species Staurois parvus. Next base: position 3,047,050 of record NW_028320549.1, read on the forward strand.
TTAGCTAGTTTTATGCAGCCCAGCCAGATCTCGACGGCTACTGCAGCAAAGCTTGGTCAAGATCCATCCAGCCTGTTAATTGGACAATGAGGAAGAAGCACAACAGGGAAAAAATCATCCTTCTACTCATTTCAGCACTGCTGTGCATCCAACTGGCTCCATTAGGTTTCCTTTATCTCTAATCTGGTGGTAGAACCTCACTAATTAAAAGTTCCAGGTGTTCATAGCTGCTGGAGCCATAGTCTCACTCGTTTGTTGACTTTACTTTAAATTATGAAGGATGGCAGAGAAAGTATGGTGGACAACCCAACACTCAGTGGGGAACAATGGCAAAGAGAACTCACCACCACATTAGAGGTGATTAAGCTCAGCAAAAATGGAATAGGAAACCTGTACCAAGAAACATGGAGGCCGTCACTGCTAACCTTCTGAAAAAGCTGGTTTCCTGGCTCTGTTGTGTCAATGCTTTTAGTCACTGACCACAAGGAGAGAGCCAGAGATGTCAGAAGGAAGACAAAACTAAAAATATTATCAAAGCCATTGGATCAATAGCATATCGGGCAACTTTGAATTTCTGAAGTTAAGAATTGGAACGTCTGCTTTTCTCTCAATACAGATTCCGCTTACATGACAAAACTGTCACATTGCCCATTCAAACCACCAGGTGTTGGCTATGGTTGAAGCTCATAAAAAGTGTTGACGTCAACCCTTCTGTCGTGTAACTGGCCACAAGGTCCATGCACTGCATCTTGGGAGGAGGTCACATGCTCCTCCATACTCTAAAGCACGGGTGTCAAACTGGTGGCCCGCCAGCTGTTGCCAAACTACAAGTCCCATGAGGTATTGCAAGACTGACAGTTCCAAGCATGACTCCCAAAGGCAGAGTCATGATGGGACTTGTAGTTTTACAACAGCTGGAAGGCCACCAGTTTGACACCCCTGCTCTAAACCATTGGTTGTCAACTTATGAGCTAAAGGGGGCCTCAAATGTGGCCCCTCACACCAAGGGGAGGAACAGAATGTTCAATGTATGTAATGCCTGGCAGTCAAACTGCAGATCTAATAGAGGAAAGGAGGATCAGAGAGTGTGGACAGGATACATTTTTGGTTAGGGATATGCTACAAAAGACAATATGAAACTGAGAACATGTTACATGAGGCAAATCCAGATCAATGCTATTACCCTAAACAATGTTCCCATTACAGACCGCTGAGGCCTGAGTTCCGCACATCATAAACCAAAGGGCCAAAGATTGGGCATCAGGGCTCTGAAGCCACCAGCTATGTTACAGTGCTGGTCCGAGGGGAAGAAGCAACAGCGGTGCAGTGCACAGGCAAGTATATAGTGATTGGGGGTGACATCCCTTTAAATTAAACTTTGGAGGCAGAATAACCTTCTACGTGGTTACAAAGTTAATCAGTAGAACATGATGGGCAAACGTTTTTCAATGTACTCAACTGTTGCATTTTAGATCCAGAATAAGGCAGAACAAAAATCACTCTACTATTAGTAGTACAACTGTTGCTCGTTTGCCACACAGAAGAAAAAAAAAATCGTTCCTGGCCCTGCAAGGGTAGTCGTCGTAATAGAACCCAGAACATATATAACAAACGTTTCAGAAATATTATGTTCTGAAGAACTTCATTTGAACTGATATGAATGCCCAACGGAGGTCAAACCACCTACAATATGATATTCGGGGCTTCTTGGCAAAGTGCAGCAACGCAACCCCTTGGAATGAATGAAGTGAGCACTATGTTTTATCGCAGTCATGCAAATTTGCTTGCACTGGAAAACATAAAGGGACAACATATCTTGTATGAAAAACATCTTAAAAGAGAAAATTACAAAAGACCTCCTGCGCTCACAAGGACTCCTACCCTATAACCATAAGCTGCTGACACTAAACTTATACCCAAAATAAGTGAATAAACAGTGCAAAAATTATGAGTGCAGCAGTTCATCCTGATGAAGTCACAAAGTGGGCGTGACGCAACTAGTCAGTACGTGGGGAGGAGCTTCCGGTAATCGTGGTGACGTCATTTCCGGCGTGGGGGCCATATTGGAACACCCTGTGTATTACCCATGCAGTACACCCATAGCATGTGGTAGGAGGCTGGAAGATTCATTGTTTTGTGAGTGGAAATCTACTTTTTATACCGATTACCAATAAAATTACTGGTTGCACTATGGAGGGTCTCTGCTTGTGTCTTACTATGACCCTGGGAGGAGCTGGCTGCTAAACTGGTGGACGCTGGAGGAGGAAGATATTTTCTAGAGAGTGATCCATACTGATAGGATCGTGTGATCCTGAAAGCGTGCTGGCCCCTTGGGGTCTAAGGAAGGAGGTGAGGGGGCATTTTGGCTGTTAAGGATTGTCACGTGTGAATCATGTACACTGCACATAATTTTGCATGAAGAGTGGAGTGTGACGTTCATCATTAAGCATAGCATCATCAGTATTCTTATTATTAACTTTGGACTTTTTCTCGTATTTGAATTATCGTTCATTCCTTTGTGCATTTTTTGTGTGGCACTGTTTATTATTAGTATATATGTTATTATAGTATATATTACTTTATTTTCACGTTTTTGCACGAGATATTCCCCATGAGGGAATACATGCATGACACTGTATATGTATTGAGTATCTTGGATTTATTTTGGGGATTGAGTATATATTGTATTACGGTTCTATTAGATACTAATTAGCGCTGCACTCATAATCTTAAAGAGAAACCCCACAAAAAAATTTCACGCCAACATTTTGGGAGGAGTGTGTACTGTGCAAGTTACACTTCCCTTCCAAGTGTCTTAGGCTTGGTCTTTATAGGCTGTCATTGACACCTATAAAAAGCAATCTGCAGTCAGATGACTTTTCAGAGGAGTTTGACAGCTGGTAAAGAGGCAATATGTTGCCTTCTCACTGCCTGTATTAACCCTATAACTGCCACACTGCAATGCCACAACCACAAGCATGCAGTCATGCAGAGGTTGCAGTGCGACCCTGTTCACTTGAAGTGGTAGTGTCCATCAAATGCGACCAAGGGTTTATTTCTTGCTCTATCTGCAGCAAAGCATTGTAGCAGGTGTACACCCCTGCCCACTGCCTTTGCAGTTTATTGGGGAGCAGTTAAAATGTGTCTCAACCATGCGTTTTTATTGCCCCCCCCAATACACACACACACCAAAAGTATAAACAAGCCTTTAATGCAAGTTCTGTGGAAAGACCTCAGCATTCTCCACCATTTTGCTGGTATTGGGGTGCTTCTGTTCCCAGTACCCCGTTTGACATTTTGTGAACTGCAGAACATGGCCTGTTCAATGGGGGACAAATACTTCCAAGCAATTGGGTCAGAAACTGTAGGGAGAGATGAAATTTCACCATAGTGATCCAAGCAAAGGACAAAACAAGCAAGCATACTTTACCATCACCTCTTCCCAGGGCAGCCGATACGGCAGTACAGCCAGCCCTCCTTTATGGCACACAAGGTTTTGTCACCCCACAACCTCACGTTAATGAGCCATAAGGGCTCATTTACGCAGGTACTGTGGATGTGTGAATGAGTGATCGGTTTGTATGTCTGAAGCCATCTGTTACTCTATGGCAGGGGTGCAAACTCCATTTCATTGCGGGCCGTATCAGCATTACGGTTGCCCTCAAAGGATCGGTTGTTATCTGTATGACTAGAGCACCCCACCCCCTATACATCAGATGTCAAGAATCCCCACCCTCCCAAACATCACCATGCACCCCCTTTGGGGGCAGAGCTGGGAAGAAGAAACTGCAGGGTCTGGAGGTGGACCAGAGGAGTAGTGCAGTCAGTTACCAGAGTCTTCTTAATGCAGAGACCAGGGGAGGAGGAGAGCAATGGGTGCTGCAGCTGCACTGAGAGGTGCAGGATCTGGCGGAGGAGTTCTGTCCTCCTCTCTGCTGCTGACTACTTAGACAAGGTGGAGGCAGAGACAAGGGGAGTACCGTAGCTGCAGGAGAGGTGCAAGGGCCACATGAAATGGCCTGGAGGGCCGGATTCGGCCCATGGGCCTGGTGTTTGACACCTGTGCTCTATGGGCATGCAGCATTTGTATGAACACAGCTGCAGGTCCTAATTGGGGCAGCACTGTGGCTAAATGGTTAGCACGTCCGCCTGGCAGTACTAGGGTCGCTAGTTCGAATCCCAACCACTGCACCACCTGCCTGGAGTTTGCATGTTCTCCCTGTGCGGGTTTCCTCCGGGTACTTCGGTTTCCTCATACATTCCAAAGACATGCTGGTAGGTAAATTAGACCCTGTCTAAATTGTCCCTAGTATGTGTATGTATGAATGGAAGTTAGGGACCTTGGATTGTACACCCCTTGAGTTTTAGGGACTGATGTGAATGTATAATATACAGGTGAAACTCAAAAAATTAGAATATCATGCAAAAGTTCATTTATTTCAGTAATGCAACTTAAAAGGTGAAACTAATATATGAGATAGACTCATTACATGCAAAGCAAGATAGTTCAAGCCGTGATTTGTTATAATTGTGATGATTATGGCTTACAGCTCATGAAAACCACAAATCCACAATCTCAGAAAATTAGAATATTGTGAAAAGGTGCAATATTCTCGGCTCAAAGTGTCCCACTCTAATCCGCTAATTAAGCCATAACACCTGCAAAGGGTTCCTGAGCCTTTAAATGGTCTCTCAGTCTGATTCAAAAGTGTTGGGGACTTTCACAAGGAGTGGACTGAGGCTGGAGTCAGTGCATCAAGAGCCACCACACACAGACGGATCCTGGACATGGGCTTCAAATGTCATATTCCTCTTGTCAAGCCGCTCCTGAACAACAAACGTCAGAAGCGTCTTACCTGGGCTAAAGAAAAACAGACCTAGTCTGTTGCTCAGTGGTCCAAAGTCCTCTTTTCTGATGAGAGCAACTTTTGCATCTCATTTGGAAACCAAGGACCCAGAGTATGGAGGAAGAATGGAGAGGCACACACTGCAAGATGCTTGAAGTCCAGTGTGAAGTTTCCACCATCTGTTTTGATTTGGGGAGCCATGTCATCTGCTGGAGTTGGTCCTCTGTGCATCATTAAGTCCTGGGTCAACGCAGCCGTCTACCAGGAGATTTTGGAGCACTTCATGCTTCCTTCTGCAGACAAGCTTTATGGAGATGCTGACTTCATTTTCCAGCAGGACTTGGCACCTGCCCACACTGCCAAAAGCACCAAAACCTGGTTCAATGTCCGTGGGATTACTGTGCTTGATTGGCCAGCAAACTCGCCTGACCTAAACCCCATAGAGAATCTATGGGGCATTGCCAAGAGAAAGATGAGAGACATGAGACCGAACAATGCAGAAGAGCTGAAGGCCGCTATTGAAGCATCCTGGTCTTCCATAACACCTCAGCAGTGCCACAGGCTGATAGCTTCCATGCCACGCCGCATTGAGGCAGTGATTGCTGCAAAAGGGGCCCAAACCAAGTACTGAGTACATATGCATGCTTATACTTTTCAGAGGTCCGATATTGTTCTATGTACAATCCTTGTTTTATTGATTGCATGTAATATTCTAATTTTCGGAGATTGTGGATTTGGGGTTTTCATGAGCTGTAAGCCATAATCATCACAGTTATGACAAATCACGGCTTGAACTATCTTGCTTTGCATGTAATGAGTCTATCTCATATATTGGTTTCACCTTTTAAGTCGCATTACTGAAATAAATGAACTTTTGCACGATATTCTAATTTTTCGCGTTTCACCTGTACATGTAAAGTGCCGTGTAAACGGACGGCGCTATATAAGTACCTGAAATAAATAATCTGAAAGGTATGCAGGTGGGGGTGAATGGTCCTGAAGTAACATCACCTGTGTTCGGGGCTGTACACCCACATCAAATTAGGACCTGTGGCTGTGTTCATACAGTTGCTGCGTCCCCATTGCACAACATAGGCTGCCTGCACACAGCTTCAGCCATATAAACAAACCACTGATTTACACTGTACAGGCCACAGCGTCCATGTGCGAGTTTTGTGTCTGCTAATAATGAATTTAGTGTATTTCATATTATTTGTACAGAGCCCCATGATTTATAACAGCAGCCCCCCCCAAGCACTGAAGGGACTGTTATAATAGCTTTATACAATGCATATTAGGTTAGTGGTACTTTTATTACAGCTCTGAGGTACTGAACGATAGTTAAATCCATTAAACAGTAACAAGCACATAGGAACCCTAGAGACCTTGTCACCAGACCATTTATTACAATAATGTTCCCATAAGATATGTGCATTTGATGTATTTTACATTTGTCATTTGCCTGTAAAAGCCCCCCCCCTTCCCCCCATGTGTAGACTTCAAGAAGTCCTGAGACTGCTGTTGGGTGCCACCATCTTGGAAGTGACATCAGCAGCCACAGCAAACTCAGATCTGTCCCTCCCCCTCCCTCTAGTAAGGAATTCCACTTTTCCTTCATAAAAAGGTCATGAAGGGAGGGGAGAAGGAGCTGGATCAGCACAGACAGTAGACACTAACAAAAGAGCAAAAGAGGAGAGGGTTACGACGTGCCAAAACAGAGAGAAGGGTGTGCTAAGGAATTGATTTTTCCTGAAGAAGTCAAATTTGCTAGCAAACTCAAAGGCACATTGCAAGTGAATAAAACACTGATGGAAAGGAAAAATGCTGCAATACGCATTTACAAAACTGACCTTTCTGTGCTTTTAGAACCAGAAACCTCTCCTGCGCTCTATGACCCAGAATAAGGGTGGATGGATGCAACCAGAAGTTGAAAAATTCGACCAACAATGCATATAGGGTTGTGCAGCTCTAAACAAGGCTGGGGAAGCCCGACCAGTACTGCAAAGTGAAACAAAAAAGCGCACCAACCTTGCGCATTACCTCAGTAAACCATCATTTTATTCAATTCAGAATGATACTCACAAACAACGAACAATTTGATTGATTTACTTCATTGTTGCGAGTATCATTCTGAATATAATAAAATTATGGTTTACTGAGATAATGCGCAAGGTTGGTGCGCGCTCTTGTTTCACTTTCTGTGCTTTTACCTGATTTTTTTTATGTTGGTGATAGGGTCTCTTAACCTCTTCACGCCGGCCAAACGCAAATGTGCAGCCTCCCGGCGTCTGGGCCTAGACGCCGAGCGGCCGCACATTTGCGTTCTATTAAAAAAGGACATATGTGCTGAGAGCGCGCTCCCAGCACACATGTTCATTACTCATGGAGAGGTCCCGATCTCCTCCTTCGATCGGGACCTTTCCCAATCATGTGACCGCCGTCACTCAAAAATCCCGCCCCGCCTCCCAGCTTCTGAAACTCTTAAAAGGCCGGGAGGTGCCGGCGTGAAGGGGTTAAAAATGATGCTTTCAAAAATCTGTTCAAACTATCACTGAAGAATGGCGTACATGGTCTACGTTACAGACCCTTCCTCGTGAAATGACAAATAAAACAATAGAACAGGCGTGCTCAACTTTCACAAACGACGCAAAAGCTAAAATGAAATTTATAGGTACTGACGTGCAAGATGGAAAAATTAATCTGACCACCCCATGGATAGAAGTCCTGACACTGTAATGTATGCATCATTGTAGGCAGTACATTGGTGTACAAGCTGTTCTAGTTCTGCAGAGCAAAGCATTGTTCTCTCTGGGCCTATGGTCAGTCCCATGAATATGCATCTATGCTAACGCTGGGGAGGGGGGGGGGGGGAAACTGGATGGAAAGATTGCAAGTTCGCTTTGCCTTTTCTTCTGTTGACAAAATGAGTTCAGAACTCAAAAAGGCCTAGCCCACCTTTTACAAAAATGTCTGGCTACTTCCACACGGAGGAGTTTTTGAAGCGTTTTTCCGTTAGTCCTCATGCACATTGGACATTTTTACAGTGGCTGTTTTTGGCTTTTGACGTTTTTTTTCTACAGTTAGTAAAACCCCCCAGCATGTTCTCCTATGTATCCATGCACACATAGACTTGAATCAACGTTTTTTTGGCAGGGGGTTTTCTGGCTGGAAAAAAAAAAAACACAGGACTAGTGGGTTTCTAGAGGAGTTTTTTTTTAGCTGTAAAAACACTAATGCTGAAAAACGCGGCAAAACAGCATTTTTGGACTTTAACAAAAAAAATATATTTTTTTTTTTGGTCAACCACTTCCCGTTTGGCCGCTGTATATAAAATGGCCGGACGTTGGCAGTCCAGGGTTCATAAATGGCGCCCATTATTTTGGATTGTGCGCGTTCCGAGAGTGCGCGCACCACGAACTGGTGCCCGCTGTGTCCTCTGGACACAGCGGAACAACGATCGCTGTACAGGACTTCTGTGTGAGGTCCCGATCATGTGATCACTGATTGGCCAATCAGTGATCACATGAATAGGTGTAAGCAAGATGTCCCTTCTGACATCATTGCTTACTACGTGTGAAATCAATGAATGGTTACAGAGATCACATGGTAAAAGGCTATTCACAACAGCCTTGTACCATGTGACAAGCTGTGACCAATCACAGCTCACACAGTATTTCTCAATGGTTGCAAGAATGCAGCCAGAGAGAATGAGAAATGATTGCTTTTACAGCCTTTATGGGTGTAAAAGCAATTGGTGTAAATAAAAAATAAAAATCTTCATCACCCTCCACAAGTAGTACAGTGTCGCTATGGTGACACTGTACTGCTAGGGTGACAGCATGTTAAAAAAAAACCACATAATATAAAAAGAAAATAAATAAAAATTTATTTAAATCATAATTTTTGGTTATAAGCTAATTGGGTTATTTTTTTTTTTTTTTAACTAAAAAGATAACTGAATAAATTTTGGCCAAGATTTATGAAGAAAGATTATTTGCAAACTTTTATAAGAAAAACACTTTTCAAAAATTTTGAACTTTTTCGTTTATATAGCAAAAAAACAAAAACCCAGTGGTGAATAAATACCACCAAAATAAAGTTTTATCTGTCTCAAAAAATGCTAAAAAAACTTCATATGGGTGCAGTGTTGCATGACCGCGCAATTGTCAAAGCGCGACAGCGCTGAACGCTAAAAATTAGTCTGGACAGGAAGGGGGTGAAAGTGTACGGACATGAAGTGGTTAAAAAAAAAAAAACCTTCAAATGCGAATAATGCGGCAAAACACTGCTTAACGCTAATGCAAAAATGCTGAAAAACTCACGTTAATGTGACAGCTAACGTTACCAGTGTGCATGGAGCCTAATAATTTTCATTTCTGCAATGACACCTGAAGAGCATTACGACTTTGATCAGTGCGCTGCGGGTGTAATGCACAGACTCCTGCATTGTTTACATCCCAGCCCCATTGTCCATATGGCGCTATGGACCTTCTGCTATGGGGCTGCAGGAAGTAAACAAGTGCTGTAACAACTCCGCACGTGTGCCAGTGCGATCTGGGAGTCACTCTGCCGTGGTGGCAGATGGAACATGTAATCCTCCTGTTCACAGATCAGTGCATGGATGACATGGCTGTGCAGGCAGAGCCACACGTGGCCGTTCTACTTTCAAAAAAGCAAGTTCCATGGAACCCCGTGGGTAGTTAGGGAATTTGACCATTTTTTTTTTTATTTTACACACATGGGCATTTTGAATCACGGGCAGAATCTCGTGATTCGGACCACAATTTCAAAATGTTCTGCTAAAACGACAAATCGCAGAACCACATGTTCAGGTGCGATTCATTTTTACGACACCTGAAAACATGGTGCGGTTCTGTCACGATAAATTGCCCTGCAATTGCAGCAAACCGTGTTGCCCCCCAAAAAATTCAGGAACTTCTTTTGGGCATCACGCGTCGTGCGGTGCAGTTTATCGTGCGACAATTGAGGCAGAACTGCACCACGTTTTCAACAGAACATGTGGTTCTGTGATTTGTCATTTTAGCAGTGTTTTGTAATCTCTCTCGGCCAGATTTGTGGTGATTCAAAACACCCTAGTGTGAATGGGGCCTAAGGACTAACTTAACTTGACTTAACAGCATCTGTGGCGCGGAGGCATCAAATCCTCGGCACCAAGGGATCAGCGCATGCTGCTTATAGCCACAGATCGCTGAATGGCTGTATATGGCCACGTTCTAGGAAATGTTGATGGCGTCTGCATCAGCATTTACCTGTGCTCCTCCCCAAATGAGATAGTGGCATGTCCAGGAAGAAGCGTCGTACACACATGGAGGTAAAAGCTGATGCAGAAGCCCTTCACGTTTACTTCAGCCATTCGTTTGTATTGGCGTGTTTAAGCAGCACTTGCGGCTCCCCAGGCACCAGAAAGCGCCAGTGATTTTACGCCTCAGCACACTGGTATGGTTCCATGAGCAGGAGGCCCAATATGGATGCAACTTTAAATGTGGTCACAAAGGACTAGTGTATATAAAGTCACAATGTTTGGGTTTTTTTAGGCTTGCAGAAGGGTTAGAACCCCTTTCAGTCCTTATCTAATTGCTCCGGTAGAGAGCTTTGCCCTCACTTCCTGTTGACAACATTTTAGCAGACAGGAAGTAAGGGGAGCTCGCCAACAGCTACAAAGACAAAAAAATAAAAATGCTTTTCTTTAGTAGAGTAGGAAAAGCCTGACGCCTCTGTTGGATTATTTTATTGCCATCTGACCCCTGATGAAGGTTCTCATTCACTTCCTGTCCTGTAACTCTGCAACATCCTGGTTGGTCATTTGTTGAGATTGAAGACCTCACTGACCAACAGGAATGCTCAGGACAGGAGTGGGTGTTGAAAAGTTTGACTTTTACAGGAAAAGTCAAGATTTCCATATGTATCCCCCTTGTCTATAACTCGGGATTCAACCAGTGTTGACATGCATTTTCCATCATATGTTCAGTTTCTAGTGGTGGGTTTAGTTTAAGTGCCCAGTCATACTGGTGCGATTTGGGAATTTAATTTGCACCTAAAATCGCATCTAATGAATGTTAAGGTCAGTGTCTTAAGATGCGCAAATTCTAAAAGTAGTTCTTGAGTGACTTATTCTGCAGTTTTGTTGCGATTTCACATACATAGAATATAATGGAAATCGCACTGCAAATTGCAAGAAATCGTTGAAAATCTTCACAAAGTAGCAACAAAGTCTTCAGGAATTGCTCCTGAAATTGCACATAAATCACAGCGGTGTGACCGATGACTTTAATCTGAACTCCAGCCAGATAAAGACCATAATCAATGAAGTTCTGTATTCATGAATACATCACTAAGCACCCGGTCACATCAAAGCCGATTTTGAAATCGTGCGACTTACAGTGAAGTCGTACGATTTCAAAATCGGGTGACCTGACGATTTCAGTTGCGATTTGCAAGACATCTGACACAGTTGTCTATGCAAATCGCAACAAAAGTAATACATGCACTGGTGCGGCTCCGACTAAGTCAGAACAGCACCGATATGACCGCTCTAATACCAGACAATAGGGTGCAACTTGGCAACGATTTGCAAGTCGCATGGTATGCAAATTGCATGCCGAATCGCACCTGATGTGACCGGGGTGTAAACATAATTTTTTAAAGCCTGACATACAAGTACCTGAATCTGACTTGGCATCAGCCTCTTCAGGTCCCTGCACAGCAGAGCTTAGACTAGAGCAGGGGTCTCCAAACTTTGTAAACAAAGAACCACTTTATCGTCCTTCAGACTTTAGGGGCCCCTCCCACCTACCAAGTGGCCCCACAGCAAACAGCTTTCCATCAGGGCACCCAAGCAGTCTTGCTCTCGAGCTGTTGCGCGTCCATTCACACGGAGCTATAGCTCGCCCCTGCTCCTCTCTCTCCACATTGGCTCACTGGCTGATAGCAGCGGGAGCCAATGGCTTCTGCCAATGAGGAGGGAGAGTCCCTGGAGAGCCGAGGCTCTCGTGCACATCGCTGAATCAGGATGGGGCTCAGGTAAGTATCGGGTGGGGGGGCTGGGGTAGCTGCTGCACACTCTGTTTTTACCTTCATGCATAGAATGCATGAAGGCAAAAAAACCTTCAGCCTTCAGAACGACTTAAAGACTCCAAAGTCACACGATTTTTAATGCTACTTTGGAGCACAACTTTGAAAAGCTTTGCACATTTTGGTGAATTGGTTCAGGGACACACTGGATACCCTTAGCTACTATTGTGGCCTTGCTGGGTGTCCCATGCATCTCTATACCTTTAGGCTAAGTTCACATCTGTGCGGGTGGTGCCGCTGCGGATCCGCTCAAAAATCCATGCAGCCGCACCACCCACACAGAAGAATGCGGAACCGCAGGCAGGTGCCATTAATTCTAATGGCACCCCACCCGCACTGGAAATCGCAACCGTACTGGGAACCGAGGTTCCAATGCACGCTGCGTTTTCAGAAGACATGCAGGGACTTCTTCCCTGCGTGTCCCGGGGCACAGGAGTCCATTCAAATGAATGGACTCTCGTGCCCGCACAAAACGCGGCCCACAGGAATGCAGATATGTGAACCAGGATTAAAGGATGGGTGGGATCCATCCAGGCAAATCTGCTCTTAATCTATCCACTGCTATAGGTGCTCCAGCTTGGAAGACTCAAAATTATAGTTAGGACCGCTGTAGACAGGGGTGCCTTGAAGTGGCCACTGCAGCTTACACATATTTGCAAATGTGTGACTAAACCCCCTGCTTATAATGTGAGCGGTTAGGGTTAGTTTGGTTATGTTGCAGGCTGGCAAGTCAGCTGGGAATTTTTGTCTGCGTTATAAGTTATAGATTGGGGTGGTTGCCACTTGTTTGAACATAGTCAAGGCAGTTTTGCCTCATGTCCTATTGCATTTGTTTGTTGAAAGATGCATTGAAAAAAGTGGGACGTGTTGCATTTTTGTGCACAGCAATCTACTATACTATCTATAACGCATCGCAACGTGCTGCCGCAGACAGAATTATGGAGATGTCAAGCTAAAATTACATAAAAAAAAAAAAAAAAAAAAAAGGAAGAAGAAGAGGGGGATGCACTGTGATGCACAAATCATTGCACTGCAATGTGTTTTACAACCCATCACAGCATGTACAATGCACACCAGCAGGCGCATTATGTGTACCTTAACGCGTGAATGACCCCTAAATGTATACGGAGGAATGCCATTTCTTGCTATTTTGTGAGCGGCAGAGGGTAGAAAGCAAAGCGAGGGGAAAGGAAGCTCATGTTACTATGAAACAGACAGGGGAAGCAGGAAAACTAAAGAGACAGGATATAAAAGAACTAGACAGAGAACCGGAGTGTCTGACCATCGCAGAGTGGTGGCAGCCATATTACCAGGGAAAGCAGCCAATCAAACTGAAAGGCCCAAGTGACATCATTGAGGCATCACATGTCCAAAACAATTGAATGTCTACATTTGTCCTTGCTCAGCCCACTATTTGGTACCAGTTAAAGCAGACCAGTCACCTAGACAAGCAAAGTCATTCGATAATCTACATGGTGTAAGTTTATAATATTGCTTTGGCTTTTGCTTCTTTCAGTCTGTATAAAGTTGCCACCATGGGTACTACAGAACATTGCCACCACAGAATATTTAAAGGTTGTCACTTGAAGTTTAGTGTAATGGCTCTTGTCATGACATGTGATATATTGACAAAGTGGCAGGAATTTTTAAGATAATGTTGTTCTTGATGGGTGGGTGCAACAAACCCATTACAAATACCTGTATAGAAGAACTGAAATTCTACCTCTCCTCCTGCCTACACTACTCAAAACTATTCTGTTGCAAAGAACGGATCCCCCCAAAATGTGGCAAGAAAACAGACACTTCCTGCAAGCGATTCCCTGCACCCCCTTGGTTCCTCCTCCTGACCTCCACATCAGTAATGATGGGGAGGTCAACTAGAGAGCCAATGAGAACTGTAGAGATCGACATTCCAGAAGAGTTGGTTTCCCAGTGGACTTTGAAGGGCCAGTTCTTTGCAAAAGAGCAGAGATGAGAGGCTTGGGTGTCAAGAAAGGTATTCAGTCTGATCTTTACAGGTACATGCTTGGCTGTAAAGGATTTGCAAAGAACGGATCCCCTCAAAATGTGGTAAGAAAATGGACACTTCCTGCAAGGGATTCCCTGCACCCCATGGTTCCTCCTCCTGAACTCCACATCAGTAATGATGGTGAGGTCAACTAGAGAGCCAATGAGAACTGTAAAGATCGACATTCCAGAAGAGTTGTTTTCCCAGTGGACTTTGAAGGGCCAGTTCTTTGCAAAAGAGCAGAGATGAGAGGCTTGGGTGTCAAGAAAGGTATTCAGTCTGATCTTTACAGGTACATGCTTGGCTGTAAAGGATTTATAATGTGACGGGGTCCCTTAAATAAGCTTGGCGCTCTGTTTTTTTTATGTATTCACAAAAGGCAAAATATGCAGTGTAACAGTGCCAAGAAACCTACAATATTGTTTTCTTCTTTGTAAACCAAATAACCATCAAGGTAGACATACTCACAAGGCATTTATATGGTGTTTACGTAAAACAAAATTTCTTTAGTATAGGATAGACACAGGGTAAACACGAGTCATACAAGACCTTTGGGACCATATAAAGATACTTGTAGGTCAATAATAGAAACAAAACTGGTAAGTAGAAAAATTTCCCATAGTGGATCAAATCCTGGTGGTGACCAGTAAATATATTATTGGCTCTTAAACACCAAACTTTTTATTCCCTTCAGTTTGGAACCTCAAAGTCTCAAAAGGTGCAGAATATATGGAAGAGTAAAAACTGGAGGAGATAAATGCCGTTTGAGGGTACAGTTCTGAATGAGAGAGTAGGAGTAAGAACACCATACGTCACACAGCACAGATGGAGCTTAACACGTCATGTCAAACGCCACACAGCCATACGGAATGTCCTTATCATAAGTAAAAGCAACAGACTCTACAAATCTAAGCCAGATCGCACACTAGCATGACAGGAAAGCCGCTGAAGGTGTACAGTTCTAGTAAACATAAGAAATGAATGATAAACCACCGGTTAAGCAAGGGATTTCTAGAGAAGTAAATGTTCAAAGCAGAAGAGTCTTACATAGGTAGCAGTATTAAACTGGTGAACACCAAATCACCACGCTGGCGGAGCGGTAGAACGTCAAAACACCACGCTGGCGGAGCGGTAGAACGTCAAAACACCACGCTGGCGGAGCGGTAGAACGTCAAAACACCACGCTGGCGGAGCGGTAGAACGTCAAAACACCACGCTGGCGGAGCGGTAGAACGTCAAAACACCGCGCTGGCGGAGCGGTAGAGCGTCAAAACACCGCGCTGGCGGAGCGGTAGAGCGTCAAAACACCGCGCTGGTGGAGCTGTAGTGCATCAAAACACCACGCTGGTGGAGCGGTAGAGCATCAAAACACCACGCTGGTGGAGCGGTAGAACACCAAAACACCACGCTGGTGGAGCGGTAGAACATCAAAGCACCACGCTGGTGGAGCGGTAGAACATCAAAACACCACGCTGGTGGAGCGGTAGAACATCAAAACACCACGCTGGTGGAGCGGTAGAACATCAAAACACCACGCTGGTGGAGCGGTAGAACATCAAAACACCACGCTGGTGGAGCGGTAGAACATCAAAACACCACGCTGGTGGAGCGGTAGAACATCAAAACACCACGCTGGTGGAACGGTAGAACATCAAAACACCACGCTGGTGGAGCAGTAGAACATCAAAACACCACGCTGGTGGAGCGGTAGAACATCAAAACACCACACTGGTGGAACGAGAGAGAGATCATCAAAGATCATGAGGTTGTGCAGTGATTGGTTAGGTAGGCTGAACACTAAACATATAGAAGGAGTAAATCTAGAAGTAGGAGTAAAGCGAGGACATCAATGGAGACCCGCTTTGAGGAACACCAGACATCACAAAATGGGTACAGAGAGCAGGGATCATCAGACATAAAGGTGATTAAGTTAGAGATGACACTCGGCATGAATTTTAGGGAACAGCCTTTATTGGGGATAGTAGAGACAAGACCATGTTTGCCATCACTGGGGTGCCTGGCTGACAAGAAATACCAGACTTTTCTATAGGAATGAACAGTTAGGAGACATCAGAATTTACAAGGAGGGTCAATGACCAGAAATAGTACACCAGGGACAACATAGGGGTGGATGAATTTGGGTTACATAGGAGCAGCACCAGACGGCTAAAAATAGTATATGGTTAAAGTGGCAGAACATACCTCTACAGCAGTTAATGACTAAAGGGGCCCCAGAAACACCCACTAGGGGGATAGTTTAAGTGGGGGGGGGGGGGTGTAAAGAGACACTAGATACCACACTGGAGCATACCTAGAGGAACACCAGAAACATCCACGTGGGGTAAACAGTTATCAAACACCGGAAAACACCAGAAGAACTAAAGAGCAACGACAACCATTATAGGGGAACAGCTAAAGGGAGGCCAAATATACTTCATGGTTGAATAATTAAAGAGGAAGCAGACATCACTACAGGACTGAATGGATAGAGGGACTCTAGATATCATTAGAAGGATGAACTGATAAGGGAGCAGTACATAACTAGAGGGGTAGATGTTACTAGGACATCACAGGCTGTTACAGAGCAGAAGCAATCCTCATAGTATGTCTTCGTGGATAAAGAGACACATGGCATTACCATAGGGATAAATGGAGGGACTTCGGAGATCAGTACAGTGGTGATATGTAAAAGGAGATCACACATCACAATGGAGGAGAATGGAAGAGGGGCAGCAATCATAACTATGGAGGGATGGAGAGTCAGAAGTACAGCCAGCCTTACTATAGGACTAAATGGTTATAGGGGGCTCCACACATTTCTACAAGGGAATAATGGTTCATGAACAGCAGTCACTTTATACATGCTGACCATTTACAGGGAAAGCACACATCGCCATTGGGGGACCCCCCCCGGTTAAAGCTGAAAGCACACGTCGCCATTGGGGGACCCCCCCAATTAAAGGGGAAAGCACACATCGCCATTGAGGGACCCCCGGTTTAAGGGGAAAGCACACATCAACAGGGGGGAGGGCAAAGGGGGGCATAAAGGGGAAGCACACATCACCATTGGGGCCACCAGTTAAAGGAGCAGCACACATAGCCATAAGGGGACATCAGTTAAAGGGGAAGCACACATCACTGTAGGGGGACCACCGGTTAAAGGGGAAGCACACACTGCCATTGGTGATCACCGGTTAAAGTGCAAACACATAGCCATAAGGGGGGACCGTGGGTTACAGGGGAAGCACACAACCCCATAGGGGGACCGTGGGTTACAGGGGGAAGCACACAACCCCATAGGGGGACCGTGGGTTACAGGGGGAAGCACACAACCCCATAGGGGGACCGTGGGTTACAGGGGGAAGCACACAACCCCATAGGGGGACCGTGGGTTACAGGGGGAAGCACACAACCCCATAGGGGGACCGTGGGTTACAGGGGGAAGCACACAACCCCATAGGGGGACCGTGGGTTACAGGGGGAAGCACACAACCCCATAGGGGGACCGTGGGTTACAGGGGGAAGCACACAACCCCATAGGGGGACCGTGGGTTACAGGGGGAAGCACACAACCCCATAGGGGGACCGTGGGTTACAGGGGGAAGCACACAACCCCATAGGGGGACCGTGGGTTACAGGGGGAAGCACACAACCCCATAGGGGGACCGTGGGTTACAGGGGGAAGCACACAACCCCATAGGGGGACCGTGGGTTACAGGGGGAAGCACACAACCCCATAGGGGGACCGTGGGTTACGGGGGAAGCACACAACCCCATAGGGGGACCGTGGGTTACGGGGGAAGCACACAACCCCATAGGGGGACCGTGGGTTACAGGGGGAAGCACACAACCCCATAGGGGGACCGTGGGTTACAGGGGGAAGCACACAACCCCATAGGGGGACCGTGGGTTACAGGGGGAAGCACACAACCCCATAGGGGGACCGTGGGTTACAGGGGGAAGCACACAACCCCATAGGGGGACCGTGGGTTACAGGGGGAAGCACACAACCCCATAGGGGGACCGTGGGTTACAGGGGGAAGCACACAACCCCATAGGGGGACCGTGGGTTACAGGGGGAAGCACACAACCCCATAGGGGGACCGTGGGTTACAGGGGGAAGCACACAACCCCATAGGGGGACCGTGGGTTACAGGGGGAAGCACACAACCCCATAGGGGGACCGTGGGTTACAGGGGGAAGCACACAACCCCATAGGGGGACCGTGGGTTACAGGGGGAAGCACACAACCCCATAGGGGGACCGTGGGTTACAGGGGGAAGCACACAACCCCATAGGGGGACCGTGGGTTACAGGGGGAAGCACACAACCCCATAGGGGGACCGTGGGTTACAGGGGGAAGCACACAACCCCATAGGGGGACCGTGGGTTACAGGGGGAAGCACACAACCCCATAGGGGGACCGTGGGTTACAGGGGGAAGCACACAACCCCATAGGGGGACCGTGGGTTACAGGGGGAAGCACACAACCCCATAGGGGGACCGTGGGTTACAGGGGGAAGCACACAACCCCATAGGGGGACCGTGGGTTACAGGGGGAAGCACACAACCCCATAGGGGGACCGTGGGTTACAGGGGGAAGCACACAACCCCATAGGGGGACCGTGGGTTACAGGGGGAAGCACACAACCCCATAGGGGGACCGTGGGTTACAGGGGGAAGCACACAACCCCATAGGGGGACCGTGGGTTACAGGGGGAAGCACACAACCCCATAGGGGGACCGTGGGTTACAGGGGGAAGCACACAACCCCATAGGGGGACCGTGGGTTACAGGGGGAAGCACACAACCCCATAGGGGGACCGTGGGTTACAGGGGGAAGCACACAACCCCATAGGGGGACCGTGGGTTACAGGGGGAAGCACACAACCCCATAGGGGGACCGTGGGTTACAGGGGGAAGCACACAACCCCATAGGGGGACCGTGGGTTACAGGGGGAAGCACACAACCCCATAGGGGGACCGTGGGTTACAGGGGGAAGCACACAACCCCATAGGGGGACCGTGGGTTACAGGGGGAAGCACACAACCCCATAGGGGGACCGTGGGTTACAGGGGGAAGCACACAACCCCATAGGGGGACCGTGGGTTACAGGGGGAAGCACACAACCCCATAGGGGGACCGTGGGTTACAGGGGAAGCACACAACCCCATAGGGGGACCGTGGGTTACAGGGGAAGCACACAACCCCATAGGGGGACCGTGGGTTACAGGGGAAGCACACAACCCCATAGGGGGACCGTGGGTTACAGGGGAAGCACACAACCCCATAGGGGGACCGTGGGTTACAGGGGAAGCACACAACCCCATAGGGGGACCGTGGGTTACAGGGGAAGCACACAACCCCATAGGGGGACCGTGGGTTACAGGGGAAGCACACAACCCCATAGGGGGACCGTGGGTTACAGGGGAAGCACACACTGCCATTGGTGATCACTGGTTAAAGTGCAAACACATAGCCATAAGGGGACACCAGTTAAAGGGGACTCACACCCAGCCATTGGTGATAATCAGTTAAAGGGGAAGCGCACACACTACAATAGGGGGCCTCCATTTAAAGGGGCCGCACACATGACAATGGAGGTCGCCCAGTTAAAGGCACAGCACCCCTTCCTCCATCCGGGAGGACGCCATTTAAAGTGGCAGCACCCCCAGGAAGCCATCCCCTCCCCCAGCCCCGCTTACTTCTCCCGGGCCTGGCCGTCGGACGGCACCGCCGAACCTTTCCCCTTGGCGAACATGTCGATGTGAGAAGCCGATCTCGGGCCGCAGACAGGCGGGGGAGGAGGAGGATGTCGGGGCTGTGCTCTGCTCGGTGTCGGCGGGGTACGGTGTCGGGTAAGCTCGGCTCAGTCCCTGCACGGCCCCATCTCCCGCTGTGCTCGGCCCATGTCTCCCAGCCCTGTGCATGCACTGTGTGTATGTGATGAGAACGTGTCCTGGAGGGGGCGGAGCCTGGACCTTCCGCTGCCCCTCACCCACCCGGCCGGCCAATGGGAGGGGGACTGTGTATACGGTGTGTGTCACCCATTGTGCTGCCTGCCAGCCATTGTGTAGAGCAGAGAGGGAGCTGCATGGTGTGTGCCCGGGGACCAGACACCCCCGATCACTGGGGGAGGGGAGGGGATCGCTGATTGATCCCAGTGGATCAATAATCACCCCAATATCCAGACTGGGGGGTGTATGGTGACTAGTCTGGGGGGCTCAGGGATCATCTACTAATACAAATCAAACTACAGCAGTAATGCAGATCCATATCATATATATATCCATGTGATCAATCACCGCCCCCATCGACAGCGATCGCAGAATGTTGGTCGATCGCTTCCAATATCTGCCTGTGTGTGCTGGAGATCCAATCCAAATACAGACCAATGCGATTAATCGGTTATCAGCTGCAACTGGGCGTTTTCAATCAATCGCAAAAATGACCAATGGGGCATATTTATAAGTCAGCAAATCTAACATTCACTGCGTGGTGGACCGTGATGAGCTGAGCGTGCGTCTGCTGGCGGCCAATGGTTGATCAACTCGGAGCAGCGTTCGTATTTTTGTGAATCGTCCAGGTACATATGTAATCAATGAAAAAGATTGATTCACCACCAGCAAATGTTTGGTGAAAGTCGCATCTGCCACTTTATAAGGCCACATTGACACCTGTGAATGAGCCCAAGAACGATTACATGCGACAACCCCAGTGGGTGTTCCCAGTGATTGGCGGCGGGGAGGAAGCCCCATTGAGAGACATGAAAGGCTGCTGGCTCCAGCAGCTAAATGCAGCCACTCGCATGTATTCCCTGTCTGCATCCAGGGCCGACCGCTTACTGCTGGGGTTCTCACATGTAATCAGTGTGGGGCCCATTCACAGGTGGGAATGTGGCCTAAAGATTCCCCACAATAATAGGAGAAAAGAAAAAGTAACAATTTTCCAGAGATGACAATGCCGATCATGTGACAACAGTACCGCCAATGAGTGGCAGCAATGGCAGCAACAGGGGCGGACTGACAACTCTTGGGGCCCCCGGGCAATAGGGGATCATGGGGCCCCTGTGTCCTCGCCCACACCCAAAAAAGCCTATGAAAAAGCCAATGAAAGGTACCAGGGGCATCTCATGGGGCCCCCTACTGACCCCGGGCCCTCGGGCAGTACCCGAATGCTCTAATGGTCAGTCCGCCCCTGGGCGGCAATATTGATTTTTGCCATGAAAGTACCAATTGTGCTGAAAAAAAAATTCTCGGTTTTGCTCTTTGTGCTGCTTAGGTAACATTTGTCAAAAAAAAAAGTTTTTTGGAGGTCAGATGACCAGAGGCTGGTAGGTGATATGTTGCTTCCTTGCCGCCTGTCTAGACCAGCAAAAGCTGACACCATCACGCATTACATGTGGCTGTAGCACAGCCCTTGAATGGGTCACGTTCTGTGGCAGAGGTATCATTTTTGCCACAACGTATCCAACCTTGTTCGGCGGTAAAACCATGGCTCAACCACCTAATGTTACCACACCCCTGTCCGTGAGTGTAAACCAGGCCTAAAAGGTTTTGGACAACTTCCTCCACGGAGTCTGTGGAATTCAATCAGAAAAAAAAGAAAAATGTGTGTAAAAGACCATTATTATACCCTCTGTGTCCTTTATTATGTATTTGTTTCTCTTTTTTTGTGTATTTGATGATTTGTTTCCTGACACTTTTGCATTGTTTTATTTCACTCTTTTGTTGTTTCTTTCTTCCTAGGAATAACAAATGAAGGAGGCTAAAGCCGGCCATAAGGATAAAGAACAATGTGTTGTGGCACAAAAATGGCAATCTGAAAATGGAGGAATAATGGCCTCTTAATAGTCCAACCAGGGGTGGACTGACCATTTGGAAACTCGGGGACTGCCCGAGGGCCCAGGGTCAGTAGGGGGCCCTATGAGATGCCCCTGGTACCTTTTTCATAGGCTTTTTTGAGTTTGGGCAAGGACACAGGGGCCCCATGATCCCCTATTGCCCGGGGGCCCCATGAGTTGTCAGTCCGCCCCTGAGTCCAACATAAAATCACAGTCACTCAAAGGAGGAAGACATAATGCTCCTCTTAAGCCCAGAGTAAGGGGTTAACCCCCCAGAAACAAAACTACCAAAAGAGGAGTACAGAGGGCGTGACCATCTGAATGTAGAATTTATTGCACAAAGGGTTAAAAGAACATATTGCACATAAATGTAGTAATATAGGCAGCTTGAGAAAGGTGTATATGGCCCTGAAATGCTTAGCCACACCCCTTAAATTTGTGCTCATCTGCTTTACCAGAACTGAACCCACTGCCTGGATATCCAATCACTGTGCATTCCAAGCTGGCTTTGCAGTTTACAATCCAGTGACAGCCGCTTGCCAGCACTCTGCAGTGCCCTAGCTGCTTCCCTGCGCAGCTCTGCACTACCTGGCCGCTTCCACAGCATACTCTGCATAATACGTTCAGGTCCTCCTGGTGATGCTCAATGATGTGTCTATGCAATATTGTTCTCTATGTAAGTGCAATTTCTTCTTTTAACCCTTTGTACAATACATTCTACACTTAGATGGTCGCACCCTCTGCACTTTTCTTTTGGTAAAGCTGGCCATATATGAGTCAGTTGATTTTGTTCAGCCATCAGATTGAATGGAAAAACTGAACCAATTCTCCATCCACACATTCAAGGCGGATGGGGGCAGGGGCGGACTGACCATATGGAAACTCGGGCACTGCCCGAGGGCCCGGGGTCAGTAGGGGGCCCCATGAGATGCCCCTGGTACCTTTTTCATAGGCTTTTTTGAGTTTGGGCAAGGACACAGGGGCTCCATGATCCCCTATTGCCCGAGGGCCCCATGAGTTGTCAGTCTGCCCCTGGATGGGGGTATCCATTAGAATATGCAGAAAAGCGCTGCAGCCTATGGCCTGCGGCGCTGATTGAGCAAAAATATACCAACAGGATGGTTGAACAGAAGTCCTTCTGTAGATTGACTTCTGTTCAACCACAGGGCCACACATGGATCAAAATGTGGCCAGGCCCTGCTGAAGCAGCTGGATTTCAATCTAGCTTAACAAGGGGCTGTTTTTCAGTTCAGGATAGTTAGGAGTAGATGAGCTCCAGCATTCTACAAACCCATCTCTATCCAAATTTCTGCTTTGTGCTCTCTTTAAGTCCAATCAGCTGCAGGCCGGGTCATTTAAACAAAGGGGCGGGATGCTGGTGATGACAGTGAGCTAAAAATAGGCATGTTTCTATATAAGGGAACTGATGTCACCAGTACCCACCCCTTTTATGTATGTGTGCTGCAGGGAGGGAATGACCAGGGGCGGACTGACCATTCGAGCACTCGGGCACGGCCCGAGGACAGTAGGGGGCCCCATGAGATGCCCCTGGTACCTTTCATTGGCTTTTTCATAGGCTTTTTTGGGTGTGGGCGAGGACACAGGGACCCCATGATCCCTTATTGTCCGGGGGCCCCATGAGTTGTCAGTCCGCCCCTGGGAATGACCCAGCCCATAGGTGAAAAGAGCAAAAATGAGAGTTCAGAGATGGAGACACATTCGGAGAAATGTGCTGATCTCTAGTTAGGAGCAGCTTCAGTAAGAGCCGTCAAAGCCCACTGCCCCCTTTAACATCCTTAGGCTGTTAGCACCATGTGTGCCATGTTACACCCATTTTTAGGAAGTGACATAGTGCCATGCTGCCCCACCCTCACCACAAACCCACAGGATCCGGGGTTCTTCTCCTTATCAGTTTTATTATTTTTGTGTGACTCCGCCCACACAGCCGTGTCATTCACTCACAGAGATCTATGAATGAATAAACTACAAGTCCCATCTGCTACCACAGCACTTGTAATCATCAATGGAACGCAAGTGTGGTGATTGCCATTCTCGTAGTCCATCCACTCTTCCTGCAGCTCCTTAAAATGAACCTTGATGTAAACTATAAAAATGGGCCAACAGGCAGGTTTTGTAATGCAGAAGAGACAACTTACCTACATGCCTGTCCACCCCATACAGTGAGCTGCGCATGCACAGCTCACTCTAGAGATTCGGCAATACCGAAGCCAACTAAGCTCCCACACATGTGCAGGAGCGACATCATATCGGTCCAGCCAATGAAAGCAGCCGGTGCTCGACACCCGGAAGCTGGATCAAATATGTCTGTGCCTGGCAGGAAGCTGCAGGACGTCGCATCGCTGGAGCCAAGGTGAGTATAGTTCCGCTTTAACCAAGAGTCTGCAGGAGCCTGTGCATTCCACCTGCCATTTCCTGCACATTAATTTTGCTACTGAATTACCAATTTTACCAAAGAAGCAACTCTCAGTTTTGCTCATTGTTCTGCTTAGGTAACATTTAATATATATATAGTGTATCTTTAGGTGTATTTATTTATTTAGTGTTCTTTTTTCATCTTTGTGTATTTGTTTACTGACACTTTACATTTTGTTTTCAGTTTGCTTTTTTTTGTTGTCCATTTTTTTTCTTTGTAAGAAAAACACATCAATGAGTGAAGCTAAGGAAGGGCTGTTTCTCGTACAGGACCAGGTCCAGGATACTTTAGGATCACAGGGGCCATGCAAAGCCCATTGCATCCTTAAAAGACCATCAGATGCATCTGGACGCATTTTTAATTGTATCAGGAATGCACAGCAAATGCATGTAAATGCAACTCAGTTATGTTTATCCTATCGGTGATCGAATTAAATAAAGAAAAAAAATGCTACTCAAGTTAAAAAAAAAAAAAGCTTAAAAAAATGTAAAGAAAATACATAGCAAATGCACCCAAATGCAACTGCATGTGGAACTACACACAGAATGTATGGACTGTGGTGTAAACTAAACTACATCCCTAACCTAGTCTCAAAATACCAACCAAATTGTTCTCTTCGTTTTCCCTCAAGACCTCCTGCTCTCTAGCTTCCATGTCATCTCCTCTCATGCTCTACTTTAGGACTTTCCCATAGCATCTCCCATTCTCTGTAACTCCCTACCCCAATCTGTCAGTTTATCTCCTAATCTGTCCAGTTTTTCCTCTGAGAGCCCTATCCTGCCCCACCTAGCAACCGTACTTTTATTTTCTCAATGAGCTCATCCACCACAGTTATTACCTTTTGTATCACTTGACCCTCCCTCTTAGATTGTGAGCTCTAATGAGTGGGGCCCTCTGATTTCTAATGAGCGGGGCCCGCTGATTCCTCCTGTATGGAATTTATTGTGCTTGTACTGTCTTCCCTTATGTTGTAAAGTGCTGTGTAAACTGTTGGCGCTATATAAATCCCATATTATAATAATAAAAATAGTAATAAAACAAGCCTTTAATTTCACCTTCTCCATTAATTTTAACGCATTTTGCCAAAATGGTGAATTTTCACGGAAATCTTATTTTCAGCCTGGATTCACACTGATGCGGTGTGGAATTTGCAGCATTTTCTGTGCGAATTTCGCACCGCATCACAATCGCACCCCGTTCATGCAAACCGCCGCGGGTGTGTATGTTAAGTTGACAACACCCCAAAATCGATTTACAAAACGCAGTGCTATGTGCAGAATCAGATCGCATGAGTGTGAATACCCATGCGATATGATTCTACTGCGGACCAAAAAAAGGGTCCTGCACCTTTTTGGTGTGGATGCGGTGCAATTTGAGCCATACAAAATGTGTGGCTCAAATCGCACCGCACAGAATTCGCATGTGATTTGCACAGGAATGCAGTGCAGTTCCTGGGCGAATCACATGCAATATGCAGCACCACAGAAGTGTGAACCCGGGCTCACAGTGAAATCTATGCGGTGTGCCGTACTTTGTGATCTATTTTATAACAAGAGATGGACAATGATACTATACAGGATACAAATGATTCAATTGTACACAATAACATCCTCTCAGGGCACAGAATGATCTCTCCAGCTACAATTCATCAGACTAGGTTCACACTGGTGTGGGTCTGGAATGCATGCATAATTGCATGCGGTCCCAACCTGCACATAAACATGCTGCCCTTTAGCAGACGCACAGGGTTGCCGTTCACTTTTACGCAACACCATGCGGTTAGGTGCGGCACAATTTTAAAAAAAATTGTCACTGACTTCTTTGCCCACATTTTTCATGGGTAAAGCAGCCTATACAAATGAACGGGTACTGTACCCATCACGTGCGTGCGCAAACACACCGCATATATCTGATCCAGGGCTCATTCTTTCCTGATTGGTTTATCGATTATAGATCGAATATTCTTATCAATTGATACACCACACACAGAGGAAGCGGATTTCTCCCAAACTGATGGATCGACATTTGATCGGATTAATAACCAAAGCATCTGAGTGCTGCTGATCGATGCATAATGACTGATCATTTTCCACCCCGGCCGATCTATCAGAAGAGACTTAGGCTTCGCTCAGCTTTGCATGCAGTGGCTGTCACTGGCGCTCCTGCTGACTCCTAAACATCTGTTTTTTTATTTTTGATATACTTTTCTTTTCTTTTTAAATTGCTGAACAACAATTTTATATTGTGGGACAACTACCAGCCATGTGTTCGGTTTACGGTTGCAGTGCAGCCGCATTGCACTCAATGGATGAGTTGGACAGGGGGTGCTGCTTGGGAAAATCCGCACCGAGTTAAAAACTCTGCAAAGAATCATGGCCGCAGCCAGGGGTGGACTGACAAGTCATGGGGTCCCCGGGCAATAGGGGATCATGGGGCCTCTGTGTCCTTGCCCAAACTCAAAAAAACCTATGAAAAAGGTACCAGGGGCATCTCATGGGGCCCCCTACTGACCCAGGGCCCTCAGGCAGTGCCCGAGTTTCCAAATGGTCAGTCCGCCCCTGGCTATAGCATGTGTACAGCCCCATCCAGCTGTGTTGCTACAATTCAAGTGGGCTGACGGGCTCTGTTTTTACCACCCCCTTCAGCTGCCCATCTAAAAGCGCCTTTATGGCTATTAGATTTTTTTGCCGATTTTATCATTTTTAGCTATCCACATATCTATCAGATAATACAATCAGAGCATGTACGGCCGCCATAACAATCTGGTTGAAAGATCTACTTTCTTACGATCGGACTTTTCCATCCAGACTAATCAGAATACTTTCAGTGTAATCAATGGATGACGCGCATTGGGGTGGATTTACTAAAGGCAAATAGCCTGTACGCTTTGCAAGCGCAGTTGCACTGATGTTCCCCTGAGCTTAGTAAATGCGGTGAAGCTCTAGTGATTTACGTCATCCAATGCAATGCAAGCAACAAAATTTATTTTTATTTTTTTAATTTTCCTTACGCCTGTTTGGATATTCTTTTCAAACTGAAGCTTTACCAAATTATGAGTGCAAAGGCACATTCAAAGTGCCGTTAGTAAATCAATCCCTATGTGTCTTTTCGATAATTCAGCGGTCTGATCATATTACCCCATTCAGCGAGGAATCGTATGATCAGATTGTTATGTGTATGACCGCCATTATGTAATAAGGATTCCTCCCCCGATTCAATTCTAAAAGCAGAAGCACAATGGCCTGTGCAGTGCAGCTAAAGGGTTAATGGGGGCAGGGCACTGATCTAATGATGCTGGGGGGGGGGGGGGGCACCTATGGAAAATGCCTGCTGCATGACTCCTGCTGTCTGCTGGCAGCTCAGTGCCTACAGATCATTCACCCTCTAATCTGAGATCCAAACAGGAGCACATCCATTATTTGTTCCTGATTATTGACTAGAGAACAGATCTGCCTCTGGGGGTTACTCCTTTAATCGTATAGCATGTCCCTTCATGGAGGCACAGCTCCCCCCACCCCCATCTCCCCCTTTACTGGGCTACTGCTCCTTTAAGCGAAGCGAGCCGGAGCTTCCTGTCTCTTTAAACTGGCTGCGGATCAAAACGCTCTGATTGGCTGATTTCCTAGGGGGGACTTGAAACTGCTCGCCCGGCCCGACTATGAGTGCCGCTGTTCCAAGAAGAGACACCACCCCCCACCGTGCTCCGGCACTGTCCGGGGAGGAGAGGGGGAGGGAGGGACAGCCTGCTGCTGCCGGAGGAGAGAGAGCCTGGCGGAGGAGAGACTTCACCCTGTCCATGAGACTCAGCCTAATGACACCGACACCACTATGTCACACTGCTGGCTGTGGAGCTACAAGTCCCAGCATGCCATGGCAGATCACAGCAAGAAAAATAGTGGAAGAAGAGGAAATGATTTATAAAATGTAACATGTATCCTCAAAACAATGTCACATGTAGAATATTACTGCTCCATAGAGGCTGGCTGCATTGGTTTTCTTTTTTTAATGCAGTAAATTCTGCCAACTTTTTTTTTTCTTTGGAATGACATGATGATGTCACGTGCGCACATGCGCATGGGAGTCACCAATACTGCACATTCCGTGTGCCCTGAATGCAGAGCGCACTGTGAATGCGCAGTGACATCATCAGCTGATGGCGCAATTTTAGGAGACGGTACCTATGTTTTAGGGCCTATTCACATGGGATGCAGTTGGATGTATTTTTGGTTGCATTCCAACTATATAGAGCAGGTGTCTCCAAAGTGCTGCCCGGGGGCTGGATACGGTCCTTTATTTTTATCCAGCCCTTGGGGCACTGTTCCTTTTACTGTTATACTATTCCTCCCACTGACACCAAAGATGGGGTACTATTCCATCAATTGAAACCAGTAATGGGGTACTATTTCTCCCACTAGGAATGATGGGGCACTAGTCCTCACACTGACACCAACGATGGGGTACTATTCCTTTCACTGAAACCAGAAATGGGATACTATTTCTGCCACTACCAATGATGGGGCACTATTGCTACCCCCCCCCCAGCAACCATGATGGGGTACTGTTCTTTCCACTGACCCCAACGATTGGGTACTATTCTTCCCACTGACACCAATGGGACACTACTCTCACTGACACCAATGATTGGACACTATTCTTTCCACTGAAACCAGCGATTGGGTACTATTTCTCCCACTACCAATAATGGTATACTATTCCTCCCACTGACCCCAACGATGGAGTACCATTCCTCCCACTGACCCCCATGATTGTATACTATTCCTCCCACTGACCCCAACGATGGAGCACCATTGTTCCCACTGAGCCCCATGATGGGGCATTATTCCTCCCATTGACACCAATGACGTGATACTATTCCTCCCACTGATACCAATTATTGGGCACCATTCCTCCCACTGACACCAACGATGGGGTACTATTCCACCTACTGACACAAATGATTGGGCACAATTCCATCCATTGACACCAGTGATTGGACACTATTCCTTTCACTGAAACCAGTGATGGGGTACTATTCCTACCACTATCAATGATGGGGCACTATTCCTCCCACTGACCCCAACGATGGAGTACCATTCCTCCCACTGACCCCCATGATTGTATACTATTCCTCCCACTGACCCCAACGATGGAGCACCATTGTTCCCACTGAGCCCCATGATGGGGCATTATTCCTCCCATTGACACCAATGACGTGATACTGTTCTTTCCACTGACCCCAACGATTGGGTACTATTCTTCCCACTGACACCAATGGGACACTACTCTCACTGACACCAATGATTGGGCACTATTCCTCCCACTAACAGCAACAATAGGGCACTATTCCTCCCAGTGGCACCAACGATGGGGTATTATTCCTTCCACTGACACCAACGATGAGGCAGTATTCTTCCCACTGACATCTGCAACTGGACACTATTCATTTCACCAAAACCACCAACTCCTTTTTACTGAAACCGGTGATGGGGTACTATTTCTCCCACTAGCAATGATGGGGCACTATTCCTCCCACTGACACCAATGATTAGGCTCTATTCCTCCCACTGACACCAACAATTGGGCACTATTCTTCCCAGTGACACCTATGGGGCACTATTCCTCCCAGTGACACTAATGATTGGTACTGAAACCAGCGATGGGGTACTATTCCTCCCATTACTAATGATGATATACTATTCCTCCCACTGACACCAATGTCTGCCCCCTCCATAAAGGCTGAAGGACAGTAAACTGGCCCTTTATTTAGAAAGTTTGGAGACCCCTGACATAGTCAGTTCAAAATCCAGGTTATCCTATGGGCATAGTTCACACCATTAGGCTTGGTTCACGCTAGAACGCGGTGCGGGAACTCTGGGATCGGAGCACGTTTCCCACACCATGTTCAAAACATACTGCAGTTGCAATATACAGTGGGTGTCAACGTTAACAACACCACAAACAGAGATTACAAACTGTGCATTTGCTTGTGCTGGATACCATGTGATCCAGTGGCAGGGCGTTTCTAAAAGTAGTGCTTTTAGTGCGGTGCGATTTGAGCCCATTCAAAGTGACTGAAGACTTAAAGCGGAGCTCCATTCATTTTTGTGTTTATTAAAAGTTTACTAAGTTATAAAAACTGTAGCTGTTGACTATTAATGAACACACACTTACCTGTCCCTGGGTCCAGTGATGTGCTCACCGCGCGCCGTCCCTTCTCTCCCTCTTCTCTCCCCGGTGCCGGCATCACAACTGTGGGCACCAGGATGTGACAGCTTGCAGCTTCACAGCCGGTTGCCCACTGCACATGTGCGAGTCTCGCTTCGCATTCTGATTGGTCCCTCAGTCTTCTGGGACCTGTGAAGTGTTCCAGAAGACTGGGTGGAAGGAGGGAGGCCGAACTTCCGGCTCACTTCGCCGTGGAAAACTGAGCCGGAATTGGGAGCGGGTACTTGTCAAAACCAGGTATCGCCTCCCCCCCAAAAGGTGCCAAATATGGCAGTGGAGAGGGGGGGAGGCAAACTGATGGAACTTCCACTTTTGGGTGGAACTCCACTTTAAAGTGGTCGTAAAGGCTGAAGGTTTTTTACCTTCATGTATTCTATGCATGTGTGCAGCAGTGCCCCAGCAATCCAGCGATGTGCACGACAGCCTCAGCTATCCCAGGTCTCTGCCTCATTATTGGCTGAGACAGTAAGCGAGAGGCCATTGGCTCCCGCTGTTGTCAATCACAGCGAGTCAGCCAAGAGGGAGAGAGGTGGTGGGGCCAAGCCGTGGCTGCGTGTGTGAATGGACAGACAGAGCAGCAGGTGCCCCCATAGCAAGCTGCTTGCTGTGGGGGCACTCGACAGGAGGGAGGGACCATGAGAGCCTGTGGGGAACCTGAGACGAGCAGGAGCCAGGCTGGTCTGTGCAAAACCACTGCACACAGCAGGTCAGTATAGACATGTTTGTTAATCCACCCCCCCCCCCCCAGAATAAGTAACCTTTATAATCACTGTAAGGTAGAACCAAAAGGTAATACTTTTTTTTTTGGATAGAGTAAAGGAGAGTTATTACCCGTCAGTTTTTTAGGCCATCGGTGTCCCATTGGGGAGATTTCCCTTCACTTCCTGTCCCATCATCACAACAGGAAGCGAGAGGAAATCCCT
Source organism: Staurois parvus (assembly GCF_062004578.1). Classification (NCBI taxonomy): domain Eukaryota; kingdom Metazoa; phylum Chordata; class Amphibia; order Anura; family Ranidae; genus Staurois; species Staurois parvus. Next base: position 3,078,423 of record NW_028320549.1, read on the forward strand.
TTAAAATGAGGGAATCCCTGGTATTCACCATAATTAGTGTCCCTATTGGATGATTACACTTTTATCTTTTTTCTGGTGACTTTCAGTGATCCCTTAGATTGTAAGCTTCAAGGAGCAGGGCCCTCCTATCCCTCATGTATTAAACTGTATTGTCTCCCATTATATTGTAAAGCGCTGAGCAAACTGTCAGCGCTATATAAATCCTGTATAATAATAATATAATAATAATCACACTAAACAAGGCTAATAGAGAGGGTCGAATCTCCCTAACTGGGACACCGACAGAAAAAAAAAAACCTGACAGGGGTTGTAATCCCTCTCCTCTCTTTGAAAAACTAAAAAAAAAAGGTTTTGCCTTTAGTTATACTTTAAGGTGGCCATAGAGGTATCAATTTGTGATGAATCTGGGTATAAGCGATTGCAAACAAGTGATTATCAATCAAAATATTGAATGGAAAACCTTTGATCAGAGCCATTTGAGTGATTTCTGTTATCATTATGATTTTTAAAGGAGTCAAACAACTAAATGACATCATATGATCACCATCCTTACATAAAAGACTTTGTTTTACATCAGTCATATTTTCAATATAAGTGCCAAAAATGTCACGATTTCTGCCAGGGTATGAAAACTTTTGAGTACAACTGTATTTTATAAGCCGTTACAGCAAACTGTTTAGTTCCGTTTGGGATAAACATTTTACATAAAAGCTGATCATTGTAAGTACCCATGTCAGTGGTAAATGGTTTGTCTCAGCTCTGCAACTGCTACATTTGCAGAACGGACTTACTGGCTGGATCACCAATGAAAATAAAAGAAAGAAAGCCTTAAAAAAGAAAACAAATGCAGCCATCACATCTAGGAATTGGTAAGCTGCAATACAATAAAAGTTTGCAGTCGTGCAGCTGCTGCGTCCCAATTGACATCAGTGGGACATCCTGCATGGAGATGCATGGAACACTTGTACACTACAGGGGCGGACTGACAACTCATGGGGCCCCCGGGCAATAGGGGATCATGGGGCCCCTGTGTCCTTGCCCACACTCAAAAAAGCCTATAAAAAAGGTACAAGGGGCATCTTATGGGGCCCCCTACTGACCCCGGCCCCTTGGGCAGTGCCCGAATGCTCGAATGGTCAGTCCGCTCCTGGTACACTATATGGCCAAAAGTATTGGGCCAGCCCTCCAAATCATTGGGTTCAGGTGTTCCAATCACCTCCATGGCCACGGGTGTATAAAACAAAGCCCCTAGGCATGCAGACTGCTTCTACTAACATTTGTGAAAGAATGGGTCGCTCTCAGGAGCTCAGTGAATTCAAGCGTGGTACCGTGATAGGTTGCCACCTGTGCAATAAGTCCATCCGTGACATTTCCTGGCTACTAAATATTCCACAGTCAACTGCTAGTGGTATTATAACAAAGTGGGAGCAACTGGGAACAACAGCAACTCAGCCACGAAGTGGTAGGCCACATAAAATGACAGAGCGGGATCAGCACATGCTGAAGCGCACAGTACACAGAAGTCGCCAACTGTCTGCAGAGTAAATAGCTAAAGACCTCCAAACTTCGTGTGGCCTTTAGATTAAAACAACAACAGTGCATAAAGAGCTTCATGGAATGGGCTTCCATGGCTGAGCAGCTGCATCCAAGCCTCACATCATCAAGTGCAATGCAAAGCGTTGGATGCAGTGGTGTAAAGCACGCCGCCACTAGACTCTAGAGCAGTGGAGACGTGTTCTCTGCAATGACCAATCACGCTTCTCTGTCTGGCAATCTGATTGAAGTGTCTGGGTTTGGCAGTTACCAGGAGATCGGTACTTGCCTGACTGCATTGTGCCAAGTGTAAAGTTTGGTGGAGGGGGGATTATGGTGTGGGGTTGTTTTTCAGGGATTGGGCTTGGCCCCCTAGTTCCAGTGAAGGGAACTCTTAAGGCGTCAGCATACCAAGACATTTTGAACTTTGTGGGAACAGTTTGGGGATGGCCCCTTCCTGTCCTAACATGACTGCACACCAGTGCACAAAGCAAGGTCCATAAAGACATGGAGAAGCGAGTTTTGGGTGGAGGGACTTGACTGGCCTGCACAGAGTCCTGACCTCAACCCTCTGACATCAGTGCCTGACCTCACAAATGCTCTTCTGGAAGAATGGCCAAACCTTCCCATAGACACCCTCCTAAACTGTGTGGACAGCCTTCCCCCGAAGAGTTGAGGCTGTTAGAGCTGCAAAGGATGAGCCAACTCAATATTGAACCCTACGGACTAAGACTGGGATGCCATTAAAGTTCATGTGCGTGTAAAGGCAGGCCGACCAATACTTTTGGCAATACAGTGTACATTCCCATGCGGGTATACATGGCCCTCACACAGGGTACACAATGATAACCCATGAGGCCTAAATCAAATCAAATGAATGAGGCCTAAATCAAATTGACGCTGAGATAACAGGTTACATGTGGGTACGTAGCAGAGCCTGTGTACACCTTTTTTTGTCTTCTAAAGGTCTACTGGGAACCCCATACCTAGGACACTACAAACCGGGCCCCTGGGGTCCTTACAAAGATAGAGAACAATGGGCGCACACACCTCTGCTGCATTTATCTTTTTATGTCTGCATAAGCAGTTCTGACCGTGACATGTTTACTTCACATACAAAACTTTCCTAGCTGAGCGAGCCTTAAAGGAACCCAGCACTGAGGTAAACATGTGGGCGTCCATTCCTGGCCTCCTCCGGAAAATGTTGCCTGCTTGTCTCTGGTTGGAGTACAATCTGAGTCACTGACCTGGAACAAGTGTGCGGCAGCTAAATTTGGTTGACGTCAGAAATGCTGATTTGCATACTTATTTCAGGTCGTGACTCAGAAAGAATTAAAGATGGGGGACCAGCATGACAAGCAGACAAAAGGAGAGGCCAGCATTGGGAGCCTGCATATTTCTGTCAGTACGGGTTTCCTTTCATGAGTCTCTACAGGCAGCACCCAGCCACTCTTTGCATGCTTCCATGTGTGCTGCAGTCTGTATTGGGCCCCATTCACACTATGACGCTCAATGGCCTGCATCGAATTTTGTCCTGCTACCCACTTAGGCAAAAACACTGATAGAAAATGAGATGCCCTACATGTGACGTGAGCTTCGAGGTTCGTGCTTCTGCTTGTCACGTTTAGGGTGCAACTGCATTGCAAACGTGAAGTGTTTTTTTTTTTTTTCATTGTGATTGCACATTCATGAATACACTTGCGCAGAATAAAAAAAATTGTTTTGCATCGATTCGTTATTTACATAATTCGTTTAGCTACGTTTGTTAAATTTGTTTAACTCATTTTAATTTGTTTAGATTTGTTTCGGTTATTCGTTTTCAAATTCAATTCCCATTTGCCAAATGCGGTCGAATTGAATTCAATTTGACCAAATCGAAAACTATCGAATTTATTCTATTCAAAATTTGAATTTCAGGAGACGTTTATATTATTTCTATTTTATTCTATTGTTCTCTTCTATTGTTTTCTATTCTTTTCTATTCTATTCTAATCTGTTCTATTCTCATTCGAAATGTATTCTATTCGAACTTCGAAAGACAGTTATATTCTATTTTATTCTATTCTATTGTTTTTTCTATTCTATTCCTTTATTTTCTATTCTATTTTATTCTTTTCTATTCTGTTTTACTCTATTCTATTCTGTTTTTTGCTATTCTTTTCAAAATTCAAATTTCAGAAGGTGGCTATATTCTATTTTATTCTATGCTATTTATTTTTTATCCTGTTCTACTCTTCTCTATCATATTATTTTCTATTCTATTTTATTCTTTTGTTTTCTATTCTATTATTTTATTATCCATTCTGTTCTATTCTATTCCTTTTTTCTATTCTATTCTTTTATTTTTTATTCTATTTTGTTTTGTTTGACGCTATTCTATTCTAGTCTATTCCTTTATCTTCTATTCTTGTTTTCAAATTCGATTCGAATTCAATTAAAATTTCAGATTCAATTTGTTTTGTTATTTCTGATTCATTTAAATCTGTTACTATTGTAATTCAGATACATCCAAATCTCTAAACATAACATTGGTTAGCACTTCTGCTTGGCAGTACAAGGGTTTTTGGTTGGAATCCCAACCACGGCACCACCTGCCTGGAGTTTGTATGTTCTCTCTGTGCCTGTGTGGGTTTCCTCCCATACTCTACAGACATACTGGTAGGTAAAGCGCTGTGTAAACTGACGGCGCTATATAAGTATCGGAAAGAAATAAAATAAAAATATCAAAAAATGTGTCTGAATTTTGATTCGCATACAATTTCAAACTGAACGTGTCTATTCATGAAACTCTATAGTGCAAATCCATCGTAGGTCTCTTGCACACTGGGGGGTGTAGTCCCATGCATTCAATCTCGCAGTTTTAGTGTGGACAAAAGGAACTGTCTAGTCCTGCTACTAAAATCTTAGAGGCTGAAAGCTGCTGCAACTGGATGGTGCACAAAACGTTTCGGGCAGCTTGCACCCAGAGATGGATGTCCAGAGCACAAGACATCTGCATTCCCGGGATTCATCCCTTGGCGCACACTGCCCTATTAGTACCACAGCGTAGGAGAGTGCCAGCTGCCCAGGGAGCAAGGAACCAGATAAGTATTTTTTACCCCCCCCCCCCCAGCCATATGAGCATTAAAAGAGAATCTGCAGTACTGCAAAAATTAAACGTCAGCAGCTCTAAATACTGTAGCTGCTGACTTTTAATAAAAAGGCACTTACCTGTCCAGGGATGCAGTGCTGTCCTCACCCGGGCTGAATCTTTGTCTGTCTTCAGGTCCCCAACACCTCCATATCTAGTGTGGGAAGCCAGATGTGACTACCTGAAGCTTTACAACCGCCTTCCCGCTGTGCATGCGCAAGCCACGCTGCGCTTTGTGCATGCTCCCGCAACCTTCTGGGACCTGTGATGTGTTGCAGGCCACAGAAGGGGGTCAATTTCTGCCTAGGTGATCTGAGTGGAAGTGGAAATCTATTAAAACTATGTACCCACTCCCCTCCCCCCGCCAAAAAAAAAAAAGTGCCCAAAAGATAAAAGTGAGGGGGAGAGGAGTCGGAAAAGTGGAGCTTCACCTTTTGGATGAAGTGTGACTTTAACCAGTGAAGTACAGGAGTGACTCCACTACATGGGTAAATTTGACAACAGCCCAAAGTTGGGTTTACACTCCGGTCACATCGATCCCGACTATGAAATCGTGCGACTTACAGTGAAGTCACAGGATTTCAAAGTCAGGTGACATGCCGTTTTCAGGTGCAATTTGCAAGACATATGGCACAGATGTCTATGAAAATCACACCAAAAGTAGTGCATGTACTACTTTAGAAATCGGAACCGCACCGATATGACCGCTCTAATTGCGGACAACAGGATGCGACTTGCCATGCAATTTGCAAGCAGCATGACATGCAAATCGCATGCCAATTCGCATCCAGTGTGACCTGGGTGTTAAAGTAGAATTCCAAAAAAAATGACCTCTCCCCCACTTAACACCTATGCTGACTAACCTGTGTAATAAAGTACTTGCATATACTTATCTATTTTCAGCCCGCTTCGGTCCGGTCACATGATCCAGCTCCCCTGTGTCAGTCAGTAGAGGCTGCAGGGGAGAGGAGGGAATGCTGGCAGTGGCTGCATCATGGGAGCCTATGAGTGATGTCACTGATGCAGCCTTTATCAGCCATTGTCGAGCGCTTTCTCCTCTCCCCTGCAGCCGCCACTGACTTGACACAGGGGATCAATTGACCGGACCAGAGCAGAATGAATATAAGTATATACATTTTTTTCTACACAGGTTAGTCCGAATATAAAGGACTAACCTCATAACCTGCCCCCTCCATTGTACCCCCCCCCCCAGAGAGATCCATGTGATCCTCTCCCCCCATTGGATTGGGGGAATGTCCTCAGCCCATTCCCCACTTTAAAGTGCCCATTCACATGTTAGCACTGCACAGGGGTATGTTAACTAACACATGTTGTGTCATACATTAACGTGTGTTGCTTTAAGGCAGCCCATTCATTTTGAAAGTGCTGGCAAACACAGAATTGCACCATTTTTCTGACAGTGCACCAGAACGCACATGCTGGGAGTTGTAGTGTGCTGCAGTACAGAGACATTGTCCTTAATTAGTGGGCCACTAAAAATGTAAGCAGTAATAAAGTCTATTTCTTCTTCTTCTTTTTTTTAAATCTAGGCTCCCTGCAGTGGTATGCCATAATGTGCCAGTATGCATCATATACTAGAACATTAGAACAGATTTAACGTGTTATCAAACCCACAACAGTAAAATCAGTCTGTATATGCAGCAAAGCATGCTTGTTATACTCACTGTGGAACCTAAGGGGTTAATCCTCTGCATTGTGTAAAAAAAGACTGTCTTCTCTGATCCTCCCCTTCTTTTTACTGTCCCCAATCCATTTTATGATAGAACAGAGCCTAGGGGGGGCAAGCTGCACATGCTCAGTTTGGTGTATATTGCTAGAGATTTTTTTTTTCTTGGGAGAGTGCATATGATCAGCACAGGGCAAATCAGCACTGCCCATATAGAGTGTCAGGGGTTATGCAGCCTCATAGCACAATCAGGGAGAATCAAAACTCCTCCTACAGGCTTTAATGCAGTGCTCTGCTGGACACTGATAGAAGTCACAAGACTGCTCTAAGTGCTGATGAGAAAAGGTATTTATCAGTTTATATTTACTAAAATAATTGCCAACAATTTTCATGTTCTGTGTACTGTGGGAGATCAGATATAGTGAATTCAGGGTCCTGGGTTTAGTAACAATTTAACTTCCAAACGGAGTTCTCACCGATGTCACCTTTGCTGGTACTCCCATATTGGTCCTGTTTTCCTTCTGGGTTTGCGATCTCCGGCTGTTTCAATGGCCGGGCTGCGATGATGTCACTCCTGCGCATTCGCACAGGAATCCTCATTGCGGCACAGTTCTCTGCATCCACAGCACACACTGTGTGCCCTGAATGCAGAGAGTCACCTCACATGCGCAGTGACAACATCAGTTATTGCTCATGTGAATATCTCCTAAACTGGTTTCCTCCCACACTCCAAAGACATGCTGGTAGGTTCATTACCTCCTATCTAAATTGGCCCTAGTATGTGTACGTATGTGAGTTAGGGACCTTAGATTGTATGCCCCTTGAAGGTTAGGGACTGATGTGAATTATTATTATTATTACTATACAGGATTTATATAGTGCCAACATTTTGCTCAGTGGTTTACAAAATGAAGGTAGACAGTACAGTTACAATACAATTTGGTACAAGAGGAAACAGAGGGCCCTGCTCGCTAGAGCTTACAATCTAAGAGATGTACAATATGTATGTAAAGCGCTCCGTAAAGTTGACGGCGCTATATAAGTACCTATAATAAATAAATAAATGGTGCATGATTAGGAGATATTCTTTTGTACCTACAGGTAAACTGTAACTTTAACCGCCTCCCGCCTGCCATATAAGGAAATGATGGACGGCGGTGGTTCTCTCGTTCTGGGAGGACGTCATACGACGTCCTCCCACTCTAACCCCGGGAGTGTGTAGCGCGGTGATCGGTGGTGCGCTGTGTCCATAGGACACAGCGGATCACCGATCAGCGGAAAGAGACGATGACTTCGGCTCTCATGTGATCAGCTGTATCCATATCCATATCCTGTATCACAGCTGATCATATGTAAATAAGGGAATGCCGGTTATTGGCATTTCTTTCCTCACAAGCTGTCACACTGACAGCTCATGAGGAGAGGAGAGCCGATAATCGGATTCCTCAGAGGGGACATGTACACTGATCATCAGTGCCCTGATGATCAGTGTAGCCCCATCAGTGCCACCTGTCAGTGTCCATCAATGCCACCTGTCAGTGCACATCAATGCCACATATCAGTGCCGCCTAACAGTTCCAGTCAGTGGCACCTATCAGTGCCATATATGTGTACTGTATAAAAAGTAGTATAAGCGCCTTAGTAATATTCAACAAGCTGCTATGCACAGAAAAAAGGTACCAATGACCTATGGAAAAGACAATGTATATGAAGAGTGCAGCGCTTATAAACAATAGGTGAACAAAGGGAACAGTAAGTCCTTAATATTAAATATAAGAATTATGGAATAGTCCAGCAAATATATAGATGAATATGAAAAATTGAGGTGACTTAGGTATCCGTGTGGTAATGGTAATGAAATGCGCACTCACCGGACGCGCATATTAAATGCGCCTTATATGTAATTATCCTGATGCTAGGTAATGGGTGGTCCTCCCTCTATAGGGTCCGAGGTAAGTGGTCCTCTTCCTCAAAGGGGTCCCCCTGTGTAATCCTGGTGGGTGCTGTCCCTCCGGATGGCCTGGGTAGTGGGTGGTATTCCGTCCTTAGAGTGGATCTGTGGGCTAGAACACTCCCCCAGGGGGCGACAAGAACACTCCCATAGTGTAGTATGTTGTAAAGGCTTTATTATTAGAGATACATCAGGGTAAAATAGGTAAAAACCGTTGCAGACAGTAGTCTGAAAAAGCACTGACCAGCTGGTATGTTAAAATGGCCGCCGGAGCTCCACGTTGCTCCGGCGGCATGATGTCACGGCGTGGTATGGCTCCTCCTCCATCGGACACAGCGGATCACCGATCAGCGGAAAGAGACGATGACTTCGGCTCTCATGTGATCAGCTGTATCCAATCACAGCTGATCATATGTAAATAAGGAAATGCCGGTTATATCAGCATTTCTCTCCTGACAAGCTGTCACACTGACAGCTCATGAGGAGAGGAGAGACGATAATCAGATTCCTCAGAGGGGACATGTACACTGATCATCAGTGCCCTGATGATCAGTGTAGCCCCATCAGTGCCACCTGTCAGTGTCCATCAATGCCACCTGTCAGTGCACATCAATGCCAAATATCAGTGCCTACCAGTGCACATCAATGCCACATATCAGTGCCGCCTAACAGTTCCAGTCAGTGGCACCTATCAGTGCCATATATTATTATTATTATTATTACATCGAGTTTATATAGCGCCAAAGGGTTTGCTCAGCGCTGTACAATGGGGGGACGGGACAATACATGGCACAGTACAACAATAACAAACAATGTACGAGGGGTAAGAGGGCCCTACTCTTTCGAGCTTACAATCTAGGAGGGAGGGGGTAGTGGTACAGTAGGAAGTGGCTGTGGGGAATGAGGGGTGGGAGGAATGAGGGAGAATGGCCGTTAGGTGAGGGTGGGGTAGGCTTCCCTGAAGAGATGGGTTATGAGGGAGCGCCTGAAGGTGAGGAGGGAAGGTGACAATCTGATGGATTGGGGCAGTGAGTTCCAGAGGATGGGGGAGGACCTGGAGAAGTCTTGCAGTCGTGCGTGGGAGGAGGAGACCAGGGAGCAAGACAGAAGGAGGTCCTGTGAGGAGCGAAGGGTACGGGTAGGGTGGTACTTGGGGATCAGGTTGGTGAGGTAGTTAGGGGCAGTGTTGTGAACGGCTTTGTAGGTCAGGGTTAGAAGTTTAAATTTGATGCGTTGGGCAATCGGGAGCCAGTGGGGGGAGAGGCAGAGGGGGGTGGCAGAGGTGGAGCGGTTGGTGAGGTGAATGAGTCTAGCCACTGAGTTCAGGATGGTCTGAAGCGGGGAGAGCCTGCACTGGGGTAGGCCGGTGATGTTTACAGCATCCTCAGTTTTGATCATTAAATGTGACATACAACTTCAGCTGGGCTTTACGCTTTAGGTGTTGGGCGGGAAGAGGATTACATTTTAGGTGTAAGACTATGGTTAAGTGAAGTTGAGGCATCAGAAACAGGGACATTTTGTTTTTGGGTTATTGGTGCAGAATACCAACGTCTACAAAAAGAGAACCAAGCAACATCTACAAAGTAGGAAACGATGTATGAGTACTACCTTTCAGTGCCCATCAGTGATGTCTGTCAATGCCCATCAGTGCCGCCTATCAGTGCCCATCAATGCCTCCTATCAATGCCCATCAGTGCAGCCTCATTAGCGCACATCAGTAAAGGAGAAAAACTACTCATTTACAAAATTTTATAACAGAAACTAAGAAAAAAACTTTTTTAAAATTTTCAGTTGTTTTTGGTTTGTTTATCAAAAAATAAAAAACCCAGATTAAATTAAATTAAGGTGATTAAATACCACCAAAATAAAGCTCCACCTGTCTCAAAAAAATGATAAAAATGTCATATTGGTACAGTGTTGCATGACCACGAAATTGGCAAAGTGCGACAGCGCTGAAAGCTGAAAATTGGCCTGGGCAGGAAGGGGGTGAAAGTGCCCGGTAGACAAGTGGTTAATGGCAGTATGGACATTGCCGATCACAGTAAGATGTGTATTTTACCTTGCGTTACCACAATGCGAAAGTGTGATTGGGCGCCTAATCAGAGCGTCGGCAGGCGAAGGAGCGCTGTGTTTGTATTGTCCTCTTTTTTTTCTTATCCTCCCCTCCTGCTAATTGAATTTGGGTTATGTTAGATATACAATTTAGAGTGCCAATAGTGCTTAGTGGAATTCCTCTTTAAGAATCCGGCGCTGACAGTGACCTGCAGTGTAAGAGGAGGTGAAGAATTATCTGCCGGCAGGTCTTCTCCATCCTGTTAGAGCCTTCATTTGATCCTATTAGAGAGGGGGCTCTCACACAGTTGATATGACAGTTGCTTTTGCCTTAGTATGGATTTTAAAGCACAGTTTGTGCTGGAATGGAAACAAATATTTTATCCGAATCCGCTGGGCTTCCAGGAAAATCCTTCTCAATGGAGAGCGTTTCTAAAGCGTGCCCAACATAAGACTTTCTAGGAGAAGTGGCATCTCGGCTGCTGGAGTTATTTAATCCTTCCATGTGACAACTGACCTTATCAAAATGTTGTGTCGGCAGATTGTTGGGTTTTCTCAATCTTAAAGTCGAATTTCGGGATTCTCCTTTGTAGCCACTGCTTTCTATATGAATGCACCCCGATAATGCATGGCGTTTCTCAGGGCAAGCTTTCTTGGTGGTGACTACAGTGGGCCATGCCTGTGTAACGTATTGAATTGACCACCTGTCATGCATGGTGACAACACAAGAGCAAAACTGGGAAAGTGGGACAAAGTGTTGCCACCTTATAACAGGAAGTGCCTCTAAGGTAAGATCACCAAGTATCATTTTAATCAAAGCTGTAGATTTAAAAAAAGGTATTAAAATGACTTTTGAAATGACAATATGTCAAAGCTTACAGAAGAAGATCTTAACCACTAGCCTACAGGGCACTTATACCCCCTTCCTGCCCAGGCCAATTTCCAGCACTGTTTCACTTTGAATGACAATTGCACGGTCATGCAACACTGTACCCATATGAACTTTTATCATTTTTTGTGACAGACAGAGCTTTCTTTTGGTGGTATTTAATCACCTCTGGGTTTTTTATTTTTTCTTAAACAAACCAAAAACCACTGAAAATTTTGAAAAAAAAAATTTTTTCTCAGTTTTTGTTATAAAATTTTGTAAATAAGTGATTTTTCTCCTTCACTGATGTGCGCTAATGAGGCTGCACTGATGGGCACTGATAGGCTGCACTGATGGACACTGATAGGTGGCACTGATGGGCACTGATGAGGAGGCACTGGTAGGTGGCGCTGATGGGCATTGACAGGCATCACTGATGGGCACTGAAAGGCACCACTCATATATGGCACTAATAGGCGACACTGACTGGCACTGTTAGGCAGCACTGACTGGCACTGTTTGGTAGCACTGACTGGCACTGGTAGGTGGCACTGATAGGCAGCACTGATGGACACTGATAGGCGGCACTGATGCACACTGATAGGTGGCACTGACTGGCACTGATAGGCAGCACTGACTGGCACTGATAGGTGGTACTGACTGGCATTGATAGGTGGCACTGACTGGCACTGATGGGTGACACTGAAAGGCAGCTCAGATGGGCACTGATATGTGGCATTGATGTGGCACTGATGGGCACTGAAATGTGGCACTGATGGGCACTGACAGCTGGCACTGATGGACACTGACAGGTGGCGCTGCTGGGGCTACACAGATCATCAGGGCACACTGATCAGCAGTGCTCTGATGATCAGTGTAGATGTCCCCTCCAAGGAATGCCGATTACCGGCTCTCCTCTCCTCACGAGCTGTCAGCATGACAGCTCGTGGGGAGAGAAATGCCGATAACCGGCATTTCCCTGTTTACATGTGATCAGCTGTGATTGGACACAGCTGATCACATGACCTCTTTGGCTCTTTCTGTGGATCGGTGATCCGCTGTGCTGTGGGAGCCACGCATGCATGGTTAGAATGGGAGGACGTCATATGATGTCCTCCCAGAACGAGAGAACCATCTTGTGTACGTCATTTTACTATATGGCGAGCGGGAGGTGGTTAACCATTTCAATACCGGGCACTTTTACCCCCTTCCTGCCCAGGCCATTTTTCGGGTTTCAGCGCTCTCACATTTTGAATGACAATTGCACGGTCATACAACATTGTACCCAAACTAAAATGTTATCATTTTCTTCACAGAACTAGAGCTTTCTTTTGGTGGTATTTAATCACTTCTGGGATTTTTATTTTTTGCTAAATTAACAAAAAAAGACCAAAAAGTTTGAAAAAAAAACCCACGTTTTTCTTTGTTTCTGTTATAAAAGTTTGCAAATAAATAATTGTTCTTCATAAATTTAGGCCGAGATGCTACATGTCTTTGGTGAAAATAACCCAAATTAGGATGTATTTTTTAGTTTGTATTAAAGTTATAGAGTTCACAAACTATGGGATTTATCTGAATTCTGATCAATCCTGAAGTACTGACGGCCAATCAAATTATTTGAGATCCAAGAATGTCAGAACAGTACAGATATCCTCCAAATGACCACTTTTTGAAAAGTAGACAGTCCGACGTACTTCATAAGAGGCATGGCAAGTTTTTTTGAAGTTGTATTTTTTTGTCATAATTTTTCAGAAAATTAAAAAATTTAAAAAATGATTTTCACTATTTTTTTTTACATACTGTCACCAGTGCAGTACAGCGTCATCATATAACTGGCATAGCGGTGATCAGGGACACTGGCAGTATGAAAAAAATATATATAATTTTTTTTTTTTTTTATAATTTTTTATTAAATTGTTTTTCTTTTTTTTACGATTTTTTTTTCATATTTCACTATGACCAAAGTGGTACAATGTTACCATAGTAACATTGTACTACTTTGGGGAAGTGATCAGTATTTTTTTTTTTTTTTTTTACACAATTTGCTTATAACAAAGAATTACTTTGCTAAAAGCAAGCATTTACTTGAATGACATCGATTCATTCAGGGTTTTTTTTTTGTGCTTAGCTGTGATTTGGCCATGGCTAATCACGTGACACAGCTGGGTTGTGATTGGCCCAGTTTGTGCATGTGATCGCTGTGACCATTCACAGCTAGGCACACTAGTATACAATGGATGGCATGAATGAAGCCATCCATTGTATACAACTGTCATGTGTACATGGTACTGTTAACGGGGCTGGTACTCGGCCGGTGACAGATCGCACCGCTGTGCGGCTCTGCAGGCGCGCAAACTGTGCATGCCCGGGAGGATGCCATATGGCGTCCACCCGGAATGATGAGTGATTTTGCCGGCCGCCAAACGGCCATTGGCTGGGCGGCAAATGTTTAACCTAGGTTCACACCTAAGCGTTTTCCGCAGCATTGTGCAGAAACGCACTACAGTCCATTTGACATGGTTTCCAATGGGACACATTCACATCTCTGTGTTTTCGTCCGGTGTATTTTTTGGAAAGTGTCAGGGACTTTTTTAATCGCAAAAAGTTGTGTTTTTGGTTCTATAGACTTCAATGGAGATGCTGCGGAAATGCATGTATTGTGTTTTTGTCGTGTTTTTGATGCGTTTTGCATTTTAAATCTGCCTAGCAACAAGAAAATTGTAAAAAAAAAATTTTTAAATGTGGCAAAAACGCAACACAATGCAGTGCGTTTTTTATGCGTTTTTAATGCAATTTGTGTTTTAATCTGCCTAGCAACAAGAAAAAAAAATTAAAAACGCATCAAAAACACATGTGCAAAAAGGCACTGTAGAAACGGATCAAACGCAAACTGCATAGGTGTGCACCTAGCCTTAATGATTTAGGTCACATATACTTAAAGTAGGACTCCGGGCTAAACCTAACTAGTCTTAAAACTGTCCGCTCCCCACTCCTAACACCTATGCTGACTAACCTATGTAAGAAAGATGTATATACTTGCCTATGTCCAGCCCGTTCTGGTTCGGTTACATGATCCCCTGTGTCAGCCAGTGGCTCCTATGGCCCATCTGTTGTTGGCACTCCCTCTTCTCCCCTACAGCCACCACTGACTGATATAGGGAGCTGGATCACGTGACCGGACCATAGCAGGCTGAATATAGGTAAGTATATACATCTTTTCTACACAAGTGGGGGTGCTATTTTAAAAACTAGTTTAGGTTTAGAATAATCTTAGAAAAGCGCCACACTTTTGACCATATATAAATAAACAAATGTAGCCGCAACTCCCAAACCCAAAAAATATTTTGGCATAGAAATTGAAAGAATATAGGAATGTGCTTAAATAATTAAATGTAACAACCAAATAAAGTGTCCATAATACTGTACTGTATAATAATAATAATTAAATATATGAAAGTCCAAACACCATAAATATATCAAAAAGTCATCTTGTGAAAATCATAACACCGTGATCAATCCACCACCAAATAAATTGGATAAACTCACCAGTTACAGAAATGATGGTGCAGCACGTTTAAAACAAATATAATTTAATAAAAACTCATAGCACTCACAAGTAAGGTGTCCACACCGACACCAGCATATACAGCATTACACAGCATAGGCAATGGACGAGCCCCGCTCACCGCGGATCACCACCGACAGTCGCAGGGAACGTCCTGACGTCAAGATCCAATAGGCCCCGCCCTACGCGTTTCGTCACCACGACGTCCTCACGGAGCAGTACTTTGTTTTAAACGTACTGCACCATCATTTCTTTTCTTTGTCCCTGAGTGTGGTCCCTCTATTTATGGAGATACGTTGATATATGGAAAGGCTCATCCAGGAAGGATTGGCTGCAGAGTATTGCTTCTTACATTTGGATATTGCCTACCATTGCGGAGTATTGCTGCTTAGAACCTGGAAATTTGCTTACCACTGCAGAGCATTGCACCTATAGTCTGGATACTGCTACATTCATCGCTCCCAGAGCGATAGCGCTTGTGCTGTTCTATAACCTGATCAGCATTTAGCTCTAGTTTAGGTTTAGCCTGGAATTCTGCTTTAAAGCTGTATTACCCCAAACCAAAAATGTAATATGTTGAAGCTTACAATCATAGATGTGGTGGCTGCATTAGTTTTCTTTTTTTAGGCTTTCCCTCCTCTGTTTTCACCTGACGATCTGGCCAATAACACACTTCCTGTATTAGAGTGCCCCCACTTTGGATGAAGTAGCACAGGGGCACCTTTGGACAGCAGTATTGTCAATCTGGGGGGAGGGGAGTGTTAGATGGACTAACAGATTCTATAAGCAGTTACAGCAAACATGTTTTTCCTTTTGGGACAAAGATATTATAAATTGATCATTGTAAGCACCCCTGCCAGTGCTGAATTGTTTATCTCAACCCTGTAACTGATACCTCTACAAGACAGCTTATCATATTAAAAAACAACAGACCTACTGGCCAGATCACCAGATGAAAACAGAAGAAAATAATCCTTAAAAGAAAAGTAATGCAGCCACCACATCTAAGAAGTGGTAAGCAGGAATATAATAAATGTTTGCTTTCGGATTTAAAGTTCAGTAAGTCTCCTACATACAAACGTTCAACTTATTATTATTATTATACAGGATTTATATAGTGCAAACAGTTTGCGCAGCTCTTTACAATATAAGGGAGACAGTACAATTACAATACATTTCAGTACAGAAGGAATAGGAGGGCCCTGCTCGTGGAGCTTACAATCTAAACGAAGGGGGAGGTGATACAAAACTTTCAAAGATGTGAACATGTGTTTGCATGTCCAATTGTGTAAAGCTGGGCACGCGCTCAGTTTTTTTCGTTCAACCCAGCAGGCTGAACAGATCGCTGTACTAACACAAGCAATGTTGGTGCGGCGATCTCCCCCGCTGTGCCTTTGTGTTCTGACAGGGGGACTCCCCCCACCAGAACACACTGATCAGCGCCTGTAACCATTGTCTGTAAGAACTGATCTTTGTTGGACTTACAAAGGAGCTCCCGAAACAGAACTCATTTATAAGTAGGGGACGTACTGTATATTTAAACCCTCACCTTGTAAAACAACCCATTCATTTCAAAATAGAAATGAAAGGTAAAGCATATGTGTATAGATATAAAAAAAATTATAAATACCTTTTTTTCCCGTTTTATAAAACATCATATAGCCACTAATTTCCTTATGCAATTGAGAATAGAGAGATGGGAGAGGAGAAACAGTGGCACACTGATCTTCCCAGTGAATGGCTGTGCGAGGGGGGAGTATGAGCAGAAGTCTGATCATTGGAGGAAAGCGCACTGAGTTCCCAGCAAAGCTAGAGAACTGACCATGCTGTGTTCTCTTATCTAGTGTGGTTAGTTTTTAATAGGAAAGCAGAGAGACTGGCAGGAACACCAGGGATTTCAAACAAAGGGAGCAATACAAAGAGAACAGGATACTTTTTCATACAAGTAGCTGGTACAGCAGGCACATATCAGAAATAGGAAATGTTGGGTTTACATATTCTTTAATACCGCTTTACGTTTTGGAGTTCGAGCTGGGGAGATAAGTATGTACACATAGGCTTTTATCAGAGTTTAGCAGCAGCAGCGTTTAGGGGGAGTTAAACCTCCCCCTCCTGAATGCAGAAGAATCACCTTCAGGAGAAGAATGTTTAGGCCAAAAAAAAAAGCACAAAACGTGTAAACACACCTACAGTGAATGAAATAAGTATTTTATCCCCTGCTGATTTTGAATGTTTGCCCACTCACAAAGAAATTATCAGTGTTAAAATCGAATGTTTGGTGTATTGTAACACTGAGACAGAATACCAACCAAAAATTCAAAAGAAATGCATGTCTAACAAATGATGCACTGATTTGCATGTTCATGAGGGAAATAAGTATTTGATCCCCTATCATTCAGCAGGATTTCTGGCTACCAGGTGTCTTTCAGACAGGTAACAAGCTGAGATTAGAAGCAGTCTCTTAAAGGGAGTGCTGCTAATCTCATTTTGTTACCTGTATAAAAGACGCCTGTCCACAGGAGCAATCAAACAATCAGATTCCAAACTCTCCACCATGGCAAAGACCAAAGAGCTGTCCAAGGATGTCAGGGACAAGATTGTAGACCTACACAAGGCTGGACTAGGCTACTAAACTATCGCCAAGCAGCTTGGTGAGAAGGTGACAACAGTTGGTGCAATCATTCGCAAATGGAAGAAACACAAAACAACTGTCAGTCTCCCTAGGTCTGGTGCACCATGCATGATCTCACCTCGTGGAGTGTCAATGATCATGAGAACAGTGAGGAATCATCCCAGAACTACACGTGAGGATCTTGTCAATGATCTCCAGGCAGCTGGGACCACAGTCACCAAGAAAACAATTGGTAGCACACTACGCCGACAAGGATTGAAATCCTGCAGTGCCCGCAAGGTCCCTCTGCTCAAGAAAACACATGTCCAGGCTTGTCTGAAGTTTGCCACTGAACATCTGAATGATGCAGAAGAGGACTGGTTGAAGTGTTGTGGTCAGATGAGACTGAAATCGTGCTTTTTGGCATCAACTCAACTCGTCGTGTTTGGAGGAGGAGGAATGCTGCCTATGACCCCCAAGAACACCAACCCAACTGTCAAACATGGTGGTGGAAACATTCTGCTTTTGGGGTGTTTTTCTGCTAAGGGGACAGGACAACTGCACCGCATCAAAGGGACGATGGACGGGGCAGTGTACTGTCAAATCGTGGGTGAGAACCTTCTTCCCTCAGTCAGGGCATTGAAAATGGGTCGTGGATTGGTGTTTCAGCATGACAATGACCCAAAACATACCACCAAGGCAACAAAGGAGTGGCTCAAGAAGAAGCACATTAAGGTCCTGGAGTGGCCTAGCCAGTCTCCAGACCTTAATCCAACTGAAAATCTGTGGAGGGAGATGAAAGTTTGAGTTGCCAGATGTCAGCCACCAAACCTTAATGACTTGGAGAGGATCTGCAAAGAGGAGTGGGCCAAAATCCCTCCTGAGATGTGTGCAAACCTGGTGGCCAACATTCAAAATCAGCAGGGGATCAAACACTTATTTCCTTCACTGTATATGCTAGCCCTGTTTAGCTCTTGGGTGTTTATTCATGTCAATAGAAAATACTCTGGCCAATCAAATGAATAAACGTCCAAACTCTGAATGCAGCTAAATGCGGTTCCGTGTTTACATGTGTTTTTTCCACCTATAGCATTTTTAAGCTGCCAGGAGAGCTTGGCGTCCAAGAGAGCATAGTGTACATGTAGCCTTACTCTGCCTCCCAAACTCCACCTGCGGCCCGAGCTGTGTTTAGTATTATGGTGCTCACAGTGCTATACCTGGGACAGCAGGGTAAGGGGTGGAAGCACCAAGACACCAAGTTTACAAACCCAACTTTTTTTATCCTCTTGTGGTGACCTCAGAGCTGGATCATCTACAAGTAACCTACATTATGTATTGCGGCCACCCCTCCAAATCATTGGATTCAGGTGTTCCAATCACCTCCATGGCCACAGGTGTATGAAATCCAGCCCCTAGGCATGCAGACTGCTTCTACAAACATTTGTGAAAGAATGGGTCGCTCTCAGGAGCTCAGTGAATTCAAGCGTGGTACCGTGATAGGTTGCCACCTGTGCAATAAGTCCATCCCTGAAATGTCCTTGCTACTAAATATTCCACAGTCAACTGTTAGTGGTATTATAACAAAGTGGAAGAAACTGGGAACAACAGAAAATCAGCCACGAAATGGTAGGCCACGTAAAATGACAGAACAAGGTCAGCGCATGCTGTAGCGCACAGTGTGCAGAAGTCGCCAATAGCTAAAGACCTCCAAACTTCATGTGGCCTTCAGATTAGCACAACAACAGTGTTTAGAGAGCTTCATGGAATGGGTTTCCATGGCCAAGCAGCTACATCCAAGCCTTACATCACCAAGTGCAATGCAAAGTGCCGGGTTCAGTGGTGTAAAGCACACCACCACTGGAGTCTAGAGCAGTGAAGACGTGTTCTCTGGAGTGACTAATCTCACTTCTCTGTCTGGCAATCTGATGGACATGTCTGGGGTTGGCAGTTGCTGGGAGAATGGTACTTGCCTGACTGCATTCTGCCAAGTGTAAAGTTTGGTGGAGGGGGGATTATGATGTGGGGTTGTTTTTCAGGGGTTGGCTTGGCCCCCTAGTTCCAGTGAAGGGAACTCTTAAGGTGTCAGCATACCAATACATTTTGGACAATTTCATGCTCCCAGCTTTGTGGTAACAGTTTGGGGATGGCCCCTTCCTGTTCTAACATGACTGCACATCAGTGCACAAAGCAAGGTCCATAAAGACATGGAGGAGCAAGTTGTGGGTGGAGGAACTTGACTTGCCTGCACAGAGTCCTGACCTCAACCCAACAGAACACCTTTGGAATGAATTAGAGCGGAGACTGTGAGCCAAGCCTTCTCATCCGACATCAGTGCCTGACCTCACAAATGCACTTCTGAAAGAATGGTCAAACCTTCCCATAGACACACTCCTAAACCATGTGGACAGCCTTCCTAGAAGAGTTGAAGCTGTTATAGCTGCAAAGGGCGGGCTAAATCAATATTGAACCCTACGGACTAAGACAAGGTTGCCATTAAAGTTCATGTGTGTGTAAAAGCAGGCTGACCAATACTTTTGGCAATATAGTATATGTGAGAAGGGTCATCTTCACCTGCATGGGATGCACAGGTGTTCTATGCATCTGCATGCAGGCAATCCCATTCATGTCTATTGGGATGCAGTGATTTCATTATCAATGCACATTGTCTGCATTCAGGGACATGTACCCGCATGGCTGTCAAACTGGGACCAATGGCTATGTCCATGCAGCAGTTGCATCTAGGGTTGCCACCTCATCCCTTTAAAACCGAACACATATTAATTATAGGTTCTGTGGCTGATTAAGGTGGTAATTAAACTCACTTAGTGCCTTATCTGCATTAACCTCAGAACCTGTGTAATTATTATGTGTACAGTTTTAAAGGAATGAGGTGGCAACCCTAGTTGCATTCCAACAGACAGGAATAGGACTGTGTATGGACCTATGCGTCTAATGTGGGGCTTAGATGGCTTATCACTAGGGTTGCCAACTCATCCCTTTAAAACCGAACACATAATAATTACATAGGTTCTGAGGCTAATTTAATGTAGATAAGGTACTAAGTGAGTTTAATTACCATCTTAATGAGCCCCAGAACCTGTGTAATTAATATGTGTTCAGTTTTAAAGGGATGAGGTGGCAACCCTACCCATCCTTTGGGTGAATGCATCGACACACCTATGTGAATGAGGCCTTAAGCTGACAGCATGCTTCCTCCAACAGCAAGTTCCTGCATTACTTTCACCTAAAATAATGGCAGAGGGGACCCAGCTTATACAAAAAGGTGTCCTCGTTGAGGAGTGATGTCTAAACATGGCCCTGCCTGTGGTCCAACGTGTGCATGGAAATAAAAGAGATGGGTTCCTAGAGCAGTGTGCTGACTTTTCGGTGGCGCTGACACTGAGTGACGAGGAGCGGTGACCCCCTACTTGTCACCTCTTAGGAGATTTGTGTACAATGTCCCCTCCTGAGAGGACACTGTGAAAATGCTGAGTCAACAGCTGATAAGAATTTTCTGATGGTCTGCAGAGGGTGACATCATTCCCTGGGAGAAGATTTGCTATTTTATTTTAATGAATTTCTGGGGACAAGTCCTTAGCAGTGACAGTGGCGGGTCATTGTGGGGTCACGGCACAGCAGCCTTCCGCTGTTTATGGCACCAGGAAAGATATGACATGGGGGACTCACTTTCATGTCACACCCCAGCCAGGGCTCTTTCTTTCTGCACCGGGGCACATGCTGATGGACTGTCTAGCCATATGGCCTAGTCCCTACAAAAATGCATCCCATGTCCCCTCAGGGAGAGTTTAGGATCGCCCAGAATTTCATTACAAGTGCCGCTGCATTCTTTGCGGTGAATCTGCGTACCAGTTCTGTGAGTCTGACCTACGCGCCCACTTCCTACCGAGCTTTTCAACATATGTAAATTGTTAGCATAATTGTCATTGGAACAGTGTTTGGTTTTTTCCCTCGTAGTCCTCTCCTCAGGCTCATGTCATCCAACGATAGGCGCTCCATTGTGTGTGCACATCGCCTCTCCTCAGCTTGGGACAAGATTTTTATAGTTTATGTAGAACATTTGGCCTGTATTCCACGGCCATCAACTTCCACCTTAAGGGCCATACACACGAGAATGCGGTGCGGGAAACCCACATTTAAAATGCACTGTCCTTGAGATCTGCAGTGGGTGTCAATGGAATGCTAACAACACCCCTGACGCAGGTCGCACTGGATCGCATGGTACAGAAGTATCATGTGATCCTGTTGCTGTGTGTTTTATTAAAAGTAGTGCATGAACTACTTTTGGAGTGGTGCAGTGCAATTCTATCCCATTCAAATTAGCACGTTCCTGTGTGATTCCTGGGGTGAACTTTCCCTAAAGCGGACTTTCACTCAAAAGCGAAAATGCTGCTTTTTCCAACTTTCTACCCCATGCGATAATATTTTTGTCTTTTTAACAATCCGTTCACACTTGTACGAGTTTGGACATGAAAGTTGCATGAGAAGTCAGACCCTATGTTTTTCAATGTTAACCATTTATATATGTGCGACTTAAAGTTGCAGCAACTTCAAAGTAGTTCATGCACTACTTTGGTCTGCCTTTCATGCAACTTGAGGGCTATAGACTTCGGGCTCATGTACACTGCAGCTGATAAACTGACATTCAGGAGCTGTTCAGCATTTTTTTTCAGCAGCCCCTGAACTTTCCCTAATGTTTTCCTATGTGTCCATGTACACAGAGTCATTTACAGTCGTTTACAGGCAGTTGAGTTTACAGTCGTTTTTTTGAACGCACCAAACTTGCATTCAGGAGCAGATTTTTGTAAACGCGTGTAAATGCGGCTAACTGCGTTTATAAGCATTTGCGTTTAGAAGCGTTTTTTAACTGCTCCATGTCCAGATGCTGTCCAGAGCCTTTTTTCATTATCAGAAATGCATGCAAAGCGTTTTCCATGTGTTCAAGTGGACCCAGTACACCAGCGCGGTCAGTTCCAGGTTTTGTGTGAAGGAAAAAATGGTAGAACGTGCCACATTATGCTCATGACAGGTCATCTCAACACATACTGCTCTCTCTGCTTCTGATCTCTCTATTCCTCTCAAAATGTCTGAAATAGTTAATTTTTTACAATTTTTCAGTGCATTCTGGGCAGTTGGGAAGATCTCCTGAGGTTATCTTTTAAACACGCTTCTAAACATAAACGCGCATAAACGCGGCATGCAAACGCGGCTAAACTGACGTTTTTTAACCTACGTTTTCCAGCAGTCAGTTTCCATCGTTCAGAAGAGTTTTCCAAACGCCCCGTGTACATGAGCTCTTATAGAGTTATTAAACCCATAACAGTAAAACCAGCCTGTATATGCAGGAAAGCATGCTTGTTATACTCACTGTGGAACCTAAAGTGTTACTAAACCCCGGACCCTGCATTCACTATATCTGCTCTCCCACAGTACACACAACATGGAAGTGCAATTATTCTAGTAATATAATATATATATAAACTGCTAAATACCTTTTCTCATCAGCAGTGTATAGCAGTTTTGTGACTTCAGCAGAGCACTGGTTAACCACTTGCCTACAGGGCACTTTCACCCCCTTCCTGCCCACGCCAATTTTCAGCTTTCAGCGCTGTTGCACTTTGAATGACAATTGCACGGTCAATTGTAATCATTGTAGTATTGTCAATTGTCAATGCAATACTGTACCCATATGAAATTTTTATCATTTTTTCCCCACAAAAATAGAGCTTTCTTTTGGTGGTATTTACTCGCCGCTGGATGTTTTATTTTTTTATGCAATAAGAAAATAAAAAGCAAAAAATGTCTTTGTTTCTATTATAAAATTTTGCAAACAGGTAATTTTTCTCCTTCACTGATGTGTATTGATGAGGCTGCACTGATAGGCAGCACTGATGGGCATTGATAGGCAACACTGATGGGACTGTAGGCAGCACTGATGGGCACCGATGAGGTGGCACAGATAGGCAGCACTGATGGGCACTGATAGGTGGCACTGATGAGTAGGCACTGCTGGGCACTTATGGGTGGCACTGCTGGGCAGTATTGATGGACGGCACTGCTGTGCACTGGTGGGTGGCACTACTAGGCACTGATGGGCACAGGAGGGAGGTACTGCTGGGCACTTGTGGGTGGCACTGCTTGGCACTTGTGGGTGGCACTGCTGGGCACAGGTGGGTGGCACTGGTGTGTGGAACTGCTGGGCACTGATCATCATTGCCCTGATGATCAATGCCAATCCGTCCTCTGACAATTGCTGGTTATCAATAGTACTTTCCTCATGCTGTGACAGCGTGAGGAAAAAGCAGCCGATAACTGGCAACTGCATTTACCCGGTGATCTGCTGCAGTTTTTGGCCAAGTGCATCCTGAATTTTCGATCCAGAATTTTAATTTCAGTGCACCACTACCCCCAGCCACAAAGGCCAGGGAGTCCTTCCTGACCTGCAGGGAGAATGGACTGTCAGGTAAGGACACCCCGGTCTCTCCGAAGAAAGGCAGCTTGTGAATTTGCGGAATTGCAGGTATTCGTTTTCTGCTGAATTAAAAAAACGTTCGGAAATATTTTGAAGCATAAAAACATATTCTTTATTAAGTTTTAGCACAAATGGTCTTTCTCATATATATTTCATTTGTGAACGTTGTGTCTCCCTAATTGATCACATCTGAGAAATGTTTTCATAATTTATTAAAAATACTTTTAAAAAGTTGAGAAAAGCAAAGTACAAATAATAAGAACAATAAACACGAATCAAATAATGTCAACTTTACCAGTAAACATTAATAATGTAAACTTTTTCTTTCATATACTGGTTAAAAAAGTGAACTTTTGTGTACTTAGAGCAATAAAATACTGAAGTATTTTGGAGGGATTTTAACGACCAAGGAGAAAATCTGGGATGAAAAAAAAAAAAAATTTAATATTTAGCTGGATTAAAACATTTTAACATCTGCAGAGACACCGGTCAGTTTTTTGTTTACCCCTCTTAGGCTGGTCATACGTTATCCACCTGCTGACCCACCACAGTGCATATACTGCGATGGGGCAGCTCCTACCGGCACAGCAACATACCTGTACATTGCTGCCTGTTTCTGAGATCTGGGAGCGCTCCTCCGCTCACCTACTCCCCTGTGATTTGACATGGCAGGAGTTTGTCAGCAGATCCCGTCCAATGATTCATGGCCAGGACCTGCTGATCAGCTGTGTCGAATCACAGCCCAGAGCCCTGTGTTAGCAATCAACAAAGGACGCTGTACAGAAGGAAAGATAGCTTTCTTTCTTTCTTTGCCTTGCAAAGTAGGGTAAAAGAACAAACTGATCCGTAGTAAAAAGCAGCACACATTACACATTGTTTGGCACACATAAAACCCCTTGATTGCCCCC
The DNA here is from genome assembly GCF_062004578.1 of Staurois parvus. Taxonomy (NCBI): domain Eukaryota; kingdom Metazoa; phylum Chordata; class Amphibia; order Anura; family Ranidae; genus Staurois; species Staurois parvus. The sequence continues at coordinate 3,103,218 of NW_028320549.1, forward strand.
AGATGTTAAAGCGTTACTAAACCCAGTACCCTGCATTCACTATATCTGGTCTCCCTCAGTACACAGAACATGGAAATGCAAATATTTAAGTAAATATAAACTTCTCTCAGCGTCCAGCAGAGCACTGGTTAAAGCTTGTAGGAGGAGTATTCATTCTTCACTGACTGTCCTATGTGTAGCTGGCTACTGAAGCTGCCAATCCAATCAGGGAATTTCACAGGTCAGAACTGCAACTGCAGCTAGCTACACATTGTATTGATCAATGCTGTGGGGAATCTGATCTCAGCTATGTGTTATGTGTGGGGAGGAGATCTGTTGAGTGCCTTGTGTGCAGTGCGGGCAGTGCTGGGACAAGGTCATCTAGCACTCAAGCTGAAGGTGATAAAATGCACCTGCACCCCCCCCCCCAAAAAAAAAAAATCAGCAATCATCAACCTGCTCACCCACTAAGCATAAATTCTTCTGCAAACCCAAATTCTACCCAAACCAAAATGCATAAATTCCCCATCTTTGCTCCCTAATCCCACCTTTCAGCCCAAATCCCCCAATCCCTAACAAATCTTCCATGCCCCAAAACTCACCACTCCTAGCACACATCCTCTTTCCTTTCACATCCTCCTCCTAATACAAACCCTCTCCCCAATCCCTTCCCCACTACAAATCCCCACTCCTAGCATAAATACTCTCCCCAAATCAACCCTCCTAGTACAAATTTCCCCCTCTCATAGCACAAACCGACTCCCCCAAATCCCCACTGCTATCGTAAATCCTCTCCCCAAATCACCCCTCCTAGTACGAATTCCCCCCACTCCTAGCACAAACCAACTCCCCCAAATCCCCCTCCTAGTACAAACCCTCTCCCCAATCCCTCCCCCAGTACAAATCCCCACTCCTAACGTAAATCCTCTCCCCAAATCAACCCTCCTTGTACAAATTTCCCCCCCTCATAGCGCAAACCGACTCCCTCAAATCCCCACTCCTATTGTAAATCCTCTCCCCAAATCACCCCTCCTAGTACAAATTCCCCCACTCCTAGCACAAACCAACTCCCCCAAATCCCCACTCCTAGCGTAAATCCTCTCCTCAAATCTCCCCTCCTAGTACAAATCATCCCTCCTAAATCCCCCCTTCCAGAACAAATCCTCCCCCAGTACAAATTCTCCTTCCCAAATCCCTTCCTAGTACAATTCCCCCCTACTAGTAAAAATTCCCCCATCCGCCCTTCTAGTACAAATCCCCCCCCCCCCAAATTCCTCCTCCTAGCACAACTGCCTACAAATTACCCTTCCCAGCACAAATCCCTGCATACCTAAATCACCCTAGTAGCACATACCACCCCCAATTCCCCCCACCTAGCACTAATCCCCCCCAGCACAATTCCCCTCCAATTCCCTCTCCTAACACAAATCCTCCTCCACAATTCCCCCTCCTAGCATAATTCCCCTCCAATTCCCCCCTCCTAGCACCATCCCCCCCCCCCCCAATTCCACCCTCCTAGCACAATTACCCTCCAATTCCCCCTCCCAGCACAAATCCTCCCCACAATTCCCCCCTCCTAGCATAACTCCCCTCCAATTCCCCCCTCCTAGCATCATTCCCCCCATTCCACCCTCCTAGCACAATTCCCCTCCAATTCCCCCTCCTAGCACCATTTCCCCCTCCCCCCATTCCACCCTCCTAGCACAATTCCCCTCCTATTCCCCCCTCCTAGCATTAAATCCTCCCCCCTCCTTGCACAAATCTTCCCTAGTCCTGCCTCCTACCACATTCCCCCCTATTACCCTTCCCAGCACAAACAGCCCCCCCCCCCAACTCCCCCATTCTTACATGTATGAAGAACAGGAGTAGTGAGGAGATGTGGGCTCTCTGTGATCTCCACCTCCTGTCATAACAGTGATCCTCCATACAGCAGGTTACATAGGATCACTATTACATCCGATGGTGCACAGCTTCATTGCCCACCCCCATCTCCTCCAAAGACTGCTCAACTATTGGAAATGTGGATGGGGGTGGGGAATGAAGCCGTGTACCATCGGATGTAATAGTGATCCAATGTAACCTGCTGTATGGAGGATCGCTGTTATGACAGGAGGTGGGAGATCACAGAGAGCCCGCATCTCCTCCCCGCTCTCTCCTCTCTGCCACTCCTGTCTGGACTGCTCAGCGGGCATGGCACAATGTACATGGGAGGAAGGGGGCACCTAGCCTGCGGGGGGGCACAACTGAAATCTGGGGGGGCACAGTCCACCCCAGCACCCCCTAGATCTGGCCATGTCATGAAGGGGGTAAAACCTTCCACATCTCAAATGGTTATACAATTTTCTTGTACAATTTTCCTTTAGATTTACCAAAACCATATAATATGAGGTCAAACCTAAACACTTTCACTTTGTACCCAGTCAGGCAGGCCCTTGTACTACATAGTTAAAGGTAAATCTAAAGGAAATTGAATACGAAAATTGTATAATGTGTGGCCAGCTTAAGGGAGATTCACCCTCTCTATTTGTCCTGTTTGCCAACAATAAAAGTGAGAAAATCCCAAATTTTGGGTTGTCACAAGAACAGGAATAAAGGGGAAATCTTGCAATGGGGGCAGCAGCAGGTTCCCTCACTGTGGAGGAATATTCTCTCACTTTCTGTTTTAGCTATGGGACAGGAAGTGCATGGAAATTCTCCCAATGGGCCACAGATGGCAAGATAAAAAATTGACACTATATCTAAAAATGTAAAAAATGCCATTACACTTCAAATGCCAGGTACTTGTGGCGTGCAAAGCTCCAACACTTTCAGGTAGTGGTGAAGCTTGCCCAGTCCCCCCACTTTCCAAACATTCCTATTGGCCCATTATGTTGGGCTGCCTCTATGGCCAATGGGAATGTATAGGAGGTGAAATGGGGCTGGTAAGCAACAGCACTACCAGGAAGTGCTGGAACGCTAAGCATCAGAAAAACTTTGTGTTCCATTGTTATGCCAGGACTTAAAATGGTTGTAAACCTCAGACATGAAATATGAACAAAACACATCCCTCTATAGTGTGTACTTGTCGCTATCAAGAGCACTAAGTGTCATTTCTGTCTGCTGTCTTGTTCCTCAGCTATCTGCATGAATCACTTCTGATAAGTTTTCCACACCAAGAGAAAAATGGTGAAAGGGGAGGGACCTCCAGCAGATTGACAGCCTCAGCTCTGTTCCTGTGAACTGTGTGGAGGGTGTGTGTCTCTTCCCTCCAATCAGCTCTCAGAGCTCTCCTCACTGAGCCCTGCAGAGTGTAATTTCAGCTCTTTGCCCTCTGATCCTGTAGGCTCAGACAAGCTGAATAAATTCTGCAATGTTTAAGGGATGTAGAGAAGAGAGTGCTGCAGGTAAACATGTACAACTCATGTAGGAGGCTTTGTTTCATCTCTGTGTATCACCTGAGGCTAGTCACTTCACTGGATATATGGAAGGGTTCACAACCACTTTAAAGAAGCCTTCTGTACGTATAATACCTGCACTTTATACCTGACAGGTTTTTTTTACATAACATATTTATTTTAAAGGCTTACATTTTTAGAATCCAGGGAGTTCTACACCCCACATCAAGCAGTCTGAGTTCTTTTTTTTGTCTGGATGCCAGAAGACACAAATTGCTGCACCTCCCACCCAGAATGATTGATAGTCCTTTCTAAGTAATCCGTTATTCTTCTTGCTGTCAGCAACAACATCCTCTCCAGGGTCCACAGAGAACACAGCAGGGAAGAAGGAGGTAATCACCTAAATGATTCAGGCAAATAAACGCTTTGAATTTTTTTTCAATTTATTCATTACTTTTTTTTTATTATATAAGTTCTTTTCATTTGGTTTTATATATAGAACGGTTATGAAAATGAATTACGATTTAACCACTTGCCCTCCAGAGGATTTACCCCTCTTCCTGACAAGGCCAGTTTTTGCGATACGCTGCATTACTTTAAATGACAATTGCGCGGTCATGCAATGCTGTACATAAATTAAATTTATGTCCTTTTTTCCCTACAAATAGAGATTTCTTTCAGTTTTATTTGATTGCCTGTGTGTTTCTTATTTTGTGCGCTATAAACAAAACAATATGGTATGAGGGGGGTGCATTAGTGTGTATGGAATGGACAGCTTGCACATCTGAATAGGCATCATCAATACAGAATGATATCCTGGTTTTAGAGCAAAGCATATGCTTAGGCAAGAATGGGACCTGATTCCTCTCCTAAAACTCCAGAAACTGGTCACTCTGACTCTCTAAGATGCTCTTTTTATACCCTACCATGTTTTGCAACTATTTGCAATTAGTTGCAAAGTGTTCTTCTAGCTCTTCCTTGTTGATACCACTTACATTCCCAGATTTATGTTACCCTGTTCCAACTATTTTGAGAAGTGTTGCTGCCATCAATTTCAAAATGACCTGATTTTTTTCTTAAAATGGAACATTTTCTCAGTTTAACCCTTTCGCTGTCAACACCGTTTTTGCATTATTTTTTTTTGCACACGTTTCAAAAAATCATTTGAGTTCTGAAGATTGCACAAACCCCCAAAACATATTTTCTGAAAGCAGACACCCTAGAGAACAAAAAAGTGGTAGTTCCAATTTTTTATATCACACAATACTAACGCAAAGGTCTGAAAAATGCAAAATACAATAAAGCTAATTTTGGGGCACACAAACGCAATAAATTATCCAATTATTTTTGTAAAATATAAAGATGAGGTTGCACCAAGTAAATAGATATCCAACCAACAAGAGTCACCAACAAGAAGGGGAGGAGGAGAGCGGACGCATGTCTGCTCAGCTCCCTCCCCCCTACCTGGCAGCACCCACTATGCTGGTCATGGGCCTGCAGATGAGCAAGCGGAGTCCAGGATACATGGCTGGAACTGGGGTGGGAGTGGTTGGTGTCGGGAAACCAATTCACTGAGCTGTACCACATGGGTTATGTGTCATGTTTTTTTCAGCACTCATTGATTGCTATTGTTGAAAATCTAATTTTTTTGGCAAATAATGACTGAAATTACCTGTTTATATGCAAACAGTTCTTAGAGAGTTTTGCTTTAAAGTGTATCTAAACTCTAAGGGCTCAATCATACTTGTGGTGGACTGCAGTGTCCTCTGAAGAGCAATCTGTGTTCGCAATGCTTTTCAGAGGGCATTTGACAGGCTGTGAGGAAGCATTATAACACCTCCTCCCTGCCTGATTTAACCCTGTAATACTGCACTACCGAGCTGCAATCGCGTGCATTGCACATGACCGCAGCATGGCCCCATTGGTCTCAATGAGCAGGTTTGACAGGCGGTACTGCCTGTCAAACTGCACCCTGCTTTTTAAAAAAATGCTGTGGCTGCTGCTTGTGTATGGCCATGTCTGGTTGTATTTTGCTAATTCATGTGACTTGTAAGGGGTGATGACAGAGAGCTTTAGGGCCCACTAAGGCTAGGTTCACACCTATGAAGGTTGCCATTGAGCCATTTCTGCATTGCATTTTGCGTTGCATTTTGCGTTTTTCTACTTGTGTTTTTGACTCGTTTTGGTTTTTTTTTTTAATTTTTCTTGTTGCTAGGCAGATTTAAAATGCAAAACTCCTCCTACAAGCTTAAACCATTGCTCAGCTGGCACTGATAGAAGTCACAAGACTGCTATATACTGCTGGTGAGAAAAGGTATTTAGCAGTTTATATTTACTAAAATAATTGCATTTCCATGTTCTGTGTACTGTGGGGGACCAGATATAGTGAATGCAGGGTCCAGGGAGACCAGATATAGTGAATGCAGGGTCCTGGGTTTAGTAACACTTTAGGCTAGGTTCACACTTATGCAGGTTGTGTTTGAGCCATTTCTGCATTGCATTTTGCATTGTGTTGCGTTTTTGCGCTTGCGTCTTTGCAGCATTTGTTTTCTAATTTTTTTAAAGTTCTATTGTTGCTTGGCAGATTTAAAACACAAAATGCATCAAAAACACGGCAAAAATGCAATACATGCTTTTCTGCAGCGTTTCCATTGAAGTCTATAGAACCAAAAATGCAACTTTTTGCATTCAAAAAAATCCCTGACCCTTTCCAAAAAAACGCAGCGGGCGAAAATGCAGAGATGTGAACCTGTCCCATAGGAAATCATGTTAAATGGACTGTACTGCAAAACGCTGCAGGAAACACATAGGTGTGACCCTAGGGTGAATGCATATCCACTTAAAGTAGACCTACATTTTAATACAGGTTTGCCTTTGGGAGACAGGTGTCACAGATCATTATGGGAGTGCACAACAGAATATGTTTGCCTTCAGACTGTCTCTCCCTGTGATTGAGGATCCCTTTAGAGCTTTGTGGTCAAGTGCATTTATCTCAAATTAATTTCTGCTATAACTCAGTTATTTTATTAAAGACCAACTCCAGGCTCTGCGTTCCCCCAAGGGTGACACTCCCTCCCCCCACTAGGCCTCTCTGGTGCGTATGATATACAATTTTCTTTTTAAATATACTTACCAGTTTCGTATGTCTTCTAGCTGGTCACTTGACACACTGGGATTGATTTACTAAAACTGGAGAGTGCAAAATCTGGTGCAGCTGTGCATGGTAGCCAATCAGCTTCTAATTCCAGCTTGTTCAATTTAGTTTTGACAATAAAACCTGGAAGCCGAAAGGTTTCTACGCACAGCTGCACCAGATTTTTCACTCTCCAGTTTTAGTAAATCAACCCCACTGGGTCCTTTTCCTCTCCTGATCTCTGCATCAATACCAAAGGATAAAGGTGCAGCCAAAGAACAAAAACTGTGGTACAGAGGTCCGGAATGAAGGTATTGCAGCTCTAGCAGCATTTTTATTCTGCTTACTATCCGGGAGGGGGGCTATTTAATTTAAATAATTTAAATAATTGTCCAGAATTAAAAACTTTAATTTATAGATGAGCCTAGAGGCAGGGTAGGTGGGACTACAGTGCATTTGAAAAAGAGTACGTTTCTTTTTGACGTAGTCTACATTTTAAAAAAATCGTAAAAATGCACTTCAATGAAGGCTGTGAACATGGGTGTATTTGCAGCATAAACAGGCTGTGTACAGATGTCCTAGAGCTGTGTACAGCCGCCCCTAGATCAATGGGTAAAGGTGGTTTTAAGCAGCTATGGGCCACTATTGGCACAAAGTTACACATGCGCACAGACTAGGGCCCCTTTCACACGGGGCGGACTCCATTTTGTCCAGCAAGGGATCGGTCTGCTAATCACAGCAGAGTGGGTGGATGACGGGTACATGTCCGCTCGGTTTCTGCAGAGTGGACACAGACACAGCCCGCTCTGCTTTATGTACCAGTGGGTGTAAATGGACTAAGCGGTCCTGACTGCCCTCTGATGGAAGGGGACAAATCCCCTTCTGTTTCTTTTAGGATCAGATTGGAGGTAAGTGGGTGTAAATGGACACCATTTACACTTGCCAGTCCATAGGGATGCATGGACCATCCAATGAGGTCCAACTGACATGCGGACCTGATTGGACCCACCTTGTGATGTCTGCCTTCCAATTTATCTGACACAGATATCCCAGGAGGAAGCAGGTGCGGGGTAACATCATTCTGGCCTGGACAAGAATGAAGACAGGTGGTGGACCAAGGATCTAAAAAAAAAAAAAAAAAAAAAGTAGCCAATCTTGTTTAAGATTAAGCCCTGGTTCACACTTACGCGGTGCGGCACATTGCATGTAATTCACACAAGAACCACACCGCAGTCCTGTGCAAATCACATGCGATTTCTGTTTGGTGCAATTTGAGCCATATATTTTGTATGGCTCAGATCACACTGCATCCGCATTAAAATAGTGCAGGACCCTATTTTTGTCTGCAACAGAATCGGATCGCATGGATATTCACACCCAACGCGATCCGATTCTGCACATCGCACCGTATATTGCGAACCGATTTCGGTGTGCTGTTAACATAACATACACACCTGCAGTGGTTCGCATGAATGGAGTGCGATTATGATGCAGTGCGGAATTTGCACAGCACAGTTGCAGCAGAACTTCCTCTTTCCTGCCTCATCCCCCCTTTGCCAAGGTGAGGATGATGTATCCAACCCAGGGGCGGACTGACCATTTGGAAACTCGGGCACTGCCCGAGGGCCCGGGGTCAGTAGGGGGCCCCAGGAGATGCCCCTGGTACCTTTTTCATAGGCTTTTTTGAGTTTGGGCAAGGACACAGGGGCCTCATGATCAACCTATTGTCCGGGGGCCCCATGAGGTGTCAGTCCGCACCTGATCCAACCCCTTGCAGGATCCTGGGATGTCTACATCAAACCAGGACAAGGAGGCTGTTTGTGAGATCTTGCGCATGCGCATAGACCCGAAGCTTATCAATGCATGCACGGGGCGGAGGATCTGGCCTAGACGCAGACATGATGTTGGTCTCTGCCAGGTGTATCACACTGTCTGCACATGCTCTGGATCTTGTTTCAAGATGGTGGCGCAGAAGCATTGCAATGGGTAGAGAGCTTTGCCTGCAAGGCTGCTTGCACTAGTATGTTTTTTAATTTATTTCGTTTTTTTATACAGGGTCAAGTGTTAGGAACATTACAATGAAGTTTAGCTTGGTAAGGGAGAGGGATACATTGGGAAAAAGGGGTATTTTGGAGTGAAGGCCCACTTTGAATGTTACAAAAAGTGTGAGTAACATTATTTCTGGTGCTGTTAACTTAACATACATAGCCGCAGTGGTTCGCATGAATGGGGTGCGATTATGATGCGGTGCAGAAATTGCGCAGAAACCAGTGCGAATTTCGCACCACGTCAGTGTGAACCAGGGCCACAGCAGAACTTAACCCATTTCCTCTTTCCTGCCTCATCCCCTCTTTGCTTAGGTGAGGATGATGTATTCAACCCCCTGCAGGATCCTGGGATGTCTACGTCAAACCAGGAGGCAATTTATGAGCTGTTGCGCATGCACAGTGACCCGAAGCTTATCAGTGCATGCGTGGGGGGGGGGGATCTGGCCTATGTGCAGACATGATGTGGGTCTCTGCCAGGTGTATCGCCGTGTCTGCGCATGCTCTGGATCTTGTTTCAAGATGGTGGCGCAGGAGCATTGCAATGGGTAGAGAGCTTTGCCTGCAAGGCTGCATGGACTAGTAAGTATGTTTTTTCATTTATTTTGTTTTTTATACATGGTCAAGTGTTAGGGGCATTAGCTAGGTAAGAGAGAGGGATGCAATGGGATAAAGGGGTGTAGAGATGTGCTGGTTGCTTTAAATCTTAAACAGCAGTTGCAAAGCATTTATTTTTCTTTTCCCTCGTTGTGAGTGACAGACAAGAAAAGCAGGACTGTGCTCTGATTGGTGGTTGCTACAGCTGAGAAGGATGCACTCATAGCAGCACTGTTGCAGCTGAACTTATGATTGGCTATGGAGGAAAGGAGAGAGGAAAAAAAGGAAGAAGAAGCACATGTGGGGAGGCAGACATTTTCAGGGGACCGCATGGAGCAAGGGCTCCTGGTGCAAAGTCACAGAGTCTCACTCTCTGTGCTGCTAGAGCCCATGGGCATGGGCTGGGAGTGTGTAGTGGAGGAATTGTTGCAGGAAGACAGTGTGCAAATCAAGGATTGTCCTGCCTGACACTCAGGATTACAGCCACTCAAGTGCATGTGTCTCTCAAAGTCTGGAGCTGCTGAAGAGAGAGGATTTCTATTGCTGTCTAATGCTATCTAGAGGACAATTCAGAAACAGTGAGTACTCTGTGATGAAAGGGGATTTGATATTGCTGCATTTGCTGTTCATCTCTGGAGAATGGTCATGAGAAAGCCTGCTCTCTAATTCTCAGAGTGACACAGATCTTGGAAAGCCCAAGCTGCTCAGAATTAGCTATTCCTGCTGCTGATTGATGAGAGAACTCTGTCTCTGTATATTACTGGTTTGTCTCCTCAAAACTTGTGCTGTGGCTGAAGAGTGTGTTTAGTTCCAAGTCCCCACAGAAGCTTGCTGCTTTGCATATACTGAGCAAGGGTCAATACATCAGGATTTCACCTGTATGGTAAAAACTTTGTTGAAGTGTTGTTTTCTTCTATTGCAATGTTCACTGGAAGATTCTGCTTAAAGGAGACTGTGTTATCCTGCTACCCCTGGATTACAAATACTCTCCCATGCAGAGAGTGAGCGCTCTTCCATTGATTAAAGGGCCCCAACATTGAGAGACTTTAAGTTTCATCCCACTGGCCAGTGGTTAGGTAGGACATTTCTGCTCTAGATAGTACTGCTATAACAAATGTCAATAAGCTGCTAAACCTCATTAACAGTTATTGTTCATGTGTCAATGTCACTCTAATGTGATACTAGTCAGTTTTTGGAGTCTTTGGCGAGTGAAGAGTGATTTCTTACTAACTGTGTTATGCAAAATGGTATCTGTGTTTTATGTACATTACCTGTGTTAAATCAGCTAGTTCTTTTTCAGGGTTTGTCTTCTTCAATAAAACCCATACAAAATATTTTCGAAGTGTTCTGGGTATAATCGGAGGTGTCACCAGATTCAGGTGGGATCTGAACCTATATATCTAAGCATCACCCAAGGGTGTGCTACAGGGGTATTTTGGATTGAAGGTCCACTTTAAATGTTACAGAAAGTGTGAGTGAGAAAAATTAATAAACATTGTTAGCAAAGTATTTTGTACTGTACACTCTCCTCTAAAGTGCTATGGAATATGATAGTGCTGTATAAATAAAATATAATAATTATAAGCTTGTCTCCAAATGCTCTATCCCTCAGGCTACTCCGATGTATGTGATTTGATCATAATATCTTTGAATTGATACACACAGAAAAATCCTGTATAATACTATCTGAGCATCAACTGCAGAAGCATCACATGAAACCGTAGCCAGTGGCAGTGACTGCATTATTCCTTATGTCGCATGGCTGGGGGGTAATTCTCTAGAGAGAAGACTAGCGGGGGGGGGGGGGGGGGGGGGGGAGTCCGTTTATCACCACACCAAAGTCCCATCTGTCACATGCAAAATCTCTCCTTTCTCTAGTGTCTTCCCATAGGATGCAGTGCTGCCACATGACCTTTGGCTATCTGGCTGGTAGGGGAGCGAAGCACTAGTCTATTAGAGGATTCTGGGAGCCCATATACATGGATATACCTGGCTTAAGGAATCAATGTATACAAACAATCATTATCACCACTGAAAGCTCTTCAATATAGAAAATAATTCAAACAAAGAAACAACAATAAATAATAAATAATGCTGGAACACAAATTATGGAGCGGATGATGCCACATATTGTTGGTTTAAAACAATAGGGCTCAATCGTATTTATTGTACACCGGGACAACTGTTGGATGAGAGAGTGATTGTTTGACGACTCTCAAATAATGTAGATCACAGATTTTAAAAATGCAGACTCCAATTGTCATTTCTGCAGTGTGGAGGAAAGGCATCCAAACATAACAAAACAAGCCAATTAAAAGATAAAAAAAGCATTTGCTGCAATATCCACCTTAAAGTGGAACTTCACTCTCTCATTCAACATAGACGAGTTTTAATCCTTGTGCTGCTAGCAATAGCAAATGATATCATATTTAGATGTTTACATTTTTTTTTTACATTTCTTCAGTTACTTCCTAGTTTCCATTCCTAGGCAAATGATGTCATACATCCCAGGAGTCTGCAGAAGGGGAGGGTTCTCAGCTCACCCAATGCCTGAGCTAAGGGCAGATGGATTCCAGTCAGTAAATGCTACATGAATCAGCTGCCCTTACTCAAGATGGCCACTACCAGAAATGCCAGGGTGTGTTTTTTAAATTATTTTTCAGCAAAATAAAGCATGGAGACATGGATGGATGGGGAAGTTTGCTTTGAATATTAACAATTAATTACCATATTTTTTGCTCCATAAGACGCACTTTTTTCCCCTCAAAAAAGGGGGAAAATGTCAGTGCGTCTTATGGAGCGAATATGGAGCGGCCGGTCCGGTATTTTCCACCGCCGCCGTGTCAAAATACCGGGCTGGCCGCTCAGCTCTGCAGCGGGACCTTATGGAGATGACTGCTGACCTTTGGGGAGGTGGGGAGCGGGTACCTGAATTTGACAGGTACCCGCTCTTATTTCCGCGGAGTTGTTCTTTGACCTTACCTGTTCCTCTATCCAGTGGCGCGCTGTCTTCCCGGTTTCTGTAGTGTGGGCGCTGGCCTTGACAGGCGGGTTGCCCAGTGCGCATGCGCAAGAAGCGGTGCTTTTTGTGAATGGTAAGGCGGTACCTGGGACACATGACAGATCCCAGAAGCTGCCGGACCAATCACAAAGCGCAAGTGCTTCTCGCCCATGCACACTGGGCACCCGGCTGTCATGCCGAGCGCCCACACTACAGAAGCCGGGAAGACAGCGCGCGGCTGGATAGAGGAACAGGGAAGATCAAAGAACAACTCCGCGGAAGTAAGAGTGGGTACCTGTCAAATTCAGGTACCCGCTCCCCCCCCTCCCCAAAGGTCAGCAGTCATCTCCTGTACTGTCCGCAGTCTCTGGTCATCCCTGTGCTGTCCGCAGTCTCTGGTCATCCCTGTGCTGTCCGCAGTCTCTGGTCATCCCTGTGCTGTCCGCAGTCTCTGGTCATCTCCTGTACTATGTCTGCAGTCCATTAGTTCAGAATTTTTTTTCCTGTTTTCTGCCTCTAAAATCTAGGTACGTCTTATGGTCAGGTGCGTCTTATGGAACACATTGGAAGAAGAGGAATAGTCTTGGGCAACACATAAAATACACTAACAATAAGGATAGCAGAAAAAGTCGGGCAGATCACAAGTTAACAATCACTCATATAAATGATGTACCTATCTGAGTAATAAAATATCTTTTTTTTGTAATTTTTTTTATTGTAAAAGTAAAAAAGGGCAACATAAAACTAGTTCAATATTTGACACACACATCAATATCTGGTTGGATGGATGTAGTAGCAATTCTCATTTAATTCCCAAGGTGCTCATTAGATATTTTGGTTCTAATTTTGCCTTTGTGTGCTTCATTCTTGAAAAACGTTTTTCACAAATATAGGTGTTGCTGAAAATTGATGACATGAATAAGGCCTGATTGTGAAGAGTACAGGGGCGGACTGACCATTTGGAAACTCGGGCACTGCCCGAGGGCCTGGGGTCAGTAGGGGGCCCCATGAGATGCCCCTGGAACCTTTTTCATAGGCTTTTTTTTGAGTTTGGGCAAGGACACAGGGGCCCCATGATCCCCTATTGCCCGGGGGCCCCATGAGTTGTCAGTCTGCCCCAGGAAGTGTAAGTTCGTTTTCTTAGTGAAGATAAAATTTAAAAAGTCCAGTAAAGAGATGCTGTCATGTCATGTACCTATAAATGCATTTTTACCAAAAATTCTCCCCCCCACCCCCCCCCAAAAAAAAATCAACATTTTTAGGTAAGTTTACATTTTTGTGTTGGGTCACATTCATAGCCAACATGGGCCACAAGCGATCGGCGGGCCTTACGTTGGACATCCCTGCTCTAGAGCTTTGCAATACTTATTTTCTGCCACAGTATGATGGCCAGCGTCATTCAACCCACTACCAATGAGCCCAGGTTGTCCTGGACCCACTCCCATTCTGTGACTGGACAATGAAAGGAGAAGCAGAACAGTGAAGAGCTCAGCTCTTTGTCACTCTGCTTTTTCCTCCTATCAGCATGCTGTTTGTCAGCACATTAACTGATTGGCTCTTTGTGCTGCTTCTTCCTCTCGCACTCCAGCCCTGCTGTACAGGGACTACAAGGCTGAAACCAGTTCAAATTCAAGTACATACACTGCTTACTGATATAGTAATGATTACAGAGCTGCATTCATTTGTGTCTATTACATGTGACTATAGTTCAGATTTTAAAAGAAGTGCTGCACAAACTGTATTAAAAACAAAAGGATTCTGATTTGCTGATGGGGGCAACAGGACATTATCCATGTGCCGGCATTTAGAGTAGAAATACTGTAGAGGGTTTCAAAAAGAAATGTACAGCACTAGATTGTCAATGAATAAACCTCCTAATGTTTAGACTCTCTTTGGTGAGATTCTTGCTGTAGGTGTCACATTGTCCCTTCTTGCTGCTTTTGTTGTTCTGATTTAAAGGAATTTTGTATTGAACAACCTGTGCAATTACTCAACCCCTCCCCCGCCCCTCCGATGGCTCCCTACAGTGGCTTTACATACTTCCCCTGCTACTGTCCACTGAACTGATCCACTGTGTAGTCCCATGAAAATCTTTCTGAGAATAGGCACACATTTGGGTATGTGCCATAAGTGGTCTTACGTGGACTACTAATCCTAGTAGAAGTATTGATCTTTGAGCATCCTTGGCATCTGCACAGGAACTTTGCAGGGAATGGTAAGTTAAAGTCATCAAAAGATGCCATCTATATAGCAGGGTTTTGAGTAGGTTTTTTTCACCTATTCACATTCCTAACCCCAGAAACCACTAAGCAGCTCATCCACTCCCTCATCATATCACGACTCGATTACTGCAACTCCCTCCTCACTGGCCTGCCCCACCACAGGCTATCCCCACTTCAGTCGATCCTGAATACGGCAGCCAGACTCATCCACCTTACCAACCGCTCCGTTTCTGCCACCCCCCTGTGCCAATCCCTCCACTGGCTTCCGATTGCCCAACGGATCAAATTCAAAATGCTAACACTGACATACAAAGTTGTCCATAACACTGCCCCAAACTATATCACCGACCTAATATCCAAATACCACCCAAAACACACTCTCCGCTCCTCACAAGACCTCCTTCTCTCTAGTTCCCTGGTCTCCTCCTCCCATGCCCGCCTCCAGGACTTCTCCAGGGCAGCACCCATCCTCTGGAACTCCCTACCCCAATCCATCAGACTATTACCTACTCTCCTTTCCTTTAGGCACACCCTGAAAACCTATCTCTTCAGGGAAGCCTACCCCACCCCCTGCTAATTGCCGATCTCCTCCACTCTTCCTACCACTCCATCCCCCACAGCTTTTCCTCCTGTACCACTATCCCCTCCCTCCTAGATTGTAAGCTCCAAGGAGCACGGCCCTCGAACCCCTCGTGTATTGCATTGTATTATTATTGTACTGTCTCATGTATTGTCCCCCATTGTAATGTACAGCGCTGAGCGAACTGTTGGCGCTTTACACTGTATAATAATTAAAGTGGTTGGAAAGAAACATTTTTAATTTTTTTGAAAAATAACAAACATGCTATACTTACATGCTCTGTGCAATTGTTTTGCACAGAACAGCCCCGACTCTCCTCTTCTGGGGTCCCCCGCTGGTTGAGGGCACTTATGTGTGCTTGCTCCCGTGCTGGCTCTGAGCGTCCATAGACAAGTAGAGCATGGCTCGGCCCCCTCCCTTGCTCCCTCCTTACTGGTTGAGCTTCCCCTTGGTTCCCGCTGATGTCTCTAAGCCATTGAGGAGAGAGAGAGCCATGGGCGTCACTGCTCTTGTGCACAGCGCTAGATCGTGATCAGGCTCAGGTAAGTATGATGGGGGGTTGGGGGGGAGCTACATGCAGAAGATTTTTACCTTAATGCAGAGAATGCATTAAAGCAGAATTTCCCCCTTCCCCTTGCTCCCCCCCCCCCCCTTCATTACATTTGGAACAATATTTTTTTTTTGCAGTGGGGGGTGGCAGGTACCTGGTTATGGCAGGTACCTGCTCCCCCAATTCCAGCCAAGTCACCGTTTCCTTCCTTCCCCTGCAGCCTTCTGGAACATGTCACAGGTCCCAGAAAGCTGCGGGACCAATGGAATAGTGCAGTGTGGCTCGCACATGCACAGTGAGCAGCCGGCTGTGAAGCCGCAAGCATTCACAGCCTGCTGCCCACAGTTAGTATGCCGGCACCGGGGACCGCATCCTGATAAAGAAAGAGTTCGGATAAGGACAGCATCTGCAGAAAATAAATCAGTGGGTAGGGTTTGGCTACCATGTCTTTTTTGTATTGCATACATCCTAATTTTAGGAACGGGTGCAAATTATAGCATAGAGTATGTAAGAAAAAGAACTTGCCCCTGACATACCTCCAGTTCCATGGACCATTAAGGAATTAATGCACAAAAAAATAAAAAAATGATTGGGAAACTCACATTTGCTTTTTTCACCAGTACCACAAAGCACAGCAGGGGTCTAGGAGAGCGAGTCAGTTAAAGGACAGACTTCAGATGGCTATTCCTCTTCATTAGTGCAGCGTTTGGCATAGCCAGCAGTAGGGGAGGTAAATATATACTTTATTCTTTTTGGGGGTCTATTGTATTAGAAATGTTATCTATCTAACCAAGATGCTTAAAAATATCAGTTTCATGAGGAATCACGTGGACATGCGAGTAGGCAATCAAAGATTTGTCTAAAGTAGAAGGAAAGCCACCTGTTAAATGTTCCCTCTGATATTCCCGCATACATTTTGCAAGAAATCACTAGTACCATTTTTTTCTGGGTTTCTGATCCCTCATGATCAAAAATCTCCTTGGCTCAATCCCCTTTCTCAGTGGCTGATGCCGACACTTAAGTTAAAGTTAAGGATGCCAACGTGATGACGTCACTGCTATATGGGATATGATGGGATGATGATGATGTCACTGCTGAATGATGATGAATGATGGGATGATGATGATGTCACTGCCAGGGTGGATTTGATTTAAATCAAACTGATTTAAATCACGATTTAAATCACTAGTCAGTAAGGCTTGATTTAAATCCTAGTTTTCTACATAAAGACTAATTCTTGCTGGTATAACTTTAATATGCAAGTAGATGAAGATTTTTAGCATAACAACTTTTCATATTAGTTTTTTTATCCCCAGTTTAATAGGTTAATCATTCATATTTGGACAACTTTTCTGTTGTACTTAGGAAGGAGAAAAATAATCATTGCCTTAATAATAACAATTTAAATAGATTTATTCAACTGAAACAATAACATTCCAGCATATGTTATTTGCTTAAACAAACATCCATGTTTGTTAACTAATTTGGCTAAACAAAATATATATATTTTAAGAAACTTAGACTGTCAGCCCCTTCCTCCTCACACTTAGTTTCACTTTCTTCTTGTGCAGATCTATTCCACTCCAAACAATCAGAAAAATATTGTTTCTATTCTATTCACTGAACTTCTTGAAACGTAGCACTGAAGGGGTTGATTCTGTATTCATAGGTTTGTAGAAGTTAGGATTAAGGTCTTTTTCTTAACTCTGTTCATGTTATAACATTTTTGCTGTGAAGAAGAGGCACTGAGTCAAATTCAGTTTTGAGAACGGCAAAAGTAAACCGAGCATCTGTGATAATATCTTGTAGGCAGAGAAACTGCCCAATAATCTTACAAAAACCTCTGGAAGAGCATGACATTGTGAATGGATTAATGGAATTTATTTACCAAAAAAATTAAACATATACAGCCTTATTCTACATAATTAAAAAACTAATCTTTATTTCATGATGGAATAACCTTTGGATGGTAATATATTTTCCTCAAAAAGCATTTTATTTAAAAAAAATCCGATTTAAATAAAAAAAATCTGATTTAAATAAAAATCTGATTTCTTTGATTTTTTTAAAAAAAAATCATTGATTTTTATCCACCCTGGTCACTGCTATGTGGGATCCGAAGATGTGAATCAGAGAGCCGACCATATTGCTGCAATTCAGGAGCGTTGGTGGCCCTCCACAGGAAATAAAGGCTTCATAGTGGTACTGACAGGATCAACGGCCACCTAGTAACAATACAAGGAAAGAAGTGAAAACAATGTTTATTGATTGGATAATTAGAGCATGTAGTTAATATAGGAATTTTTTTCAACTAACCTGAAGTTCGACTTTAAAACAATTGCTACTGCAAGACTGCAATCTAGTGTCTGTGGGCATCCTGAAAATCAAACTTCAGACAAACAGCTAATTACACAGCTTAATAGTTATAAGAGAGCTGTTCTACCTGTCAAAAAAGTTGTATTCCTGTCCATCCAGTCCCCAGATTTACACAGCTCTGCGAGCAGAGCCCTGTGTTGCATAGCAGAATACCTCATTTTCAGTAACACCTAATAGGTCATGTTCTTCCCCTAGTCCAGGGGTCTGCAACCTTTAAGACATAAAGAGCCACTTGGACCCGTTTCCGAGAGGGAAAAAAAGACTGGGAGCCGCAAAACCATTGCAACATTTAAAACAAATCCGACACTGCATATATTGCAAAAAACGCTCTGGTCATGAAGGGGGTTTAAGGGCCCAGTAAGCAAAGGGTTAATCAGGGCCACAGTGTATCGTCATAATCACAATCATAGCCTTAGGTCAGTGGTGGGCAACCTTTTTTTTCGACTGAGCCAAATCTCGCCAAAACCACGATTGAAATTTATTTTGAGAGAAACATTTTTAAAACTGAAAACACATCCCCCATATAGTAATTCATCCCCCATATAGTAATTCATCCCCCATAGTAATTCATCCCCCATAGTAATTCATCCCCCATAGTAATTCATCCCCCATATAGTAATTCATCCCCCATATAGTAATTCATCCCTCATATAGTAATTCATCCCCCATAGTAATTCATCCCCCATATAGTAATTCATCCCCCATAGTAATTCATCCCCCCTATAGTAATTCATCGCCCCTATAGTAATTCATCCCCCCTATAGTAATTCATCCCCCATATAGTAATTCATCCCCCGTAGTAATTCATCCCCCGTATAGTAATTCATCCCCCCTATAGTAATTCATCCCCCCTATAGTAATTCATCCCCCCTATAGTAATTCATCCCCCCTATAGTAATTCATCCCCCCTATAGTAATTCATCCCCCATAGTAATTCATCCCCCCTATAGTAATTCATCCCCCTTATAGTAATTCATCCCCCCTATAGTAATTCATCCCCCCTATAGTAATTCATCCCCCCTATAGTAATTCATTCCCCATATTGTGTGAATTCACTTACCTTTGCTCCGCGCGTTCCTCTCGCTGGGTTCCCGCGCCGTTCTGGTCTTCAGGGCGGACTGTGAGAGGAGAGGAGTTCGTCACGCTGCCCCGCCTACATCCGGGCTGCCCCGCCTACATCCTGACAGCCAATGTTTGCCAGCGGGCGCCCGGCACACAGAAGATCTGCATTAAAAGAGCCGCGGCTTGCCGACCCTATTGCCTGTCACCTGGTGGGCAGTGTGCTCCGGAGCCGCAGGAAAGGTGAAAAAGAGCCGCATGCGGCTCCGGAGCCGCGGGTTGCCGACACCCGCCCTAGTCTATGAGCTGATCTCTCTGTCACTTTGCTCTCTCCACCTATCTGCAGGTTCTTTGTAAGCACGTGAGCACTGCTTCACAGCTGATTGGCTACTTGTGCTGCTTCCAGTCTAGGTTCTGTCATACACAGGATTGCACAGGGCTGATACTTAGACTTGTTTTTTGGACATTTTTTTCAGCAGAACAAATTGCTAAACGCTACTAAAACACTCCTAACAGCTTTTTTCTACATGTGCTGTAAAAACACTAATAAAACGCTAACGCTCTTAAATGCTACTAAAAAAATGCTATTACCAGCGTTTTTGATCCAGCATTTCTTTCCGGTGTTTGAGTTTAAAAAACACTACTGTACATGGAGCCTTAAAGCGGAGCTCCACCCAAAAGGGAAAGTTCCGCTTTAAGTCTTCATCCCCCGCTCCCTGTTAAGGCTTGGCACCTTTGAGGAATGGGGGAGGGGGTACCCAAATTGGTCAGGTACCCGTTCCTACTTCCACTGCAATTGCCTAAGCAGAAGATGTACCCCCCTCCCTCCCCGTAGTCTTCTGGGACATGTGACAGGCTCCACAAGACTACGTGGCCATTCACAAAGCGCATGCGCAGTGGGCTGTGAAGCTGAAAGCTGTCACAGCCAGGTGCCCACACTGAAGATGCCATTGAAAAATGTACCATTGAAATCCTATGGGACTTTTCACACCAGTGTGTTGCAGGTGAGGTGTATTTTCAAAAGTCCTGTATACTGCATTTTTAGCGCATGTTTAAAAACCACATCAAAAACATACCTCCCCATTGAAATGAATGGAAAATGCATCAAAAGGCATCAAACACACACCCATTGTGCATTTTTTGAGTCACATGCTCAATTTCACAAGTGCCAGAGTCAGAATTCCTGAAAACTCAGCAAAAAAAGTGTGTTTTTACCATCTTTTACAGTGGAGCCATGTGAAAAGGCCCTTAGGGCTCGTTCACACTTGACTTTATTTCTAACTCTTGCCAAAGGCCCCTATAGCATTTGACAGGCGTTAGGCATTTGGTAAGCGTTTTTAACACTCCCCAAACGCCCCATGCGCAGTTTTGAGGTGGTTGATAGGCGTTTTCCAAGCGTTAAAACCGCACCACAAATGCCTATAATGAAGTTAAATGGTATAACGCTCCGCAACTGCTTCGCAAACACCTGCCAGGTGTTTGCGGAGCGGCACCATAGACTTGAATAGGAAGCTTCAACTCCTCCGAGGCGTCAACTTTTCTGCAACGCTAATGCTTCAGTGTGAACAGCACTGTGTGCTGTCATATGCAGAATTTTCATAGGTGTTTGAGAAGTGTTAAAAATGCTTCCCAAACGCCTGTCTGATGCCTGCTGGCAAAGCTAGTGTGAACTGAGCCTTAGTTGTGGCTTTTATATCTTCCTGAAATTTTGCGACATTAGCACATACATATTCACGTTCGTTTTTGCTGCTTAGATCCTGAAAGATGATGCAACAATGTAGAATTTGGTTGGGAAGATAACAAGACTCAGCAGTTCTGGACTGGCAATAATATCAAAATTGTCTGACTTGTCATGTCACAGTCTATTGATCTCTGATTGTTAACAAACATGACATATGACCACAGCATTTCGGGAAAGCAGACCAGCTATGCAAGTTTTTCGTCTAATAATGCAGGCTGATGTTGGGAAAGGGCTACATTTACTGAAGAATGCACCGTGAGTCAGTCATTCCTGGGAGCAGCAGTTACAGCCATTTACTGACAGTAGCACAGTAAACTTGCAGGATGCTCCAGATTGGCGTCCTGCATTACAACTTTTCTGAGTCATGAAAATGGCTGCAGTACTTGGAAATCTTGTTTAGGTTTAAAACATTTGCTGCAGGGACACTTTGGTTAAATGTGGACGTTCAGATTCCAGTTGTATCAAATGCTAGTGTTTCTCCAGGCGTTATTATTATTATTTCAGGTACTTATATTGTGCCGTCACTTTTACGCAGTGCTTTACATATATATTGTACATTCACATCAGTCCCTAACCCTCAAGGGGTGTACAATCTAAGGTTGTGGTCAGCAAACATTTTCTCATAGCATTCAGAAATGTTCAGTGATTCTGTAAATGTACAGTATACTTAACCCTGGGTTCACACCTAAGCATTTTCTGCAGTGTTTTGCAGAAACGCAGTACAGTCCATTTAACATGATTTCCTATCAGACAGGTTCACATCTCCATGTTTTCACCCGTTGCGTTTTTTTGAAAGGGTCAGGAACTTTTTGAACGCAAAAGTTGCATTTTTGTTTCTATAGACCTCAATGGAAACGCTGCAGAAAAGCACGTATAGCCATGCATTTTTTGATGCATTTTGCATTTTAAATCTGCCTAGCAACAATAAAAATTAAAAAAAATGAAAATAAACCCTGCAAGTGCAAAAACGCAAAACGCTATGCAGAAACGGCTCAAATGCAACCTGCATAGGTGTGAACCTAGCCTAAAGTGTTGTAAACCCAGGACCCTGCATTCACTATATCTGGTCTCCCCCAGTACAAACAACATGGAAATGCAATTCTTTTAGTCAATATAAACTGCTAAATACCTTTTCTCATCAGCAGTTAGAGCAGTCTTGTGACTTCTACCAGTGTCCAGCAAAGCACTGGTTAAAGCTTGTAGGTGTTTTCATTCTCCTCTGACTCCTCATTCTCCTCTGACTGTTCTATGAGTCCTATGATTGGCCCTGTGCAGATCACATGCACCCTCCCCAGAAAAAAAAAATGCATTTAGCACTTCAGCATTTATTCATTTCAATGCCCAGAAAAAATGTAAAATTCTGACCAATGAAATAAAAAAACTCCCAAACACCAAATGCTGCTAAACGCACCTAAACTGATATAAAAAATTGCAGCTTAGGTGAGTTTTTAACACTGATTTTCTCCTGTCAGGAGGAAGAGCGTTCAATAGACCACTGTACATGAGGCCTAATGCACTCTGAGAATGTTCATCTATAGTGTGACTGCAGCAAAATACAGAGGCTATTCTACAAAGTTGTATATTTAAAGTGTTCCTAAACC
Source organism: Staurois parvus (assembly GCF_062004578.1). NCBI lineage: Eukaryota > Metazoa > Chordata > Amphibia > Anura > Ranidae > Staurois > Staurois parvus. The sequence continues at coordinate 3,125,476 of NW_028320549.1, forward strand.
CAGGACCCTGCATTCACTATATTTGGCCTCCCACAGTACACACAACATGGAAATGCAATTATTTTAGTAAATATAAACTGCTACATACCTTTTCTTATCAGCAGTCTTGTGACTTCTATCAGTGTTCAGCAGAGCACTGGTTAAAGCTTGTAAGAGGAGTTTTCTTTCTGCTCTAGGAGGATACAGAACCCTTGACCTCCATTGGGACACTGCTGATTGGCCCTGTGCTGATCACATGCACACTCCCTAGAGAAAAACAATTTCTGTATCAATACACTCCAAACTGAGCCCATCAGTGCTGCCTAACAGTGCCCATCAGTGCTGCCTAACAGTGCCCATCAGTGCTGCCTATCCGTGCCCATCAGTGCTACCTATCAGTGCCCATCAGTGCTGCCTATCCATGCCACCAATCAGTGCCCATCAATGCTGCCTATTAGTGCCCATCAGTGCTGCCTATCAGTGCAGCCTCATCAACACACATCAGTGAAGGAGAAAAAATACCTGTTTGCAAAATGTAATAATAGAAACAAAGAAAAAATTTTTTTTTCAAATTTTTTGCTCTTTTTTTTGTTTATAGTGAAAAAAATAAAACAGACAGTGGTGATTTAATACCACCAAAAGAAAGCCCTATTTGTCTGAAAAAAATTATAAAAATTTCATATTGGTACAGTGTTGCATTACCGTGCAATTGTCATTCAAAGTGCGACAGTGTTGAAAGCTGAAAATTGGCGGCACTGATGATGCTGCACTGATATGCAACAATGATGGACACTGATAGGTGGCACTGATGGCTCTGACTGGCGGCACTGCTGGGCTCTGACTGGCGGCACTGCTGTGCACTGATGGGGGGCACTGCTGGGCAGTGGTGGGTGGCACTGCTGGGCACAGGTGGATGGCACTCCTAGGCACTGCTGGGCAGTGGTGGGTGGCACTACTGGACACAGGTGGATGGCACTGCTGGGCACAGGTAGATGGCACTACTAGGCACTGCTGGGCACAGGTGGGTGGCACAGGTGGGTGGGACTGATCATCAGGGCACTGATCTTCAGTGCCCTGATGATCGGTGCTGATCCATCCTCTGACAATTGCCAGTTAGCAGTACTTTCCTCAGGATGTGACAGTGTGAGGAAAGTGCAGCCAATAACTGGCAACTGCATTTACCGGTGGTCTGCTGTGTCATTGGACGTGATGTGGTAAAAGGTCTATCATAGCGGCCTTTTAGCACATCACGTGATCAGCTGACGCCCTCCCAGGACTGGACAACCGCACTCTAGCCGTCATTCGGCTATAGCGTGGTTGGCAAGTGATTAAAGCGGTGGAGATCTACCTGAACAGCATGGGAGAAGTCAAAGATCACCGAGCACAGTGTCACCTCCTCACCACCTGATTTAAACCTTTAATTGCTGTACTACCATCTCACAATCGCGTGCATTGCACAGCAATCATGGGTTTAAATCAGGCAGTCAGGAGGCAACATATCACCTCCTCACCACCTGTCAAACACACTCGGATCCAGGGGCGGACTGACCATTTGGAAACTCGGGCACTGCCCGAGGACCCGGGGTCAGTAGGGGGCCCCATGAGATGCCGCTGGTACCTTTTTCATAGGCTTTTTTGAGTTTGGGCAAGGACACAGGGGCCCAATGATCCCCTATTTCCCGGGGGCGCCATGATTTGTCAGTCTGCCCCTGCTCGAATAGCTTTCCAGAGGCGCAGTAGTGCTTGCTGCACTTGTGAATGAGCTCTTAGTTGCATCTGGCAGCGGTACCCTTAGGGTTGAGTCACAGTTTTACCGCTCCAAATCCCTACCCTCCTTTAGCTGCTGAGGCAGCAGCCAAAAGGTGTACACATGCTGCAGCAGAAATGACACCCCCTGTTGCTTTTGGTGGGTGCTACCGCTTGCCAATCAGACCAATTCAAGGAAATGGGACCACTTTGCAAGTGCCCCATAACTGCATGCTTCTACGGGGTCCAAGGGGTTAAAGCAGATGGTGAGAAAGCAACACAACACTGCCTGTTTAACCCTGTTTGCTGTAATGCACAAGCTTGCAGGGCACTTGCAGAATGGCCTCATTCATTCAAATGGGTCATGCTTGGCAGGTGCTACACCCACCAACCATGGCAGGGCGTAGGAGCCAGCACTACAGAGGAGGCATCAGCTTATGCGGCTCTTGCACCCCTCTCCAGTCCATCATGAATTCTGCTGCCAGGCTCATCCACTTTACCAACCATTCATTGTCTGCTACCCCTCTCTGCCAATCCCTCCACTGGCTTCCACTCACTCAATTAATAAAATTCAAAATACTAACAACAACTTACAAAGCCAACCACAAATTTGCCCCCAGCTACATCACCAACCTGGTCTCAAAATATCAAAGAAATCGCTGTCTTTGATCCTTCCAAGACCTTCTGCTCTCTAGTTCCCGTGTCACCTCCTGCTATGCTCGCCTCCAGGACTTCTCCTGAGATTCTCCCATTCTATGGAACTCCTTACCCCAATCTGTCCGACTATCTCCTAATCTATCCACCTTTAGACAATCCCTGAAAACCCTTTCTTTCTCTTTAACCACTTCATGTCCGGACACTTTCACCCCCTTCCTGTCCAGGCCAATTTTCAGCTTTCAGTGCTCTCACATTGGGAATGACAATTACTCAGGCCTACGACACTGTATCCAAATGAAATTATTATCATTTTTTTCAAACAAATAGAGCTTTTATTTGGTGGTATTTAATCACCACTGGGGTTTTTATTTTTTGCTAGAAAAATTAAAAAACTGAACATTTTGAAAAAAAAAACATGTTTTTCTTAGTTTTTGTTACTAAATTTTGAAAATAAATATACTTTCTTCATAAATTTAGGCCAAAATCCATTGTGCTACATTTTTTTGGTAGAAATAACCCAAATCAGTGTGTATTATTTAGTCTTTGTGAAAGTTATAGAGTCCACAGACCATGGTACTGATGTACTGACTATCTATATAATTTCTTGGAGCCCTAAAATGCCAGGACAGTACAAATACCCCCCAAATGACCCCTTTTTGGAAAGTAGACAGTCTGAGGTATTTAATGAGAGGCATGGAGAGTTTTTTGAAGTTGTAACTTTTTGCCAATTTTTGAGGGAAATGATGAACATAAACAATTTTTGTTTCCCACAGAGTTGTCATTTAACAAGTTCTTTCTCTCACACGGCATAGGCATACTTGCAATTACACCCCAAAACACATTCTGCTACTCTTCCTGAGTATGGCAATACCACATGTGTGAAACTTTTTCACAGCCTAGCCACATAGAAGGGCCCCACATCTAATAAGCACCGTTAGGCGTTCTAGGGGCAAAAATTACACATTTAATTTCTTGACTGTCTATCACAGTTTTGGAGGTCCTGGAGCACCAGGACAATTGAATTACCTACAAAATGACCCCATTTTGTAAAGCAAACACCCCAAGGTATGTTTTAAGAGGCATGGGGAGTCCTCTGAAGACAATTTTTTGCCGCATGTTTTTGGAAAATGTGAAAAGAAAATGAAAATGTATTTTTTTTACGCAAAGTTGTCATTCTATGAGATATTTCTATTACACAGCATTGGCATACTTAAAATTACACCTCAAAACAAATTCTTTAACTCCTGCTGAATATGGCAATATCAAATGTCTTAGCCTTTTTCACAGTCTGGCCACATAGGGGGGTTCCATATCCAATAAGCACTTTTTGGAGTTCTAGGGGCAAAAATTACACATCTAATTTCTTGACTACCTATTGCCGTTTTGGAGGTCATGGAGCATCAGGACAATGGAATTACCCACAAAATGACCCCATTTTGGAAAGCAAACACCCAAGGTATGTTTTAAGAGGCATGGGCAGTTCTCTGAAGACTTCATTTTTTGCCACAAGTTTTTGGACATTGTGAAAAGAAAATGAAAATGTATTTTTTTATACGCAAAGTTGTCAATCTATAAGATATTTCTAATACACTGCATAGGCATACTTAAAATTACACCCCAAAACACATTCTCTAACTCTTCCTGAATATGGCGATACCACATGTGTGAGACTTTTTCACAGTCTGGCCATATAGAGGGGCTCCATTTCCAATAAGCACTTTTTGGAGTTCTAGGGGCAAAAATTACACATCTAATTTCTTGACGACCTATTGCCGTTTTGGAGGTCATGGAGCATCAGGACAATTGAATTACCCACAAAATGACCCCATTTTGTAAAGCAAACACCCCAAGGTATGTTTTAAGAGGCATGGGGAGTCCTCTGAAGACAATTTTTTGCCGCATGTTTTTGGAAAATGTGAAAAGAAAATGAAAATGTATTTTTTTTTACGCAAAGTTGTCAATCTATGAAATAGTTCTAGGGGCAAAAATTACACATCTAATTTTTTGACTACCTATTGCCGTTTTGGAGGTCATGGAGCATCAGGACAATTGAATTACCCACAAAATGACCCCATTTTGGAAAGCCAAGACCCTAAGGTATGTTTTAAGAGGCATGGGCAGTCCTCTGAAGACTTCATTTTTTGCCACAAGTTTTTGGAAAATGTGAAAAGAAAATGAAAATGTATTTTTTTTTTTACGCAAAGTTGTCAATCTATGAGATTTTTCTATTACACTGCATAGGCATACTTAAAATTACACCGCAAAATGCATTCTTTAACTCCTGCTGAATATGGCGATACCAAATGTGTGAGACTTTTTCACAGTCTGGCCACATAGAGGGGCTCCACAATAAGCACCTGTTAGCGTTCTAAGGGTAAAAATTACACATCTAATTTCTTGGGCCACTTGTGTGGCAATCAGGAACACTGCTGGGCCACTGCAGTGATCATGGACACTGCTGGGCCACTGCAGTGATCATGGACACTGCTGGGCCACTGCAGTGATCCTGGACACTGCTGGGCCACTGCAGCAATCAGGGACACTGCAGTGATTAGGGACACTGCTGGACCACTTGTGCGGTGATTAGGGACACTGCAGGGCCACTGCGGCGATCAGGGACACTGCTGGGCCACTTGTGTGGCAATCAGGGACACTGCGGCGATCAGGGACACTGCTGGACCACTTGTGCGGCGATCAGGGACACTGCTGGGCCACTTGTGTGGTGATCAGGAACACTGTGGGGCCACTGCGGTGATCAGGAACACTGCTGGGCTATTGCGGTGATCAGGGACACTGCTGGGCCACTTGTGTGGTGATCAGGGACACTGCTGGGCCACTGCGGCAATCAGGGATACTGCAGTGATCAGGGACACTGCTAGGCCACTTGTGCGGCGATCACAGACACTGCGGCGATCAGGGACACTGCTGGACCACTTGTGCGGCGATCAGGAACACTGCTGGGCCACTTGTGTGGCAATCAGGAGCACTGCTAGGCCACTATGGTGATCAGGGACACTGCGGTGATCAGGGACACTGCTGGACCACTTGTGCAGCGATCAGGGACACTGCTTGGCCACTGCGGTGATCAGGGACACTGCTGGGCCACTTGTGTGGCGATCAGGAACACTGCTGGGCCACTGCGGCGATCAGGGACACTGTGACAATCAGGGAAACTGCTGGGCCACTTGTTTGGCAATCAGGGCCACTTGTGGGGCAATCAGGGCCACTTGTGGGCAGTCAGGGCCACTTGTGGGGAAATCAGGTGTCACTGAGGTGGAGGGCAGTTTGTTTTCTTGTTATCTGCTCCTTCTCCTCTCATAAACAGAACTCCGTGTGAGGAGAAGGAGGCAGAAGCCGCACCATGTGGCTTTTGTTTACTTAGACTGTGTCCTTGTTGGACACGGCTGATCACATGGTATAGGACTGATTTCATTGGTCCTGTACCATGTCACGTGATCCGCTGTGTCCGTTGGACTTGGCGATCATCGAGCTCGCGGGTGCGCGCACGAGCCTCAGATGCAGGACGCCGTTCAGAAATGGCAACCCGCTCCTGGAGGTGTCCCGTCCCGCCGTTCATAAACAGCGGCTGGACGGGAAGTGGTTAAAGAAGCCTTTCCTGTTTCTAACTAGTAAACTGTCTTTTATTTCTTCCATCAACTCATCCCCCCACAGCCATTACCTTTTGTATCACTCAACCCTTCCTCCTAGATTGTAAGTATAAAATAGTTCTCTTCCTTCAGCCCTGTTTCACACTGATGTAATGCGGAATTTGCAGGGTTTTCTGTGCGAATTCCGCACCGCATCAGAATTGCACCCCGTTCATGTGAACAGCTGCGGGTGTGTATCTTAAGTTAACAACACCACGAAAGCAGTCCACAAAACACGGTGCGATGTGCAGAATCGAAGCACATACAGTAGGTGTGAATACCCATGCGATCCAATTCTAGTGCAGACCTAAAAAACGGGTCCTGCACCTTTTTGGTGCGGGTGCAGTGCGATTAGAGCCATACAAAATGTATGGCTCCAATCGCACCGCACAAAAATCGCATGTGATTGGCACAGGAATGCGGTACAGTTCCTGTGTGAATCACATGCAATATACTGCACCACATATATGTGGACCCAGGCTCTATGTCTTAATTGAAGAAAGATCAGAAATATATATGTCATGGAACAGGTATGTTGTGGCTATTGCATTCTGACAGCCAGAACCTCCATCTGTCAAAATAGCCGAACAGTGCTTGCATCTGTTTGGCTGTAGGTGCTGTTTGGCCAATGATTTTCTGCCCAGTGCCTTCGATTTTTTTTCAATCGAAAGATGGAAGGGTGTTGACAGGGCCATCCAAAGATCAATTTTCAGAATGGTCCATCAGCCTTTGGGTCAGCCGCCAATTTTCAGAATACCCCAAAAGCAGCTACATCTGATTGAAGGCAGCCACTGTTCTGCTAACAATTTTCCGCCTGGCTGCTTCGATCAATCAAAGGAAGTCGGGCAGGAGACTACCTTCAGGGCCACCCACCAAGCAAATATTGTCCAGATCAGGAACCAGATGAAATTTGCAGCTAGACTCTACATCATAGGTCCTCCTATAAAGCTACTAGGCCCCTTTGTCTTCTGTTCAGGATCGTCTGTGTGTTCTCTCACTAAAAAGTGCCACATTGCAGCAGTTAGAAGATGTAGGGAGGCTTGAGATCTCAACAATGGCTAATTATGCCTATGGAGTGTCAAACATTTAATTCACGCAATATCTTCTAGCGCAAGTTAGGAAAGTAAGGGGAAGCAGCGGCGAATGATTTGTGTGTGCAGCCCCAGTCTTCCTCTTTGACCAGTGAGGCCAGGCAGGGAAGGGTGAATATCCCTCACACAGCAGGCCTCCTGACTATTCTGCGCCTCCTTGGGTTCTGCTAGCTGGGGGAGGGGAGCTTCAGGGGAAAGAATATTTAGCAGTCTTTTCCCTAGTTTATCAAGCAAGCTACTGTAAGGCTGAAAACACAGAGGCAATGAGTGCGATCAGCTCCAGGGTATGGAAGCTCCCGGCAATGTTCCCAGTAAATAATTAAACACGGGACTTCCTTGGTGATCCTCGATTTATCCCCAGCCACTCCAACCTCTCCATATGTACATGCGGAGGGGGATATTTACAGAATCTTTATTACCTCTGATACTGGAAATGTCTTTCCCAGCACCTGCGACTACCATTGTACTTTTACACTGTTAGGTCTCAATTTTCCTAATATTTAAAGCAGACCCATCAGCAGATAAAAAAAAAGTCCATCATTGAATTCTGTTATATAATGCATCATTTAATCTAATGATTTATTCATTAAAAATATTAAATTTAAATGACATTTATTTATTTATTTCAGGTACTTACATAGCGCCGTCAATTTACGCAGCACTTTACATATATATTGTACATTCACATCAGTCCCTAACCCTCAAGGGGTGTACAATCTAAGGTCCATAACGCACATTCATACATACACATACTAGGGACAATTTAGACAGCAGCCAATTCACCTACCAGCATGTCTTTGGAGTGTAGCAGGAAACCGGAGTACCCCCACGCAGGCACAGGGAGAACATGCAAACTCCAGGCAGGTGGTGCCATGGTTGGGATTTGAACTGGCGACCCTAGTACTGCCAGGCGGACGTGCTAACCACTTAGCCACTGTGCTGCCCACAATTATGCTTTACTGTACTATGATTTCCTTGTAGATCAGGTTCCCTGAAATCCAGGGGGCTCTCTTATTCAAATATCAACATGACTTCTGATGATGCCAGGCGGACGTGCTAACCACTTACCCACTGTGCTGCCCACAATTATGCTTTAAAGTAGTATGATTTCCTTGTAGATCAGGTTCCCTGAAATCCGGGGGGGCTCTCTTATTCAAATATCAACATCACTTCTGAAGCTAGCCTTTGGCTACCTCCTGCCCCTTGCTATTGGTCACAGAGGCCGCCCATTACATTGAGCAGCCAATAGAAGTTGGAGGAGGTGAGGGGAGGTTTGACCTGACACTGTCTTCAGCTAATTTCAGAACACCCAATATACTTTGAAGAAAGCTCAAGCTTCCGGGCCCCGCCAGCTCCCAAAGAAAAAAATTAAGTCAGCAGCTACAAATACTGTGGCTGCAGACTGTTAATATTAGGGCACTTACCTCTCCAGGCATCCAGCGCTGTCCTCACCCCGAGCCAATTCTCCAATCGGCTATCAGGTGCTGGCACCACCATCTTGACTAAGGGAATCTGGAAGTGAAGCCTTCTCGCCGGTTCCCTACTGCACATGTGCGAAGTGCACTGTGGTTTGTGAATGGGCTGCAGCCTATGGGGGAGGCTGAATTTCTGGATCATTTAGCTGCGGCAAACTCAGCTGGAAGCGGGAACGGGTACCTGTCGAAACCAGGTACCTGCTCTCCCCAACCCACCAAAAGGTGCCAAATGTGGCAGTGAAGGGAGTGGAGGAGGCAGAAAAGCAGAGCTGGGTGGAATTCTGCTTTTAAAGGTTATTTTCTTTTAAATAATAAACACATCTTTGCTTACCTGCTCTGTGCAGTGATTTTGCACAGAGCAGCCCCGATCCTCTTCTTTCCAGGTCCCCGCCAGTGCTCCTGGCTCCTCCCCCTCAAGCAGTGCCCCCCAGGGAAAGCTGCTTGCCCTGGGGGGCACTGCTGTGTGCTCGTCCCCAAGCCGCTGATCTATGCGTCAATAAATCACATGGCTCAGGCCCGGCCCCCGCTCTCTTTTTATTGGCTTACTGGCTTTGATTGACAGCAGTGGAAGCCAATGTCTCTGGAGGAGGCCAATGAGGAGGAAGAATCCCCACACAGCGGAGGCTGTCGAGAAAATCACTAGATTGGAGGGGGCTCAGGTCAGCATTGGGGGGGGATGCGCTACACACAAAAGGTTTTTTATCTTCATGCTTAGAATACATGAAGGTAAAAAAACTTGAGCCTTTAGAACGACTTTAATTGCTATGGTTGGTTTAGATTGGATTGGTTATCTACAGGAAGAAAATCTATTTTTCCCATGTGCAGGATCCAGCTATTCAGAGACAAGACAAGCGGTGGGCAGGAGGGGCGCTGCCCTGGGCGCTGCCCTGGGCGCTGTGGTATCATGTGAAGGGAGCTGTGTGGAGAGTTCCTACCTGTTGGCAAGAGTACTGGAAGAGGGGAAATTTTTGTTTGGGGAAAATTTTAGCTTGCTAAAGGAATTTATGCTTGGGGTAAGTGTCCGGATTAATACTCACATTTTGTGGGGGGGAGGGAATGTTTGCTAACACATGCTCATACATTTTGGAGAGGGGAGTGCTGTTTGGCATCTTTGCCCTGTGCGCTAGATGACCTTGTCCCAGCACTGCCTCTAATTTTTAGTATACTACATCTGCAGGTTGCTGGGGATGCTAAAAATCTTGTATACAACCTGCGTACAACTTTTGGTTTTGATCTACCAGCTCAGCTGCTACGAGTTCCACTGCTCCTACACTGATCATAGGGGGCGCTTGCTCTTCATCTCCTACATTTAGAAAACATCTTGTATTATTTTTGCAGAATAGACAAAGGGAGGGGTAGATGAACATTAGGTCTTCCATTTAGAGAAATCCTTGTTTTCAGGAAAGAAGATTACAAGACTTTTTCTGAATGGAGGAGTTGAAAAGTGAATGACCCCCTATCATCACTGTACAAGAGATAGAACTCTCAGCAGCTGAGCTGGAAGATCCAGGCCAACAGTGGTATATAGCATAATCATTTTTGCAACCCCCCAGATATTGTATACCAAGAATTAGAGGTAGGCTGGACTGAGCACATGGTAAAAATTAGCAGGTAGAAGGCACCAAAACTGATGACAGTGCAATATTGTACAGTAAAAGCAAAGTGTATAATTTTTTCAGTTGGCCCTGCAACTCTGCCTTGATACTGCTTCACCTGTGATAGATCTGCTTTGAAAGAATCCAATTGTGCACAATTTGCATAAAATATGACCACAATACTAGAGTCTATTTGTACATTACAAAAAACTACACCCGTTCCAAGGAAGGAACAATACCTACGTTTTATATTGTTCTTGGACCCCAAAAATGAGCCACTCGCTCCAACAGAAAACTCAATGCTCCTCCAAACAGTTCAAACCAAGAGGCATAAACTTTGTGTGTTGGCCTTGATGGCCCATCCTTCACAAAGAACCAGAAAATCCACTAATTCACTTGAGAGACTGCAAAAGTGCAGAGCTATACATCTTCCTGTGGGAAAACTCTAAAAAAAACAAAACACAATTTGTGAACAGACGGTATTTCCCCAAACTGGTTCTGCACACTGTATACTATACATGTCCAAAATTGTCCACTAATTATTAGAACAGTAACTCCAGGGTCTCCTCACCCATGGTGATGCTACTCTGAACCGCTCCTGCCAGTGGCTGGTTGTTAGTTTTCTGGGATAGGTTTCCTGTTCTGTGTAATCAGGAGACTAAAGGTGCCCATAGACAGGACACAATATTGTCACCCAATCTGGGTCATTACAGTCTGATTAGGAAATGATGTAGGTCTGTTTAGGAATTGGAACATTAGGTTTTGGTGCCAAGAATCCAGCCTTGTAAAACTTAGGATTCTCTCATTCTTAGGATGAAATAAGGCCTCTTGTACCACTGTGCCACAACCTTTTCATTCTGTTCCAGGAAGGTCGCAGGTAGTTGGGGGGTGGTGAAACCACAGTTCAACCGCCTGTTTTTCTTCCAACCAGCTACCCACGTGAATTAAGCGCATGGTAAAAAAAACATGAAGCTAGCTGCCCTCCCATTTGCCTCTTTGTCTCATACATAGTTGCTAAGATTGAAAAAAGGTTGACACCAGTCCAATGTTTATAATGCTGGTATTACACACCAGTTTGGCTGACCCGTATAGTTCCCCAATATCCATCCATGGGTGCTCCCAGCAGGGAACGATGGCCCACATCTGGTGGTACTGCCCTATAGCAACTAGACTTTGGATCTGGGTTTATACACGGCTACAAACATTACTTCACTCTGACGTAAAGTGAAACCCTTGCAAAGCCTAGCTTTTTAAAGGATAAGTTCACCTTTGGGAACATGTTACATGTTCTACCCGTTTTTAGTGTGGAACATGTAACATGTTCCCATAGCTGCAGCCGCCCCTCTCCGTCTGACAGATAGTACGGGGAAACTTCTCCCCATAGTATCTCTCAGATTTCAAAACAGCTGCACCCACATGGCCGCATCATTCATTCACGGACTTCCGTGAATGAATGACCTGCAAGTCCTGACAGCCTTAGCGGCTGTGGACTTGTAGATTTCAGTGAACTACCATGGCGCTGTGGAGCGCCATGGTAGTTCATTGAAGCTTCCTGTCGTAACATCTGCTTGATTGTACATCCCGTACAGCAAGTAGGTTTTATGACAGGTCTGCAGGAGACCTGCATGGCATCAGCAATCTATTGATCGCTGGTGCAATGCTTTCCAGGCTCCTGTAGACAAAAATAATAAATGCACATTTTTTTTACCTGCAATAAAATGTGCATTTATTATTTTCATCCAAAAGGTGAGCTTATCCTTTAAAGCTAGAGAGTCATTATTCTGGGTGGAACGCAAACTGGCAGCAGACCTTTTTATTACAACTAAGCTCACAATAGTGAAAGCCTGGAAAACTCCTGCTCTCAGGTTTGAGGCAGTGAAAGATCGCATGAACGTTGTCATGGTCAATTAACATCTATACTGTCTGATTCCCTTGACCAGCTTCTGCGAGTTTGGTAATCCTGGATATCTCATGCTCATCCCTCGCGTTTGACCACACGCTACTGACATTATCCTCCGAGACCACACTTTCTTTTTCTCTTCCTTTCTCCTACTTTTCCTTTTCTTCCTGAATCTCTAACCCCCTCCTATTTCATTAGGGTGGTCGTCTTTGGCTCCCACTCTTTTGTATACTCCAGTTGACTGACTCTCCTCCAGTCCAGTATCCGCGAACATGCTGCAACTCAGTTCATCTCCATACAGTTTTGGGGTTAGGCCTCTTCTAGTCCCCTTTCGTTTCTACTGATGATTATGTTCTAATCTTTGAGAACATTACTTTCATACTGTGGATCAGTTTGATTATTGCAATAATTTATTAATTGTAATTCCGCCTTATTCCACTGTATTTTGGTGTTGTACTTTGAGGTATGTTTCATACTTTGGATCATTGCCTTTGTCAGTTGGCTCTTTATGACTGTGCTATTTGTCAGTAAAAACCTTTGTAAAAGAAAAAAAAGGGACCAGTCCATCTATTTCAACCTGTGTGTATGTGTTTGTTTTTGTCAATACCATTTCCCATATCTCTGTATGTTGCATTTGACAAGTTGCTTATCGAAGAGTTTTTTTAAACTATCGACACTTCCCACTGACACCACTGATTGTGGGAGGGAGTTCCACGTCTTTATAACACAAGGCCAGATTAAGGGCAACGGATGCCCTAATCACTGCCCAACAATGCTTTCCCCATCAGATCCCTCCTTTCTCCTCCAAAGATGTATACTTACCAAGATTAGACCACCATGGCCTCTTGTGTTTTTTATTTTTTATCTTCTTACACCCCATTTTGCACATCTTCTCTCACCTGGCCGGAGCATTACTCTCATGTAAAAGTCTATAGGGGTTGCCTAACTTCATCTCCCAGCTGGGAATTGAAGGTAGAGGAACCCTATAGAAGTTTATGGGCACCTGCACAGCCAATAGAAAAAAGGACTTGCAGTGTGGAAGTTGAATCTTGGTAAAAATGCATTGCTGGAGTGGGAGGGTATGATTGGTTAGCTCAGTGCAAAGTGCCCTTATCCTAGAAGGACATGATAGCCCAGGGAAAACTCTGCGATGTCCCATTCCCTTGGTACTTAAAAGTGCTGTTAATGTTTAATCAAGTCCTGATATAACTCAATATAAACCTCTGCCCATGCTGGCTACATTGGTTCTTCAGTTCCATTCATTGATCCAGCAGTATGCAGAGAACTGGACTTACACAGCATTTTGTACATAGACCCTAACAGAAGACTAGAGATGAGCGAATCGAACATGGCGAAGTGGAATTCGTTTCGAAGATTAGGAAAAATTCGATTTGCGCCGAATCCGAAAACTAGCAAACTTCGGATGCACGAATCGAATTTTCCCAAAAATGGCGGCGACATTTGTGGCGACGGAGCGGGGATCTCTGGGAAGGCGCGCAGACAAGGCGCGCTGACCCATAATGCATTCATTCATGACATGTGATCGCATTAGCCAATCAGCAGCCAGCCAGCACTGTGTAATGGTGGAGCTATAAATCGCGGCCATCTTAGAATTCTCCATTAGCCTCCGGTCATTCAAGAGAGACAGACCTGTCTGTATTAGGGACAGAGTTAGGGCCACAGAGACTTTAGGGCCACAGAATCGTTACTCAGGGACACAGAATCGTTACTCAGGGACACAGAATCGTTACTCAGGAACACAGAATTGTTACTCAGGGACACAGAATCGTTACTCAGGGACAGACACAGAATTGTTACTCAGGGACACAGAATTGTTACTCAGGGACACAGAATCGTTACTCAGGGACACAGAATCGTTACTCAGGGACACAGAATCGTTACTCAGGGACACAGAATCGTTACTCAGGGACACAGAATTGTTACTCAGGGACACAGAATCGTTACTCAGGGACAGACACAGAATTGTTACTCAGGGACACAGAATTGTTACTCAGGGACACAGAATCGTTACTCAGGGACACAGAATCGTTACTCAGGGACACAGAATTGTTACTCAGGGACACAGAATTGTTACTCAGGGACACAGAATTGTTACTGAGGGACACAGAATCGTTACTCAGGGACACAGAATCGTTACTCAGGGACATAGAATTGTTACTGAGGGACACAGAATTGTTACTGAGGGACACAGAATCGTTACTGAGGGACACAGAATCGTTACTGAGGGACACAGAATCGTTACTCAGGGACACAGAATTGTTACTCAGGGACAGACACAGAATTGTTACTCAGGGACAGACACAGAATTGTTACTCAGGGACACAGAATTGTTACTGAGGGACACAGAATTGTTACTGAGGGACACAGAATCGTTACTCAGGGACACAGAATCGTTACTCAGGGACACAGAATCGTTACTCAGGGACACAGAATTGTTACTCAGGGACACAGAATTGTTACTCAGGGACAGACACAGAATCGTTACTCAGGGACACAGAATCGTTACTCAGGGACACAGAATTGTTACTCAGGGACACAGAATTGTTACTCAGGGACACAGAATTGTTACTGAGGGACACAGAATCGTTACTGAGGGACACAGAATCGTTACTGAGGGACACAGAATCGTTACTCAGGGACACAGAATCGTTACTGAGGGACACAGAATCGTTACTGAGGGACACAGAATCGTTACTGAGGGACACAGAATAGTTACTCAGGGACACAGAATTGTTACTCAGGGACACAGAATTGTTACTCAGGGACACAGAATCGTTACTCAGGGACACAGAATCGTTACTCAGGGACAGACACAGAATCGTTACTCAGGGACACAGAATCGTTACTCAGGGACAGACACAGAATCGTTACTCAGGCACACAGAATTGTTACTCAGGGACACAGAATCGTTACTCAGGGACAGACACAGAATCGTTACTCAGGGACAGACACAGAATCGTTACTCAGGGACACAGAATTGTTACTCAGGGACACAGAATTGTTACTCAGGGACACAGAATCGTTACTCAGGGACAGACACAGAATCGTTACTCAGGGACACAGAATCGTTACTCAGGGACACAGAATCGTTACTCAGGGACACAGAATTGTTACTCGGGGACACAGAATCGTTACTCGGGGACACAGAATCGTTACTCAGGGACAGACACAGAATCGTTACTCAGGGACACAGAATCGTTACTCAGGCACACAGAATCGTTACTCAGGGACACAGAATCGTTACTCAGGGACACAGAATCGTTACTCAGGGACACAGAATCGTTACTCAGGGACAGACACAGAATCGTTACTCAGGGACACAGAATCGTTACTCAGGGACACAGAATTGTTACTCAGGGACACAGAATCGTTACTGAGGGACACAGAATCGTTACTGAGGGACACAGAATCGTTACTCAGGGACACAGAATCGTTACTCAGGGACACAGAATCGTTACTCAGGGACACAGAATTGTTACTCAGGGACACAGAATCGTTACTTTCTGCTTCACAACCACAATTGTACGTTCAAAGAGTTAAATCCTGTTTTATGTTTGGGGTGCTTATTGAATTAAAGAGTATGTCAGACAACACGCAGAGGAGTGGCAGAGGAGGCAATGTTTCAGGAGCGAGCAGACGTGGCAGCAGAGGAAGGGGTCGAGGCAGCACGAGTCGCAGCCAGAGGCCAGTGCTCCCGGTGTCATCCAGCGGTCGTGTCTCCACCGACAACCCTGCCGTCATCGATTGGTTGACTCGGTCGTCTTCCTCTTCCCAGGTCACCTCTGACACCTACAGCCAACGGTCGGTGGGTACGTCAGACACAACCGTTAGTTGGCATGGCCCGGGAGCAAGCCCACTGAAATCACGTGTTCTCTACCTGCCCCTGTCCTTTGGTGTTCCCTCACCAAGCGAAGTATCACATGCTGTGGGCTCAGCCCCACTGTACAGTGAGGAAGAGCTAACAGAGGGCGGTCAGGAACGGGGGGAGACATCCGCCTCTTCAGCAGCCAGGCGAAGAAGTACTGGCGAGGAGAGTGGCTCGGTAGCCGGTCTAGAGACAGGTCTGTCTCCTGACCCACACGCAGCCGAGGGGGCTAGTAGTGACGCGGAGACCCTAATTGATGATGATGAGGCTGATCGCACTTGGCAGCCTCGTCGTCATCAGGCTATTGCTTCCGCATCATCAGGAGAAGAGGGTGCCAGCTTGCCAGCGAGCAAAACAGTCGGTGGGTTGCCCAGGAGGCAGCAGGGTCGCAGCAGTGTCAGTGGAGGCAAACGGCCACGGAGTAGAGCACCAGCTCCACTGCAGCCTACCACCACGGCCTGTAGTGGTGCCGGTGTGCACGGAGGAAGTAGCAGTCAGCCAGTGAGGAGTAGCGGGGGCAAAGTTTCCTACTCGGCGGTGTGGCAATTTTTCGTCAAGCCGCCCGAGGAAGTAAACGTAGCCGTATGTCGACTATGTGGCCAGAAAGTCAAGCTTGGCCAGGGGGCCCATGTTGGGACTACAGCGTTGCGTCAGCATATGCAGCGTCGCCATTCGGTGGCCTGGGAAAACCGTGATAAAGATACGGCGGTTCTGCCTGCCCCAGCCCCCGCTCCATCACCCGCTCCGTTACTTGCTCCGTCACCCGACGTCAATCGCCCTCTATCAGCCAGTCAAGGCTCCAACACCTCTGCTGAGGGGAGTTGTCGCTCGTTGGCATCTTCCGCTCGTTCAGATGCTCCTTCTCCTGCTACTCCTCTTCACGGATTCCGTCAGCAGTCTTTCTTGGAATCCGTTTCCAAGAGACAACAGTTTGCGAGCACGCATCCGACGGTGCAGAAGCTGAACGTCCTCCTGTCCAAGTTGCTGGTGCTGCAGTCCCTCCCTTTCCAAGTGGTGGACTCAGCACCTTTCCGAGAAATGATGGCTTGTGCCGAGCCGCGGTGGAGAGTGCCAAGCCGGCATTTCTTCGCCAAAAAGGCAGTGCCAGCCCTGCATTCACATGTAGAAGAGATGGTGGGCCAGTCTTTGAGCATGTCGGTCTCTGCCAAAGTGCACGGCAGCACCGACGTGTGGAGCTGTAACTACGGTCAGGGACAGTACATGTCATTTACGGCCCACTGGGTGAACGTGGTGCCGGCACAGCCGCACCAGCAACTTGGACAGGTCACGCCGCTTTTGCCTCCACGTTTGCACGTCCTTGGTCCAGCAAAGATGTCCGCCTCTACCACCTCTTCTTCCGCCGTGTCCTCAGCCGCCACCCCCGTGCCAAGTCCCATTACCCGACCGGCATATCACATGTGCAGGGCGCAACGGTGTCACGCTGTGCTGCACCTGGTATGCCTTGGCGAACGTAGTCACACAGGGGAGGAACTTCTCAGTGTAATGAACAGAGAAATCGACAGATGGCTGTCTCCGCGCAAACTGAAAATCGGAACCATGTTGACCGACAACGGAAAGAACATGGTGTCTGCTCTGCGTCAAGGAAGGTTGTGCCATGCGCCATGCATGGCTCACGTGTTCAATCTGGTTGTCAAGCGGTTCCTAAAATCCACCATCCCACTGCAAGACATCCTTAAAATGTCACGTAAACTTTGCATGCATTTCAGCCATTCCTAAACCGCAAAGCACACCCTCCTTGAGCTGCAGCGGCAGAACAGAATTCCACAGCATCGCCTGATCTGCGACGTTGCAACAAGGTGGAATTCAACCCTACATATGTTAGACCGCCTTTACGAACAGCGAAAGGCCATCACCGATTTCCTGATGTTACAAGCGGATAAAGGTACTCCCCTGTGTAACTTAGATGTCAGCCATTGGCAGCTCATGCGTGACACCTGCCGCTTGCTCAGGCCCTTTGAGGAGGCCACGCTATTCGTGAGTCGGCAGGACTATGGGATGAACGACGTCATTCCTCTGTTGCACGTCCTGGAACAAATGCTGTTAACAATGGCTGGTCAGGGTGCGGTAGACGTGGCGCACAGATCTCAACGCCACATGACCCCTGTGGGGGCAGGACAGGAAGAAGAGGAGGAGGTAGAGGAGGACATTGGTGCTCAGGAATTATTGAGTGAAATGGGTGGTTTTTCCACTCAGCGGACAGGAGTGGAGGAGCAGGAGCATCTGGTAGAGGAGGAGGAGGAGACAGAGGACCCAGACGCACCGTGGCAGTATGCTGTGGAGATGGAGGCAGGGAGTCCCTCGCATTCCTTGGCACAAATGGCCCATAGCATGCTCGGTTGCTTGCGTAGCGACAGCCGAATAATAACCATCAGACAGAGGGATGACTTTTGGCTGTCCACCTTGTTGGACCCTCGCTACCGTTCAAAAATGGTGGCCTTTTTCACACCTGCTGAGAGGGAGGCCAAAATAAAGTACTATAAAAACCACCTATGTAGTCAGTTGGTCTCTGCCTTTCTGCGCCAACGTCCATCCTCAGACACTGTGGGCCCTGTGCGCTCGCGTTCCGCTGCCATGGCAGCAGGGGAGGGGTGGGGTGGTAGGAGCAGTGGCAGCTCCACCAGCAGCGGCTGCCTCAGTCTGCAGTCGATGATGAGTAGCTTTCTTCACCAGCGCAGTGAGGAAACTACTAACCAGCCGCAGCAGCAGCATCAGGTGGACCTGGAGCAGGACCTCAAACAACAGGCTCGGGCCTACTTGGACAGCACCCTGCCAACCGAGGTAGACAATCCCCTTGACTACTGGGCAACGAAACTTGACCTTTGGCCCCAACTAGCTGAATTTGCCCTTGAAAGGCTGTCATGCCCGGCCAGTAGCGTGGCATCGGAGCGTGTGTTTAGTGCGGCAGGAGGTATTGTAACTCCGCAGAGGACACGACTGTCCACCCAAAGTGTGGAGAGACTCACGTTTGTGAAAATGAATCAGGCGTGGATTAGTCTGGATTTCAAACCACCAGTTCCTGACACAACTGACTAAATCCGCCATGAATCATGCCCCAAACATGTTATTATTTTTAACATAGGCCTCTGTATGGCCTTCAATTTAAGCTGCTTACGCTTCGCCACTCTGCCATGGGCCCCTGTACCGCCTCCTCTTGCTGCTGCCAGGTCCAGAGTGTGTCATGGGTCCTTGTACGGCCTCCCATTGCTGCTGACTTCATCGCCAGACTCTGCCATGTGCCACTTTCAGGTCTCCTTACACTGTTGGTGGGTTCCATTTTGTGATAGGGTGCTGTATGGCCTTCCATTGCTGCTGCCTCCACCGCCACCCTGCGCCATGTGCCTCTGTCGTCTGCTCACGCTGCTGACGGCTTCCGCTTTTTAACCGAGGCCTGTGTTTGGCTTCCGAATACTGCTGCATCCACCGCCACCCTGCGCCATGTGTCTCTGTCGTCTGCTCACGCTGCTGACGGCTTCCGCTTTTTAACCTAGGCCTGTGTATGGCTTCAGAATAATGCTGCCTACACCGCCACCCTGCGCCATGTGCCTCTGTCGTCTGCTCACGCTGCTGCCAGGTCCATACTGATTCATGGCCCCCTGTACCGGCTCCTCATGAACGTGGTTCAGCGGGTTTGCATCACTTAACGGCAAATCGTTGACAAACGCTGGGACGTTCAGTGTTGTGCGCATTAAGCCAGACACCAAAGGGCAGCACAGACCTGTTATTACTCGCTCAAGCATGGCTGAACAAAACCAGTCTCTACCACAAATTGGACCCAGACCTGCCCAGGGTCTCGTAAGTAGATTGCACGGAGGAGTAGAGTTCGTTATTGGAATTAACTGTGAGGGACTTTTAAACCTAGGCCTGTGTATGGCCTTCAATTGAAGCTGCTTCTGCTCCGCCACTCTGCCATTGGACTCTTGATAGTCGTCTCCCCACGCTGCTGCTGGGGGGACTTTTTAACATAGGCCTCAGTATGGCCTTCATTTTTAGCTGCTTACGCTCCGCCACTCTGCCATGGGCCCCTGTACCGCCTCCTCATGCTGCTGCCAGGCCCGTAATCTGCCATGGGCCCCCGTACCGACTCCTCATGCTGCTGCCAGGCCCGTAATCTGTCATGGGCCCCTGTACCGCCTCCTCATGCTGCTGCCAGGTCCAGAGTGTGTCATGGGTCCCTGTACGGCCTCCCATTGCTGCTGTCTCCATCGCCACACTCTGCCATGTGCCACTTTCAGGTCTCCTCACACTGCTGGTGGGTTCCATTTTGTCATAGGGTGCTGTATGGCCTCCCATTGCTGCTGCCTCCACCGCCACCCTGCGCCATGTGCCTGTCGTCTGCTCACGCTGCTGACGGCTTCCGCTTTTTAACCTAGGCCTGTGTATGGCTTCTGAATACTGCTGCCTCCACCGCCACCCTGCGCCATGTGCCTCTGTCGTCTGCTCACGCTGCTGACGGCTTCCGCTTTTTAAACTAGTCCTGTGTATGTCTTCCGAATACTGCTGCCTCCACCGCCACCCTGCGCCATGTGCCACTTTCAGGTCTCCTTACACTGTTGGTGGGTTCCATTTTGTGATAGGGTGCTGTATGGCCTTCCATTGCTGCTGCCTCCACCGCCACCCTGCGCCATGTGCCTCTGTCGTCTGCTCACGCTGCTGACGGCTTCCGCTTTTTAACCGAGGCCTGTGTTTGGCTTCCGAATACTGCTGCATCCACCGCCACCCTGTGCCATGTGTCTCTGTCGTCTGCTCACGCTGCTGACGGCTTCCGCTTTTTAACCTAGGCCTGTGTATGGCTTCCGAATACTGCTGCCTCCACCGCCACCCTGCGCCATGTGTCTCTGTCGTCTGCTCACGCTGCTGACGGCTTCCGCTTTTTAACCTTGGCCTGTGTATGGCTTCCGAATACTGCTGCCTCCACCGCCACCCTGCGCCATGTGCCTCTGTCGTCTGCTCACGCTGCTGACGGCTTCCGCTTTTTAAGCTAGTCCTGTGTATGTCTTCCGAATACTGCTGCCTCCACCGCCACCCTGCGCCATGTGCCACTTTCAGGTCTCCTTACACTGTTGGTGGGTTCCATTTTGTGATAGGGTGCTGTATGGCCTTCCATTGCTGCTGCCTCCACCACCACCCTGCGCCATGTGCCTCTGTCGTCTGCTCACGCTGCTGACGGCTTCCGCTTTTTAACCGAGGCCTGTGTTTGGCTTCCGAATACTGCTGCATCCACCGCCCGCCCACTGCTGCTGCCAGGCCCGTAATCTGTCATGGGCCCCTGTACCGCCTCCTCTTGCTGCTGCCAGGTCCAGAGTGTGTCATGGGTCCCTGTACGGCCTCCCATTGCTGCTGTCTCCATCGCCACACTCTGCCATGTGCCACTTTCAGGTCTCCTCACACTGCTGGTGGGTTCCATTTTGTCATAGGGTGCTGTATGGCCTCCCATTGCTGCTGCCTCCACCGCCACACTGTGGCTCCACACTCTGGTTTTGGCCCCGTGACTGCCCAAATGAGTGAAGTGTGCGGTGATTCTAAGATCGACGGCACTCATCTGCATGTCATACTGACTGACAGTATTAGTTCTCTTCCCCAGCAGACTCCAAGGGCATTTAAATTAAAGGTACAGTGTTCTGCACTAATATAAAGGCTCTCTGAAGCCTAGAAACACCCTTTTTATAAGTTAAATTCGCAGCGAATATATTCGCCTCGAATCGATTTTATTCCGCGAATTCGGCGAATCAGCCGAATCGAATTTTTGAATAATTCGCTCATCTCTACAGAAGACCAATCTCTTTACAGGTCTGGAGGGAGGACAGCATCTCCTTTACTGACTATGGAGAAGGCTATGCATGCCCACAAGCAGACACCCCCTGGCCAGTGGATTTTCTGGGCCAGTCTCTATTGTTTCTACAAACTAAGCAGACCTCAGGAGTTTGTGCTAGATACAAAAACTTGCATGACCTGCTGGTACGAGCATAAGTGTTTATGCCCAAATCATTATTTTTAGTAGTCATCTCTTCTGACTGCCGTCTTATGTGTAGAAGATACAAGGAGATGACAGATTGTGGAAGCATTTATAGGGAGGGACTGTGTCCTGTGCATTATGGACAGTCAGAGCAGAGAGAACACTAATTAATGGAATAGGAGGAGAATTGTATTAGCCAAGCTGCAGTATTCATAAAATATGAGAGTACGGCTATTAACAACAAGACCACAGAGGAGGGTGTTACAGTAGTGAAGACGGGATACGGTTAGATCATGCCCTTGTAATTAAAGGGAAACTAGTATAGTTTATGGTTGATTCCAGTTTTTGAAAGCTTACAAGTTTATTAATAGATGTTTTAGAATTTTTTTTTTTGATTGTTGACTGCTGCAGAATAAAACTCCAAATTGGTCTTTTATGTGCCAGCAGAAAAGCGAGGGGCTCCTCCATTGCCTCATTTAGTCACATGGGTTTTATTCCAATATGTTGATATTCAAGTGTATTTACAGCACAGTAGTAAAGTATCTTTCTTAGGCTTAGTTCACACTAGCCTTGAAAGCAGGCGTTTGAGGGACATTTTTAAACGCTTCTCAAAGGACTGTGGAAATGATACTATGGGCAGCACACAGTGCTGTTCACATTAGCAAAATATGAAGCGTTAGCATTGCGACGCTTCAAAATTGAAGCCTCATGTCGTGTCAGGAGGAATTGAAGCCTTTCAATGCCTCCCATTCAAGTCTATGGTGACGCTCCTCAAACGCCTGGCAGGCGTTTGCGGGTTGATAATGCCATTAGAGGTTATTATAGGCCTTTGTAGTGCGGTTTTAACGCTTATAAAATGCCTATAAAATGCCTCAAAACCGCGCATAGTGCATTTGGGGAGCGTTTTTAACACTTTCAGAATGCCCATTTTAAAGCTCAGTACATAAAATGACCAGGTAGCACATATGGCACAACATGGCAGACAGCATGCGAAGTTCCATTTTTCCCTAATGCAGGTAAATGTCCACCCAATTAGCTGCAATCCATTCCAACAGGCTGCAATAAATACCTATACAAGGCTTATGAGTAATAGGCTAAACTGTTTATTAGGAGCCTCTTTACATTTTCTTTGTAGGGCGTTGACTTACATGTTTCGACACTTGTTATGCCAGGCGTTAACATGCATTGCATTAAAGTCCATTGTAATCAATTAATCCATAGGAAAGATGCCCATAAATTGGGCTTCAATCAGGGGAGGAGCAAAGAAGCAGTAATATCAGAACTAAGCTAGTGATTTTCTCAATAATACACTAGTGGTTATTATTATTATTATACAGGATTTATATAGTGTCAACAGTTTGCGCAGCGCTTTCCAATATAAGGGAGACAGTACAATTACAATACATTTCAATACAGAAGGAATGAGGGTCCTGCTCATGGAGCTTACAATCTAAAGGAAGGGGGAGGTGATACAAAAGGTGATAGCTGTGGGGGATGATCTGGTGAAGATGATTCAAGTACAGTTCTTAGGTGGAGGTGGGGTAGGCTTCCCTGAATAAGTGAGTTTTCAAAGATCGCCTAAAGGCAGACAGGGTGGGGGTTGACCGGACATACTGTGGTAGGGAGTTCCAGAGGATGGGAGAGGCTCTAGAGAACTCCTGGGGTCAAGCGTGGGAGGAGGTGATGAGGGAGCTAGAGAGGAAGATGTCTTGGGAGGAGTGGAATGGACAATACCTGTGAATGAGGTTGGTGATGTAGCTAGGGGCAGTGTTGTGGATGGCTTTGTAAGCTGTGGTTAGTATTTTGAATTTTATATGTTGAGTTAGTGGAAGCCAATGAAGAGATTGGCAGAGAGGGGCAGCAATCACAGATGTGTAAGGTGGATGAGTCTAGCAGCAGTGTTCATAATAGACTGAAGGGGGGATAACCTGTGTAATGGTAGACTTGTGAGGAGGGAGTTGCAGTAATTAAGGTAGGATAAAACCAAGGCATGGGTAAGTCATTTTGTGGTGTCATTGGTCAGAAAGGGGCGGATTTTGGAAATGTTCCGGAGGTTGAGGATTGGCAGGATTTAGCCAGTGATTGGATGTAGGGCCCAAAGGAGAGGTCAGGCATGAGGGAAAGGACCTTTGGTTGTGCTGTCGATCTTAATGGTAAAGTCATGATTTGGGGATCGGGGGGGGGGGGGGGAATATTACAAGCTCGGTTTTAGAAAGATTGAGTTTAAGGTAGTGGCGTGACATCCATGCTGATTTATGTCGCTTAGTAGATTTGTGATACGTGAGGAGATTGAGGGGGTGAGCTGGGGAGTGGAGAGATAGATCTGGGTGTCATCATCATAGAGGTGGTATTGGAAGCCATGGGAGGTTATCAACTGGCCCAGGGAGGAGGTGTAGAGAGAGAAAAGGAGGGACCCAAGGACAGAACCTTGGGGTACCCCAACGGAAAGAGGGAGATGAACGGAGGAGGAGTTGTATGTGACACTGAAAGTGCGCTGAGAAAGGTAAGAGGAGAACCAGGAGAGAGCAGAGTCACGGAGGCCAATGGATTGGAGTTTACTGAGGAGGAGCGGATGGTCGACTGTGTTAGTGGTTCATTAGAGAGACAATGAAAGGTAGTTAGATATTAAAGTGGACCTTTACCCCCCCAAACACAAAAATCCTTGGTGTATGTATTTCTGCATGCACATCCCTAAACATCAAACTATTTGTAAAGATTTTGTTTTTTTTGCTGATCATGTAATGCATACACTATATGTGGAAGCAAGAATGGTGGGCTTTAGTGCTCACTGCGCACGCTTAACACACTGATCAGGCTGTCACCGACAGCTCTCAGTCAAGGCTTCTAACTAAAGCCGGCCATACAGGGGTTGAATTCCGAAATAATTTTCTTTAGAATTTTTGTTCGAATTTCGCACCATAAGTGGGTCACAGAAACGGACGATTTTCGCGTGACCATCGAATTTGAGTGACCCGGCATGTTGGAAATTTTTGGAAAAAAGAACGAATTTCAAATCAATGATGGAGAATCGTGCAAGAAATATAAAAGAAAAAGAAATGTGTGTGAGCTGTGTCCTGGAATGAAAAGAAAATTCTTGGCCATGAAAATTCTTTTCTGTAGCAACATGAGGTGAAATTGAAGGCTTTGTTGGTCGAATTTCGAAATCAATGGTGGTACCATTGGATTACAAAACACACAAAATTTCTGATTTTCTAAAGAAAATGTGTTCTGAATTCGATCCATGTATGGCCTGCATAAGAGAAGCATTGTAAGAGCCGGTCACAGTGGACACATGATTGATGCGCCACCTCCTAGCTCACGTATGCACCACACAAGATCAAGCATGATTTATTATTCTTTAACAACAAACCATGCCAGATTGTATATGGTGCACTGGTGATGTAACTAGGGCCTCACAGATGGGAAGGCTACACAGCCCTGGAAAGGCAACGTCACCAGTGCCTTCCAGGGAGATCTGAACTGATCACAGGCATGTGCCACAGGAGATCTAGTGTGGTTTGTTATTGTTTAATAAAAAAACTATTCCAGATCTTATATGGTGCACTGGTGACATAACCAGAGCCTCACAGCTGGAAAGGCTATGCAGCCCTGGGAAGGCTACGTCACCAGTATCTTCTAGAGAGATCTCCACTGATAGAACACATGGTACTGGTGACCTAGCCTTACAGTTGCCCCCTAGGAAGGCTACGTCACCAGTATCCAAGGATATCTCACCTGATCTCATGCATGCACTGCACAATTTCTAGCACTGCTAGTTATACTTTAACAAAAACCGAGCCAGGTCTCATTTGGCACACTGGTGATATAGCCCTGGCTTCATGTTTGCCCACTGGGAAGGTTTCGCCAGCAGTACCTTCCAGGTAGATCTCAACTTATCTCATGCATGTGCTGCACAATATCTAGCATGGTTTGTTATTCCTCAACAAAAAACATGCCAGATCTCATCTAGAGCACTGGTGATGTAGCCAGGGCCTTACAGTTGCCCCCTTGGAAGGTTTCATCACCAGTACCTTCCAGGATGATCTAACCTGATCTCATGCATGCACTGCATGAGATCTAGCATGGTTTGTTATTCTTTAGAAAAAACTTAGCAGATCTTGTATGTCGCATTGGTGACATACTGTAGTATTTGCCCCCTAGGAAGGCTACGTCACCAGTACCTTCCAGGGATATCTCATCCAATCTCATGCATGCACTGCACAGGTTCTAGCACTGCACAATTTCTAGCACTGCTTGTTATACTTTAACAAAACTGAGCCAGGTCTCATTTGGCACACTGGTGATGTAGCCCTGGCTTCGCGATTGCCCTCTGGGTAGGTTTCGCCAGCAGTACCTTCCAGGTAGATCTCAACTGATCTCACGCATGTGCTGCACAATATCTAGCATGGTTTGTTATTCTTCAACAAAAAACGTGCCAGATCTCATCTAGAACACTGGTGATGTAGCCAGGGCCTTACAGTTGCCCCCCTGGAAGGTTTCATCACCAGTTTCTTCCAGGATGATCTAACCTGATCTCATGCATGCACTGCATGAGATCTAGCATGATTTGTTATTCTTTAGAAAAACTTAGCAGATCTTGTATGTTGCATTGGTGACATACCGTAGTATTTGCCCCCTAGGAAGGCTACGTCACCAGTACCTTCCAGGGATATCTCACCCGATCTCATGCTTGCACTGCACAGGTTCTAGCACTGCTTGTTATACTTTAAAAAAAACTAAGCCAGGTCTCATTTGGCACACTGGTGAGGTTGCCCACTGGGATGGCTACCTCACCAGTACCTTCCAAGATGATCTCACCTGATCTCATGCATGCACTGCACAATTTCTAGCACTGCTTGTTATACTTAAACAAAAACTGAGCCAGATCTCATTTGGCACACTGGTGATGTAGCCCTGGCTTCATGGTTGCCCTCTGGGAAGGTTTCACCAGCAGTACCTTCCAGGTAGATCTCAACTGATCTCACGCATGTGCTGCACAATATCTAGCATGGTTTTTATTCTTCAACAAAAAACGTGCCAGATCTCATCTAGAGCACTGGTGACGTAGCCAGGGCCTTAGATTTGCCCCCTTGGAAGGTTTCATCACCAGTACCTTCCAGGATGATCTAACCTGATCTCATGCATGCACTGCATGAGATCTAGCATGGTTTGTTATTCTTTAGAAAAACTTAGCAGGCCTTGTATGTTGCATTGGTCACATACAGTAGTCCTGGTCTACCATTTTCCCCCTAGGAAGGCTACGTCACCAGTACCTTCCGAGAATAACTCACCTGATCTCATGCATTGCACAAATTCTAGCACTGCTTGTTATTCTTTAACAAAAACTGAGCCAGATCTCATTTGGCACACTGGTGAGGTTGCCCACTGGGAAGGCTACCTCACCAGTACCTTCCAAGATGATCTCACCAGATCTCATGCATGCATGGCACAAGATCTAGCGTGGTTTGTTAGAAAAAAAACCATGGCAGATCTCATGTGTGGCACTGGTGACACATCCCCGGTCTTGCAGTTGCCTTTTAGGACGGCTATATCACCAGTACCTTCCAGGGAGCCCTCACCTGATCTTATAAGAGATCTTGTGCGGTGCATGCTCAAGGTCAGGAGAAGACATCACCGGTGGAAGAAGAAGCGGTGGCATTTTTTAACAAATGGCAGTGCGGGTTTCACATTCACGGGGGAGAACAGACCACAGAGACTGCAGGAAAGAGAAAAGAGAAATGCAAGTAACGATGACTAAGTTTATTGATTTTAAATTGAACATTGCATCGCTGATGTCAGTTTTGTTAAAGGGGGAGGCGGTCCACTTTAATGGATGACCAACATTTCTTTTTTTATGACCACGAGAGTTCTTCTTTATTGAAAAAGGAATGGTTTATGGCATGAAGACTGTATAACGCCATGCGGCGAGGGTTCAGCCCTGGCTGTATACACAGGGAAGTGTCCCCTGGCTGTCAGTATATACCGAGCTCCTCGCACACTGTCACCGTGACGCCAGCTGTTACTTTGTCACACACTTGTCTCACTAGTGACTCCAGAGCAAGGGAAGGGCGCCTTGAAACTGCTGGCGGCGGCCAGTGATTGGTGGAGGAGGGAGTGTGACGCTGAGAGCTCCCCCATCACCAGGAAGGAGATTGAGAGCAGGATCCCAGGAGGACACATCTCCCCCTCCCCCCCTCCTCCTCCTGTAACATTAGACGGCTTGTATTCTCCCCCTACCCCCTGTGTGTGCTCCACGTGTGGCTGGACTAACAGTCCCTGCCCTATTCTCTGAACACAGCCTGTGAAAACACAAACCTTTTCTTTTTTTTTATTTTAAGGTGCTTGTCCAAGACCTGCACATGTTACACCTTATCTGGCCTGCAAGGACCATGTGCATGGTGGAGGGTGGGGGGAGGGGAGCGGCATGGTGGGGGTGCCGCATGCTAAGTAGCCCATTTAGAAAGATTTGAGGACAGATCTTTGGCTGAGATTTATTTCCCGTTAAAGTGACCGTACATCACCAGGCGCACTCAGCCAAGATCAATAACGGCGTGCAAAGGACAGAAACTCGCGGCTGGATTCACAAAGCCATGACGCAGGTGTTGTCTGCCGTAAGGATAGCGATCATCCTCCGCGTGATTATTTTCAGCTTTCGTTGCTGGAAATAATCATTGTTATGGCAAATAAAACTTCTACCTCCCAACTTTCTGAGATGAGAAAAAAAGTTTTTTTTTTTCATTTTTGGTTATAAGGCTTTATTTTGGTTTTAAAGTGTTACTAAAACTAGGACCCTGCATTCACAATATATACGCTCTCCCCGGACCCTGCATTCACTATATCTGGTCTCCCAGGACCCAGCATTCACTATATCTGGTCTCCCAGGACCCAGCATTCACTATATCTGGTCTCCCCGGACCCTGCATTCACTATATCTGGTCTCCCCAGACCCTGCACTCAAAATATCCGGTCTCCCAGGACCCTGCACTCAAAATATCCGGTGTCCCTCGACCCCGCATTCACTATATCTGGTCTCCCCGGACCCTGCATTCACTATATCCGGTCTCCCAGGACCCTGCATTCACTATATCTGGTCTCCCAGGACCCTGCATTCACTATATCTGGTCTCCCAGGACTCTGCATTCACTATATCCGGTCTCCCAGGACCCTGCATTCACTATATCTGGTCTCCCCGGACCCTGCATTCACTATATCCGGTCTCCCAGGACCCTGCATTCACTATATCTGGTCTCCCAGGACCCTGCATTCACTATATCTGGTCTCCCAGGACCCTGCATTCACTATATCTGGTCTCCCCGGACCCTGCATTCACTATATCTGGTCTCCCAGGACCCCGCATTCACTATATCTGGTCTCCCCGGACCCTGCATTCTCTATATCTGGTCTCCCAGGACCCCGCATTCACTATATCCGGTCTCCCCAGACCCCGCATTCACTATATCTGGTCTCCCCAGACCCCGTATTCACTATAGCTGGTCTCCCCAGTCCCCGCATTCACTATATCCGGTCTCCGAGGACCCCGCAGTCACTATATCCGGTCTCCCAGGACCCCGCAGTCACTATATCTGGTCTCCCAGGACCCCGCAGTCACTATATCCGGTCTCCCAGGACCCTGCATTTACTATATCTGGTCT
This sequence comes from Staurois parvus, assembly GCF_062004578.1. Lineage (NCBI taxonomy): Eukaryota > Metazoa > Chordata > Amphibia > Anura > Ranidae > Staurois > Staurois parvus. The sequence goes on from NW_028320549.1 coordinate 3,155,078, forward strand.
CCCAGGACCCTGCATTCACTATATCCGGTCTCCTCGGACTCTGCATCCAATATATCCGGTCTCCCCGGACCCTGCATTCACTATATCCGGTCTCCCCGGACCCTGCATTCACTATATCCGGTCTCCCCGGACCCTGCATTCACTATATCCATTCTCCCTGGACCCTGCATCCACTATATCTGGTCTCCCAGGACCCTGCATTCACTATATATGGTCTCCCCGGACCCTGCATTCACTATATCTGGTCTCCCCAGACCCTGCATTCACTATATCTGGTCTCCCCGGACCCTGCAGTCCCTATATCTGGTCTCCCCGGACCCTGCAGTCCCTATATCTGGTCTCCCCGGACCCTGCAGTCCCTATATCTGGTCTCCCCGGACTCTGCGTTCACTATATCTGGTCTCCCTGGATCCTGCATTCACTATATCTGGTCTCCCTGGATCCTGCAGTGACTATATCTGGTCTCCCCAGACCCTACATTCACTATATCCGGTCTCCCCGGACCCTGCATTCGCTATGTCCAGTCTCCCCAGACCCCGCATTCACTATGTCTGGTCTCCCCGGACTTCGCATTCACTATACACCCCCATGCATCTCAATCTGCAGCATGTTTGCAGGCGAGGGAACTGCAGGAAAATTGCATGTTCAAAAAAACCATGCAATTTTCCTGCAGCGGTGCTTTTAAAAAGGTGCATGACCTTTTTTTTGTGGAAAATGCAGGCACGGCATCCCATTCAAATGAATGGACCGGCATGCCCGGGCAAACACAGACCACACAGCCCACACGAGTGTGAGCCAGGGCTAAATAATATACACTGATTTGGGTTGTTTTTACTAAAGAAATATGGAAGAATAGATTGTGGCCTAAGTGTATGAAAAAAGATTATTTGTTTGCTTTGTTTCGGTATTTTTTCATTTTATATAGCAAAAATTTTAAAAACAATGGTAACTAGAAAAGCTACAATTTCTGGGGAAATTGTGTGAAGTGTTCTTGCCGCCACCAGTAGTCTACAACTGGAGTGGGCGGAGTAACTGGGTGGAGTGGCTGGAGTAACTGTTGTGTGGTTGGAGTGGCTGGAGTAACTGTGAAAAGGATGGAGTGGGCAGAGTAACTGTGTGGAGTGTTTGGAGTGAGTAAAGATAGTAAACATTACACTAACCAATTGATTGATCAAATTTAAAAAGTGCACACGGCAAGCTTGATAGAGTGAGAAATGCATTTCAACTTTTAATTATTGATAGTTTTAAAAACTATAAATCCTACAACGAAGAGCTTTATATTGTGAGAATCACAAGACCCAGACCTACATTTTGATGCATAGTATGTCTCTGAAATATTAAAAATGAAGGCACAGTTTAGAAATTGCCCTTCAAATTTGAGGTGGCTAGAGTGGAGTTTCAATGAATGTCAATGGGCGGCGTGAGTTGCAAACAAATGGTCATATTCTGAAAACTATCGGGACTATGGCTTAAACGTGGATATTTTTAGTGGCAGCAGGGATAGCTGAACGTTTTGATATAAGATTTGTGTAGTTGGGCTTGAAAATGAGGGAGTGATGGCAGTTTAGAAATCATGTTCTGATTTTTCAGCTCACACTCTAGCTTTTGTCAGCTCCCACTCTAGTTTTGAACATTCCGCCATTCATTCCTATGGGACCAATTTCACCACATAAATGGCGATATTTCGTGAACCATTCGGCGAAACGTTCCACAAAGTAATAGCACACCAATCGGGAACAATCCGCACGTTTCGGTTTATTACTGTCTATGTAGTGTAAAAACTGTGGGAGGAGTTAGGGTGGTAAATTTGGCTATAATAATAAGAATATATATGTGAGATAACAGTAAGGGGTCTTGCCATGCAAGAACACTTAATTAAATACCGACAAAAGAGAGCTCCATTTGTTGTTAAAAAATTATATAAATTTAATTTGGGTAGAGTGTTGCACGACCGAGCAATTGCCATTAAAGAAGCGCAGTGCGGAATTGCAAAAATGTCCTGGTCATGAAGGAGGTAAAAAACTTTCCAGAGGTCAACTTGTTAAAAGACTCCTGTTCACCTGCAGAGTGTGCAGGCTTTTTGTTGGTCGGTATCAGAGGCTTTGTCCCCTCCACCACATTATAGCATTCAAGTCCGCCAATTGGCTGCTCTGGCCAAAGCACTACATCCTGGGATTAAACCTGAAATCTAAAGAGATATTAAAAAAAAGACAAATGAATGAAGCTCTGTGATCATTAACCCCTTCCCGCCGGTGCCTCCCAGCCCTTTAAGAGTTTCAGGCGCTGGGAGGCGGGGCGGGTGGGGCATGGTTCAGGGATCATGTGACTGCCGTGACGCGTCAACACAGCTGTCACATGATCAGGAAAGGTCCCGATCGAAAGAGCGGACCGCGACCTTTCCGTGAGTACCGCACATGTGTGCTGGGAACGCACAGGGCATGTGCTCTCAGCACATATGTTTTTTCTTACACAAAAGCAAATGTGTGACCGCTTGCCGTCTAGGCCCAGACGCCGGGAGGCCGCACATTTGTGTGCTGCCGGCGTGAAGGGGTTAATCTATCATGTACTTTTAAAGACAAGCAGTGTAAGTACCCAGATATGTTCTGCCATCAGCTCCTTTCAATCCCTGTACAGCAGAGCGGGAGTGTGAGAAGAAAAAATAGCACAAAGAAGCAATTATTATTTTTATTATTATAATACAGGATTTATATAGAGCCAACAGTTTGCTCAGCGCTTTACAATATAACAGGAGACAATACAGTTCAATACAAGAGGGTTAGGAGGGCCCTGCTCCTTGGAGCTTACAATCTAGGAGGGAGGGGCTAGTGGTACAAAAGGTAATAACTGTGGGGGATGGACTGGTAGGAGGAATAGAATATTACATTATTAGCTGAGGGCAGGATAGGCTTCCCTGAAGAGATAGGTTTTCAGAGATCGCCTAAAAGTGAGCAGAGTAGGCGATAGTCTGATAAATTGGGGTAGAGAGTTCCAGAGTATTGGGAAACTCTGGAGAAGTCCTGGAATGAGCATGGGAGGAGGAGGCAAGGGAGCTAGAGAGCAGGAGGTCGTGCGAGGAGCAGAGAGTACGGAGAGAATCAGTCCACTAACAAAAAGCATTCTGATAGGAGGTGACAGTGGTGAGATAATCACTATGCTGCCTCTCCTTTCACTGTCCAGTCTCAGGCTGGGACAGGTCCAGGACAACCTTGGCTCAGAGGAAATGATTTGCATGATGCTGGAATTTAGACTGAGGACATCTAACGACAGAAAAGAGTACTACTGGGGATCTCTGGATTGAAGGTGAATAATACAGCAAAAACTGGAATATTTGATCTATCAATGGTCTATTCAGTTTTGTCATGTGATTTTTATCTGGAGTTGCTTGGGGGAAATGAAATGCTCCCCTATATACAAAAGCACCGGGAATACCCAAAGGGCTCCAACAAATGAATGGAGTGGTGGGCGAGTGCAGTCAAGGGAAGTATCAGGGGATGGAGAGTGCCCCATCACACTTTAGTTCTGCTTTTATATCACATCTAAAACTTCCCGAAATCAAAATCTATTTGGAGTGGGGCTGACAAATAATGGGGAGCTCTTTGTGATTTTCACAGCTCTCTGCAGCATGATGCAACCTGTCCAGACACAATGATACTATCACCACTAAAGGGTTACTTGTAAAGTGCTGCTTCCAATAATTACAGCATGGACATTGTGGTGAGCGCAGTGATGTTATGATGCCGTGTGAAAAGCATTGGGCTGCTTGGGATTTTTTTGGCCATGCATTTTAGCTTGGCAATGCTTCCGCCATGCAGACCTCCCGCTGGTAGAGCATTAAAGTCTGAGCCAACCCGGGGATTATATACACATAAATGCGTTGTGTGTAGGAGCCTCATGCTGGCTATACATGGCTCAGATTTCCAATGATTCTCGCTTCATTGGCCAAAATTCAAGCTGCGGGTGGCCTGGTCAGTACCACCCAACTTGCCTAACTTCGATATGAAAATCGAAGTGCTCTTCAGAAAATCCTAAGCCAAATGGCAACTGCAGCCAATCAGATACAGATCTCCATATTATGACAAGTAGCTTTGAGTGCGCCCAGCCATGATCATCACAGGCAGGGGCAGACTGACCATTTGGAAACTCGGGCACTGCCCGAGGGCCCGGGGTCAGTGTAGGGGGCCCCATGAGATGCCCCTGGTGCCTTTTTCATAGGCTTTTTTGAGTTTGGGCAAGTACACAAGGGCTCCATGATCCCCTATTGCCCGGGAGCCCCATGAGTTGTCAGTCCACCCCTGATCACAGGTGATTACTGTCTGTGTGAACAGGCACGAATAGCTGCTGTCCGCTCACGGCTTCCAAACCCTGCAGCAGGATTCACCAGTTTCCTACAGCTAGGATTCACATCATGGTAAAATGACTGTGTGAACTCATACCTAGGCTCCATGCACACTAGCACTTTTTTAAGCTCAGAAAAAACACTGGAAAAAACGTTTGGTAAAAAATGCTGGTAATAGCAATTTTTAGTAGCTTTTAGGAGCATTTAGGAGTGTTAGTGTTTTTACAGTACATGTAGAAAATAGCAAAAAAAAAAAGCTGTTAATAGCGTTTTAGTAGGGTTTAGGAGCATTTAGCGATTTTTTTTCTGCTGGAAAAATGCTCCAAAAAACTCTACAAAAACAATTTTTATTCAGCTCCGAAACGCTGAAGCTCAAAAAACGCTAATAGCCTAAAGTGTGCATGGAGCAGGGGTATATTTACCACAAGGCATTTGCCTAGGGCGGCATTTTTCAGGGGGAGCAGCACTGCCCCTTGGAAGAAGGGACACATGGGAAAAGGGCGCTCGCTCATATGCGTGCGCATTTGGTCTTAACCTCCAAGAAAATGGCGCATACCTAATGCGCAGGCGCCATCCTCTATTTAAGTTGATGGCATGCAACACAGCGGAATTGGCAGTCCCCTCTGAAAATGTACTGGTGCACAAAACGCGTAAGGAGGAGCCAATTACGCCGTGACATCACTCCATCGGAGCATCGTGGAGCTCTGGCGGCCATCTTATCTTGTGGACGGTTAGTCCGGTTTCTGATACTTGCTTGTTCATTCATGGATGCATCTTTTTACGCCTAATAAAGTGTTAATCAATAAACAATAAATCAATAATCAATAAACTACACTATCGGCATGTTTTATCTTGACTCCTTTGCGGAGTACTGATCTTCCAGATGCCCAGTACCAGTCCCAAGCCTCCAGAGAGGGAGCCTGTTAACCCTTTGAGAGCTGCACCCATCCATCCCCTAAGGGGAGCTCTGGACACCCCTGGATCACCCTTTAAGGCCCTTGGATCCATCCATCCTAAGAGCGAGTTATTTCCACATCTGACCTGGCCCTGATGATCTTATCTGATGACACCTGGATATATTATATAAATGCGCGTCCGGTGAGTGCGCATTTCTTCTCTTCACGAAAGCACAATCACCGATTTGAGCCATCAGGACTTTATTGGCACATTCACACCACTTTATGAACTATTATTTTACCATATTTATGTTTTATGAATTATTCATATCATTTCATATTATTAATCTACTATTTTAATAGTGCTGCACTTTTATATATAATTAATTCTCTGATTGGACGAGATGGAGAAAAGGGGTGGTGATGTCTTGATCTCCACATTCTCCAGTCAGAAAACACCTTGTATTAGTTGGAATTTATACAAGACATTCTTTGAATGCTGGAAGTGCCATTCAAGTGACCCCCTGTGATCATCGTGCAGTGGGGATGCAATTTGCACAGAACCTGGCAGCTATCGCCAACTAGTGCCAAGTAGTGCCAACTACTACAGTGATTCCAGCTTCCCCAGCAGCCTATCCGGTATGAGATATGTATACTTACATTGTGCCAAGCTGGACCAATGTACGTTTCCTGGTGCCATGGATTGGTGCCAGAAAAGGATAAATACTTGATACAATTTTCCATTTTCCTGGCGCCAAAATGGCAGTATACATATGGATTGGTGCCAGGAAAGTAAAATTACATTAAGTATTTGATTTAATTTTTCGTTATGTAATAGTGATCATTCCTGGAGTTCAGCTTTGACAACTGAAATGAAAAGTTGGATCACCTTCCACCAAGAAAATGGGGATTAGGCCATGGATGTCCCATTGTTGCTTCAGAGGTAGTAGAGATGGTTTTGGTGCTGGATTATATACCTAGATCTCAGAAGGAGCTCTGACTGCCAGACTCAAACCATTTAAATAAATTGGGCTGTGCAGCAACTGCTCTGCAACCACAACCAATGCATGCGGTTGCAGCATGGTGGTGCGGCACCACTGCCATTCATAGAACGCCTTTTACTTGTTACAAAGAGTATAATTAATTCTCTGATTGGACGAGATGGAGAAAAGGGGTGGCGATGTCTTGATCTCCACATTCTCCAGTCAGAAAATTCCTTGTATTAGTTGTAAATTATACAAAACATTCTTTGAATGCTGGAAGTGCCATTCAAGTGACCCTCTGTGATCATTGTGCAGTGGAGATGCCATTTGCACAGAACCTGGCAGCTTTCACTGTAGTAGCGCCGACTACTACAGTGATTTCCAGCTTCCCCAGTGGCCTATCCGGTATGAGATATGAGGTGGTAGAGACGGTGGTGGTGCTGGATTATATACCTGGATCTCAGAAGGAGCTCTGCCTGCCAAAAACATCCTCCATGAAAATAGACATGTGCATGCCATGGCCTCCTAGCCCGGTGAGAACGTGTGCTGCAAGCTTGTAGAGCGACTCAAGAGGGCTTATCCATTTATACCTATGATCTACTCGGGAAGGAATGCACACTATCCAGATATTTATATTATGAATTAAAAAGGTACCTAAATTGGAATCTCACTAAATGAATACAGCTGGTTGAAATAGTTCCAGAGTGGAGGTTCCTTTGTCAGGCAGCCCTGATCTTCATTTGCATTGCTATGGAATACAGGCTACAAAGGGAGTTTGAAGAGGAGACTCATACTGCCATCTGCTGGCTGCAGTGTTCATGACACCAGGTGTTCAGGCATCCAGACAATCAATAAGGAATAGCAATGCAGACAATTGGTTTGGAACAAATAATGACCTGCCATAGCCTGTGTAATTGGAGTCTTATAAGAAGCTCTTGCCTGGCACCGTCATCGCACACTTGTCCCTCATATTTTTATGCTTAATGTGTTACTAAACCCAGGATCCTGCATTCACTATATCCAGCATCCACACACACAACATGAAAATGCAATTATTTTAGTAAAACTAAACTGTTAAATACCTTTTCTCATCAGCAGTTAGAGCAGTCATGTAACTTCTATCAGTGTCCAGCAGAGCACTGGTTAAAGCTTGTAGGATAAGTTTTCATTCTGCTCTAGGAGGATGCAGAACCCCTGACCTCTGTCTGGACAGCGCTGATTGGCCCTGTGCTGATCACATACACTCTCCAGAAAAAAAAACCCTCTCTAGCAATATACACTAAACTGAGCATGTGCAGTGACTCCACACAATATAACTTGACAAGAGGGGGGCACTGGAAGAAGGTCAGGATCAGAGAAGACAGGATCAAACAGTGTTTTTACACAATGCAGAGAATTACCCCTTAGGTTTCACAGTGAATATAGCAAGCATGCTTTACTGCATATACAGACTGATTTTACTATTGTGGGTTTAGTAACACTTTATTATTCCCAGCAGCATCATGCTTGGACTGAAACTGCTCATTGTAAAGTAACCAAAGAAAAGAGGAAATTTAATAGCAGAATTAAACCCATAAATTGAAAGTGGTTGGAAACCTCAGACATGAAATATGAACAAAGTATATCCCTCTATAGTTTGTACTTGTCTCAATCTAGGGCACTCGGAATGTGTCATTTCTGTCTGCTGTCTCCTTCCTCTGCTATCTGCATGAGTCACTTCTGATAGGCTTTCTTGACACCAAGAGAAAGCTGGTGACAGGGGAGGGCACAGCTTGTGATTGACAGCCTCACTTCTGTTCCTGTGTGCTGTGCGGAGGGGGGTATGTCCAGTGCTGGGACAAGGATGCCAAATTCTACTCCTCTACTGGCTCTCTCCTGAACATTTCTGTGCTCGGCTGTGCTCTCCCTCCCGCTTCCTGCTAGTGCAGCTCCTGTATTCCTGTGAACACCACTGCTGGCTTGTTAATACAGGAGCACTGCACAGGCAGGAAAGAGGATGGGAGAGAGAGCACAGCCTTCACCACCTCCTGTCTCTCTCCTTGCCAATCCCAGCACTGGGCTGACAGGAGTAGTGATGCCACTGTGACTGCTCCTGTCTTCTTGTAACAGAAGGAAGGTGCCCCCATCCTTACAGTAAACCAATGCGCCAAGGGCAACCTCCCCCTTGTCTCAGCCCTGGGTGTGTCCCTTCCCTCTAATCAGCTCTCAGAGCTCTCCTCACTGATGTAACTTCAGCTCCCCGCCTCCTGCTTTTCAGAGCCGAGAGATCCTGTGTAAATTCTGCACTTTGAATGGATGTAGGAGACAAAGGGCTGCAGATAAACAGGTACAAATTATGTAGGAGGATTTGTTTAATCTCAGTGTATCTCCTGAGGCCAGTCAATTCACGGGTTATATGGGAGGGTTTACAACCACTTTAACAGGTTCAAAAAACTGTCACATTTGATTGTGTTCTCATCAAAACTGTCAAAGCATCAAATAGCCAGTGTCATAACTGATCACATGTGCAGCACCATGGTAGTCGAAGATCAGAGGCTAAGATGGCAGCTTCCTTGGCTGGAAAGCATAGGAGGATTTAGTTCCACTTTAAATAAGCTAAGTGATATTTGTGTAATTGATCACATGGTTTTATAGGGAATCTGTGATGCTAGAAATTTAGGAGATGCCAATGCTGCCTTTATTTCTGGGGTGGTCTTATTCATCCTTTTGTCACTGACCCTCAACAAGCATGCAGCCAGTGAAGGCTAAAAAGCCTGAACTACCATCCTGCATACTTATTGCAGGTCAGCGACTCACCCTGTATAGGGGAGCACAGGGTGACAGACATAAGAACTGTGTGGAGTTGGATAACAGACAGCTCCCTCTTCCCCCACATGCCACTTATGTTTTTTGCAAGGATCTTCAGGTCAGTCCAGGGAGGTCACAGCCCTTTCTTTTCTCCCATGGAGGTGGTGGTTCTTACCACTGCCCTGAATACCGTGCACATAATGACGTGTGAGTGCCATTAATGTCATAGTATTCTGACTGCAGTCTCAAGGGGGAGGGTCCATGTCAACCTGGACTCAGAGGAAGTGGGTTGAATGATGCTGATCTTTGGTGACATCTTGTGGTGGAAAATAATTACTGCAGGGAAAACCTGCAGGATTAAAGAAAGTTGTAGAAAGGTATTAGAAGTATCAAAGTGGCATTAAAGACAATACTTTCCTATTGGCTATAAAAAAGAAACACAAAATACATTAAAAACGCGTGTTCAAAAATGCAAAACACACTGCAAAATGCATCAAATGCAACACACAGAGGTGTGAACCTAGCCTAAATCAGCCCTAAAGCACACTGCACATATGTGCCTTGGACCTTAAACAATCAGCCACTTACACAAGCAAAAAATTAGATTTCGGGGATTCATTCAGAACAATGACAGTCTGAAAAATACCTCAAAATAAGTTTGCAGTGACTGCAAGAAAATCATAGCTGCCTGTAGATATAGAAAATTCACTTTTATTTAATTTATTAAACTGCAAAATAACTTGTCCATCGACTGTAATAAAGTCTTAAACAAACAGCTGAGATTTAATGTAATACTCCATCTGCAGTATTTACATTTCATCACTAGAGTGCGCTAGTTAGAATAGTTCTCACTTGGACCCTCTCCATTGTACACAGTGCTGTGCATTAACAATACCTGTTTCCAGACACACCTTGCTGGGTGCTCCTGTAAACAAAGCACAGTAGATTTTATATAGGGTGGACTGACCTCCCAAACCTTTACTATTTATAAACCTTGGCTTTTGGATCTGCCCTGTACAGATATGTAGTCTGTGTATCTGAATGGTCAGTTCTTGGTGGAGTTTATGTGTTTATAATTGTTTGGAATAGTTTATAGTAGAAATGGTTTTGTGCTAAGAAGTTAGCTGCAATAATTTGCTACTGAACAAAAAACATCACTGTTACCAAAAATACGGTCTTTTGGAATTAGGCACTGGTAGGATTTTGCAATTAAACAGACTTGACAATGTGCAGAGTACAGTAACATCATTAGCTGACAGATCTTCTATCCCAATACTATGTATTTTTCTGTTGTTGTATTCAACTGTATCAGGTTGCTATTGTTGAGATGTATGCCGACATCTAGTGGCTTAAGGCTACTTATATGTATCTCTATCATTCCCTCCTGTTTTGTACTAGTTAGTTCAGGTCCTGTAAAAACAAGTGGCAACCAGGGGCGGACTGACAACTCATGGGGCCCCCAGGCAGAAGGGGATCATGGGGCCCCTGTGTCCTTGCTCAAACTCAAAAAAACCTATGAAAAAAGGTACCAGGGGCATCTCATGGGGCCCCCTACTGACTCCGGGCCTTCGGGCAGTGCCCGAGTTTCCAAATGGTCAGTCCACCCCTGGTGGCAACCACCCCAATCTGAATCTAGCCTTTGCAGTAAGGTGCACATGGAAGGGCAACACAAATCACAAACAAAAATTTCCCAACACACTACTAGCTAGCATGCAAAAAAAAATGTCTCTATGTAAAATTCACTTTAAAAACAGAGGGTTTAGTTTGCACACACTTGCAAATATATGTGTAAGCTGCAGTGCCTGTGTCAAGGCTCCTCTGTATACTGCAGTCCTAACTAGTTTTGAGAGTCTCCGAGTTTGAGCACATATAGCAGTAGATAGATTAACCATTTCAGTACCGGGCACTTATACCCCCTTCCTGTCCAGGCCAATTTTCAGCTTTCAGCGCTGTCACACTTTGAATGACAATTGCAACATTGTACCAATATGAAATTTTTATCATTTTTTTCACACAAATAGAGCTTTCTTTTGGTGGTATTTAATCACCACTGAGTTTTTTATTTTCTGCTAAATAAAACAAAAAACACCAGCAACTTTTGAACAAAAACCCCGCACTTTTCTTCATTTCTGTTACACAATTTTGCAAATAAATAAAATTTCTTCATAAATATAGGTCAAAATGTGTTCTGCCACATTTCTCTGGTGAAAATAATGATAATTGAATTCGTATTTTTTTTCAAATGTTTCTATTTTTTTATTACATTTTTCCTTTTTTTTTACTATTTTATTTTTCAGCACACTGTGACCAAAGCAATACAATGTTACCATAGTAACACTGAACTATTCTGGGCAAGTGATCAGGAATTTTTTTTAACACATTATGATTGCTAATACCAATGCATTTCATTTATATTTGCAATCATTGTTACTGAATGAAACTGATATATTCAGTCTTTTGTTGTGATTAGCTGTGATTGGGCAAAGCTGATCACATGATACAGGTGGGCTGTGATTGGCCCTGTCTGTATCATACGACTGCCTTGACCAATCACAGCTAACAACATAGTTATATATAGTTACATAATTACATGGCTGAAAAAAGACAAAAGTCCATCCAGTTCAACCATAGAAAAAAAAAAGTTATAATCCTATACCCACAGTTGATCCAGAGGAAGGCAAAAAAAACCCAGCAAAGCATGATCCAATTTGCTCCTGCTGGGAAAAAAATTCCTTCCTGATCCCCCGAGAGGCAATCAGATATTCCCTGGATCAACTTTATCTATAAATGTTAGTATCCAGTTATATTCTGTGTATCCAAGAAAGAATCCAGGACTTTTTTGAAGCAATCCACTGAGCTGGCCAGAACCAACTCTTGAGGGAGTCTATTCTACATTTTCACAGCTCTTACTGTGAAGAAACCTTTCCATGTTTGGAGATTAAATTTATTTTCCTCCAGACATAAAGAGTGCCCCCTTGTCCTCTGTGATGACCTCAGGGTGAATAGCTCTACACCGAGTTCACTATATGAACCACTGATGTATTTATACATGGAGATCATATCCCCCCTTATGTATTATACATGGAGATCATATCCCCCCTTATGTATTATACATGGTGATCATATCCCCCCTTTATGTATTATACATGGAGATCATATCCCCCCTTTATGTATTATACATGGAGATCATATCCCCCCTTTATGTATTATACATGGAGATCATATCCCCCCTTTATGTATTATACATGGAGATCATATCCCCCCTTATGTATTATACATGGAGATCATATCCCCCCTTATGTATTATACATGGTGATCATATCCCCCCTTATGTATTATACATGGAGATCATATCCCCCCTTTATGTATTATACATGGTGATCATATCCCCCCTTTATGTATTATACATGGAGATCATATCCCCCCTTAATCTCCTCTTCTCAAGAGAGAATACATTCAGTTCCTCTAATCTTTCCTCATAGCTGAGCTCCTCCATGCCTCGTATCAGTTTGGTTACCCTTCTCTGTACTTTCTCCAGTTCCCCAATGTTCTTTTTGTGAATTGGTGCCCAAAACTGAACTGCATATTCCAGATGAGGTCTTACTAATGATTTGTACCGGGGTAATATGATATCTCTCTCTCTGGAGTCTATACCTCTTCTATTACAAGAGGGGATATTTCTCGCTTTAGAAACCGCAGCTTGGCATTGCATGCCATTATTAAGCTTGTGATCTACCAGAACCCCCAGATCCTTCTCCACCATTGATTCCCCCAGTTGTACCCCCCCCCCCCCCAGTCTGTATGATGTATGCATATTCTTAGCCCCCAAGTGCACACCTTACATTTATCAACATTAAACCTCATTTCCCACATAGTTGCCCAATTAAACAGTGCATTGAGGTCGGCTTGTAAATTGGAGACATCCTGTAAGGACGTTATTCCACTGCACAGCTTGGTGTCATCTGCAAAGACTGAAATGGGATTTTTAATCCCAGACCCTATATTGTTTATAAATATATTAAAAATTAAGGGTCCCAACAATGAACCTTGGGGTGGAGGGGATAGTACAACACAACATTCAGCATAACAGAAAAGTGGAAGTAAACTGATTGTAAAGACAAAAATGTCTCCTCCATCTTTCTGTAGTCCAGAATCTGGCTACAGCTCAATGTTCTCAAGGTTTTTGTGCTCTAGGAAGCCAAGAGACCCCACGCTTGAAAACAGAAAACTTCAATTAAACTTCATTGTGAAAGGAACACATAGGAACTTCATGACCCCCAACAGTCCCGGATTGTGCGGGACTGTCCTGCATTTTGACCCTGCTCCCGCTGTCCCAAGTACAAGAGTTGACACTGTGCACCCAACTCAAATATATGCAGATCACCAAGGGATTTGCTTCAGAAAAACCTGGTATATGAATGAGCTGACTGCAGGATATGCATATGAATGAGCTTTACTGGATCAATGATATGTCAATCCCCCTGCAGCTCATTCATTTGGCAAGCTAAGGGAAGCTCCTCCTAGGCTCCAGCTCAGCGGGTTTAAAGGAGGGAAGGGGTTTGTACTGGAAGGAGAAAGTATGTAATGGAGGAGGAGAGCTCTGTACTGGAGGGGAGGGGTTCTGTACTGGTGGCGGTTACAGTGGAGGGGGATTCTGTACTGGTGGGGAAGGTAGAGGTCTGCACTGGTGGGGGACTCTGTATAGAAGAGAAGGGGTCTATTCTGGAGGAAGGGTGGGTCTGTACTTGTGGGTAGGGAGGAGGTATGTATTGGTGAGGGACTCTGTATAGAAGAGAAGGGGTCTATTCTGGAGGCGGGGGGGGGGGGGGGGGGGAGTCTGTATTGGTGGGGAGAGAGGAGGTATGTACTGGTGGGGGAGTCTGTATAGAAGAGAGGGGGTCTATTCTGGAGGAAGGGTGGGTCTGTACTGGTGGGGTGGGAGGAGGTCTGTACTGGTGGGGGACTCTGTGTAGAAAGAAGGGGTCTATTGTGGAGGAAGGGGGGTCTGTACTGGTGGGGGGGGGGTCTGTTCTGGTGGGGGACTCTGTATAGAAGAGAAGGGGTATAGTTTGGAGGAAGGGTGGGTCTGTACTGGTGCGGAGGGAGGAGGTATGTACTGGTGGGGGACTCTGTATAGAAGAGAAGGGGTCTATTCTGGAGGCAGGGGGGTCTGTACTGGTGGGGGAAGGGGGAAGAAGGTCTGTACTAGAGGGGGGAGGTCTGTACTGGCGGTAGGAGGTCTGTACTGGTGGGGAGGGAGATGGTTTGTACTGGTTATAAAGGGTATAACCTTTCACTACGCTATCAAAACTTCTAACAAACAATTTTGGTATTACCTTTTTGAAAATGGTTGCTAGTCCAGTAAAAAACTACTATATACTTACTTTTTTTGTCTTTTTTTTCCTGAGTAGTCATCTTTCTGCATATGTGCATTAGCCCAATAATGCCCAAGAACAGAATCTTTGTGTCAAAGGTGATGCCCATAATAACTTCTCCTTTAGCATTACCACAACACTGAGTCAGGACATGAGCATGCACTAGGATCACTCGATTGCAACATGTCATCCCTCATCTGGCCTCATTCTAGGAAGAAGATGGCTGCAGAGATGACCCAGGATCACATGAGACTAAAGCCTCGTACACACGATGAGAATATTGGATGAAAGATCATCCGTTTTATTTTTTGCATGCTAGTCTCATATCGATAATGATAAGGTTACTAAAGTTACAAAAATTCTCATAGGATAGAATAAAAATCCAGAAGTGATGTCATGTATTTGTATTGTATTTTTGGACAAAAACTGTAAAAGAAACATTTTTGTGCTTGTCCCTTCTAATAATTTCAGACAAAAGCTGTGTACTAACAATCAGATTATCATACGATGGCTTTGAAAGCGGTATTTATTGTATGATTTTCTGATCGCGTGTACTAGTCTAAAGCCATAAGGAGCGAGGGGGGGGGGGGGGGGGGGTGGTGGTGCAGGAGGATAAGGAGCCCCAGAGAAAGTTAACTAACATACATTAGATTTCTTTGATAACATCTGAAATTACTAAAATGGGCATTTATTTTTCTTTTACATCTCCAAATACGACTGTAAAGAATAAAATCTCTTGTATTCGGGAGAATTTCTGTTTTCATCTTGGTGTTGGATTATTATGAGCCCCTTGGACTGAACAGATGTCACATAGCACTGCATCCCATGAGACACAACAGATAATAGATAAACTACATATTGGGACTTTTAGGCATCGCTCACACCACACATGCAGAAAAACTGATGGAAACTGAAGCACAGATTTCACTTGCAGAGGCATCAGTTTTCATGCGTGCTTCAATGAGTTTTATACATGTTGCAGATTCCTGCGCAGAAAAAAATCTGCACGTGATACTAGTGTTGTGGTGTGAACAGGGCACATAGAGAACAATCGATTTTGTTGTGCCCTTGCAGAACACGTGCAGAAAAACTGACATCTCTGCAGCATGGTGTGAATAAGCCCTTAAGGTGCATACCCTAAATTGGGGGTCAGCAACCAGTAGACTGCAATCTACTGGTAGATTGCAGCCAGGTGACTGGCGGACCCCGGGCTTGACTTGCTGACCCGCCATCCCAGAGCATCAAACAGAGTGCAATGCAGAGGGACTACTTGTCAGGTTGAAGTTGTAGTAGGAAGCAAGAGCCCTGTAAGCTGATGCCTCCTCTGTAGTGCCGGCTTCTGTCCCATGTGGAGGGATACCAACTGCACTCCACCTCTTATCCCGGCTAGAGGTCTCCAGAGTGGTGCCAGGAGCAGGAAAGAAGATCTTCAGGTCAGTGTGAATCAATACACTGGGCATAGTAGTATACGGCTGCTTTCACACTGATCTGCTGCATTTTACCCACACCACCTGTGCAGTGCAGTGTACCTGCTGCTTTCCTGCAGGTTTGTTGCGCTTAACCATAGACATCTATTATGTCCTGTGGGTTTGGAGCACTTTCTGAAAGCTCACCAAAACGCCAAGAGTATATGTATAATAGAAGTCTATGGCAAAGCGCGGCTAACCCAGGAAAGTCGCAGATGCACTGCGCTGCACCCGTGGTACAGGTAAACTGCAGAACATCAGTGTGAAAGTAGTAGTAATTTAGGGGGCTCAGAACAGTAAGGGTTCATTTACATTTGTAGTTTGGGGGGTGGTAAAACCCCATAGTTAAGACTTTTTTACTACCCCCCCACTCCAACTGCACCCCATTTAGCTGCTGTGGCCAGAAGTGTACACATGTCACAGTAGCATAAGTTGCATGCCCCGTCATGGTTGGTGGGTGCAATATATGCTAAGCATGACTCATTCAAGTGAATGAAGCCGCTCTGCAAGTGCCATGCAACCTTGTGCATTAATGCAAACAAAGGGTTAAAGCAGGCAGAGTTGTGTTGATTTCTCACCACCTGCTTTAACCCCTTGGGTCCCACAGAAGCATGCAGTTGCAGGACGCTTGCAGAGTGGCCCCATTTACTTAAATTGGTCGTGATTGGCAGGCAGTAGCACCCACCAAAAGGAGAAGGAGGTTTAACTCCTACTGCAGCATGTGTACACCTTTGACTGCTGCTTCAGCAGCTAAAGGGGTAGGAATTGGGGATGGTAAAATCGGGACTCAACCGCAGGGTTTTTCCACCCTCCAACTTTATTTGTGAACAAGCCCTAAGGGTGTCGCTGCCAAATGCAACTAAGGGTTCATTCACAAGGTGGTGAGGAGGCAATATGCTGTCTCCTCATCACCTGATTTAAAACCACGATTGCCATGCAATGCAAATGATTGCAACACGGCAGTACAACAATTAGAGGTTTAATTTAGGTGTGAGGAGGCGACACTGTGCCCAGTGATCTTGGACTTCTCCAATGTTGTTCAGGTAGATCTCCACCTCTTTAAGGTTGCCTAGCCATGCCCTAAATAATAACACAGCTTCTGTTAGCAGTTTAAAAATATTTATCCTATTTTTATATTGTTTGATACAAAAATTATTATAAAATCAGACATAAAATAGCTGTCAGTTATACAATCTTACATTTGATTCATCACTGCACATTTGTTATGCCTTTGTGTACCAACTCCATTGTCTCATTTGGTCTTCATTCATATGGCATAAGCATCTTATAAATACATAGGTTATATACTGAGAAAGGTTCAGATCAATGCATTTCACAGTTAAGTTTCTTCAGGAACTCAGAAGTATTCTAGAAGTAGGTATATGCAATCAGCACCAACATGCATAATAACAATAAAAAAAAACAAAAAAACTATTGATGATTACTTACATATAAATATCACACATCATACATATGGGCAGAACTGAGATTCACAGAATTAAATACTTGCCCTCCTGAGGATTTACCCCCCTTCCTAACCAGGCCATTTTTTTGCGTTGTGACGCTGCTTTACTTTAACTGACGATTACGCGTTCATGCAACACTGCACCCAAATTAAATTTACACCCTTTTTTCCCATGAATTGAGCTTTCTTTTGGTGGTATTTGATTGCCTGTGCCTTTTTTTTTTAATTTGTTTGAGCTATTAAAAAAAAAAAAAAAAAGACTGACAATTATGAGAAGAAAACAGTATTTACTTTTTGCTATTAAACATGTCCAGTAAAAAAATTATCAAAATGATGTCATTGCACAGCCATCCAAAGCAGTGTGCCCAAGCTGACAGGGAGGAGAACTGTTCGTAAACAAAACAGTCCTCCTCCCCATTGGAGATGCTCAGTAATTACTGGGCGGGACCCGGTGATTGACAGCCAGCGAATGGTGGCGCGGGTAGGGCATGCGGAAGTGGAAAATCACGTATATATACACACACATGACTTTGCGCACCCGTGCTGCCCTGTTGCAGTATTTCTGCTATAGGGCGGTTGTGAAGCGGTTAAAAACTCACCCCAAGATCAGGAAGGGGTCACCAGGAGGAGAGAGGGGAACAATGACATCCCCAAGTGAGAGAAACAAGGGAAAGACCCAAGAGGAAAATGCCTCTACCTTCACTGACAAAAGAGGGGGCAATTGATATCTAAGGCCTCATGCATACTGGTCATTAAAAGACATTCTCCTAAAAGCCTTACTCCTGACAGCAGTATTTTTGCAGAAAAAAAAACATCTGACGCTTATAAAAGTAATGTTTTTACAAGCGTTTAGGCACTAATTAATTTTATTGGCCAGAATAATATTTTATTCTGGCCATTGAAATGAATGAACGCTCAAGTGCTAAATGCGCTTAGCGCTAACATGCGTTTAGACACATTTACATGCTTCAAGTGCTGTTTCTGCCAAAACGCTGCTGCTCCTGGACGCACTGGCCCTGGGTTTTTTTCCTGCCTATAAACGCTGCTGCCACTAAAAGCTCCTAAAAGTGTATGTGTGCATGGACACATAGGATAACATGAAGGGCCTTTTACAAGCAGTAAAAAAAAACAAACGCCTGACTCCCTTAAATATGGCTGCAAAAACGCCCTGTGTACGTATAGTGAACAGTACCATTCAATAAGTAACAAATATCATTACTTGCCTTTTGTGGGACAATACCCTATGTAAATAGTGGATACAAGTACCCAGTCCTAGAGCAATAAAAGTCAGAGGCCCAGCAGCTCTAATCATGATTTCCCACCCATCCCCAGAAAGAAAGACAAGTCCACTGATTTACCAGAAAACACTACCAAATCTTTGAAAGGAGCATCTTTCATATATCAAAATATCATCAACATCACATTTTCCAGTTATATTTCAGGTCTTCAGTGAATTTCTAGTTTTTTATTAATCTGCACATAATCGGGTGTTTTAATGAATCTCAGGTACACATGGCTATATGAAATAAAGACTTCTTTAGGGAGTGACCCCGAACGACAGTTAGGAAATATCCTAGACCCAATCAGCCTTAAAGTAGACACACAGGCTGGCATTACTGTCCTTTCCTGGCTGTTATGCTTATCCTATGGCATCAATTCTTTCTCAGACATTTAACTTGAACAAATATAAACCTTGTTAATGGCAGTTTGGGCAGACAATGCTCCCTTGAATCTATGCATCCTAGGAGAGCATCTTGTTCACAGACAAATCCAACATGCCATTTGCACCATAATGAGCCAGAAGCTAAACAGGCGTCTTCGCCAACCCATGAAGTGGAACAAGCCAAGCATTCATTCTCAAAACACAGCTCACACCATAGGTTGCCCTTCATGTTGGCCCATGCATCTCCTAAGAGTTTTGGCAGTCACCATTCCAACTGTTCTGCTGGAAGGTGGCAAATTAGACACTTTCATTGGGGTTTTCTTTGCCAGTGGGATTGAGACTGGATCGCTGCTGCATCAATGCCAGTGTAAGGAACCACCTGGCGGGACCTCTAGCAACCCACAGGATAGGATTTCTCAGAGCGCGGAGTCTAAGTCCCAGTCTGCTTGTTCACCAGAGCCCCTGATGGTGGGGATGGACTTGGAGCAGACCGAGACCAGGTTGCAGCCCCTGAGTACACCCACCTGTGGTAGAGTTGTCCGGCAGAGGTATCTGCAAGATGAGAGCCTGATGTGAAGAGGCAGATGGGCCTGAACAGGACAGATGGATGAGCAGAAGCGTGGTCAGACAGGCCGAGTCGGTAACCGTGGGAGCAGCGATGTACAAGGCAGTGGGCAGAGAATAGTCGGGCCACACGCCGAGTCAGAAGATCAGATCCAATGGGGGGCATCCAAGAGAGAGGTCAGGCAAGCCAGGGGGTCAGAGCAGGAGAATACAGCACAGTCAGGGACAATCCGGGTCAGCAACAATCAAATAGCAAGGAATACAGGAGCAGGAACACAGGATAGACCAAACGACAATCAGTGTCAGCGCAGCGTGGATTTAAATACCGCGCCCTGCTCTGTCATTGGTGCCAGGCGCGCACCCGCGGCCCCGAGTGCGCATGCGAGAGTTCCGTCTTCACCGCGGCCGGCCAGGACCTAGTGCCCGCACACCACACGAGCCGGCACACTGCGCCTGTGCCAAGCCACACGCTGCGGCGGCCCCTGACAGCCAGTCTCTGGGATCTCATTGTCAGGGCAGATCAGCTCAAGGATTGTGGAGAAACAACAAATAGTCATCTTCAAACATCCTGGAGCTGAGAGCAGCTTTTCAGGCAATGTTGGTCTTTAAGCCCCTTCTGTTGGGGTTGAATATCAGGATGGAAGGATGGAAAACTCCACAGCAGTTTTGTATGTTTCAAAGCAGAGAGATTGTTTAAGCAGATTATCTCAACCAATCCTTTCCAGACAAAGGAATGGAGTTTGAACAGCAGATATGAAAAATTTGAACAGTAGATATCAAGACAAAATCTTGTAGAGTTCCAGCCACAACAATTGTGTTGCGCATTCTGTAACAAGGTTCCAGGATCCAAATGCGCTGGCTGTGTATTTACTGTTAATAGCTTGGTCATCTCCACAGGTGTATGTTTTTCCTCCAAAATCATTCAGAGTGCTTCAGAAGATCCAGCAGAAGCAAGTGGAAGCTGTTGCCATTTCCCTTTGTAGTCTTGTCAAGCATGTTTCCCATTGGTGTGTAGAGGGTCTATGGCTTCTTCCTACCAAGGAAGATATGCTTCAAGGCCAGTTTCATCATTTGTAAGTAGTCAGGCTCAAATTAGGGGTTTGGAGGTTTGTCATAATTGGTATTATCGACTATTCTTCAAGCAAGAAAACTTTCAACCAATAAGGAGCTTTCCAGGCTTAGAGACAATTTTGACCCACTGGCCTCTTTCAGATCTCTTGATCAGCTCCAGCCTAAAGTGGGAGATGTTCTAGGCTTCCTCCAGTTGGGTTTGGATAAAGGGTTGGGATACAGGACAAGGTCTTTCTCAGACCAACTCGAATGTCATCCTAAAGCAGCATCCGATTTACATCCGGATATAGCATGAACTTTTTACCAGCTGGACTTAGTTCATCTTGCCTCGATTTACCTGCAGAGAACTGCTTTATTTAGGAAGGCAGAAAGACTTCAGGCTATGCCTGCAGATGTAAACAAGGGTGAACCAGTTATCTTCAAGAAGGTATCCTCATGGATCATAGAAAACATTCTCGACTGCTACAGGTCTTCTGGCATCCATTCCTCCTAAGTGTATTTCTGCGCATTCTACTAGGGATATACAGTGGGGATCGAAAGTTTGGGCACCCCAGCTAAAAATTTGTATTAATGTGCATAAAGAAGCCAATGAAAGATGGAAAAATCTCCAAAAGGCATCAAATTACAGATTAGACATTCTTATAATATGTAAACAAAAGTTAGATTTTATTTCCATCATTTACACTTTCAAAATAACAGAAAACAAAAAAATGGCGTCTGTAAAAGTTTGGGCACCCTGCAGAATTTATAGCATGCACTGCCCCCTTTGCAAAGCTAAGACCTGCCAGTGTCATGGATTGTTCTCAATCATCGTCTGGGAAGACCAGGTGATGTCAATCTCAAAGGTTTTAAATGCCCAGACTCATCTGACCTTGCCCCAACAATCAGCACCATGGGTTCTTCTAAGCAGTTATCTAGAAAACTGAAACTGAAAATAGTTGACGCTCACAAAGCTGGAGAAGGCTGTAAGAAGATAGCAAAGCGTTTTCAGATGTCAATATCCTCTGTTCGGAATGTAATTAAGAAATGGCAGTCATCAGGAACAGTGGAAGTTAAAGCAAGATCTGGAAGACCAAGAAAAATATCAGACAGAACAGCTCGCAGGATTGTGAGAAAAACAATTCAAAACCCAGGTTTGACTGCACGATCCCTCCAGAAAGATCTGGCAGACACTGGAGTTGTGGTACACTATTCCACTATAAAGAGATACTTGTACAAATATGGTCTTCATGGAAGAGTCACCAGAAGAAAACCTCTTCTACGTCCTCACCACAAAAATCATCGTTTGAACTTTGGAAATGAACATATAGACAAGCCTGATGCATTTTGGAAACAAGTTCTGTGGACCGATGAGGTTAAAATTTAACTTTTTGGCCGGAATGAGCAAAGGTACGTTTGGAGAAGAAGGGGCACAGAATTTAATGAAAAGAACCTCTGTCCAACTGTTAAGCATGGGGTTGGATCAATCGTGTTTTGGGGTTGTGTTGCAGTCAGTGGCACAGGGAACATCTCACGAGTAGAAGGAAAAATGGATTCAATAAAATTTCAGCAAATTTTGGATGGTAACTTAATGCCATCTGTGAAAAAGCTGAAGTTAAAGAGAGGATGGCTTCTACAAATGGATAATGATCCTAAACACACTTCGAAATCCTCTGGGGATTACATCAAGAGGCGTAAACTGAAGGTTTTGCCATGGCCTTCACAATCTCCTGACCTCAACATAATTGAAAATCCATGGATAGACCTTAAAAGAGCAGTGCGTGGCAGACAGCCCAGAAACCTCAAAGAACTGGAAGACTTTTGTAAGGAAGAATGGGCAAAGATACCTCAAACAAGAATTGAAAGACTCTTGGCTGGCTACAAAAAGCGTTTACAAGCTGTGATACTTGCCAAAGGGGGCAGTACAAGATATTAACTCTGCAGGGTGCCCAAACTTTTGCAGACGCCATTTTTTTGTTTTCTGTTATTTTGAAAGTGTAAATGATGGAAATAAAATCTAACTTTTGTTGACATATTATAAGAATGTCTAATCTGTAATTTGATGCCTTTTGGAGATTTTTCCATCTTTCCTTGGCTTCTTTATGCACATTAATACAATTTTTTAGCTGGGGTGCCCAAACTTTCGATCCCCACTGTAACTACTTCTTGGGCCCCCCTTGCTGCAGTTCTGGCAAAAATTATATGTAAGGCCACTAGCTGGTCTTTGCAAAGCACTTTTGTCTCACATTACAGGGTGGATGTAGCGGCTTCTTCGCAATATAAAAACAGATTGTTGCTGTTCATAGCAACCAACCCCTATCAAGTTTCTGCAGTAAGTAAAGGGAAATGAAAATATGAGCAATTCAAACTGATGCCATCAGTACTATCTGACTCCAGTGTCTGCAGATAAGCAACACAGTCATTTGGAGTGTAAAATAAATGTAGTAAAATAGTACATTTGTTTATACAGACCTTATCCTACCTAAGAGAGTGACAATTGTAGAGAAAGGGGGAGGGGTTGGGGTATAAGTATTAGACTGACCATCTTATCCAGTATTTCATCCAGGGTTTCTCCAAAAGTTCTACAGGTTCTTTAGAGGTGAGCATTGGTGGATTGATCTCCCTCTGAAGGTACCTGCATAGATCTGTGCTATATAGCAGTGTTGGAGTCATCAAGTGGAGCCTCTTTTCCT
Organism: Staurois parvus; assembly: GCF_062004578.1. Taxonomy (NCBI): domain Eukaryota; kingdom Metazoa; phylum Chordata; class Amphibia; order Anura; family Ranidae; genus Staurois; species Staurois parvus. Next base: position 3,178,356 of record NW_028320549.1, read on the forward strand.
CCCACAGGTAGGATCTGTTTATTGTCTTTAAGAGGCTCTTTTCCCACTGACCCCCAATGTAATAGAGCACTACACTGACCACCAATGTAAGAAGGCACTGCATTTAGTGCCAATATAAGAGGGCACTATACTAACCCACAATGTATGGGGACACTACACTGACCTCGATGTAATGGGGCACAATACTGACCACCGACGAAAGAGGGAACAACACTGACTCTCAATGTAAGGGGTTACTATACTGATCTCCAAAATAAGAGGGCTCTACAATGACTCCCAGTATAATGGGGCACTCTACTGACTACCAATGAAAGAGGGCACTACACTCACTTCTAGTATAGGTGGGCACAATGCTAACCCCCAATATAATGGTGCACTATACTGACCACCAGTGTAAGAGGGAGCTACACTCACCCCCCAATGTCTGGAGCCACTACCCTGACCTCAATGTAATGGGGCATGATACTGACCATCGATGAAAAAGGGCACTACACTCACCTCTAGTATAAGAGGGCACAACTCTGACCCAAAATATAATGGGGCACTATACTGACCACCGATGTAAGAGGGTACTATACTGACCCTCAATGTATGGGGGCACTACCCTAACCCCAATGTAATAGGCACTACACTGACCACTAATGTAAGGGGGCACTACACTCACACCCAATATAAGAGGGTGCTACACTCATATCTAATATGAAAAGGCACTACAATTACCCCTATGTAATGGGGCACTATACTGAGCACCAATGTAATAGGGCACTACACTCAACCCCAATGTAATGAAGCACTATACTAACCACCAATGTAAGAGGGCATTATACTCACCTCCAATATAAAAGGGCACTACACTCACCCCCAATGAAATGGGGTGCTATACTGACCGCCAATGTAATAGGGCAGTATACTCACACCCAAAAGAACAGGCACTACATGGACCACCAATGTAAGGGAGCATTCTTCCCAGTGACCACTAATGTAAGGAGGTATTTCAATATAAATGGTTCCCATATGCAAGTTGTGGTGTACTGTAATGCACGTGCATTGGGGTGTGTTGTCTAGGTTCGCTGCAAAGTCGATCATGTGTAAATTTACTGGACATTTTGGTAATGTGCATTAAAGTGCATGTTTTGCTACCTTGCACTGGTTTTACTACCATGTTTTAAACTGCCCCATACTTAGCTAAAGATGTATACCACTCCAGATTGATCCACAAACTCTGTCCACACAGTGGATACCAGTCCAACAATCATGTTCAGCTTATTAATTAACGTGATAATCTTGTTAATAGAGAGAATTCAGTATGTTGGGTATGATATGATTAAGTACTATGTAGCCTGAAATTTGCTATCATCCCCATCTCTACAGCTGTGCTGTATTGTTCTATAGATCTATGATAAGAAATACTTTTTCTGGAGTGCAGTCATCCATTCTAGTTCGCTTGACACCCCCATACTTACCTGAATGCAGGGTGCTTCTTCCTGCAGCCTTCTGTCCATGTTTAAATTTGAAGCAACTGTGCATGGCTCTTCCAGCTGCGTCATCCATTCTCAGATCCCCATGATTCCATCGGCTACCATGACAGAGGAACATGTAGATCCCAATGGAGTACAAGTGCAGTGATGTCATTGTTTATTTCCTCCAGCCTCATAATAGTAGGTGCATACCCTCGCCCCATAATAGTAGGTGCATACCCTCGCCCCATAATAGTAGGTCCATACCCTCGCCCCATAATAGTAGGTCCATACCCTCGCCCCGTAATGGTAGGTCCATACCCTCGCCCCATAATGATAGGTCCATACCCTCGCCCCATAATGGTAGGTCCATACCCTCGCCCCATAATGGTAGGTCCATACCCTCACCCCATAATAGTAGGTCCATACCCTCGCTCCATAATAGTAGGTCCATACCCTCGCCCCATAATAGTAGGTCCATACCCTCGATTGGACTGGAGACCTGAATAGAAAAAATTATAAATGCACATTTCTTTCTTTAACCCCTTTGTGATGATCGTGGTGTCAGACCCCAGCCCTTCTCACCAAACTCGTGACCGAAGGACTAGTCAATCCAAAACCACGCTGTCACGTGTGTAACAATGCCACGCCCAGCTGCACCCTGCACACAGATTTTCCAGCTAATGGACTACAACCTGTGTACCTGCAGCCTGAGCGCGATTGTTACTGGGTCAGGTTAATTACGCAATTAACCCTTCACACTGCCACCACCTCCTTTTTGTACAGAGAAAGCGGAAACTCGGCAATATTAGCAATAACACTATGATGTTTGAATAAGCTTCTGTATACCACTGTCACTGCAGGCAGGTTATACAGAGGGTTAAACACACACAGTAGCGCTCTTCAGAGGCAGGGGTTCTTAGTTTGCATTAAAGAGCTTTAGAAACAGTTCAACACTTTCAGAAAGTAAGATTTATTACTAAAAGGTCAAAAGGGTGCAATAAAAATATTTACAGAAAAAGATGTAGCCAATATATATAAATATACAGAAAGCAATAACACAGCAAAGAGATAACAGAAATTTAGAGGGATAAAGTATTTGCCATCAGCCTTGGGTTAAGCAGATCAGGTTTCAGAGCCAAAAGGATGCCTTATCTCCCAAGGTTAGTTCCGATGTTAAAAGGGAGAATCTGCAACTTAACTCAACTCAGCCTAGCTCAGCTTTTTCTAGGAACTCAGCAGGGTGTCTCCCTAAAGCAGAGTACCAATCGCCTCATTTGGGGAGGAAGTTGTAGGCGGGGAGCTCAGGCTCTGAACAAAGCCCTCTGAAATTATACTTTGGTCAATATCTTTTCCTAGGTACATGTAACATTCCACCCACAGGTAGATTAATACGCAGAATCATATGCTGAACGTCTACATATGAAATATGACATACCTGCTGGGATGCTTAAGGAGATATTATTTTCTGCTCTCTTGTTGATCTCAGCTAGGGGATGTAATATATCAAACGATTTGTATTAGAGTGAGCCATCCGAATATGTGCTCCATGTTTGTGTAAGTCTTTCATAATCCAAGATATGTAATCATAGGGGAGAATGGATGTTAAATGTGGTGTCTGGTTTACTGTTTATCTGGAATGTCTTTGAGCTCAGTGAAGGACTTGGTTTATGGTTTTACGATCCCTTCTCCAGCAAGAGTCTCGCAGACATAGGGGCACCAGCTAGTAGTGTTTATAGCCATGACGCCCTCCCAATGAGTTTGCTGCCTGTGATCTCTGTCATCATCCAGACCACTTGTCACGCAACAGAGGGAGGGGGGATATCGGAGGAATCTGATTTGGGAAAGAGAGATACAAGATGGAGGGGTTTGGAGCAAAATGGATGACAGGGTCCATTTCTGTGTGCATGATTGCTACACCCTTATTTACCAGCATAAGTTTATAAATGGCGCAGTGTACAAGAGGTTAAAGTTGCTGCAGCCGTGAGCTTGCTACTGATTTTTAGTACCAGTGGAAGGCTTTCAGATAAAAGTGATTAGGTGGGTCTACAGCCAACCAATCAGGGGCTCTGAAGGTGTGCCCCTCCTCACCAGTGGCACCCACAGTGGTTCCCAAGCACTCCCGTTCGTCCAGGGAGTTCTAGACCCTGGGAAATGGCTCCCACAATAAGACCAGGAGGTGATTGGGGAACAGCTATTCTCCAATCCCCCAATAACAAATACATTTGGAAGCAACATGTATTACGTCACTTCTGGGTGACAACCAGGGGTGGACTGACCATTTGGAAACTCGGGCACTGCCCGAGGGCCCGGGGTCATTAGGGGGCCCCATGAGATGCCCCTGGTACCTTTTACATAGGCTTTTTTGAGTTTTGGCAAGGACACAGGGGCCCCATGATCCCCTATTGCCCAGGGGCTCCATGAGTTGTCAGTCCGCCCCTGGTGACAACTGTCATTCTTTGGATACTGTAGCAGAGGATGCAGCTAATCAAGCTTGATTTCTGGTTAATTAGCTACACTGGAGGGCAGGAAATACATAGGGGGTCTAATAGACTTCTGATTTCTCCATAAAGAGGACCTGTCACTTGCCCAATGCTATCACATAGCAGACTTGCTGAATAAAAAAAAGTTTAAAAAATAAATGATATAAAATTAAAATAATAATGTTTTGCTAAAATTACCCAAATTCACTTCACGCATGCTACAAATGAAAAGCACAGCATAGGGCAAGCACATGTATGTAAACATAACTTGTGCCACACATGTAAGTTATCGCTATGAACATTGAAGTGAGAGCAATAATTCTAGGGCAATAATTCATGGTTAAAGCATTATTAAACAGTAAAGAAAACATTTATTATATTGCAGCTTACCATCTCTTAAATGTGGTAGCTACATTAGGTTTCTTTTTTAGTCTTTTTTTTCTTTTATTTGCACCTGGTTTTGTTCTACAACTGTTTTACAACAGAACAAGCTATCTTTCAGATGTAGCAGTTAGAGGATTGAGACACACCATTTACCATTGGCAGGGATGCTTAAGATTATAACATATGCGCCAAAAATGTAAAGAATTGCCCCCCCCCCCCATCAACCACTGGGTTATCAATGTAGATACATTTAATATTTTTAAAAAAATGCCTTTAAAGTTGGGCAGCACAGTGGCTAAATGGTTAGCACTTCCACCTGGCAGTACTAAGGTCATTGGTTCAAATCCCAGCCACGGCACCACCTGCCTGGAGTTTGCATGTTCTCCCTGTGCCTACGTGGGTTTCCTCCTGGTACTCTGGTTTCCTCCCACACTCCAAAGACATGCTGGTAGGTTAATTGGATCCTGTCTAAATTGGCCCTAGTATGTGTATGTATGAATGTAAATTAGGGACCTTAGATTGTACGCCCCTTGAAGGTTAGAGACTGATGTGAATGTACAATATACAGTGGGGCAAAAAAGTATTTAGTCAGCCACCAATTGTGCAAATTCTCCCAATTTGATGAGATGAGAGAGGCCTGTAATTGGCATCATGGGTAGACCTCAACTATGAGAGACAAAATGAGAAAAAAAATCCAGACAATCACATTGGCTGATTTGGAAAGAATTTATTTGCAAATTATGGTGGAAAATAAGTATTTGGTCAATAAAAGTTCATCTCAATACTTTGTTATATATCCTTTGTTGGCAATGACAGAGGTCAAACATTTCCTGTAAGTCTTCACAAGGTTGGCACACACTGTTGCTGGTATGTTGGCCCATTCCTCCATGCAGATCTCCTCTAGAGCAGTGATGTTTTGGGGCTGTCGCTGGGCAACACGGACTTTCAACTCCCTCCAAAGGTTTTCTATGGGGTTGAGATCTGGAGACTGGCTAGGCCACTCCAGGACCTTGAAATACTTCTTACGAAGCCACTCCTTCGTTGCCCGGGCGGTATGTTTGGGATCATTGTCATGTTGGAAGACCGAGCCAGGTTTCATCTTCAATGCCCTTGCTGATGGAAGGAGGTTTGCACTCAAAATCTCACGATACATGGCCCCATTCATTCTGTCCTGTACATGGATCAGTCGTCCTGGTCCCTTTGCGGAGAAACAGCCCCAAAGCATGATTTTGCCACCCCCATGCTTCACAGTAGGTATGGTGTTCTTTGGATGCAACTCAGCATTCTCTCTCCTCCAAACACGACGAGTTGTGTTTCTACCAAACAGTTCTATTTTGGTTTCATATGACCATATGACATTCTCCCAATCCTCTTCTGGATCATCCAAATGCTCTCTAGCAAACTTCAGACGGGCCCGGACATGTACTGGCTTAAGCAGGGGGAAACGTCTGGCACTGCAGGATCTGAGTCCCTGGTGACGTAGTGTGTTACTGATGGTAGCCTTTGTTACGTTGGTCCCAGCTCTCTGCAGGTCATTCACTAGGTCCCCCCGTGTGGTCCTGGGATTTTTGCTCAGCGTTCTTGTGATCATTTTGACCCCACGGGGTGAGATCTTGCGTGGAGCCCCAGATCGAGGGAGATTATCAGTGGTCTTGTATGTCTTCCATTTTCTAACTATTGCTCCCACAGTTGATTTGTTCACACCAAGCTGCTTGCCTATTGCAGATTCAGTCTTCCCAACCTGGTGCAGGTCTACAATTTTGTTTCTGGTGTCCTTCGACAGCTCTTTGGTCTTCACCATAGTGGAGTTTGGAGTGTGACTGTTTGAGGTTGTGGACAGGTGTCTTTCATACTGATAACAAGTTCAAACAGGTGCCATTGATACAGGTAATGAGTGCAGGACAGAGGAGCCTCTTAAAGAAGAAGGTACAGGTCTGTGAGAGCTAGAAATCTTGCTTGTTTGTAGGTGACCAAATACTTATTTTCCACCATAATTTGCAAATAAATTCTTTCCAAATCAGCCAATGTGATTGTCTGTCTGGATTTTTTTCTCATTTTGTCTCTCATAGTTGAGGTCTACCTATGATGCCAATTACAGGCCTCTCTCATCTTTTTAAGTGGAAAAACTTGCACAATTGGTGGCTGACTAAATACTTTTTTGCCCCACTGTATATGTGTAAAGCGCTGCGTAAAATTGATGGCGTTATAGAAGTACCTGAAATAAATAAATAAACTTTGTGAATAAAAGGTGACTGTTTTACGCCCCCCTGCTGTGTTATGGTTTGTCCCAAACCCATTTCACTGCCACTAATTCCCAGCTA